>NW_028133292.1:0-639986 GCF_964374135.1 Grampus griseus | reverse complement strand
GTACAAGTGCAATATCGCAGAAAGTGAAAAATGGATGAAGAAGTTGTGGTACTTACGTACAATACAATATTACTCAGCAATGACATCTATGTCATCAGGCCCGTAGCAGCATAATGAGTGCATTCAGGTATGATGATTCTAACTGAAAGAAGTCACACAGAAAAAGAAACATCATAAGATATCACTAATACACGGAATGTAAACTTGGCTACACAGGAACTGGATTACAAAACAGAACAGGGTCTCAAATTTAGAAAACCAACATATGCTTGCTTAAGGGGAAAGGTGAGTTGGGGTGCTGCATAAAACCAGAGATTGAAATGAGCACAGATAAAGTTCCTTAAGCCAAATATGGAATAGACAAGAGCTACTCCTTGCTCAACGAAATTGACTCAACACCCCATATTAAACGCCTAAGAATGTACCTGACTAGTAAGTATCTTAAAACCTATGGATTGCTATGTCTCCGAAAGAGAATCAAGCATGTGTACAGGGGCATAAACGGAGCAGTGATAGGATTGGAGAGGTTCGGTGAGCAAATGAAGACCCTTTGAAGTCATATTGCATGGTACCCATTACACGGGTCTCAACTCTCCAGGATTAAGGGATTCTTCCTTCAGCTAAAACATGCATGTGGAACCCAGAGTATGATCAACCGTGTGATCGGGAGACGTCTTCAAATATGTCTCCGTTCTCGTCCCCTGGTACTCGGGTGCAACATTCCAGATGCTTTACTAACACTCTCCCGACTTGGAGAGTCAGTGCCTTTAACCTCCTGTTTGGCCCAGTTTGCAATTTCTGCGGAAGATGAACAGGAATAGGGAGAACCAATGAGAGACTAGCTGGAGGTGTCTGGACGGGCAAATTTAACCCTCATTTCCCACCAGGAAGAGGAATTAAGCAAAGGCTCAGAGTGCCGTGCCGGAACCAGATTAGGGCCTGAAGCAATCCTGCGGTGTTGCGGCCAGCTCACAAGAAAGCGAGTTGAAGAAAGGAGCTCAGGGGCACTGTAATTCACAAACCTGCAGAGTTATAAATGACAGCTATCGTCCAAAAATATACTGAAGTAAGGCTGCCAAGAGGACTTGAAAGCGGGGCAGAATTGCAGGAAACCGATTTCAGGAGGTAGACTGGAATTGCATTTAAAGCATAGGAAAAGAGGCAGAACGTCCACAATGATGCACTTGGCCAAAAAGGGCGTATGCGTTTTTTCCTGAATATATTCAGGAAAAAACGCATACGCCCTTTTTGGCCAACCAAGCAAGCTTGCAAAGGAAGTCTGCACTACAATAAGTCTCAATTCCCCCCTGTCAAAAGGGCCATCTGAAAAAAGTGTAAAATCCAGAAAGGCAGGACAGGCCATGGAGAACTGGGAGCCTTGTTATGCTGATGGGCGGGATGTAAATTGCCAACAGCCACTCGGGAGAAGTGTATGGTGTTTCCTGAAACATCTACAAAACAAAGCAACAGAGCCTAGGGCACTTCCACTTATGGTCCTATAGCTTAGGGAAATGAAAATCAAAAAGACACAGCCACCCCAAAGTTTGGGACGGCTCTGTTTACAAGAACCTCGTTTAAGGTACAAGTTCAATATCACAGAAAGTGAAAAATGGATGAAGAAGTTGTGGTACTTACGTACAATGCAATATCACTCAGCAATGACATCTATGTCATCAGGCCCGTAGCAGCATAATGAGTGGATTCAGGTATGATGATTCTAACTGAAAGAAGTCACACAGAAAAAGAAACATCATAAGATATCACTAATACACGGAAAGTAAACTTGGCTACACAGGAATTGGATTACAAACAGAACAGGGTCTCAAATTTAGAAAACCAACTTATGCTTGCTTAAGGAGAAAGGTGAGTTGGGGTGCTGCATAAAACCAGAGATTGAAATGAGCACAGATAAAGTTCCTTAAGCCAAATATGGAATAGACAAGAGCTACTCCTTGCTCAACGAAATGGACTCAACACCCCATATTAAACGCCTAAGAATGTACCTGACTAGTAAGTATCTTAAAACCTATGGATTGCTATGTCTCCGAAAGAGAATCAAGCGTGTGTACAGGGGCATAAACGCAGCAGTGATAGGATTGGAGAGGTTCGCTGAGCAAATGAGGACCCTTTGAAGTCATATTGCATGGTACCCATTCCACGGGTCTCAACTCTCCAGGTTTAAGGGATTCTTCCTTCAGCTAAAACATGCATGTGGAACCCAGAGTATGATCAACCGTGTGATCGGGAGACGTGTTCAAATATGTCTCCGTTCTCGTCCCCTGGTACTCGGGTGCAACATTCCAGACGCTTTACTAACACTCTCCCGACTTGGAGAGTCAGTGCCTTTAACCTCCTGTTTGGCCCAGTTTGCAATTTCTGCGGAAGATGAACAGGAATAGGGAGAACCAATGAGAGACTAGCTGGAGGTGTCTGGACGGGCAAATTTAACTCTCATTTCCCACCAGGAAGAGGAATTAACCAAAGGCTCAGCGTGCCGTGCCGGAACCAGATTAGGGCCTGAAGCAATCCTGCGGTGTTGTGGCCAGCTCACAAGAAAGCGAGTTGAAGAAAGGAGCTCAGGGGCACTGTAATTCACAAACCTGCAGAGTTATAAATGACAGCTATCGTCCAAAAATATACTGAAGTAAGGCTGCCAAGAGGACTTGAAAGCGGGGCAGAATTGCAGGAAACCGATTTCAGGAGGTAGACTGGAATTGCATTTAAAGCATAGGAAAAGAGGCAGAACGTCCACAATGATGCACTTGGCCAAAAAGGGCGTATGCGTTTTTTCCTGAATATATTCAGGAAAAAACGCATACGCCCTTTTTGGCCAACCAAGCAAGCTTGCAAAGGAAATCTGCACTACAATAAGTCTCACTTCCCCCCGGTCAAAAGGGCCATCTGAAAAAAGTGTAAAATCCAGAAAGGCAGGACAGGCCATGGAGAACTGGGAGCCTTGTTATGCTGATGGGCGGGATGTAAATTGCCAACAGCCACTCCGGAAAAGTGTATGGTGTTTCCTGAAACATCTAAAAAACAAAGTAACAGAGCCTAGGGCACTTCCACTTATGTTCCTATAGCTTAGGGCAATGAAAATCAAAAAGACACAGCCACCCCAAAGTTTGGGATGGCTCTGTTTAAAAGAACCTCGTTTACGGTACAAGTTCAATATCGCAGAAAGTGAAAAATGGATGAAGAAGTTGTGGTACTTACGTACAATGCAATATCACTCAGCAATGACATCTATGTCATCAGGCCCGTAGCAGCATAATGAGTGGATTCAGGTATGATGATTCTAACTGAAAGAAGTCACACAGAAAAAGAAACATCATAAGATATCACTATTACACGGAAAGTAAACTTGGCTACACAGGAATTGGATTACAAACAGAACAGGGTCTCAAATGTAGAAAACCAACTTATGCTTGCTTAAGGAGAAAGGTGAGTTGGGGTGCTGCATAAAACCAGAGATTGAAATGAGCACAGATAAAGTTCCTTAAGCCAAATATGGAATAGACAAGAGCTACTCCTTGCTCAACGAAATGGACTCAACACCCCATATTAAACGCCTAAGAATGTACCTGACTAGTAAGTATCTTAAAACCTATGGATTGCTATGTCTCCGAAAGAGAATCAAGCGTGTGTACAGGGGCATAAACGCAGCAGTGATAGGATTGGAGAGGTTCGGTGAGCAAATGAAGACCCTTTGAAGTCATATTGCATGGTACCCATTCCACGGGTCTCAACTCTCCAGGTTTAAGGGATTCTTCCTTCAGCTAAAACATGCATGTGGAACCCAGAGTATGATCAACCGTGTGATCGGGAGACGTCTTCAAATATGTCTCCATTCTCGTCCCCTGGTACTCGGGTGCAACATTCCAGACGCTTTACTAACACTCTCCCGACTTGGAGAGTCAGTGCCTTTAACCTCCTGTTTGGCCCAGTTTGCAATTTCTGCGGAAGATGAACAGGAATAGGGAGAACCAATGAGAGACTAGCTGGAGGTGTCTGGACGGGCAAATTTAACTCTCATTTCCCACCAGGAAGAGGAATTAAGCAAAGGCTCAGAGTGCCGTGCCGGAACCAGATTAGGGCCTGAAGCAATCCTGCGGTGTTGCGGCCAGCTCACAAGAAAGCGAGTTGAAGAAAGGAGCTCAGGGGCACTGTAATTCACAAACCTGCAGAGTTATAAATGACAGCTATCGTCCAAAAATATACTGAAGTAAGGCTGCCAAGAGGACTTGAAAGCGGGGCAGAATTGCAGGAAACCGATTTCAGGAGGTAGACTGGAATTGCATTTAAAGCATAGGAAAAGAGGCAGAACGTCCACAATGATGCACTTGGCCAAAAAGGGCGTATGCGTTTTTTCCTGAATATATTCAGGAAAAAACGCATACGCCCTTTTTGGCCAACCAAGCAAGCTTGCAAAGGAAGTCTGCACTACAATAAGTCTCAATTCCCCCCGGTCAAAAGGGCCATCTGAAAAAAGTGTAAAATCCAGAAAGGCAGGACAGGCCATGGAGAACTGGGAGCCTTGTTATGCTGATGGGCGGGATGTAAATTGCCAACAGCCACTCGGGAGTAGTGTATGGTGTTTCCTGAAACATCTACAAAACAAAGCAACAGAGCCTAGGGCACTTCCACTTATGGTCCTATAGCTTAGGGAAATGAAAATCAAAAAGACACAGCCACCCCAAAGTTTGGGACGGCTCTGTTTACAAGAACCTCGTTTACGGTACAAGTTCAATATCGCAGAAAGTGAAAAATGGATGAAGAAGTTGTGGTACTTACGTACAATGCAATATCACTCAGCAATGACATCTATGTCATCAGGCCCGTAGCAGCATAATGAGTGGATTCAGGTATGATGATTCTAACTGAAAGAAGTCACACAGAAAAAGAAACATCATAAGATATCACTAATACACGGAAAGTAAACTTGGCTACACAGGAATTGGATTACAAACAGAACAGGGTCTCAAATTTAGAAAACCAACTTATGCTTGCTTAAGGAGAAAGGTGAGTTGGGGTGCTGCATAAAACCAGAGATTGAAATGAGCACAGATAAAGTTCCTTAAGCCAAATATGGAATAGACAAGAGCTACTCCTTGCTCAACGAAATGGACTCAACACCCCATATTAAACGCCTAAGAATGTACCTGACTAGTAAGTATCTTAAAACCTATGGATTGCTATGTCTCCGAAAGAGAATCAAGCGTGTGTACAGGGGCATAAACGCAGCAGTGATAGGATTGGAGAGGTTCGCTGAGCAAATGAGGACCCTTTGAAGTCATATTGCATGGTACCCATTCCACGGGTCTCAACTCTCCAGGTTTAAGGGATTCTTCCTTCAGCTAAAACATGCATGTGGAACCCAGAGTATGATCAACCGTGTGATCGGGAGACGTGTTCAAATATGTCTCCATTCTCGTCCCCTGGTACTCGGGTGCAACATTCCAGACGCTTTACTAACACTCTCCCGACTTGGAGAGTCAGTGCCTTTAACCTCCTGTTTGGCCCAGTTTGCAATTTCTGCGGAAGATGAACAGGAATAGGGAAAACCAATGAGAGACTAGCTGGACGTGTCTGGACGGGCAAATTTAACTCTCATTTCCCACCAGGAAGAGGAATTAACCAAAGGTTCAGCGTGGCGTGCCGGAACCAGATTAGGGCCTGAAGCAATCCTGTGGTGTTGCGGCCAGCTCACAAGAAAGCGAGTTGAAGAAAGGAGCTCAGGGGCACTGTAATTCACAAACCTGCAGAGTTATAAATGACAGCTATCATCCAAAAATATACTGAAGTAAGGCTGCCAAGAGGACTTGAAAGCGGGGCAGAATTGCAGGAAACCGATTTCAGAAGGTAGACTGGAATTGCATTTAAAGCATAGGAAAAGAGGCAGAACGTCCACAATGATGCACTTGGCCAAAAAGGGCGTATGCGTTTTTTCCTGAATATATTCAGGAAAAAACGCATACGCCCTTTTTGGCCAACCAAGCAAGCTTGCAAAGGAAATCTGCACTACAATGAAGTCTCACTTCCCCCCGGTCAAAAGGGCCATCTGAAAAAAGTGTAAAATCCAGAAAGGCAGGACAGGCCATGGAGAACTGGGAGCCTTGTTATGCTGATGGGCGGGATGTAAATTGCCAACAGCCACTCTGGAGAAGTGTATGGTGTTTCCTAAAACATCTACAAAACAAAGCAACAGAGCCTAGGGCACTTCCACTTATGGTCCTATAGCTTAGGGAAATGAAAATCAAAAAGACACAGCCACCCCAAAGTTTGGGACGGCTCTGTTTACAAGAACCTCGTTTAAGGTACAAGTTCAATATCACAGAAAGTGAAAAATGGATGAAGAAGTTGTGGTACTTACGTACAATGCAATATCACTCAGCAATGACATCTATGTCATCAGGCCCGTAGCAGCATAATGAGTGCATTCAGGTATGATGATTCTAACTGAAAGAAGTCACACAGAAAAAGAAACATCATAAGATATCACTAATACACGGAAAGTAAACTTGGCTACACAGGAATTGGATTACAAACAGAACAGGGTCTCAAATTTAGAAAACCAACTTATGCTTGCTTAAGGAGAAAGGTGAGTTGGGGTGCTGCATAAAACCAGAGATTGAAATGAGCACAGATAAAGTTCCTTAAGCCAAATATGGAATAGACAAGAGCTACTCCTTGCTCAACGAAATGGACTCAACACCCCATATTAAACGCCTAAGAATGTACCTGACTAGTAAGTATCTTAAAACCTATGGATTGCTATGTCTCCGAAAGAGAATCAAGCGTGTGTACAGGGGCATAAACGCAGCAGTGATAGGATTGGAGAGGTTCGCTGAGCAAATGAGGACCCTTTGAAGTCATATTGCATGGTACCCATTCCACGGGTCTCAACTCTCCAGGTTTAAGGGATTCTTCCTTCAGCTAAAACATGCATGTGGAACCCAGAGTATGATCAACCGTGTGATCGGGAGACGTGTTCAAATATGTCTCCGTTCTCGTCCCCTGGTACTCGGGTGCAACATTCCAGACGCTTTACTAACACTCTCCCGACTTGGAGAGTCAGTGCCTTTAACCTCCTGTTTGGCCCAGTTTGCAATTTCTGCGGAAGATGAACAGGAATAGGGAGAACCAATGAGAGACTAGCTGGAGGTGTCTGGACGGGCAAAGTTAACTCTCATTTCCCACCAGGAAGAGGAATTAACCAAAGGCTCAGCGTGCCGTGCCGGAACCAGATTAGGGCCTGAAGCAATCCTGCGGTGTTGCGGCCAGCTCACAAGAAAGCGAGTTGAAGAAAGGAGCTCAGGGGCACTGTAATTCACAAACCTGCAGAGTTATAAATGACAGCTATCGTCCAAAAATATACTGAAGTAAGGCTGCCAAGAGGACTTGAAAGCGGGGCAGAATTGCAGGAAACCGATTTCAGGAGGTAGACTGGAATTGCATTTAAAGCATAGGAAAAGAGGCAGAACGTCCACAATGATGCACTTGGCCAAAAAGGGCGTATGCGTTTTTTCCTGAATATATTCAGGAAAAAACGCATACGCCCTTTTTGGCCAACCAAGCAAGCTTGCAAAGGAAATCTGCACTACAATAAGTCTCACTTCCCCCCGGTCAAAAGGGCCATCTGAAAAAAGTGTAAAATCCAGAAAGGCAGGACAGGCCATGGAGAACTGGGAGCCTTGTTATGCTGATGGGCGGGATGTAAATTGCCAACAGCCACTCTGGAGAAGTGTATGGTGTTTCCTGAAACATCTACAAAACAAAGCAACAGAGCCTAGGGCACTTCCACTTATGTTCCTATAGCTTAGGGCAATGAAAATCAAAAAGACACAGCCACCCCAAAGTTTGGGACGGCTCTGTTTACAAGAACCTCGTTTACGGTACAAGTTCAATATCGCAGAAAGTGAAAAATGGATGAAGAAGTTGTGGTACTTACGTACAATGCAATATCACTCAGCAATGACATCTATGTCATCAGGCCCGTAGCAGCATAATGAGTGGATTCAGGTATGATGATTCTAACTGAAAGAAGTCACACAGAAAAAGAAACATCATAAGATATCACTATTACACGGAAAGTAAACTTGGCTACACAGGAATTGGATTACAAACAGAACAGGGTCTCAAATGTAGAAAACCAACTTATGCTTGCTTAAGGAGAAAGGTGAGTTGGGGTGCTGCATAAAACCAGAGATTGAAATGAGCACAGATAAAGTTCCTTAAGCCAAATATGGAATAGACAAGAGCTACTCCTTGCTCAACGAAATGGACTCAACACCCCATATTAAACGCCTAAGAATGTACCTGACTAGTAAGTATCTTAAAACCTATGGATTGCTATGTCTCCGAAAGAGAATCAAGCGTGTGTACAGGGGCATAAACGCAGCAGTGATAGGATTGGAGAGGTTCGGTGAGCAAATGAAGACCCTTTGAAGTCATATTGCATGGTACCCATTCCACGGGTCTCAACTCTCCAGGTTTAAGGGATTCTTCCTTCAGCTAAAACATGCATGTGGAACCCAGAGTATGATCAACCGTGTGATCGGGAGACGTCTTCAAATATGTCTCCATTCTCGTCCCCTGGTACTCGGGTGCAACATTCCAGACGCTTTACTAACACTCTCCCGACTTGGAGAGTCAGTGCCTTTAACCTCCTGTTTGGCCCAGTTTGCAATTTCTGCGGAAGATGAACAGGAATAGGGAGAACCAATGAGAGACTAGCTGGAGGTGTCTGGACGGGCAAATTTAACTCTCATTTCCCACCAGGAAGAGGAATTAAGCAAAGGCTCAGAGTGCCGTGCCGGAACCAGATTAGGGCCTGAAGCAATCCTGCGGTGTTGCGGCCAGCTCACAAGAAAGCGAGTTGAAGAAAGGAGCTCAGGGGCACTGTAATTCACAAACCTGCAGAGTTATAAATGACAGCTATCGTCCAAAAATATACTGAAGTAAGGCTGCCAAGAGGACTTGAAAGCGGGGCAGAATTGCAGGAAACCGATTTCAGGAGGTAGACTGGAATTGCATTTAAAGCATAGGAAAAGAGGCAGAACGTCCACAATGATGCACTTGGCCAAAAAGGGCGTATGCGTTTTTTCCTGAATATATTCAGGAAAAAACGCATACGCCCTTTTTGGCCAACCAAGCAAGCTTGCAAAGGAAGTCTGCACTACAATAAGTCTCAATTCCCCCCGGTCAAAAGGGCCATCTGAAAAAAGTGTAAAATCCAGAAAGGCAGGACAGGCCATGGAGAACTGGGAGCCTTGTTATGCTGATGGGCGGGATGTAAATTGCCAACAGCCACTCGGGAGTAGTGTATGGTGTTTCCTGAAACATCTACAAAACAAAGCAACAGAGCCTAGGGCACTTCCACTTATGGTCCTATAGCTTAGGGAAATGAAAATCAAAAAGACACAGCCACCCCAAAGTTTGGGACGGCTCTGTTTACAAGAACCTCGTTTACGGTACAAGTTCAATATCGCAGAAAGTGAAAAATGGATGAAGAAGTTGTGGTACTTACGTACAATGCAATATCACTCAGCAATGACATCTATGTCATCAGGCCCGTAGCAGCATAATGAGTGGATTCAGGTATGATGATTCTAACTGAAAGAAGTCACACAGAAAAAGAAACATCATAAGATATCACTAATACACGGAAAGTAAACTTGGCTACACAGGAATTGGATTACAAACAGAACAGGGTCTCAAATTTAGAAAACCAACTTATGCTTGCTTAAGGAGAAAGGTGAGTTGGGGTGCTGCATAAAACCAGAGATTGAAATGAGCACAGATAAAGTTCCTTAAGCCAAATATGGAATAGACAAGAGCTACTCCTTGCTCAACGAAATGGACTCAACACCCCATATTAAACGCCTAAGAATGTACCTGACTAGTAAGTATCTTAAAACCTATGGATTGCTATGTCTCCGAAAGAGAATCAAGCGTGTGTACAGGGGCATAAACGCAGCAGTGATAGGATTGGAGAGGTTCGCTGAGCAAATGAGGACCCTTTGAAGTCATATTGCATGGTACCCATTCCACGGGTCTCAACTCTCCAGGTTTAAGGGATTCTTCCTTCAGCTAAAACATGCATGTGGAACCCAGAGTATGATCAACCGTGTGATCGGGAGACCTGTTCAAATATGTCTCCATTCTCGTCCCCTGGTACTCGGGTGCAACATTCCAGACGCTTTACTAACACTCTCCCGACTTGGAGAGTCAGTGCCTTTAACCTCCTGTTTGGCCCAGTTTGCAATTTCTGCGGAAGATGAACAGGAATAGGGAAAACCAATGAGAGACTAGCTGGACGTGTCTGGACGGGCAAATTTAACTCTCATTTCCCACCAGGAAGAGGAATTAACCAAAGGTTCAGCGTGGCGTGCCGGAACCAGATTAGGGCCTGAAGCAATCCTGTGGTGTTGCGGCCAGCTCACAAGAAAGCGAGTTGAAGAAAGGAGCTCAGGGGCACTGTAATTCACAAACCTGCAGAGTTATAAATGACAGCTATCATCCAAAAATATACTGAAGTAAGGCTGCCAAGAGGACTTGAAAGCGGGGCAGAATTGCAGGAAACCGATTTCAGGAGGTAGACTGGAATTGCATTTAAAGCATAGGAAAAGAGGCAGAACGTCCACAATGATGCACTTGGCCAAAAAGGGCGTATGCGTTTTTTCCTGAATATATTCAGGAAAAAACGCATACGCCCTTTTTGGCCAACCAAGCAAGCTTGCAAAGGAAATCTGCACTACAATGAAGTCTCACTTCCCCCCGGTCAAAAGGGCCATCTGAAAAAAGTGTAAAATCCAGAAAGGCAGGACAGGCCATGGAGAACTGGGAGCCTTGTTATGCTGATGGGCGGGATGTAAATTGCCAACAGCCACTCTGGAGAAGTGTATGGTGTTTCCTGAAACATCTAAAAAACAAAGCAACAGAGCCTAGGGCACTTCCACTTATGGTCCTATAGCTTAGGGAAATGAAAATCAAAAAGACACAGCCACCCCAAAGTTTGGGACGGCTCTGTTTACAAGAACCTCATTTACGGTACAAGTGCAATATCGCAGAAAGTGAAAAATGGATGAAGAAGTTGTGGTACTTACGTACAATACAATATTACTCAGCAATGACATCTATGTCATCAGGCCCGTAGCAGCATAATGAGTGGATTCAGGTATGATGATTCTAACTGAAATAAGTCACACAGAAAAAGAAACATCATAAGATATCACTAATACACGGAATGTAAACTTGGCTACACAGGAACTGGATTACAAAACAGAACAGGGTCTCAAATTTAGAAAACCAACATATGCTTGCTTAAGGGGAAAGGTGAGTTGGGGTGCTGCATAAAACCAGAGATTGAAATGAGCACAGATAAAGTTCCTTAAGCCAAATATGGAATAGACAAGAGCTACTCCTTGCTCAACGAAATTGACTCAACACCCCATATTAAACGCCTAAGAATGTACCTGACTAGTAAGTATCTTAAAACCTATGGATTGCTATGTCTCCGAAAGAGAATCAAGCGTGTGTACAGGGGCATAAACGCAGCAGTGATAGGATTGGAGAGGTTCGCTGAGCAAATGAGGACCCTTTGAAGTCATATTGCATGGTACCCATTCCACGGGTCTCAACTCTCCAGGTTTAAGGGATTCTTCCTTCAGCTAAAACATGCATGTGGAACCCAGAGTATGATCAACCGTGTGATCGGGAGACCTGTTCAAATATGTCTCCATTCTCGTCCCCTGGTACTCGGGTGCAACATTCCAGACGCTTTACTAACACTCTCCCGACTTGGAGAGTCAGTGCCTTTAACCTCCTGTTTGGCCCAGTTTGCAATTTCTGCGGAAGATGAACAGGAATAGGGAAAACCAATGAGAGACTAGCTGGACGTGTCTGGACGGGCAAATTTAACTCTCATTTCCCACCAGGAAGAGGAATTAACCAAAGGTTCAGCGTGGCGTGCCGGAACCAGATTAGGGCCTGAAGCAATCCTGTGGTGTTGCGGCCAGCTCACAAGAAAGCGAGTTGAAGAAAGGAGCTCAGGGGCACTGTAATTCACAAACCTGCAGAGTTATAAATGACAGCTATCATCCAAAAATATACTGAAGTAAGGCTGCCAAGAGGACTTGAAAGTGGGGCAGAATTGCAGGAAACCGATTTCAGGAGGTAGACTGGAATTGCATTTAAAGCATAGGAAAAGAGGCAGAACGTCCACAATGATGCACTTGGCCAAAAAGGGCGTATGCGTTTTTTCCTGAATATATTCAGGAAAAAACGCATACGCCCTTTTTGGCCAACCAAGCAAGCTTGCAAAGGAAATCTGCACTACAATGAAGTCTCACTTCCCCCCGGTCAAAAGGGCCATCTGAAAAAAGTGTAAAATCCAGAAAGGCAGGACAGGCCATGGAGAACTGGGAGCCTTGTTATGCTG
This sequence comes from Grampus griseus, assembly GCF_964374135.1. Taxonomy (NCBI): domain Eukaryota; kingdom Metazoa; phylum Chordata; class Mammalia; order Artiodactyla; family Delphinidae; genus Grampus; species Grampus griseus. The sequence goes on along the minus strand of NW_028133292.1, from coordinate 627,547 downwards.
ATGGGCGGGATGTAAATTGCCAACAGCCACTCTGGAGAAGTGTATGGTGTTTCCTGAAACATCTACAAAACAAAGCAACAGAGCCTAGGGCACTTCCACTTATGGTCCTATAGCTTAGGGAAATGAAAATCAAAAAGACACAGCCACCCCAAAGTTTGGGACGGCTCTGTTTACAAGAACCTCGTTTAAGGTACAAGTTCAATATCACAGAAAGTGAAAAATGGATGAAGAAGTTGTGGTACTTACGTACAATGCAATATCACTCAGCAATGACATCTATGTCATCAGGCCCGTAGCAGCATAATGAGTGGATTCAGGTATGATGATTCTAACTGAAAGAAGTCACACAGAAAAAGAAACATCATAAGATATCACTAATACACGGAAAGTAAACTTGGCTACACAGGAATTGGATTACAAACAGAACAGGGTCTCAAATTTAGAAAACCAACTTATGCTTGCTTAAGGAGAAAGGTGAGTTGGGGTGCTGCATAAAACCAGAGATTGAAATGAGCACAGATAAAGTTCCTTAAGCCAAATATGGAATAGACAAGAGCTACTCCTTGCTCAACGAAATGGACTCAACACCCCATATTAAACGCCTAAGAATGTACCTGACTAGTAAGTATCTTAAAACCTATGGATTGCTATGTCTCCGAAAGAGAATCAAGCGTGTGTACAGGGGCATAAACGCAGCAGTGATAGGATTGGAGAGGTTCGCTGAGCAAATGAGGACCCTTTGAAGTCATATTGCATGGTACCCATTCCACGGGTCTCAACTCTCCAGGTTTAAGGGATTCTTCCTTCAGCTAAAACATGCATGTGGAACCCAGAGTATGATCAACCGTGTGATCGGGAGACGTGTTCAAATATGTCTCCGTTCTCGTCCCCTGGTACTCGGGTGCAACATTCCAGACGCTTTACTAACACTCTCCCGACTTGGAGAGTCAGTGCCTTTAACCTCCTGTTTGGCCCAGTTTGCAATTTCTGCGGAAGATGAACAGGAATAGGGAGAACCAATGAGAGACTAGCTGGAGGTGTCTGGACGGGCAAAGTTAACTCTCATTTCCCACCAGGAAGAGGAATTAACCAAAGGCTCAGCGTGCCGTGCCGGAACCAGATTAGGGCCTGAAGCAATCCTGCGGTGTTGCGGCCAGCTCACAAGAAAGCGAGTTGAAGAAAGGAGCTCAGGGGCACTGTAATTCACAAACCTGCAGAGTTATAAATGACAGCTATCGTCCAAAAATATACTGAAGTAAGGCTGCCAAGAGGACTTGAAAGCGGGGCAGAATTGCAGGAAACCGATTTCAGGAGGTAGACTGGAATTGCATTTAAAGCATAGGAAAAGAGGCAGAACGTCCACAATGATGCACTTGGCCAAAAAGGGCGTATGCGTTTTTTCCTGAATATATTCAGGAAAAAACGCATACGCCCTTTTTGGCCAACCAAGCAAGCTTGCAAAGGAAATCTGCACTACAATAAGTCTCACTTCCCCCCGGTCAAAAGGGCCATCTGAAAAAAGTGTAAAATCCAGAAAGGCAGGACAGGCCATGGAGAACTGGGAGCCTTGTTATGCTGATGGGCGGGATGTAAATTGCCAACAGCCACTCCGGAAAAGTGTATGGTGTTTCCTGAAACATCTAAAAAACAAAGTAACAGAGCCTAGGGCACTTCCACTTATGTTCCTATAGCTTAGGGCAATGAAAATCAAAAAGACACAGCCACCCCAAAGTTTGGGATGGCTCTGTTTAAAAGAACCTCGTTTACGGTACAAGTTCAATATCGCAGAAAGTGAAAAATGGATGAAGAAGTTGTGGTACTTACGTACAATGCAATATCACTCAGCAATGACATCTATGTCATCAGGCCCGTAGCAGCATAATGAGTGGATTCAGGTATGATGATTCTAACTGAAAGAAGTCACACAGAAAAAGAAACATCATAAGATATCACTATTACACGGAAAGTAAGCTTGGCTACACAGGAATTGGATTACAAACAGAACAGGGTCTCAAATGTAGAAAACCAACTTATGCTTGCTTAAGGAGAAAGGTGAGTTGGGGTGCTGCATAAAACCAGAGATTGAAATGAGCACAGATAAAGTTCCTTAAGCCAAATATGGAATAGACAAGAGCTACTCCTTGCTCAACGAAATGGACTCAACACCCCATATTAAACGCCTAAGAATGTACCTGACTAGTAAGTATCTTAAAACCTATGGATTGCTATGTCTCCGAAAGAGAATCAAGCGTGTGTACAGGGGCATAAACGCAGCAGTGATAGGATTGGAGAGGTTCGGTGAGCAAATGAAGACCCTTTGAAGTCATATTGCATGGTACCCATTCCACGGGTCTCAACTCTCCAGGTTTAAGGGATTCTTCCTTCAGCTAAAACATGCATGTGGAACCCAGAGTATGATCAACCGTGTGATCGGGAGACGTCTTCAAATATGTCTCCATTCTCGTCCCCTGGTACTCGGGTGCAACATTCCAGACGCTTTACTAACACTCTCCCGACTTGGAGAGTCAGTGCCTTTAACCTCCTGTTTGGCCCAGTTTGCAATTTCTGCGGAAGATGAACAGGAATAGGGAGAACCAATGAGAGACTAGCTGGAGGTGTCTGGACGGGCAAATTTAACTCTCATTTCCCACCAGGAAGAGGAATTAAGCAAAGGCTCAGAGTGCCGTGCCGGAACCAGATTAGGGCCTGAAGCAATCCTGCGGTGTTGCGGCCAGCTCACAAGAAAGCGAGTTGAAGAAAGGAGCTCAGGGGCACTGTAATTCACAAACCTGCAGAGTTATAAATGACAGCTATCGTCCAAAAATATACTGAAGTAAGGCTGCCAAGAGGACTTGAAAGCGGGGCAGAATTGCAGGAAACCGATTTCAGGAGGTAGACTGGAATTGCATTTAAAGCATAGGAAAAGAGGCAGAACGTCCACAATGATGCACTTGGCCAAAAAGGGCGTATGCGTTTTTTCCTGAATATATTCAGGAAAAAACGCATACGCCCTTTTTGGCCAACCAAGCAAGCTTGCAAAGGAAGTCTGCACTACAATAAGTCTCAATTCCCCCCGGTCAAAAGGGCCATCTGAAAAAAGTGTAAAATCCAGAAAGGCAGGACAGGCCATGGAGAACTGGGAGCCTTGTTATGCTGATGGGCGGGATGTAAATTGCCAACAGCCACTCGGGAGTAGTGTATGGTGTTTCCTGAAACATCTACAAAACAAAGCAACAGAGCCTAGGGCACTTCCACTTATGGTCCTATAGCTTAGGGAAATGAAAATCAAAAAGACACAGCCACCCCAAAGTTTGGGACGGCTCTGTTTACAAGAACCTCGTTTACGGTACAAGTTCAATATCGCAGAAAGTGAAAAATGGATGAAGAAGTTGTGGTACTTACGTACAATGCAATATCACTCAGCAATGACATCTATGTCATCAGGCCCGTAGCAGCATAATGAGTGGATTCAGGTATGATGATTCTAACTGAAAGAAGTCACACAGAAAAAGAAACATCATAAGATATCACTAATACACGGAAAGTAAACTTGGCTACACAGGAATTGGATTACAAACAGAACAGGGTCTCAAATTTAGAAAACCAACTTATGCTTGCTTAAGGAGAAAGGTGAGTTGGGGTGCTGCATAAAACCAGAGATTGAAATGAGCACAGATAAAGTTCCTTAAGCCAAATATGGAATAGACAAGAGCTACTCCTTGCTCAACGAAATGGACTCAACACCCCATATTAAACGCCTAAGAATGTACCTGACTAGTAAGTATCTTAAAACCTATGGATTGCTATGTCTCCGAAAGAGAATCAAGCGTGTGTACAGGGGCATAAACGCAGCAGTGATAGGATTGGAGAGGTTCGCTGAGCAAATGAGGACCCTTTGAAGTCATATTGCATGGTACCCATTCCACGGGTCTCAACTCTCCAGGTTTAAGGGATTCTTCCTTCAGCTAAAACATGCATGTGGAACCCAGAGTATGATCAACCGTGTGATCGGAGACGTCTTCAAATATGTCTCCGTTCTCGTCCCCTGGTACTCGGGTGCAACATTCCAGACGCTTTACTAACACTCTCCCGGCTTGGAGAGTCAGTGCCTTTAATCTCCTGTTTGGCCCAGTTTGCAATTTCTGCGGAAGATGAACAGGAATAGGGAGAACCAATGAGAGACTAGCTGGAGGTGTCTGGACGGGCAAATTTAACTCTCATTTCCCACCAGGAAGAGGAATTAACCAAAGGCTCAGCGTGCCGTGCCGGAACCAGATTAGGGCCTGAAGCAATCCTGCGGTGTTGCGGCCAGCTCACAAGAAAGCGAGTTGAAGAAAGGAGCTCTGGGGCACTGTAATTCACAAACCTGCAGAGTTATAAATGTCAGCTATCGTCCAAAAATATACTGAAGTAAGGCTGCCAAGAGGACTTGAAAGCAGGGCAGAATTGCAGGAAACCGATTTCAGGAGGTAGACTGGAATTGCATTTAAAGCATAGGAAAAGAGGCAGAACGTCCACAATGATGCACTTGGCCAAAAAGGGCGTATGTTTTTTCCTGAATATATTCAGGAAAAAACGCATACGCCCTTTTTGGCCAACCAAGCAAGCTTGCAAAGGAAATCTGCACTACAATAAGTCTCACTTCCCCCCGGTCAAAAGGGCCATCTGAAAAAAGTGTAAAATCCAGAAAGGCAGGACAGGCCATGGAGAACTGGGAGCCTTGTTATGCTGATGGACGGGATGTAAATTGCCAACAGCCACTCGGGAGAAGTTTATGGTGTTTCCTGAAACATCTAAAAAACAAAGCAACAGAGCCTAGGGAACTTCCACTTATGGTCCTATAACTTAGGGAAATGAAAATCAAAAAGACACAACCACCCCAAATTTTGGGACGGTTCTGTTTACAAGAACCTCGTTTACGGTACAAGTTCAATATCGCAGAAAGTGAAAAATGGACGGAGAAGTTGTGGTACTTATGTACAATGCAATATCACTCAGCAATGACATCTATGTCATCAGGCCCGTAGCAGCATAATGAGTGGATTCAGGTACGATGATTCTAAGTGAAACAAGTCACACAGAAAAAGAAACATCATAAGATATCACTACTACACGGAATGTAAACTTGGCTACCCAGGAACTGAATTACAAAACAGAACAGGGTCTCAAATGTAGAAAACCTACTTATGCTTGCTTAAGGGGAAAGGTGAGTTGGGGTGCTGCATAAAACCAGAGATTGAAAATAGCACAGATACCGTTCCATAAGCCAAATATGTAATAGACAAGAGTTACTCCTTGCTCAACGAAGTGGACACAACACCCCATATTAAACGCCTAAGAATATACCTGATTAGTAAGAATCTTAAAACCTATGGATTTATATGTCTCCGAAAGAGAATCAGGCGTGTGTACAGTGGCATAATTGCAGCAGTGATAGGATTGGTGAGGTTCGGTGAGCAAATGCAGACCCTTTGAAGTCATATTGCATGGTACCCATTCCATGGATCTCAACTCTCCAGGTTTAAGGGATTCTTCCTTCAGCTAAAACATGCATGTGGAACCCAATGTATGATCCACCGTGTGATCGGGAAACGTGTTCAAAGGTGTCTCAGGTTTCGTCCCCTGGTACTCGGGTGCAACATTCCAGACGCTTTACTTACTCTCTCCCCACTTGGAGAGTCAGTGCCTTTAACCTCCTGTTTGGCCCAGTTTGCAATTTCTGCGGAAAATGAACAGGAATAGGGAGAACCAATGAGAGACTAGCTGGAGGTGTCTGGACGGGCAAATTTAACTCTCATTTCCCACCAGGAAGAGGAATTAACCAAAGGCTCAGCGTGCCGTGCCGGAACCACACTAGGGCATGAAGCAATCCTGCGGTGTTGCGGCCAGCTCACAAGAAAGCGAGTTGAAGAAAGGAGCTCTGGGGCACTGTCATTCACAAACCTGCAGAGTTATAAATGACAGCTATCGTCCAAAAATATATTTGAGTAAGGCTGCCAAGAGGACTTGAAAGCGGGGCAGAATTGCAGGAAACCGATTTCAGGAGGTAGACTGTAATTGCATGTAAAGCACAGGAAAAGAGGCAGAACGTCCAAAATGATGCACTTGGCCAAAAAGGGCGTATGCGTTTTTTCCTGAATATATTCAGGAAAAAACGCATACGCACTTTTTGGCCAACCAAGCAAGCTTGCAAATGAAATCTGCACTAAAATGAAGTCTCACTGCCCCCCGGTCAAAAGGGCCATCTGAAAAAAGTGTAAAATCCAGAAAGGCAGGACAGGCCATGGAGAACTGGGAGCCTTGTTATGCTGATGGGCGGGATGTAAATTGCCAACAGCCACTCGGGGGAAGTGTATGGTGTTTCCTGAAACATCTAAAAAACAAAGCAACAGAGCCTAGGGCACTTCCACTTATGGTCCTATAGCTTAGGGAAATGAAAATCAAAAAGACACAGACACCCCAAAATTTGGGATGGCTCTGTTTACAATAACCTCGTTTACAGTACAAGTGCAATATCGCAGAAAGTGAAAAATGGATGAAGAAGTTGTGGTACTTACGTACAATACAATATCACTCAGCAATGACATCTATGTCATCAGGCCCGTAGCAGCATAATGAGTGCATTCAGGTATGATGATTCTAACTGAAATAAGTCACACAGAAAAAGAAACATCATAAGATATCACTACTACACGGAATGTAAACTTGGCTACACAGGAACTGGATTACAAAACAGAACAGGGTCTCAAATTTAGAAAACCAACATATGCTTGCTTAAGGGGAAAGGTGAGTTGGGGTGCTGCATAAAACCAGAGATTGAAATGAGCACAGATAAAGTTCCTTAAGCCAAATATGGAATAGACAAGAGCTACTCCTTGCTCAACGAAATGGACTCAACACCCCATATTAAACGCCTAAGAATGTACCTGACTAGTAAGTATCTTAAAACCTATGGATTGCTATGTCTCCGAAAGAGAATCAAGCGTGTGTACAGGGGCATAAACGCAGCAGTGATAGGATTGGAGAGGTTCGCTGAGCAAATGAGGACCCTTTGAAGTCATATTGCATGGTACCCATTCCACGGGTCTCAACTCTCCAGGTTTAAGGTATTCTTCCTTCAGCTAAAACATGCATGTGGAACCCAGAGTATGATCAACCGTGTGATCGGGAGATGTCTTCAAATATGTCTCCGTTCTCGTCCCCTGGTACTCGGGTGCAACATTCCAGACGCTTTACTAACACTCTCCCGACTTGGAGAGTCAGTGCCTTTAACCTCCTGTTTGGCCCAGTTTGCAATTTCTGCGGAAGATGAACAGGAATAGGGAGAACCAATGAGAGACTAGCTGGAGGTGTCTGGACGGGCAAATTTAACTCTCATTTCCCACCAGGAAGAGGAATTAACCAAAGGCTCAGCGTGCCGTGCCGGAACCAGATTAGGGCCTGAAGCAATCCTGCGGTGTTGCGGCCAGCTCACAAGTAAGCGAGTTGAAGAAAGGAGCTCAGGGGCACTGTAATTCACAAACCTGCAGAGTTATAAATGACAGCTATCGTCCAAAAATATACTGAAGTAAGGCTGCCAAGAGGACTTGAAAGTGGGGCAGAATTGCAGGAAACCGATTTCAGGAGGTAGACTGAATTGCATTTAAAGCATAGGAAAAGAGGCAGAACGTCCACAATGATGCACTTGGCCAAAAAGGGCGTATGTTTTTTCCTGAATATATTCAGGAAAAAACGCATACGCACTTTTTGGCCAACCAAGCAAGCTTGCAAAGGAAATCTGCACTACAATAAGTCTCACTTCCCCCCGGTCAAAAGGGCCATCTGAAAAAAGTGTAAAATCCAGAAAGGCAGGACAGGCCATGGAGAACTGGGAGCCTTGTTATGCTGATGGGCGGGATGTAAATTGCCAACAGCCACTCGGGAGAAGTGTATGGTGTTTCCTGAAACATCTAAAGAACAAAGCAACAGAGCCTAGGGCACTTCCACTTATGGTCCTATAGCTTAGGGAAATGAAAATCAAAAAGACACAGCCACCCCAAAGTTTGGGATGGCTCTGTTTACAAGAACCTCGTTTACGGTACAAGTGCAATATCGCAGAAAGTGAAAAATGGATGAAGAAGTTGTGGTACTTACGTACAATACAATATCACTCAGCAATGACATCTATGTCATCAGGCCCGTAGCAGCATAATGAGTGCATTCAGGTATGATGATTCTAACTGAAATAAGTCACACAGAAAAAGAAACATCATAAGATATCACTAATACACGGAATGTAAACTTGGCTACACAGGAACTGGATTACAAAACAGAACAGGGTCTCAAATTTAGAAAACCAACATATGCTTGCTTAAGGGGAAAGGTGAGTTGGGGTGCTGCATAAAACCAGAGATTGAAATGAGCACAGATAAAGTTCCTTAAGCCAAATATGGAATAGACAAGAGCTACTCCTTGCTCAACGAAATGGACTCAACACCCCATATTAAACGCCTAAGAATGTACCTGACTAGTAAGTATCTTAAAACCTATGGATTGCTATGTCTCCGAAAGAGAATCAAGCGTGTGTACAGGGGCATAAACGCAGCAGTGATAGGATTGGAGAGGTTCGGTGAGCAAATGAAGACCCTTTGAAGTCATATTGCATGGTACCCATTCCACGGGTCTCAACTCTCCAGGTTTAAGGGATTCTTCCTTCAGCTAAAACATGCATGTGGAACCCAGCCTATGATCCACCGTGTGATTGGGAAACGTGTTCAAAGGTGTCTCAGTTTTCGTCCCCTGGTACTCGGGTGCAATATTCCAGACGCTTTACTAACTCTCTCCCCACTTGGAGAGTCAGTGCCTTTAACCTCCTGTTTGGCCCAGTTTGCAATTTCTGCGGAAAATGAACAGGAATAGGGAGAACCAATGAGAGACTAGCTGGAGGTGTCTGGACGGGCAAATTTAACTCTCATTTCCCACCAGGAAGAGGAATTAACCAAAGGCGCAGCGTGCCGTGCCGGAACCACACTAGGGCTTGAAGCAATCCTGCGGTGTTGCGGCCAGCTCACAAGAAAGCGAGTTGAAGAAAGGAGCTCAGGGGCACTGTCACTCACAAACCTGCAGAGTTATAAATGACAGCTATCGTCCAAAAATATATTGAAGTAAGGCTGCCAAGAGGACTTGAAAGCGGGGCAGAATTGCAGGAAACCGATTTCAGGAGGTAGACTGGAATTGCATGTAAAGCACAGGAAAAGAGGCAGAACGTCCACAATGATGCACTTGGCCAAAAAGGGCGTATGCGTTTTTTCCTGAATATATTCAGGAAAAAACGCATACGCCATTTTTGGCCAACCAAGCAAGCTTGCAAAGGAAATCTGCACTACAATGAAGTCTCACTGTCCCCCGGTCAAAAGGGCCATCTGAAAAAAGTGTAAAATCCAGAAAGGCAGGACAGGCCATGGAGAACTGGGAGCCTTGTTATGCTGATGGGCGGGATGTAAATTGCCAACAGCCACTCTGGAGAAGTGTATGGTGTTTCCTGAAACATCTACAAAACAAAGCAACAGAGCCTAGGGCACTTCCACTTATGGTCCTATAGCTTAGGGAAATGAAAATCAAAAAGACACAGCCACCCCAAAGTTTGGGACGGCTCTGTTTACAAGAACCTCGTTTACGGTACAAGTTCAATATCGCAGAAAGCAAAAAATGGATAAAGAAGTTGTGGTACTTACGTACAATGCAATATCACTCAGCAATGAAATCTATGTCATCAGGCCCGTAGCAGCATAATGAGTGGATTCAGGTACGATGATTCTAAGTGAAATAAGTCACACAGAAAAAGAAACATCATAAGATATCACTACTACACGGAATGTAAACTTGGCTACCCAGGAACTGAATTACAAAACAGAACAGGGTCTCAAATGTAGAAAACTAACTTATGCTTGCTTAAGGGGAAAGGTGAGTTGGGGTGCTGCATAAAACCAGAGATTGAAAATAGCACAGATACCGTTCCATAAGCCAAATATGTAATAGACAAGAGCTACTCCTTGCTCAACGAAGTGGACTCAACACACCATATTAAACGCCTAAGAATATAGCTGACTAGTAAGAATCCTAAAACCTATGGATTTATATGTCTCCGAAAGAGAATCAAGCGTGTGTACAGCGTCATAAACGCAGCAGTGATAGGATTGGTGAGGATCGGTGAGCAAATGCAGACCCTTTGAAGTCATATTGCATGGTACCCATTCCAAGGGTCTCAACTCTCCAGGTTTAAGGGATTCTTCCTTCAGCTAAAACATGCATGTGGAACCCAGCCTATGATCCACCGTGTGATTGGGAAACGTGTTCAAAGGTGTCTCAGTTTTCGTCCCCTGGTACTCGGGTGCAACATTCCAGACGCTTTACTAACTCTCTCCCCACTTGGAGAGTCAGTGCCTTTAACCTCCTGTTTGGCCCAGTTTGCAGTTTCTGCGGAAAATGAACAGGAATAGGGAGAGCCATTGAGAGACTAGCTGGAGGTGTCTGGACGGGCAAATTTGACTCTCATTTCCCACCAGGAACAGGAATTAACCAAAGGCTCAGCGTGCCGTGCCGGAACCACACTAGGGCCTGAAGCAATCCTGCGGTGTTGCGGCCAGCTCACAAGAAAGCGAGTTGAAGAAAGGAGCTCAGGGGCACTGTCACTCACAAACCTGCAGAGTTATAAATGACAGCTATCGTCCAAAAATATATTGAAGTAAGGCTGCCAAGAGGACTTGAAAGCGGGGCAGAATTGCAGGAAACCGATTTCAGGAGGTAGACTGGAATTGCATGTAAAGCACAGGAAAAGAGGCAGAACGTCCACAATGATGCACTTGGCCAAAAAGGGTGTATGCGTTTTTTCCTGAATATATTCAGGAAAAAACGCATACACCCTTTTTGGCCAACCAAGCAAGCTTGCAAATGAAATCTGCACTACAATGAAGTCTCACTGCCCCCCGGTCAAAAGGGCCATCTGAAAAAAGTGTAAAATCCAGAAAGGCAGGACAGGCCATGGAGAACTGGGAGCCTTGTTATGCTGATGGGCGGGATGTAAATTGCCAACAGCCACTCTGGAGAAGTGTATGGTGTTTCCTGAAACATCTAAAAAACAAAGCAACAGAGCCTAGGGCACTTCCACTTATGGTCCTATAGCTTAGGGAAATTAAAATCATAAGACACAGCCACCCCAAAGTTTGGGACGGCTCTGTTTACAAGAACCTCATTTACGGTACAAGTTCAATATTGCAGAAAGCGAAAAATGGATAAAGAAGTTGTAGTACTTACAAACAATGCAATATCACTCAGCAATGAAATCTATGTCATCAGGCCCGTAGCAGCATAATGAGTGGATTCAGGTACGATGATTCTAAGTGAAATAAGTCACACAGAAAAAGAAACATCATAAGATATCACTACTACATGGAATGTAAACTTGGCTACCCAGGAACTGAATTACAAAACAGAACAGGGTCTCAAATGTAGAAAACCAACTTATGCTTGCTTAAGGGGAAAGGTGAGTTGGGGTGCTGCATAAAACCAGAGATTGAAATTAGCACAGATACCGTTCCATAAGCCAAATATGTAATAGACAAGAGCTACTCCTTGCTCAACGAAGTGGACTCAACACCCCATATTAAACGCCTAAGAATATACCTGACTAGTAAGAATCTTAAAACCTATGGATTTATATGTCTCCGAAAGAGAATCATGCGTGTGTACAGCGCAATAAACGCAGCAGTGAAAGGATTGGTGAGGATCGGTGAGCAAATGCACACTCTTTGAAGCCATATTGCATGGTACCCATTCCATGGGTCTCAACTCTCCAGGTTTAAGGGATTCTTCCTCCAGCTAAAACATGCATTTGGAACCCACAGTATGATCCACCGTGTGATTGGGAAACGTGTTCAAAGGTGTCTCAGGTTTCGTCCCCTGGTACTCGGGTGAAACATTCCAGACGCTTTACTAACTCTCTCCCCACTTGGAGAGTCAGTGCCTTTAACCTCCTGTTTGGCCCAGTTTGCAATTTCTGCGGAAAATGAACAGGAATAGGGAGAACCAATGAGAGACTAGCTGGAGGTGTCTGGACGGGCAAATTTAACTCTCATTTCCCACCAGGAAGAGGAATTAACCAAAGGCTCAGCGTGCCGTGCCGGAACCACACTAGGGCCTGAAGCAATCCTGCGGTGTTGCGGCCAGCTCACAAGAAAGCGAGTTGAAGAAAGGAGCTCAGGGGCACTGTCACTCACAAACCTGCAGAGTTATAAATGACAGCTATCGTCCAAAAATATATTGAAGTAAGGCTGCCAAGAGGACTTGAAAGCGGGGCAGAATTGCAGGAAACCGATTTCAGGAGGTAGACTGGAATTGCATGTAAAGCACAGGAAAAGAGGCAGAACGTCCACAATGATGCACTTGGCCAAAAAGGGCGTATGCGTTTTTTCCTGAATATATTCAGGAAAAAACGCATACGCCCTTTTTGGCCAACCAAGCAAGCTTGCAAATGAAATCTGCACTACAATGAAGTCTCACTGCCCCCCGGTCAAAAGGGCCATCTGAAAAAAGTGTAAAATCCAGAAAGGCAGGACAGGCCATGGAGAACTGGGAGCCTTGTTATGCTGATGGGCGGGATGTAAATTGCCAACAGCCACTCTGGAGAAGTGTATGGTGTTTCCTGAAACATCTAAAAAACAAAGCAACAGAGCCTAGGGCACTTCCACTTATGGTCCTATAGCTTAGGGAAATTAAAATCAAAAAGACACAGCCACCCCAAATTTTGGGACGGCTCTGTTTACAAGAACCTCGTTTACGGTACAAGTTCAATATTGCAGAAAGCGAAAAATGGATAAAGAAATTGTAGTACTTACATACAATGCAATATCACTCAGCAATGAATTCTATGTCATCAGGCCCGTAGCAGCATAATGAGTGGATTCAGGTACGATGATTCTAAGTGAAACAAGTCACACAGAAAAAGAAACATCATAAGATATCACTACTACACGGAATGTAAACTTGGCTACCCAGGAACTGAATTACAAAACAGAACAGGGTCTCAAATGTAGAAAACCTACTTATGCTTGCTTAAGGGGAAAGGTGAGTTGGGGTGCTGCATAAAACCAGAGATTGAAAATAGCACAGATACCGTTCCATAAGCCAAATATGTAATAGACAAGAGTTACTCCTTGCTCAACGAAGTGGACACAACACCCCATATTAAACGCCTAAGAATATACCTGATTAGTAAGAATCTTAAAACCTATGGATTTATATGTCTCCGAAAGAGAATCAGGCGTGTGTACAGTGGCATAATTGCAGCAGTGATAGGATTGGTGAGGTTCGGTGAGCAAATGCAGACCCTTTGAAGTCATATTGCATGGTACCCATTCCATGGATCTCAACTCTCCAGGTTTAAGGGATTCTTCCTTCAGCTAAAACATGCATGTGGAACCCAGTGTATGATCCACCGTGTGATCGGGAAACGTGTTCAAAGGTGTCTCAGGTTTCGTCCCCTGGTACTCGGGTGCAACATTCCAGACGCTTTACTTACTCTCTCCCCACTTGGAGAGTCAGTGCCTTTAACCTCCTGTTTGGCCCAGTTTGCAATTTCTGCGGAAAATGAACAGGAATAGGGAGAACCAATGAGAGACTAGCTGGAGGTGTCTGGACGGGCAAATTTAACTCTCATTTCCCACCAGGAAGAGGAATTAACCAAAGGCTCAGTGTGCCATGCCGGAACGACACTAGGGCCTGAAGCAATCCTGCGGTGTTGCGGCCAGCTCACAAGAAAGCGAGTTGAAGAAAGGAGCTCAGGGGCACTGTCATTCACAAACCTGCAGAGTTATAAATGACAGCTATCGTCCAAAAATATATTGGAGTAAGGCTGCCAAGAGGACTTGAAAGCGGGGCAGAATTGCAGGAAACCGATTTCAGGAGGTAGACTGGAATTGCATGTAAAGCATAGGAAAAGAGGCAGAACGTCCACAATGATGCACTTGGCCAAAAAGGGCATATGCGTTTTTTCCTGAATATATTCAGGAAAAAACGCATACGCCCTTTTTGGCCAACCAAGCAAGCTTGCAAAGGAAATCTGCACTACAATGAAGTCTCACTGCCCCCCGGTCAAAAGGGCCATCTGAAAAAAGTGTAAAATCCAGAAAGGCAGGACAGGCCATGGAGAACTGGGAGCCATGTTATGCTGATGGGCGGGATGTAAATTGCCAACAGCCACTCTGGAGAAGTGTATGGTGTTTCCTGAAACATCTACAAAACAAAGCAACAGAGCCTAGGTCACTTCCACTTATGGTCCTATAGCTTAGGGAAATTAAAATCATAAGACACAGCCACCCCAAAGTTTGGGACGGCTCTGTTTACAAGAACCTCGTTTACGGTACAAGTTCAATATTGCAGAAAGCGAAAAATGGATAAAGAAGTTGTAGTACTTACATACAATGCAATATCACTCAGCAATGAAATCTATGTCATCAGGCCCGTAGCAGCATAATGAGTGGATTCAGGTACGATGATTCTAAGTGAAACAAGTCACACAGAAAAAGAAACATCATAAGATATCACTACTACATGGAATGTAAACTTGGCTACCCAGGAACTGAATTACAAAACAGAACAGGGTCTCAAATGTAGAAAACCAACTTATGCTTGCTTAAGGGGAAAGGTGAGTTGGGTTGCTGCATAAAACCAGAGATTGAAATTAGCACAGATACCGTTCCATAAGCCAAATATGTAATAGACAAGAGCTACTCCTTGCTCAACGAAGTGGACCCAACACCCCATATTAAACGCCTAAGAATATACCTGACTAGTAAGAATCTTAAAACCTATGGATTTATATGTCTCCGAAAGAGAATCAAGCGTGTGTACAGCGGCATAAATGCAGCAGTGATAGGATTGGTAAGGATCGGTGAGCAAATGCAGACCCTTTGAAGTCATATTGCATGGTACCCATTCCATGGGTCTCAACTCTCCAGGTTTAAGGGATTCTTCCTTCAGCTAAAACATGCATGTAGAACCCAGACTATGATCCACCGTGTGATTGGGAAACGTGTTCAAAGGTGTCTCAGTTTTCGTCCCCTGATACTCGGGTGCAACATTCCAGACGCTTTACTAACACTCTCCCCACTTGGAGAGTCAGTGCCTTTAACCTCCTGTTTGTCCCAGTTTGCAATTTCTGCGGAAAATGAACAGGAATAGGGAGAACCAATGAGAGACTAGATGGAGGTGTCTGGACGGGCAAATTTAACTCTCATTTCCCACCAGGAAGAGGAATTAACCAAAGGCTCAGTGTGCCATGCCGGAACGACACTAGGGCCTGAAGCAATCCTGCGGTGTTGCGGCCAGCTCACAAGAAAGCGAGTTGAAGAAAGGAGCTCAGGGGCACTGTCATTCACAAACCTGCAGAGTTATAAATGACAGCTATCGTCCAAAAATATATTGGAGTAAGGCTGCCAAGAGGACTTGAAAGCGGGGCAGAATTGCAGGAAACCGATTTCAGGAGGTAGACTGGAATTGCATGTAAAGCATAGGAAAAGAGGCAGAACGTCCACAATGATGCACTTGGCCAAAAAGGGCGTATGCGTTTTTTCCTGAATATATTCAGGAAAAAACGCATACGCCCTTTTTGGCCAACCAAGCAAGCTTGCAAAGGAAATCTGCACTACAATGAAGTCTCACTGCCCCCCGGTCAAAAGGGCCATCTGAAAAAAGTGTAAAATCCAGAAAGGCAGGACAGGCCATGGAGAACTGGGAGCCATGTTATGCTGATGGGCGGGATGTAAATTGCCAACAGCCACTCTGGAGAAGTGTATGGTGTTTCCTGAAACATCTACAAAACAAAGCAACAGAGCCTAGGGCACTTCCACTTATGGTCCTATAGCTTAGGGAAATTAAAATCATAAGACACAGCCACCCCAAAGTTTGGGACGGCTCTGTTTACAAGAACCTCGTTTACGGTACAAGTTCAATATTGCAGAAAGCGAAAAATGGATAAAGAAGTTGTAGTACTTACATACAATGCAATATCACTCAGCAATGAAATCTATGTCATCAGGCCCGTAGCAGCATAATGAGTGGATTCAGGTACGATGATTCTAAGTGAAACAAGTCACACAGAAAAAGAAATATCATAAGATATCACTACTACACGGAATGTAAACTTGGCTACCCAGGAACTGAATTACAAAACAGAACAGGGTCTCAAATGTAGAAAACCTACTTATGCTTGCTTAAGGGGAAAGGTGAGTTGGGGTGCTGCATAAAACCAGAGATTGAAAATAGCACAGATACCGTTCCATAAGCCAAATATGTAATAGACAAGAGTTACTCCTTGCTCAACTAAGTGGACTCAACACCCCATATTAAATGCCTAAGAATATACCTGATTAGTAAGAATCTTAAAACCTATGGATTTATATGTCTCCGAAAGAGAATCAGGCGTGTGTACAGTGGCATAATTGCAGCAGTGATAGGATTGGTGAGGTTCGGTGAGCAAATGCAGACCCTTTGAAGTCATATTGCATGGTACCCATTCCATGGATCTCAACTCTCCAGGTTTAAGGGATTCTTCCTTCAGCTAAAACATGCATGTGGAACCCAGTGTATGATCCACCATGTGATCGGGAAACGTGTTCAAAGGTGTCTCAGGTTTCGTCCCCTGGTACTCGGGTGCAACATTCCAGACGCTTTACTTACTCTCTCCCCACATGGAGAGTCAGTGCCTTTAACCTCCTGTTTGGCCCAGTTTGCAATTTCTGCGGAAAATGAACAGGAATAGGGAGAACCAATGAGAGACTAGCTGGAGGTGTCTGGACGGGCAAATTTAACTCTCATTTCCCACCAGGAAGAGGAATTAACCAAAGGCTCAGCGTGCCGTGCCTGAACCACACTAGGGCATGAAGCAATCCTGCGGTGTTGCGGCCAGCTCACAAGAAAGCGAGTTGAAGAAAGGAGCTTAGGGGCACTGTCATTCACAAACCTGCAGAGTTATAAATGACAGCTATCGTCCAAAAATATATTGGAGTAAGGCTGCCAAGAGGACTTGAAAGCGGGGCAGAATTGCAGGAAACCGATTTCAGGAGGTAGACTGGAATTGCATGTAAAGCATAGGAAAAGAGGCAGAACGTCCACAATGATGCACTTGGCCAAAAAGGGCGTATGCGTTTTTTCCTGAATATATTCAGGAAAAAACGCATACGCACTTTTTGGCCAACCAAGCAAGCTTGCAAAGGAAATCTGCACTACAATGAAGTCTCACTGCCCCCCGGTCAAAAAGGCCATCTGAAAAAAGTGTAAAATCCAGAAACGCAGGACAGGCCATGGAGAACTGGGAGCCTTGTTATGCTGATGGGCGGGATGTAAATTGCCAACAGCCACTCTGGAGAAGTGTATGGTGTTTCCTGAAACATCTACAAAACAAAGCAACAGAGCCTAGGGCACTTCCACTTATGGTCCTATAGCTTAGGGAAATTAAAATCAAAAAGACACAGCCACCCCAAAGTTTGGGACGGCTCTGTTTACAAGAACCTCATTTACGGTACAAGTTCAATATCACAGAAAGCGAAAAATGGATAAAGAATTTGTGGTACTTACGTACAATGCAATATCACTCAGCAATGAAATCTATGTCATCAGGCCCGTAGCAGCATAATGAGTGGATTCAGGTACGATGATTCTAAGTGAAATAAGTCACACAGAAAAAGAAACATCATAAGATATCACTACTACATGGAATGTAAACTTGGCTACCCAGGAACTGAATTACAAAACAGAACAGGGTCTCAAATGTAGAAAACCTACTTATGCTTGCTTAAGGGGAAAGGTGAGTTGGGGTGCTGCATAAAACCAGAGATTGAAATTAGCACAGATACCGTTCCATAAGCCAAATATGTAATAGACAAGAGCTACTCCTTGCTCAACGAAGTGGACTCAACACCCCATATTAAACGCCTAAGAATATACGTGACTAGTAAGAATCTTAAAACCTATGGATTTATATGTCTCCGAAAGAGAATCAAGCGTGTGTACAGCGCAATAAACGCAGCAGTGAAAGGATTGGTGAGGATCGGTGAGCAAATGCACACTCTTTGAAGCCATATTGCATGGTACCCATTCCATGGGTCTCAACTCTCCAGCTTTAAGGGATTCTTCCTCCAGCTAAAACATGCATTTGGAACCCACAGTATGATCCACCGTGTGATTGGGAAACGTGTTCAAAGGTGTCTCAGGTTTCGTCCCCTGGTACTCAGGTGAAACATTCCAGACGCTTTACTAACTCTCTCCCCACTTGGAGAGTCAGTGCCTTTAACCTCCTGTTTGGCCCAGTTTGCAATTTCTGCGGAAAATGAACAGGAATAGGGAGAACCAATGAGAGACTAGCTGGAGGTGTCTAGACGGGCAAATTTAACTCTCATTTCCCACCAGGAAGAGGAATTAACCAAAGGCTCAGCGTGTCGTGCCGGAACCACACTAGGGCCTGAAGCAATCCTGCGGTGTTGCGGCCAGCTCACAAGAAAGCGAGTTGAAGAAAGGAGCTCAGGGGCACTGTCACTCACAAACCTGCAGAGTTATAAATGACAGCTATCGTCCAAAAATATATTGAAGTAAGGCTGCCAAGAGGACTTGAAAGCGGGGCAGAATTGCAGGAAACCGATTTCAGGAGGTAGACTGGAATTGCATGTAAAGCACAGGAAAAGAGGCAGAACGTCCACAATGATGCACTTGGCCAAAAAGGGCGTATGCGTTTTTTCCTGAATATATTCAGGAAAAAACGCATACGCACTTTTTGGCCAACCAAGCAAGCTTGCAAATGAAATCTGCACTACAATGAAGTCTCACTGCCCCCCGGTCAAAAGGGCCATCTGAAAAAAGTGTAAAATCCAGAAAGGCATGACAGGCCATGGAGAACTGGGAGCCTTGTTATGCTGATGGGCGGGATGTAAATTGCCAACAGCCACTCTGGAGAAGTGTATGGTGTTTCCTGAAACATCTACAAAACAAAGCAACAGAGCCTAGGGCACTTCCACTTATGGTCCTATAGCTTAGGGAAATTAAAATCATAAGACACAGCCACCCCAAAGTTTGGGACGGCTCTGTTTACAAGAACCTCGTTTACGGTACAAGTTCAATATTGCAGAAAGCGAAAAATGGATAAAGAAGTTGTAGTACTTACATACAATGCAATATCACTCAGCAATGAAATCTATGTCATCAGGCCCGTAGCAGCATAATGAGTGGATTCAGGTACGATGATTCTAAGTGAAACAAGTCACACAGAAAAAGAAACATCATAAGATATCACTACTACATGGAATGTAAACTTGGCTACCCAGGAACTGAATTACAAAACAGAACAGGGTCTCAAATGTAGAAAACCAACTTATGCTTGCTTAAGGGGAAAGGTGAGTTGGGTTGCTGCATAAAACCAGAGATTGAAATTAGCACAGATACCGTTCCATAAGCCAAATATGTAATAGACAAGAGCTACTCCTTGCTCAACGAAGTGGACCCAACACCCCATATTAAACGCCTAAGAATATACCTGACTAGTAAGAATCTTAAAACCTATGGATTTATATGTCTCCGAAAGAGAATCAAGCGTGTGTACAGCGGCATAAATGCAGCAGTGATAGGATTGGTGAGGATCGGTGAGCAAATGCAGACCCTTTGAAGTCATATTGCATGGTACCCATTCCATGGGTCTCAACTCTCCAGGTTTAAGGGATTCTTCCTTCAGCTAAAACATGCATGTAGAACCCAGACTATGATCCACCGTGTGATTGGGAAACGTGTTCAAAGGTGTCTCAGTTTTCGTCCCCTGATACTCGGGTGCAACATTCCAGACGCTTTACTAACACTCTCCCCACTTGGAGAGTCAGTGCCTTTAACCTCCTGTTTGTCCCAGTTTGCAATTTCTGCGGAAAATGAACAGGAATAGGGAGAACCAATGAGAGACTAGATGGAGGTGTCTGGACGGGCAAATTTAACTCTCATTTCCCACCAGGAAGAGGAATTAACCAAAGGCTCAGTGTGCCATGCCGGAACGACACTAGGGCCTGAAGCAATCCTGCGGTGTTGCGGCCAGCTCACAAGAAAGCGAGTTGAAGAAAGGAGCTCAGGGGCACTGTCATTCACAAACCTGCAGAGTTATAAATGACAGCTATCGTCCAAAAATATATTGGAGTAAGGCTGCCAAGAGGACTTGAAAGCGGGGCAGAATTGCAGGAAACCGATTTCAGGAGGTAGACTGGAATTGCATGTAAAGCATAGGAAAAGAGGCAGAACGTCCACAATGATGCACTTGGCCAAAAAGGGCGTATGCGTTTTTTCCTGAATATATTCAGGAAAAAACGCATACGCCCTTTTTGGCCAACCAAGCAAGCTTGCAAAGGAAATCTGCACTACAATGAAGTCTCACTGCCCCCCGGTCAAAAGGGCCATCTGAAAAAAGTGTAAAATCCAGAAAGGCAGGACAGGCCATGGAGAACTGGGAGCCATGTTATGCTGATGGGCGGGATGTAAATTGCCAACAGCCACTCTGGAGAAGTGTATGGTGTTTCCTGAAACATCTAAAAAACAAAGC
The DNA here is from genome assembly GCF_964374135.1 of Grampus griseus. Lineage (NCBI taxonomy): Eukaryota > Metazoa > Chordata > Mammalia > Artiodactyla > Delphinidae > Grampus > Grampus griseus. The sequence continues at coordinate 606,948 of NW_028133292.1, read as the reverse complement.
AACAGAGCCTAGGTCACTTCCACTTATGGTCCTATAGCTTAGGGAAATGAAAATCAAAAAGACACAGCCACCCCAAAGTTTGGGACGGCTCTGTTTACAAGAACCTCGTTTACGGTACAAGTTCAATATTGCAGAAAGCGAAAAATGGATAAAGAAGTTGTAGTACTTACATACAATGCAATATCACTCAGCAATGAAATCTATGTCATCAGGCCCGTAGCAGCATAATGAGTGGATTCAGGTACGATGATTCTAAGTGAAACAAGTCACACAGAAAAAGAAATATCATAAGATATCACTACTACACGGAATGTAAACTTGGCTACCCAGGAACTGAATTACAAAACAGAACAGGGTCTCAAATGTAGAAAACCTACTTATGCTTGCTTAAGGGGAAAGGTGAGTTGGGGTGCTGCATAAAACCAGAGATTGAAAATAGCACAGATACCGTTCCATAAGCCAAATATGTAATAGACAAGAGTTACTCCTTGCTCAACTAAGTGGACTCAACACCCCATATTAAATGCCTAAGAATATACCTGATTAGTAAGAATCTTAAAACCTATGGATTTATATGTCTCCGAAAGAGAATCAGGCGTGTGTACAGTGGCATAATTGCAGCAGTGATAGGATTGGTGAGGTTCGGTGAGCAAATGCAGACCCTTTGAAGTCATATTGCATGGTACCCATTCCATGGATCTCAACTCTCCAGGTTTAAGGGATTCTTCCTTCAGCTAAAACATGCATGTGGAACCCAGTGTATGATCCACCATGTGATCGGGAAACGTGTTCAAAGGTGTCTCAGGTTTCGTCCCCTGGTACTCGGGTGCAACATTCCAGACGCTTTACTTACTCTCTCCCCACATGGAGAGTCAGTGCCTTTAACCTCCTGTTTGGCCCAGTTTGCAATTTCTGCGGAAAATGAACAGGAATAGGGAGAACCAATGAGAGACTAGCTGGAGGTGTCTGGACGGGCAAATTTAACTCTCATTTCCCACCAGGAAGAGGAATTAACCAAAGGCTCAGCGTGCCGTGCCGGAACCACACTAGGGCATGAAGCAATCCTGCGGTGTTGCGGCCAGCTCACAAGAAAGCGAGTTGAAGAAAGGAGCTTAGGGGCACTGTCATTCACAAACCTGCAGAGTTATAAATGACAGCTATCGTCCAAAAATATATTGGAGTAAGGCTGCCAAGAGGACTTGAAAGCGGGGCAGAATTGCAGGAAACCGATTTCAGGAGGTAGACTGGAATTGCATGTAAAGCATAGGAAAAGAGGCAGAACGTCCACAATGATGCACTTGGCCAAAAAGGGCGTATGCGTTTTTTCCTGAATATATTCAGGAAAAAACGCATACGCACTTTTTGGCCAACCAAGCAAGCTTGCAAAGGAAATCTGCACTACAATGAAGTCTCACTGCCCCCCGGTCAAAAAGGCCATCTGAAAAAAGTGTAAAATCCAGAAACGCAGGACAGGCCATGGAGAACTGGGAGCCTTGTTATGCTGATGGGCGGGATGTAAATTGCCAACAGCCACTCTGGAGAAGTGTATGGTGTTTCCTGAAACATCTACAAAACAAAGCAACAGAGCCTAGGGCACTTCCACTTATGGTCCTATAGCTTAGGGAAATTAAAATCAAAAAGACACAGCCACCCCAAAGTTTGGGACGGCTCTGTTTACAAGAACCTCATTTACGGTACAAGTTCAATATCACAGAAAGCGAAAAATGGATAAAGAATTTGTGGTACTTACGTACAATGCAATATCACTCAGCAATGAAATCTATGTCATCAGGCCCGTAGCAGCATAATGAGTGGATTCAGGTACGATGATTCTAAGTGAAATAAGTCACACAGAAAAAGAAACATCATAAGATATCACTACTACATGGAATGTAAACTTGGCTACCCAGGAACTGAATTACAAAACAGAACAGGGTCTCAAATGTAGAAAACCTACTTATGCTTGCTTAAGGGGAAAGGTGAGTTGGGGTGCTGCATAAAACCAGAGATTGAAATTAGCACAGATACCGTTCCATAAGCCAAATATGTAATAGACAAGAGCTACTCCTTGCTCAACGAAGTGGACTCAACACCCCATATTAAACGCCTAAGAATATACGTGACTAGTAAGAATCTTAAAACCTATGGATTTATATGTCTCCGAAAGAGAATCAAGCGTGTGTACAGCGCAATAAACGCAGCAGTGAAAGGATTGGTGAGGATCGGTGAGCAAATGCACACTCTTTGAAGCCATATTGCATGGTACCCATTCCATGGGTCTCAACTCTCCAGGTTTAAGGGATTCTTCCTCCAGCTAAAACATGCATTTGGAACCCACAGTATGATCCACCGTGTGATTGGGAAACGTGTTCAAAGGTGTCTCAGGTTTCGTCCCCTGGTACTCAGGTGAAACATTCCAGACGCTTTACTAACTCTCTCCCCACTTGGAGAGTCAGTGCCTTTAACCTCCTGTTTGGCCCAGTTTGCAGTTTCTGCGGAAAATGAACAGGAATAGGGAGAACCAATGAGAGACTAGCTGGAGTTGTCTGGACGGGCAAATTTGACTCTCATTTCCCACCACGAAGAGGAATTAACCAAAGGCTCAGCGTGCCGTGCCGGAACCACACTAGGGCCTGAAGCAATCCTGCGGTGTTGCGGCCAGCTCACAAGAAAGCGAGTTGAAGAAAGGAGCTCAGGGGCACTGTCACTCACAAACCTGCAGAGTTATAAATGACAGCTATCGTCCAAAAATATATTGAAGTAAGGCTGCCAAGAGGACTTGAAAGCGGGGCAGAATTGCAGGAAACCGATTTCAGGAGGTAGACTGGAATTGCATGTAAAGCACAGGAAAAGAGGCAGAACGTCCACAATGATGCACTTGGCCAAAAAGGGCGTATGCGTTTTTTCCTGAATATATTCAGGAAAAAACGCATACGCCCTTTTTGGCCAACCAAGCAAGCTTGCAAATGAAATCTGCACTACAATGAAGTCTCACTGCCCCCCGGTCAAAAGGGCCATCTGAAAAAAGTGTAAAATCCAGAAAGGCAGGACAGGCCATGGAGAACTGGGAGCCTTGTTATGCTGATGGGCGGGATGTAAATTGCCAACAGCCACTCTGGAGAAGTGTATGGTGTTTCCTGAAACATCTAAAAAACAAAGCAACAGAGCCTAGGGCACTTCCACTTATGGTCCTATAGCTTAGGGAAATTAAAATCATAAGACACAGCCACCCCAAAGTTTGGGACAGCTCTGTTTACAAGAACCTCGTTTACGGTACAAGTTCAATATCGCAGAAAGTGAAAAATGGATGAAGAAGTTGTGGTACTTACGTACAATGCAATATCACTCAGCAATGACATCTATGTCATCAGGCCCGTAGCAGCATAATGAGTGGATTCAGGTATGATGATTCTAACTGAAAGAAGTCACACAGAAAAAGAAACATCATAAGATATCACTATTACACGGAAAGTAAACTTGGCTACACAGGAATTGGATTACAAACAGAACAGGGTCTCAAATGTAGAAAACCAACTTATGCTTGCTTAAGGAGAAAGGTGAGTTGGGGTGCTGCATAAAACCAGAGATTGAAATGAGCACAGATAAAGTTCCTTAAGCCAAATATGGAATAGACAAGAGCTACTCCTTGCTCAACGAAGTGGACTCAACACCCCATATTAAACGCCTAAGAATGTACCTGACTAGTAAGTATCTTAAAACCTATGGATTGCTATGTCTCCGAAAGAGAATCAAGCGTGTGTACAGGGGCATAAACGCAGCAGTGATAGGATTGGAGAGGTTCGGTGAGCAAATGAAGACCCTTTGAAGTCATATTGCATGGTACCCATTCCACGGGTCTCAACTCTCCAGGTTTAAGGGATTCTTCCTTCAGCTAAAACATGCATGTGGAACCCAGAGTATGATCAACCGTGTGATCGGGAGACGTCTTCAAATATGTCTCCATTCTCGTCCCCTGGTACTCGGGTGCAACATTCCAGACGCTTTACTAACACTCTCCCGACTTGGAGAGTCAGTGCCTTTAACCTCCTGTTTGGCCCAGTTTGCAATTTCTGCGGAAGATGAACAGGAATAGGGAGAACCAATGAGAGACTAGCTGGAGGTGTCTGGACGGGCAAATTTAACTCTCATTTCCCACCAGGAAGAGGAATTAAGCAAAGGCTCAGAGTGCCGTGCCGGAACCAGATTAGGGCCTGAAGCAATCCTGCGGTGTTGCGGCCAGCTCACAAGAAAGCGAGTTGAAGAAAGGAGCTCAGGGGCACTGTAATTCACAAACCTGCAGAGTTATAAATGACAGCTATCGTCCAAAAATATACTGAAGTAAGGCTGCCAAGAGGACTTGAAAGCGGGGCAGAATTGCAGGAAACCGATTTCAGGAGGTAGACTGGAATTGCATTTAAAGCATAGGAAAAGAGGCAGAACGTCCACAATGATGCACTTGGCCAAAAAGGGCGTATGCGTTTTTTCCTGAATATATTCAGGAAAAAACGCATACGCCCTTTTTGGCCAACCAAGCAAGCTTGCAAAGGAAGTCTGCACTACAATAAGTCTCAATTCCCCCCGGTCAAAAGGGCCATCTGAAAAAAGTGTAAAATCCAGAAAGGCAGGACAGGCCATGGAGAACTGGGAGCCTTGTTATGCTGATGGGCGGGATGTAAATTGCCAACAGCCACTCGGGAGTAGTGTATGGTGTTTCCTGAAACATCTACAAAACAAAGCAACAGAGCCTAGGGCACTTCCACTTATGGTCCTATAGCTTAGGGAAATGAAAATCAAAAAGACACAGCCACCCCAAAGTTTGGGACGGCTCTGTTTACAAGAACCTCGTTTACGGTACAAGTTCAATATCGCAGAAAGTGAAAAATGGATGAAGAAGTTGTGGTACTTACGTACAATGCAATATCACTCAGCAATGACATCTATGTCATCAGGCCTGTAGCAGCATAATGAGTGGATTCAGGTATGATGATTCTAACTGAAAGAAGTCACACAGAAAAAGAAACATCATAAGATATCACTAATACACGGAAAGTAAACTTGGCTACACAGGAATTGGATTACAAACAGAACAGGGTCTCAAATTTAGAAAACCAACTTATGCTTGCTTAAGGAGAAAGGTGAGTTGGGGTGCTGCATAAAACCAGAGATTGAAATGAGCACAGATAAAGTTCCTTAAGCCAAATATGGAATAGACAAGAGCTACTCCTTGCTCAACGAAATGGACTCAACACCCCATATTAAACGCCTAAGAATGTACCTGACTAGTAAGTATCTTAAAACCTATGGATTGCTATGTCTCCGAAAGAGAATCAAGCGTGTGTACAGGGGCATAAACGCAGCAGTGATAGGATTGGAGAGGTTCGCTGAGCAAATGAGGACCCTTTGAAGTCATATTGCATGGTACCCATTCCACGGGTCTCAACTCTCCAGGTTTAAGGGATTCTTCCTTCAGCTAAAACATGCATGTGGAACCCAGAGTATGATCAACCGTGTGATCGGGAGACCTGTTCAAATATGTCTCCATTCTCGTCCCCTGGTACTCGGGTGCAACATTCCAGACGCTTTACTAACACTCTCCCGACTTGGAGAGTCAGTGCCTTTAACCTCCTGTTTGGCCCAGTTTGCAATTTCTGCGGAAGATGAACAGGAATAGGGAAAACCAATGAGAGACTAGCTGGACGTGTCTGGACGGGCAAATTTAACTCTCATTTCCCACCAGGAAGAGGAATTAACCAAAGGTTCAGCGTGGCGTGCCGGAACCAGATTAGGGCCTGAAGCAATCCTGTGGTGTTGCGGCCAGCTCACAAGAAAGCGAGTTGAAGAAAGGAGCTCAGGGGCACTGTAATTCACAAACCTGCAGAGTTATAAATGACAGCTATCATCCAAAAATATACTGAAGTAAGGCTGCCAAGAGGACTTGAAAGCGGGGCAGAATTGCAGGAAACCGATTTCAGAAGGTAGACTGGAATTGCATTTAAAGCATAGGAAAAGAGGCAGAACGTCCACAATGATGCACTTGGCCAAAAAGGGCGTATGCGTTTTTTCCTGAATATATTCAGGAAAAAACGCATACGCCCTTTTTGGCCAACCAAGCAAGCTTGCAAAGGAAATCTGCACTACAATGAAGTCTCACTTCCCCCCGGTCAAAAGGGCCATCTGAAAAAAGTGTAAAATCCAGAAAGGCAGGACAGGCCATGGAGAACTGGGAGCCTTGTTATGCTGATGGGCGGGATGTAAATTGCCAACAGCCACTCTGGAGAAGTGTATGGTGTTTCCTAAAACATCTACAAAACAAAGCAACAGAGCCTAGGGCACTTCCACTTATGGTCCTATAGCTTAGGGAAATGAAAATCAAAAAGACACAGCCACCCCAAAGTTTGGGACGGCTCTGTTTACAAGAACCTCGTTTAAGGTACAAGTTCAATATCACAGAAAGTGAAAAATGGATGAAGAAGTTGTGGTACTTACGTACAATGCAATATCACTCAGCAATGACATCTATGTCATCAGGCCCGTAGCAGCATAATGAGTGCATTCAGGTATGATGATTCTAACTGAAAGAAGTCACACAGAAAAAGAAACATCATAAGATATCACTAATACACGGAAAGTAAACTTGGCTACACAGGAATTGGATTACAAACAGAACAGGGTCTCAAATTTAGAAAACCAACTTATGCTTGCTTAAGGAGAAAGGTGAGTTGGGGTGCTGCATAAAACCAGAGATTGAAATGAGCACAGATAAAGTTCCTTAAGCCAAATATGGAATAGACAAGAGCTACTCCTTGCTCAACGAAATGGACTCAACACCCCATATTAAACGCCTAAGAATGTACCTGACTAGTAAGTATCTTAAAACCTATGGATTGCTATGTCTCCGAAAGAGAATCAAGCGTGTGTACAGGGGCATAAACGCAGCAGTGATAGGATTGGAGAGGTTCGCTGAGCAAATGAGGACCCTTTGAAGTCATATTGCATGGTACCCATTCCACGGGTCTCAACTCTCCAGGTTTAAGGGATTCTTCCTTCAGCTAAAACATGCATGTGGAACCCAGAGTATGATCAACCGTGTGATCGGGAGACGTGTTCAAATATGTCTCCGTTCTCGTCCCCTGGTACTCGGGTGCAACATTCCAGACGCTTTACTAACACTCTCCCGACTTGGAGAGTCAGTGCCTTTAACCTCCTGTTTGGCCCAGTTTGCAATTTCTGCGGAAGATGAACAGGAATAGGGAGAACCAATGAGAGACTAGCTGGAGGTGTCTGGACGGGCAAAGTTAACTCTCATTTCCCACCAGGAAGAGGAATTAACCAAAGGCTCAGCGTGCCGTGCCGGAACCAGATTAGGGCCTGAAGCAATCCTGCGGTGTTGCGGCCAGCTCACAAGAAAGCGAGTTGAAGAAAGGAGCTCAGGGGCACTGTAATTCACAAACCTGCAGAGTTATAAATGACAGCTATCGTCCAAAAATATACTGAAGTAAGGCTGCCAAGAGGACTTGAAAGCGGGGCAGAATTGCAGGAAACCGATTTCAGGAGGTAGACTGGAATTGCATTTAAAGCATAGGAAAAGAGGCAGAACGTCCACAATGATGCACTTGGCCAAAAAGGGCGTATGCGTTTTTTCCTGAATATATTCAGGAAAAAACGCATACGCCCTTTTTGGCCAACCAAGCAAGCTTGCAAAGGAAATCTGCACTACAATAAGTCTCACTTCCCCCCGGTCAAAAGGGCCATCTGAAAAAAGTGTAAAATCCAGAAAGGCAGGACAGGCCATGGAGAACTGGGAGCCTTGTTATGCTGATGGGCGGGATGTAAATTGCCAACAGCCACTCTGGAGAAGTGTATGGTGTTTCCTGAAACATCTACAAAACAAAGCAACAGAGCCTAGGGCACTTCCACTTATGTTCCTATAGCTTAGGGCAATGAAAATCAAAAAGACACAGCCACCCCAAAGTTTGGGACGGCTCTGTTTACAAGAACCTCGTTTACGGTACAAGTTCAATATCGCAGAAAGTGAAAAATGGATGAAGAAGTTGTGGTACTTACGTACAATGCAATATCACTCAGCAATGACATCTATGTCATCAGGCCCGTAGCAGCATAATGAGTGGATTCAGGTATGATGATTCTAACTGAAAGAAGTCACACAGAAAAAGAAACATCATAAGATATCACTATTACACGGAAAGTAAACTTGGCTACACAGGAATTGGATTACAAACAGAACAGGGTCTCAAATGTAGAAAACCAACTTATGCTTGCTTAAGGAGAAAGGTGAGTTGGGGTGCTGCATAAAACCAGAGATTGAAATGAGCACAGATAAAGTTCCTTAAGCCAAATATGGAATAGACAAGAGCTACTCCTTGCTCAACGAAATGGACTCAACACCCCATATTAAACGCCTAAGAATGTACCTGACTAGTAAGTATCTTAAAACCTATGGATTGCTATGTCTCCGAAAGAGAATCAAGCGTGTGTACAGGGGCATAAACGCAGCAGTGATAGGATTGGAGAGGTTCGGTGAGCAAATGAAGACCCTTTGAAGTCATATTGCATGGTACCCATTCCACGGGTCTCAACTCTCCAGGTTTAAGGGATTCTTCCTTCAGCTAAAACATGCATGTGGAACCCAGAGTATGATCAACCGTGTGATCGGGAGACGTCTTCAAATATGTCTCCATTCTCGTCCCCTGGTACTCGGGTGCAACATTCCAGACGCTTTACTAACACTCTCCCGACTTGGAGAGTCAGTGCCTTTAACCTCCTGTTTGGCCCAGTTTGCAATTTCTGCGGAAGATGAACAGGAATAGGGAGAACCAATGAGAGACTAGCTGGAGGTGTCTGGACGGGCAAATTTAACTCTCATTTCCCACCAGGAAGAGGAATTAAGCAAAGGCTCAGAGTGCCGTGCCGGAACCAGATTAGGGCCTGAAGCAATCCTGCGGTGTTGCGGCCAGCTCACAAGAAAGCGAGTTGAAGAAAGGAGCTCAGGGGCACTGTAATTCACAAACCTGCAGAGTTATAAATGACAGCTATCGTCCAAAAATATACTGAAGTAAGGCTGCCAAGAGGACTTGAAAGCGGGGCAGAATTGCAGGAAACCGATTTCAGGAGGTAGACTGGAATTGCATTTAAAGCATAGGAAAAGAGGCAGAACGTCCACAATGATGCACTTGGCCAAAAAGGGCGTATGCGTTTTTTCCTGAATATATTCAGGAAAAAACGCATACGCCCTTTTTGGCCAACCAAGCAAGCTTGCAAAGGAAGTCTGCACTACAATAAGTCTCAATTCCCCCCGGTCAAAAGGGCCATCTGAAAAAAGTGTAAAATCCAGAAAGGCAGGACAGGCCATGGAGAACTGGGAGCCTTGTTATGCTGATGGGCGGGATGTAAATTGCCAACAGCCACTCGGGAGTAGTGTATGGTGTTTCCTGAAACATCTACAAAACAAAGCAACAGAGCCTAGGGCACTTCCACTTATGGTCCTATAGCTTAGGGAAATGAAAATCAAAAAGACACAGCCACCCCAAAGTTTGGGACGGCTCTGTTTACAAGAACCTCGTTTACGGTACAAGTTCAATATCGCAGAAAGTGAAAAATGGATGAAGAAGTTGTGGTACTTACGTACAATGCAATATCACTCAGCAATGACATCTATGTCATCAGGCCCGTAGCAGCATAATGAGTGGATTCAGGTATGATGATTCTAACTGAAAGAAGTCACACAGAAAAAGAAACATCATAAGATATCACTAATACACGGAAAGTAAACTTGGCTACACAGGAATTGGATTACAAACAGAACAGGGTCTCAAATTTAGAAAACCAACTTATGCTTGCTTAAGGAGAAAGGTGAGTTGGGGTGCTGCATAAAACCAGAGATTGAAATGAGCACAGATAAAGTTCCTTAAGCCAAATATGGAATAGACAAGAGCTACTCCTTGCTCAACGAAATGGACTCAACACCCCATATTAAACGCCTAAGAATGTACCTGACTAGTAAGTATCTTAAAACCTATGGATTGCTATGTCTCCGAAAGAGAATCAAGCGTGTGTACAGGGGCATAAACGCAGCAGTGATAGGATTGGAGAGGTTCGCTGAGCAAATGAGGACCCTTTGAAGTCATATTGCATGGTACCCATTCCACGGGTCTCAACTCTCCAGGTTTAAGGGATTCTTCCTTCAGCTAAAACATGCATGTGGAACCCAGAGTATGATCAACCGTGTGATCGGGAGACGTGTTCAAATATGTCTCCATTCTCGTCCCCTGGTACTCGGGTGCAACATTCCAGACGCTTTACTAACACTCTCCCGACTTGGAGAGTCAGTGCCTTTAACCTCCTGTTTGGCCCAGTTTGCAATTTCTGCGGAAGATGAACAGGAATAGGGAAAACCAATGAGAGACTAGCTGGACGTGTCTGGACGGGCAAATTTAACTCTCATTTCCCACGAGGAAGAGGAATTAACCAAAGGTTCAGCGTGGCGTGCCGGAACCAGATTAGGGCCTGAAGCAATCCTGTGGTGTTGCGGCCAGCTCACAAGAAAGCGAGTTGAAGAAAGGAGCTCAGGGGCACTGTAATTCACAAACCTGCAGAGTTATAAATGACAGCTATCATCCAAAAATATACTGAAGTAAGGCTGCCAAGAGGACTTGAAAGCGGGGCAGAATTGCAGGAAACCGATTTCAGGAGGTAGACTGGAATTGCATTTAAAGCATAGGAAAAGAGGCAGAACGTCCACAATGATGCACTTGGCCAAAAAGGGCGTATGCGTTTTTTCCTGAATATATTCAGGAAAAAACGCATACGCCCTTTTTGGCCAACCAAGCAAGCTTGCAAAGGAAATCTGCACTACAATGTAGTCTCACTTCCCCCCGGTCAAAAGGGCCATCTGAAAAAAGTGTAAAATCCAGAAAGGCAGGACAGGCCATGGAGAACTGGGAGCCTTGTTATGCTGATGGGCGGGATGTAAATTGCCAACAGCCACTCTGGAGAAGTGTATGGTGTTTCCTGAAACATCTAAAAAACAAAGCAACAGAGCCTAGGGCACTTCCACTTATGGTCCTATAGCTTAGGGAAATGAAAATCAAAAAGACACAGCCACCCCAAAGTTTGGGACGGCTCTGTTTACAAGAACCTCATTTACGGTACAAGTGCAATATCGCAGAAAGTGAAAAATGGATGAAGAAGTTGTGGTACTTACGTACAATACAATATTACTCAGCAATGACATCTATGTCATCAGGCCCGTAGCAGCATAATGAGTGGATTCAGGTATGATGATTCTAACTGAAATAAGTCACACAGAAAAAGAAACATCATAAGATATCACTAATACACGGAATGTAAACTTGGCTACACAGGAACTGGATTACAAAACAGAACAGGGTCTCAAATTTAGAAAACCAACATATGCTTGCTTAAGGGGAAAGGTGAGTTGGGGTGCTGCATAAAACCAGAGATTGAAATGAGCACAGATAAAGTTCCTTAAGCCAAATATGGAATAGACAAGAGCTACTCCTTGCTCAACGAAATTGACTCAACACCCCATATTAAACGCCTAAGAATGTACCTGACTAGTAAGTATCTTAAAACCTATGGATTGCTATGTCTCCGAAAGAGAATCAAGCGTGTGTACAGGGGCATAAACGCAGCAGTGATAGGATTGGAGAGGTTCGCTGAGCAAATGAGGACCCTTTGAAGTCATATTGCATGGTACCCATTCCACGGGTCTCAACTCTCCAGGTTTAAGGGATTCTTCCTTCAGCTAAAACATGCATGTGGAACCCAGAGTATGATCAACCGTGTGATCGGGAGACCTGTTCAAATATGTCTCCATTCTCGTCCCCTGGTACTCGGGTGCAACATTCCAGACGCTTTACTAACACTCTCCCGACTTGGAGAGTCAGTGCCTTTAACCTCCTGTTTGGCCCAGTTTGCAATTTCTGCGGAAGATGAACAGGAATAGGGAAAACCAATGAGAGACTAGCTGGACGTGTCTGGACGGGCAAATTTAACTCTCATTTCCCACCAGGAAGAGGAATTAACCAAAGGTTCAGCGTGGCGTGCCGGAACCAGATTAGGGCCTGAAGCAATCCTGTGGTGTTGCGGCCAGCTCACAAGAAAGCGAGTTGAAGAAAGGAGCTCAGGGGCACTGTAATTCACAAACCTGCAGAGTTATAAATGACAGCTATCATCCAAAAATATACTGAAGTAAGGCTGCCAAGAGGACTTGAAAGTGGGGCAGAATTGCAGGAAACCGATTTCAGGAGGTAGACTGGAATTGCATTTAAAGCATAGGAAAAGAGGCAGAACGTCCACAATGATGCACTTGGCCAAAAAGGGCGTATGCGTTTTTTCCTGAATATATTCAGGAAAAAACGCATACGCCCTTTTTGGCCAACCAAGCAAGCTTGCAAAGGAAATCTGCACTACAATGAAGTCTCACTTCCCCCCGGTCAAAAGGGCCATCTGAAAAAAGTGTAAAATCCAGAAAGGCAGGACAGGCCATGGAGAACTGGGAGCCTTGTTATGCTGATGGGCGGGATGTAAATTGCCAACAGCCACTCTGGAGAAGTGTATGGTGTTTCCTGAAACATCTACAAAACAAAGCAACAGAGCCTAGGGCACTTCCACTTATGGTCCTATAGCTTAGGGAAATGAAAATCAAAAAGACACAGCCACCCCAAAGTTTGGGACGGCTCTGTTTACAAGAACCTCGTTTAAGGTACAAGTTCAATATCACAGAAAGTGAAAAATGGATGAAGAAGTTGTGGTACTAACGTACAATGCAATATCACTCAGCAATGACATCTATGTCATCAGGCCCGTAGCAGCATAATGAGTGGATTCAGGTATGATGATTCTAACTGAAAGAAGTCACACAGAAAAAGAAACATCATAAGATATCACTAATACACGGAAAGTAAACTTGGCTACACAGGAATTGGATTACAAACAGAACAGGGTCTCAAATTTAGAAAACCAACTTATGCTTGCTTAAGGAGAAAGGTGAGTTGGGGTGCTGCATAAAACCAGAGATTGAAATGAGCACAGATAAAGTTCCTTAAGCCAAATATGGAATAGACAAGAGCTACTCCTTGCTCAACGAAATGGACTCAACACCCCATATTAAACGCCTAAGAATGTACCTGACTAGTAAGTATCTTAAAACCTATGGATTGCTATGTCTCCGAAAGAGAATCAAGCGTGTGTACAGGGGCATAAACGCAGCAGTGATAGGATTGGAGAGGTTCGCTGAGCAAATGAGGACCCTTTGAAGTCATATTGCATGGTACCCATTCCACGGGTCTCAACTCTCCAGGTTTAAGGGATTCTTCCTTCAGCTAAAACATGCATGTGGAACCCAGAGTATGATCAACCGTGTGATCGGGAGACGTGTTCAAATATGTCTCCGTTCTCGTCCCCTGGTACTCGGGTGCAACATTCCAGACGCTTTACTAACACTCTCCCGACTTGGAGAGTCAGTGCCTTTAACCTCCTGTTTGGCCCAGTTTGCAATTTCTGCGGAAGATGAACAGGAATAGGGAGAACCAATGAGAGACTAGCTGGAGGTGTCTGGACGGGCAAAGTTAACTCTCATTTCCCACCAGGAAGAGGAATTAACCAAAGGCTCAGCGTGCCGTGCCGGAACCAGATTAGGGCCTGAAGCAATCCTGCGGTGTTGCGGCCAGCTCACAAGAAAGCGAGTTGAAGAAAGGAGCTCAGGGGCACTGTAATTCACAAACCTGCAGAGTTATAAATGACAGCTATCGTCCAAAAATATACTGAAGTAAGGCTGCCAAGAGGACTTGAAAGCGGGGCAGAATTGCAGGAAACCGATTTCAGGAGGTAGACTGGAATTGCATTTAAAGCATAGGAAAAGAGGCAGAACGTCCACAATGATGCACTTGGCCAAAAAGGGCGTATGCGTTTTTTCCTGAATATATTCAGGAAAAAACGCATACGCCCTTTTTGGCCAACCAAGCAAGCTTGCAAAGGAAATCTGCACTACAATAAGTCTCACTTCCCCCCGGTCAAAAGGGCCATCTGAAAAAAGTGTAAAATCCAGAAAGGCAGGACAGGCCATGGAGAACTGGGAGCCTTGTTATGCTGATGGGCGGGATGTAAATTGCCAACAGCCACTCCGGAAAAGTGTATGGTGTTTCCTGAAACATCTAAAAAACAAAGTAACAGAGCCTAGGGCACTTCCACTTATGTTCCTATAGCTTAGGGCAATGAAAATCAAAAAGACACAGCCACCCCAAAGTTTGGGATGGCTCTGTTTAAAAGAACCTCGTTTACGGTACAAGTTCAATATCGCAGAAAGTGAAAAATGGATGAAGAAGTTGTGGTACTTACGTACAATGCAATATCACTCAGCAATGACATCTATGTCATCAGGCCCGTAGCAGCATAATGAGTGGATTCAGGTATGATGATTCTAACTGAAAGAAGTCACACAGAAAAAGAAACATCATAAGATATCACTATTACACGGAAAGTAAGCTTGGCTACACAGGAATTGGATTACAAACAGAACAGGGTCTCAAATGTAGAAAACCAACTTATGCTTGCTTAAGGAGAAAGGTGAGTTGGGGTGCTGCATAAAACCAGAGATTGAAATGAGCACAGATAAAGTTCCTTAAGCCAAATATGGAATAGACAAGAGCTACTCCTTGCTCAACGAAATGGACTCAACACCCCATATTAAACGCCTAAGAATGTACCTGACTAGTAAGTATCTTAAAACCTATGGATTGCTATGTCTCCGAAAGAGAATCAAGCGTGTGTACAGGGGCATAAACGCAGCAGTGATAGGATTGGAGAGGTTCGGTGAGCAAATGAAGACCCTTTGAAGTCATATTGCATGGTACCCATTCCACGGGTCTCAACTCTCCAGGATTAAGGGATTCTTCCTTCAGCTAAAACATGCATGTGGAACCCAGAGTATGATCAACCGTGTGATCGGGAGACGTCTTCAAATATGTCTCCATTCTCGTCCCCTGGTACTCGGGTGCAACATTCCAGACGCTTTACTAACACTCTCCCGACTTGGAGAGTCAGTGCCTTTAACCTCCTGTTTGGCCCAGTTTGCAATTTCTGCGGAAGATGAACAGGAATAGGGAGAACCAATGAGAGACTAGCTGGAGGTGTCTGGACGGGCAAATTTAACTCTCATTTCCCACCAGGAAGAGGAATTAAGCAAAGGCTCAGAGTGCCGTGCCGGAACCAGATTAGGGCCTGAAGCAATCCTGCGGTGTTGCGGCCAGCTCACAAGAAAGCGAGTTGAAGAAAGGAGCTCAGGGGCACTGTAATTCACAAACCTGCAGAGTTATAAATGACAGCTATCGTCCAAAAATATACTGAAGTAAGGCTGCCAAGAGGACTTGAAAGCGGGGCAGAATTGCAGGAAACCGATTTCAGGAGGTAGACTGGAATTGCATTTAAAGCATAGGAAAAGAGGCAGAACGTCCACAATGATGCACTTGGCCAAAAAGGGCGTATGCGTTTTTTCCTGAATATATTCAGGAAAAAACGCATACGCCCTTTTTGGCCAACCAAGCAAGCTTGCAAAGGAAGTCTGCACTACAATAAGTCTCAATTCCCCCCGGTCAAAAGGGCCATCTGAAAAAAGTGTAAAATCCAGAAAGGCAGGACAGGCCATGGAGAACTGGGAGCCTTGTTATGCTGATGGGCGGGATGTAAATTGCCAACAGCCACTCGGGAGAAGTGTATGGTGTTTCCTGAAACATCTACAAAACAAAGCAACAGAGCCTAGGGCACTTCCACTTATGGTCCTATAGCTTAGGGAAATGAAAATCAAAAAGACACAGCCACCCCAAAGTTTGGGACGGCTCTGTTTACAAGAACCTCGTTTACGGTACAAGTTCAATATCGCAGAAAGTGAAAAATGGATGAAGAAGTTGTGGTACTTACGTACAATGCAATATCACTCAGCAATGACATCTATGTCATCAGGCCCGTAGCAGCATAATGAGTGGATTCAGGTATGATGATTCTAACTGAAAGAAGTCACACAGAAAAAGAAACATCATAAGATATCACTAATACACGGAAAGTAAACTTGGCTACACAGGAATTGGATTACAAACAGAACAGGGTCTCAAATTTAGAAAACCAACTTATGCTTGCTTAAGGAGAAAGGTGAGTTGGGGTGCTGCATAAAACCAGAGATTGAAATGAGCACAGATAAAGTTCCTTAAGCCAAATATGGAATAGACAAGAGCTACTCCTTGCTCAACGAAATGGACTCAACACCCCATATTAAACGCCTAAGAATGTACCTGACTAGTAAGTATCTTAAAACCTATGGATTGCTATGTCTCCGAAAGAGAATCAAGCGTGTGTACAGGGGCATAAACGCAGCAGTGATAGGATTGGAGAGGTTCGCTGAGCAAATGAGGACCCTTTGAAGTCATATTGCATGGTACCCATTCCACGGGTCTCAACTCTCCAGGTTTAAGGGATTCTTCCTTCAGCTAAAACATGCATGTGGAACCCAGAGTATGATCAACCGTGTGATCGGAGACGTCTTCAAATATGTCTCCGTTCTCGTCCCCTGGTACTCGGGTGCAACATTCCAGACGCTTTACTAACACTCTCCCGGCTTGGAGAGTCAGTGCCTTTAACCTCCTGTTTGGCCCAGTTTGCAATTTCTGCGGAAGATGAACAGGAATAGGGAGAACCAATGAGAGACTAGCTGGAGGTGTCTGGACGGGCAAATTTAACTCTCATTTCCCACCAGGAAGAGGAATTAACCAAAGGCTCAGCGTGCCGTGCCGGAACCAGATTAGGGCCTGAAGCAATCCTGCGGTGTTGCGGCCAGCTCACAAGAAAGCGAGTTGAAGAAAGGAGCTCTGGGGCACTGTAATTCACAAACCTGCAGAGTTATAAATGTCAGCTATCGTCCAAAAATATACTGAAGTAAGGCTGCCAAGAGGACTTGAAAGCAGGGCAGAATTGCAGGAAACCGATTTCAGGAGGTAGACTGGAATTGCATTTAAAGCATAGGAAAAGAGGCAGAACGTCCACAATGATGCACTTGGCCAAAAAGGGCGTATGTTTTTTCCTGAATATATTCAGGAAAAAACGCATACGCCCTTTTTGGCCAACCAAGCAAGCTTGCAAAGGAAATCTGCACTACAATAAGTCTCACTTCCCCCCGGTCAAAAGGGCCATCTGAAAAAAGTGTAAAATCCAGAAAGGCAGGACAGGCCATGGAGAACTGGGAGCCTTGTTATGCTGATGGACGGGATGTAAATTGCCAACAGCCACTCGGGAGAAGTTTATGGTGTTTCCTGAAACATCTAAAAAACAAAGCAACAGAGCCTAGGGAACTTCCACTTATGGTCCTATAACTTAGGGAAATGAAAATCAAAAAGACACAACCACCCCAAATTTTGGGACGGTTCTGTTTACAAGAACCTCGTTTACGGTACAAGTTCAATATCGCAGAAAGTGAAAAATGGACGGAGAAGTTGTGGTACTTATGTACAATGCAATATCACTCAGCAATGACATCTATGTCATCAGGCCCGTAGCAGCATAATGAGTGGATTCAGGTACGATGATTCTAAGTGAAACAAGTCACACAGAAAAAGAAACATCATAAGATATCACTACTACACGGAATGTAAACTTGGCTACCCAGGAACTGAATTACAAAACAGAACAGGGTCTCAAATGTAGAAAACCTACTTATGCTTGCTTAAGGGGAAAGGTGAGTTGGGGTGCTGCATAAAACCAGAGATTGAAAATAGCACAGATACCGTTCCATAAGCCAAATATGTAATAGACAAGAGTTACTCCTTGCTCAACGAAGTGGACACAACACCCCATATTAAACGCCTAAGAATATACCTGATTAGTAAGAATCTTAAAACCTATGGATTTATATGTCTCCGAAAGAGAATCAGGCGTGTGTACAGTGGCATAATTGCAGCAGTGATAGGATTGGTGAGGTTCGGTGAGCAAATGCAGACCCTTTGAAGTCATATTGCATGGTACCCATTCCATGGATCTCAACTCTCCAGGTTTAAGGGATTCTTCCTTCAGCTAAAACATGCATGTGGAACCCAATGTATGATCCACCGTGTGATCGGGAAACGTGTTCAAAGGTGTCTCAGGTTTCGTCCCCTGGTACTCGGGTGCAACATTCCAGACGCTTTACTTACTCTCTCCCCACTTGGAGAGTCAGTGCCTTTAACCTCCTGTTTGGCCCAGTTTGCAATTTCTGCGGAAAATGAACAGGAATAGGGAGAACCAATGAGAGACTAGCTGGAGGTGTCTGGACGGGCAAATTTAACTCTCATTTCCCACCAGGAAGAGGAATTAACCAAAGGCTCAGCGTGCCGTGCCGGAACCACACTAGGGCATGAAGCAATCCTGCGGTGTTGCGGCCAGCTCACAAGAAAGCGAGTTGAAGAAAGGAGCTCTGGGGCACTGTCATTCACAAACCTGCAGAGTTATAAATGACAGCTATCGTCCAAAAATATATTTGAGTAAGGCTGCCAAGAGGACTTGAAAGCGGGGCAGAATTGCAGGAAACCGATTTCAGGAGGTAGACTGTAATTGCATGTAAAGCACAGGAAAAGAGGCAGAACGTCCAAAATGATGCACTTGGCCAAAAAGGGCGTATGCGTTTTTTCCTGAATATATTCAGGAAAAAACGCATACGCACTTTTTGGCCAACCAAGCAAGCTTGCAAATGAAATCTGCACTAAAATGAAGTCTCACTGCCCCCCGGTCAAAAGGGCCATCTGAAAAAAGTGTAAAATCCAGAAAGGCAGGACAGGCCATGGAGAACTGGGAGCCTTGTTATGCTGATGGGCGGGATGTAAATTGCCAACAGCCACTCGGGGGAAGTGTATGGTGTTTCCTGAAACATCTAAAAAACAAAGCAACAGAGCCTAGGGCACTTCCACTTATGGTCCTATAGCTTAGGGAAATGAAAATCAAAAAGACACAGACACCCCAAAATTTGGGATGGCTCTGTTTACAATAACCTCGTTTACAGTACAAGTGCAATATCGCAGAAAGTGAAAAATGGATGAAGAAGTTGTGGTACTTACGTACAATACAATATCACTCAGCAATGACATCTATGTCATCAGGCCCGTAGCAGCATAATGAGTGCATTCAGGTATGATGATTCTAACTGAAATAAGTCACACAGAAAAAGAAACATCATAAGATATCACTACTACACGGAATGTAAACTTGGCTACACAGGAACTGGATTACAAAACAGAACAGGGTCTCAAATTTAGAAAACCAACATATGCTTGCTTAAGGGGAAAGGTGAGTTGGGGTGCTGCATAAAACCAGAGATTGAAATGAGCACAGATAAAGTTCCTTAAGCCAAATATGGAATAGACAAGAGCTACTCCTTGCTCAACGAAATGGACTCAACACCCCATATTAAACGCCTAAGAATGTACCTGACTAGTAAGTATCTTAAAACCTATGGATTGCTATGTCTCCGAAAGAGAATCAAGCGTGTGTACAGGGGCATAAACGCAGCAGTGATAGGATTGGAGAGGTTCGCTGAGCAAATGAGGACCCTTTGAAGTCATATTGCATGGTACCCATTCCACGGGTCTCAACTCTCCAGGTTTAAGGGATTCTTCCTTCAGCTAAAACATGCATGTGGAACCCAGAGTATGATCAACCGTGTGATCAGGAGATGTCTTCAAATATGTCTCCGTTCTCGTCCCCTGGTACTCGGGTGCAACATTCCAGACGCTTTACTAACACTCTCCCGACTTGGAGAGTCAGTGCCTTTAACCTCCTGTTTGGCCCAGTTTGCAATTTCTGCGGAAGATGAACAGGAATAGGGAGAACCAATGAGAGACTAGCTGGAGGTGTCTGGACGGGCAAATTTAACTCTCATTTCCCACCAGGAAGAGGAATTAACCAAAGGCTCAGCGTGCCGTGCCGGAACCAGATTAGGGCCTGAAGCAATCCTGCGGTGTTGCGGCCAGCTCACAAGTAAGCGAGTTGAAGAAAGGAGCTCAGGGGCACTGTAATTCACAAACCTGCAGAGTTATAAATGACAGCTATCGTCCAAAAATATACTGAAGTAAGGCTGCCAAGAGGACTTGAAAGTGGGGCAGAATTGCAGGAAACCGATTTCAGGAGGTAGACTGAATTGCATTTAAAGCATAGGAAAAGAGGCAGAACGTCCACAATGATGCACTTGGCCAAAAAGGGCGTATGTTTTTTCCTGAATATATTCAGGAAAAAACGCATACGCACTTTTTGGCCAACCAAGCAAGCTTGCAAAGGAAATCTGCACTACAATAAGTCTCACTTCCCCCCGGTCAAAAGGGCCATCTGAAAAAAGTGTAAAATCCAGAAAGGCAGGACAGGCCATGGAGAACTGGGAGCCTTGTTATGCTGATGGGCGGGATGTAAATTGCCAACAGCCACTCGGGAGAAGTGTATGGTGTTTCCTGAAACATCTAAAGAACAAAGCAACAGAGCCTAGGGCACTTCCACTTATGGTCCTATAGCTTAGGGAAATGAAAATCAAAAAGACACAGCCACCCCAAAGTTTGGGATGGCTCTGTTTACAAGAACCTCGTTTACGGTACAAGGGCAATATCGCAGAAAGTGAAAAATGGATGAAGAAGTTGTGGTACTTACGTACAATACAATATCACTCAGCAATGACATCTATGTCATCAGGCCCGTAGCAGCATAATGAGTGCATTCAGGTATGATGATTCTAACTGAAATAAGTCACACAGAAAAAGAAACATCATAAGATATCACTAATACACGGAATGTAAACTTGGCTACACAGGAACTGGATTACAAAACAGAACAGGGTCTCAAATTTAGAAAACCAACATATGCTTGCTTAAGGGGAAAGGTGAGTTGGGGTGCTGCATAAAACTAGAGATTGAAATGAGCACAGATAAAGTTCCTTAAGCCAAATATGGAATAGACAAGAGCTACTCCTTGCTCAACGAAATGGACTCAACACCCCATATTAAACGCCTAAGAATGTACCTGACTAGTAAGTATCTTAAAACCTATGGATTGCTATGTCTCCGAAAGAGAATCAAGCGTGTGTACAGGGGCATAAACGCAGCAGTGATAGGATTGGAGAGGTTCGGTGAGCAAATGAAGACCCTTTGAAGTCATATTGCATGGTACCCATTCCACGGGTCTCAACTCTCCAGGTTTAAGGGATTCTTCCTTCAGCTAAAACATGCATGTGGAACCCAGCCTATGATCCACCGTGTGATTGGGAAACGTGTTCAAAGGTGTCTCAGTTTTCGTCCCCTGGTACTCGGGTGCAATATTCCAGACGCTTTACTAACTCTCTCCCCACTTGGAGAGTCAGTGCCTTTAACCTCCTGTTTGGCCCAGTTTGCAATTTCTGCGGAAAATGAACAGGAATAGGGAGAACCAATGAGAGACTAGCTGGAGGTGTCTGGACGGGCAAATTTAACTCTCATTTCCCACCAGGAAGAGGAATTAACCAAAGGCGCAGCGTGCCGTGCCGGAACCACACTAGGGCTTGAAGCAATCCTGCGGTGTTGCGGCCAGCTCACAAGAAAGCGAGTTGAAGAAAGGAGCTCAGGGGCACTGTCACTCACAAACCTGCAGAGTTATAAATGACAGCTATCGTCCAAAAATATATTGAAGTAAGGCTGCCAAGAGGACTTGAAAGCGGGGCAGAATTGCAGGAAACCGATTTCAGGAGGTAGACTGGAATTGCATGTAAAGCACAGGAAAAGAGGCAGAACGTCCACAATGATGCACTTGGCCAAAAAGGGCGTATGCGTTTTTTCCTGAATATATTCAGGAAAAAACGCATACGCCATTTTTGGCCAACCAAGCAAGCTTGCAAAGGAAATCTGCACTACAATGAAGTCTCACTGTCCCCCGGTCAAAAGGGCCATCTGAAAAAAGTGTAAAATCCAGAAAGGCAGGACAGGCCATGGAGAACTGGGAGCCTTGTTATGCTGATGGGCGGGATGTAAATTGCCAACAGCCACTCTGGAGAAGTGTATGGTGTTTCCTGAAACATCTACAAAACAAAGCAACAGAGCCTAGGGCACTTCCACTTATGGTCCTATAGCTTAGGGAAATGAAAATCAAAAAGACACAGCCACCCCAAAGTTTGGGACGGCTCTGTTTACAAGAACCTCGTTTACGGTACAAGTTCAATATCGCAGAAAGCGAAAAATGGATAAAGAAGTTGTGGTACTTACGTACAATGCAGTATCACTCAGCAATGAAATCTATGTCATCAGGCCCGTAGCAGCATAATGAGTGGATTCAGGTACGATGATTCTAAGTGAAATAAGTCACACAGAAAAAGAAACATCATAAGATATCACTACTACACGGAATGTAAACTTGGCTACCCAGGAACTGAATTACAAAACAGAACAGGGTCTCAAATGTAGAAAACTAACTTATGCTTGCTTAAGGGGAAAGGTGAGTTGGGGTGCTGCATAAAACCAGAGATTGAAAATAGCACAGATACCGTTCCATAAGCCAAATATGTAATAGACAAGAGCTACTCCTTGCTCAACGAAGTGGACTCAACACACCATATTAAACGCCTAAGAATATAGCTGACTAGTAAGAATCCTAAAACCTATGGATTTATATGTCTCCGAAAGAGAATCAAGCGTGTGTACAGCGTCATAAACGCAGCAGTGATAGGATTGGTGAGGATCGGTGAGCAAATGCAGACCCTTTGAAGTCATATTGCATGGTACCCATTCCAAGGGTCTCAACTCTCCAGGTTTAAGGGATTCTTCCTCCAGCTAAAACATGCATTTGGAACCCACAGTATGATCCACCGTGTGATTGGGAAACGTGTTCAAAGGTGTCTCAGGTTTCGTCCCCTGGTACTCGGGTGAAACATTCCAGACGCTTTACTAACTCTCTCCCCACTTGGAGAGTCAGTGCCTTTAACCTCCTGTTTGGCCCAGTTTGCAATTTCTGCGGAAAATGAACAGGAATAGGGAGAACCAATGAGAGACTAGCTGGAGGTGTCTGGACGGGCAAATTTAACTCTCATTTCCCACCAGGAAGAGGAATTAACCAAAGGCTCAGCGTGCCGTGCCGGAACCACACTAGGGCCTGAAGCAATCCTGCGGTGTTGCGGCCAGCTCACAAGAAAGCGAGTTGAAGAAAGGAGCTCAGGGGCACTGTCACTCACAAACCTGCAGAGTTATAAATGACAGCTATCGTCCAAAAATATATTGAAGTAAGGCTGCCAAGAGGACTTGAAAGCGGGGCAGAATTGCAGGAAACCGATTTCAGGAGGTAGACTGGAATTGCATGTAAAGCACAGGAAAAGAGGCAGAACGTCCACAATGATGCACTTGGCCAAAAAGGGCGTATGCGTTTTTTCCTGAATATATTCAGGAAAAAACGCATACGCCCTTTTTGGCCAACCAAGCAAGCTTGCAAATGAAATCTGCACTACAATGAAGTCTCACTGCCCCCCGGTCAAAAGGGCCATCTGAAAAAAGTGTAAAATCCAGAAAGGCAGGACAGGCCATGGAGAACTGGGAGCCTTGTTATGCTGATGGGCGGGATGTAAATTGCCAACAGCCACTCTGGAGAAGTGTATGGTGTTTCCTGAAACATCTAAAAAACAAAGCAACAGAGCCTAGGGCACTTCCACTTATGGTCCTATAGCTTAGGGAAATTAAAATCAAAAAGACACAGCCACCCCAAATTTTGGGACGGCTCTGTTTACAAGAACCTCGTTTACGGTACAAGTTCAATATTGCAGAAAGCGAAAAATGGATAAAGAAATTGTAGTACTTACATACAATGCAATATCACTCAGCAATGAATTCTATGTCATCAGGCCCGTAGCAGCATAATGAGTGGATTCAGGTACGATGATTCTAAGTGAAACAAGTCACACAGAAAAAGAAACATCATAAGATATCACTACTACACGGAATGTAAACTTGGCTACCCAGGAACTGAATTACAAAACAGAACAGGGTCTCAAATGTAGAAAACCTACTTATGCTTGCTTAAGGGGAAAGGTGAGTTGGGGTGCTGCATAAAACCAGAGATTGAAAATAGCACAGATACCGTTCCATAAGCCAAATATGTAATAGACAAGAGTTACTCCTTGCTCAACGAAGTGGACACAACACCCCATATTAAACGCCTAAGAATATACCTGATTAGTAAGAATCTTAAAACCTATGGATTTATATGTCTCCGAAAGAGAATCAGGCGTGTGTACAGTGGCATAATTGCAGCAGTGATAGGATTGGTGAGGTTCGGTGAGCAAATGCAGACCCTTTGAAGTCATATTGCATGGTACCCATTCCATGGATCTCAACTCTCCAGGTTTAAGGGATTCTTCCTTCAGCTAAAACATGCATGTGGAACCCAGTGTATGATCCACCGTGTGATCGGGAAACGTGTTCAAAGGTGTCTCAGGTTTCGTCCCCTGGTACTCGGGTGCAACATTCCAGACGCTTTACTTACTCTCTCCCCACTTGGAGAGTCAGTGCCTTTAACCTCCTGTTTGTCCCAGTTTGCAATTTCTGCGGAAAATGAACAGGAATAGGGAGAACCAATGAGAGACTAGCTGGAGGTGTCTGGACGGGCAAATTTAACTCTCATTTCCCACCAGGAAGAGGAATTAACCAAAGGCTCAGTGTGCCATGCCGGAACGACACTAGGGCCTGAAGCAATCCTGCGGTGTTGCGGCCAGCTCACAAGAAAGCGAGTTGAAGAAAGGAGCTCAGGGGCACTGTCATTCACAAACCTGCAGAGTTATAAATGACAGCTATCGTCCAAAAATATATTGGAGTAAGGCTGCCAAGAGGACTTGAAAGCGGGGCAGAATTGCAGGAAACCGATTTCAGGAGGTAGACTGGAATTGCATGTAAAGCATAGGAAAAGAGGCAGAACGTCCACAATGATGCACTTGGCCAAAAAGGGCATATGCGTTTTTTCCTGAATATATTCAGGAAAAAACGCATACGCCCTTTTTGGCCAACCAAGCAAGCTTGCAAAGGAAATCTGCACTACAATGAAGTCTCACTGCCCCCCGGTCAAAAGGGCCATCTGAAAAAAGTGTAAAATCCAGAAAGGCAGGACAGGCCATGGAGAACTGGGAGCCATGTTATGCTGATGGGCGGGATGTAAATTGCCAACAGCCACTCTGGAGAAGTGTATGGTGTTTCCTGAAACATCTACAAAACAAAGCAACAGAGCCTAGGTCACTTCCACTTATGGTCCTATAGCTTAGGGAAATTAAAATCATAAGACACAGCCACCCCAAAGTTTGGGACGGCTCTGTTTACAAGAACCTCGTTTACGGTACAAGTTCAATATTGCAGAAAGCGAAAAATGGATAAAGAAGTTGTAGTACTTACATACAATGCAATATCACTCAGCAATGAAATCTATGTCATCAGGCCCGTAGCAGCATAATGAGTGGATTCAGGTACGATGATTCTAAGTGAAACAAGTCACACAGAAAAAGAAACATCATAAGATATCACTACTACATGGAATGTAAACTTGGCTACCCAGGAACTGAATTACAAAACAGAACAGGGTCTCAAATGTAGAAAACCAACTTATGCTTGCTTAAGGGGAAAGGTGAGTTGGGTTGCTGCATAAAACCAGAGATTGAAATTAGCACAGATACCGTTCCATAAGCCAAATATGTAATAGACAAGAGCTACTCCTTGCTCAACGAAGTGGACCCAACACCCCATATTAAACGCCTAAGAATATACCTGACTAGTAAGAATCTTAAAACCTATGGATTTATATGTCTCCGAAAGAGAATCAAGCGTGTGTACAGCGGCATAAATGCAGCAGTGATAGGATTGGTAAGGATCGGTGAGCAAATGCAGACCCTTTGAAGTCATATTGCATGGTACCCATTCCATGGGTCTCAACTCTCCAGGTTTAAGGGATTCTTCCTTCAGCTAAAACATGCATGTAGAACCCAGACTATGATCCACCGTGTGATTGGGAAACGTGTTCAAAGGTGTCTCAGTTTTCGTCCCCTGATACTCGGGTGCAACATTCCAGACGCTTTACTAACACTCTCCCCACTTGGAGAGTCAGTGCCTTTAACCTCCTGTTTGTCCCAGTTTGCAATTTCTGCGGAAAATGAACAGGAATAGGGAGAACCAATGAGAGACTAGATGGAGGTGTCTGGACGGGCAAATTTAACTCTCATTTCCCACCAGGAAGAGGAATTAACCAAAGGCTCAGTGTGCCATGCCGGAACGACACTAGGGCCTGAAGCAATCCTGCGGTGTTGCGGCCAGCTCACAAGAAAGCGAGTTGAAGAAAGGAGCTCAGGGGCACTGTCATTCACAAACCTGCAGAGTTATAAATGACAGCTATCGTCCAAAAATATATTGGAGTAAGGCTGCCAAGAGGACTTGAAAGCGGGGCAGAATTGCAGGAAACCGATTTCAGGAGGTAGACTGGAATTGCATGTAAAGCATAGGAAAAGAGGCAGAACGTCCACAATGATGCACTTGGCCAAAAAGGGCGTATGCGTTTTTTCCTGAATATATTCAGGAAAAAACGCATACGCCCTTTTTGGCCAACCAAGCAAGCTTGCAAAGGAAATCTGCACTACAATGAAGTCTCACTGCCCCCCGGTCAAAAGGGCCATCTGAAAAAAGTGTAAAATCCAGAAAGGCAGGACAGGCCATGGAGAACTGGGAGCCATGTTATGCTGATGGGCGGGATGTAAATTGCCAACAGCCACTCTGGAGAAGTGTATGGTGTTTCCTGAAACATCTAAAAAACAAAGCAACAGAGCCTAGGTCACTTCCACTTATGGTCCTATAGCTTAGGGAAATGAAAATCAAAAAGACACAGCCACCCCAAAGTTTGGGACGGCTCTGTTTACAAGAACCTCGTTTACGGTACAAGTTCAATATTGCAGAAAGCGAAAAATGGATAAAGAAGTTGTAGTACTTACATACAATGCAATATCACTCAGCAATGAAATCTATGTCATCAGGCCCGTAGCAGCATAATGAGTGGATTCAGGTACGATGATTCTAAGTGAAACAAGTCACACAGAAAAAGAAATATCATAAGATATCACTACTACACGGAATGTAAACTTGGCTACCCAGGAACTGAATTACAAAACAGAACAGGGTCTCAAATGTAGAAAACCTACTTATGCTTGCTTAAGGGGAAAGGTGAGTTGGGGTGCTGCATAAAACCAGAGATTGAAAATAGCACAGATACCGTTCCATAAGCCAAATATGTAATAGACAAGAGTTACTCCTTGCTCAACTAAGTGGACTCAACACCCCATATTAAATGCCTAAGAATATACCTGATTAGTAAGAATCTTAAAACCTATGGATTTATATGTCTCCGAAAGAGAATCAGGCGTGTGTACAGTGGCATAATTGCAGCAGTGATAGGATTGGTGAGGTTCGGTGAGCAAATGCAGACCCTTTGAAGTCATATTGCATGGTACCCATTCCATGGATCTCAACTCTCCAGGTTTAAGGGATTCTTCCTTCAGCTAAAACATGCATGTGGAACCCAGTGTATGATCCACCATGTGATCGGGAAACGTGTTCAAAGGTGTCTCAGGTTTCGTCCCCTGGTACTCGGGTGCAACATTCCAGACGCTTTACTTACTCTCTCCCCACATGGAGAGTCAGTGCCTTTAACCTCCTGTTTGGCCCAGTTTGCAATTTCTGCGGAAAATGAACAGGAATAGGGAGAACCAATGAGAGACTAGCTGGAGGTGTCTGGACGGGCAAATTTAACTCTCATTTCCCACCAGGAAGAGGAATTAACCAAAGGCTCAGCGTGCCGTGCCTGAACCACACTAGGGCATGAAGCAATCCTGCGGTGTTGCGGCCAGCTCACAAGAAAGCGAGTTGAAGAAAGGAGCTTAGGGGCACTGTCATTCACAAACCTGCAGAGTTATAAATGACAGCTATCGTCCAAAAATATATTGGAGTAAGGCTGCCAAGAGGACTTGAAAGCGGGGCAGAATTGCAGGAAACCGATTTCAGGAGGTAGACTGGAATTGCATGTAAAGCATAGGAAAAGAGGCAGAACGTCCACAATGATGCACTTGGCCAAAAAGGGCGTATGCGTTTTTTCCTGAATATATTCAGGAAAAAACGCATACGCACTTTTTGGCCAACCAAGCAAGCTTGCAAAGGAAATCTGCACTACAATGAAGTCTCACTGCCCCCCGGTCAAAAAGGCCATCTGAAAAAAGTGTAAAATCCAGAAACGCAGGACAGGCCATGGAGAACTGGGAGCCTTGTTATGCTGATGGGCGGGATGTAAATTGCCAACAGCCACTCTGGAGAAGTGTATGGTGTTTCCTGAAACATCTACAAAACAAAGCAACAGAGCCTAGGGCACTTCCACTTATGGTCCTATAGCTTAGGGAAATTAAAATCAAAAAGACACAGCCACCCCAAAGTTTGGGACGGCTCTGTTTACAAGAACCTCATTTACGGTACAAGTTCAATATCACAGAAAGCGAAAAATGGATAAAGAATTTGTGGTACTTACGTACAATGCAATATCACTCAGCAATGAAATCTATGTCATCAGGCCCGTAGCAGCATAATGAGTGGATTCAGGTACGATGATTCTAAGTGAAATAAGTCACACAGAAAAAGAAACATCATAAGATATCACTACTACATGGAATGTAAACTTGGCTACCCAGGAACTGAATTACAAAACAGAACAGGGTCTCAAATGTAGAAAACCTACTTATGCTTGCTTAAGGGGAAAGGTGAGTTGGGGTGCTGCATAAAACCAGAGATTGAAATTAGCACAGATACCGTTCCATAAGCCAAATATGTAATAGACAAGAGCTACTCCTTGCTCAACGAAGTGGACTCAACACCCCATATTAAACGCCTAAGAATATACGTGACTAGTAAGAATCTTAAAACCTATGGATTTATATGTCTCCGAAAGAGAATCAAGCGTGTGTACAGCGCAATAAACGCAGCAGTGAAAGGATTGGTGAGGATCGGTGAGCAAATGCACACTCTTTGAAGCCATATTGCATGGTACCCATTCCATGGGTCTCAACTCTCCAGGGTTAAGGGATTCTTCCTCCAGCTAAAACATGCATTTGGAACCCACAGTATGATCCACCGTGTGATTGGGAAACGTGTTCAAAGGTGTCTCAGGTTTCGTCCCCTGGTACTCAGGTGAAACATTCCAGACGCTTTACTAACTCTCTCCCCACTTGGAGAGTCAGTGCCTTTAACCTCCTGTTTGGCCCAGTTTGCAATTTCTGCGGAAAATGAACAGGAATAGGGAGAACCAATGAGAGACTAGCTGGAGGTGTCTAGACGGGCAAATTTAACTCTCATTTCCCACCAGGAAGAGGAATTAACCAAAGGCTCAGAGTGCCGTGCCGGAACCAGATTAGGGCCTGAAGCAATCCTGCGGTGTTGCGGCCAGCTCACAAGAAAGCGAGTTGAAGAAAGGAGCTCAGGGGCACTGTCACTCACAAACCTGCAGAGTTATAAATGACAGCTATCGTCCAAAAATATATTGAAGTAAGGCTGCCAAGAGGACTTGAAAGCGGGGCAGAATTGCAGGAAACCGATTTCAGGAGGTAGACTGGAATTGCATGTAAAGCACAGGAAAAGAGGCAGAACGTCCACAATGATGCACTTGGCCAAAAAGGGCGTATGCGTTTTTTCCTGAATATATTCAGGAAAAAACGCATACGCACTTTTTGGCCAACCAAGCAAGCTTGCAAATGAAATCTGCACTACAATGAAGTCTCACTGCCCCCCGGTCAAAAGGGCCATCTGAAAAAAGTGTAAAATCCAGAAAGGCATGACAGGCCATGGAGAACTGGGAGCCTTGTTATGCTGATGGGCGGGATGTAAATTGCCAACAGCCACTCTGGAGAAGTGTATGGTGTTTCCTGAAACATCTACAAAACAAAGCAACAGAGCCTAGGGCACTTCCACTTATGGTCCTATAGCTTAGGGAAATTAAAATCATAAGACACAGCCACCCCAAAGTTTGGGACGGCTCTGTTTACAAGAACCTCGTTTACGGTACAAGTTCAATATTGCAGAAAGCGAAAAATGGATAAAGAAGTTGTAGTACTTACATACAATGCAATATCACTCAGCAATGAAATCTATGTCATCAGGCCCGTAGCAGCATAATGAGTGGATTCAGGTACGATGATTCTAAGTGAAACAAGTCACACAGAAAAAGAAACATCATAAGATATCACTACTACATGGAATGTAAACTTGGCTACCCAGGAACTGAATTACAAAACAGAACAGGGTCTCAAATGTAGAAAACCAACTTATGCTTGCTTAAGGGGAAAGGTGAGTTGGGTTGCTGCATAAAACCAGAGATTGAAATTAGCACAGATACCGTTCCATAAGCCAAATATGTAATAGACAAGAGCTACTCCTTGCTCAACGAAGTGGACCCAACACCCCATATTAAACGCCTAAGAATATACCTGACTAGTAAGAATCTTAAAACCTATGGATTTATATGTCTCCGAAAGAGAATCAAGCGTGTGTACAGCGGCATAAATGCAGCAGTGATAGGATTGGTGAGGATCGGTGAGCAAATGCAGACCCTTTGAAGTCATATTGCATGGTACCCATTCCATGGGTCTCAACTCTCCAGGTTTAAGGGATTCTTCCTTCAGCTAAAACATGCATGTAGAACCCAGACTATGATCCACCGTGTGATTGGGAAACGTGTTCAAAGGTGTCTCAGTTTTCGTCCCCTGATACTCGGGTGCAACATTCCAGACGCTTTACTAACACTCTCCCCACTTGGAGAGTCAGTGCCTTTAACCTCCTGTTTGTCCCAGTTTGCAATTTCTGCGGAAAATGAACAGGAATAGGGAGAACCAATGAGAGACTAGATGGAGGTGTCTGGACGGGCAAATTTAACTCTCATTTCCCACCAGGAAGAGGAATTAACCAAAGGCTCAGTGTGCCATGCCGGAACGACACTAGGGCCTGAAGCAATCCTGCGGTGTTGCGGCCAGCTCACAAGAAAGCGAGTTGAAGAAAGGAGCTCAGGGGCACTGTCATTCACAAACCTGCAGAGTTATAAATGACAGCTATCGTCCAAAAATGTATTGGAGTAAGGCTGCCAAGAGGACTTGAAAGCGGGGCAGAATTGCAGGAAACCGATTTCAGGAGGTAGACTGGAATTGCATGTAAAGCATAGGAAAAGAGGCAGAACGTCCACAATGATGCACTTGGCCAAAAAGGGCGTATGCGTTTTTTCCTGAATATATTCAGGAAAAAACGCATACGCCCTTTTTGGCCAACCAAGCAAGCTTGCAAAGGAAATCTGCACTACAATGAAGTCTCACTGCCCCCCGGTCAAAAGGGCCATCTGAAAAAAGTGTAAAATCCAGAAAGGCAGGACAGGCCATGGAGAACTGGGAGCCATGTTATGCTGATGGGCGGGATGTAAATTGCCAACAGCCACTCTGGAGAAGTGTATGGTGTTTCCTGAAACATCTAAAAAACAAAGCAACAGAGCCTAGGTCACTTCCACTTATGGTCCTATAGCTTAGGGAAATGAAAATCAAAAAGACACAGCCACCCCAAAGTTTGGGACGGCTCTGTTTACAAGAACCTCGTTTACGGTACAAGTTCAATATTGCAGAAAGCGAAAAATGGATAAAGAAGTTGTAGTACTTACATACAATGCAATATCACTCAGCAATGAAATCTATGTCATCAGGCCCGTAGCAGCATAATGAGTGGATTCAGGTACGATGATTCTAAGTGAAACAAGTCACACAGAAAAAGAAATATCATAAGATATCACTACTACACGGAATGTAAACTTGGCTACCCAGGAACTGAATTACAAAACAGAACAGGGTCTCAAATGTAGAAAACCTACTTATGCTTGCTTAAGGGGAAAGGTGAGTTGGGGTGCTGCATAAAACCAGAGATTGAAAATAGCACAGATACCGTTCCATAAGCCAAATATGTAATAGACAAGAGTTACTCCTTGCTCAACTAAGTGGACTCAACACCCCATATTAAATGCCTAAGAATATACCTGATTAGTAAGAATCTTAAAACCTATGGATTTATATGTCTCCGAAAGAGAATCAGGCGTGTGTACAGTGGCATAATTGCAGCAGTGATAGGATTGGTGAGGTTCGGTGAGCAAATGCAGACCCTTTGAAGTCATATTGCATGGTACCCATTCCATGGATCTCAACTCTCCAGGTTTAAGGGATTCTTCCTTCAGCTAAAACATGCATGTGGAACCCAGTGTATGATCCACCATGTGATCGGGAAACGTGTTCAAAGGTGTCTCAGGTTTCGTCCCCTGGTACTCGGGTGCAACATTCCAGACGCTTTACTTACTCTCTCCCCACATGGAGAGTCAGTGCCTTTAACCTCCTGTTTGGCCCAGTTTGCAATTTCTGCGGAAAATGAACAGGAATAGGGAGAACCAATGAGAGACTAGCTGGAGGTGTCTGGACGGGCAAATTTAACTCTCATTTCCCACCAGGAAGAGGAATTAACCAAAGGCTCAGCGTGCCGTGCCGGAACCACACTAGGGCATGAAGCAATCCTGCGGTGTTGCGGCCAGCTCACAAGAAAGCGAGTTGAAGAAAGGAGCTTAGGGGCACTGTCATTCACAAACCTGCAGAGTTATAAATGACAGCTATCGTCCAAAAATATATTGGAGTAAGGCTGCCAAGAGGACTTGAAAGCGGGGCAGAATTGCAGGAAACCGATTTCAGGAGGTAGACTGGAATTGCATGTAAAGCATAGGAAAAGAGGCAGAACGTCCACAATGATGCACTTGGCCAAAAAGGGCGTATGCGTTTTTTCCTGAATATATTCAGGAAAAAACGCATACGCACTTTTTGGCCAACCAAGCAAGCTTGCAAAGGAAATCTGCACTACAATGAAGTCTCACTGCCCCCCGGTCAAAAAGGCCATCTGAAAAAAGTGTAAAATCCAGAAACGCAGGACAGGCCATGGAGAACTGGGAGCCTTGTTATGCTGATGGGCGGGATGTAAATTGCCAACAGCCACTCTGGAGAAGTGTATGGTGTTTCCTGAAACATCTACAAAACAAAGCAACAGAGCCTAGGGCACTTCCACTTATGGTCCTATAGCTTAGGGAAATTAAAATCAAAAAGACACAGCCACCCCAAAGTTTGGGACGGCTCTGTTTACAAGAACCTCATTTACGGTACAAGTTCAATATCACAGAAAGCGAAAAATGGATAAAGAATTTGTGGTACTTACGTACAATGCAATATCACTCAGCAATGAAATCTATGTCATCAGGCCCGTAGCAGCATAATGAGTGGATTCAGGTACGATGATTCTAAGTGAAATAAGTCACACAGAAAAAGAAACATCATAAGATATCACTACTACATGGAATGTAAACTTGGCTACCCAGGAACTGAATTACAAAACAGAACAGGGTCTCAAATGTAGAAAACCTACTTATGCTTGCTTAAGGGGAAAGGTGAGTTGGGGTGCTGCATAAAACCAGAGATTGAAATTAGCACAGATACCGTTCCATAAGCCAAATATGTAATAGACAAGAGCTACTCCTTGCTCAACGAAGTGGACTCAACACCCCATATTAAACGCCTAAGAATATACGTGACTAGTAAGAATCTTAAAACCTATGGATTTATATGTCTCCGAAAGAGAATCAAGCGTGTGTACAGCGCAATAAACGCAGCAGTGAAAGGATTGGTGAGGATCGGTGAGCAAATGCACACTCTTTGAAGCCATATTGCATGGTACCCATTCCATGGGTCTCAACTCTCCAGGTTTAAGGGATTCTTCCTCCAGCTAAAACATGCATTTGGAACCCACAGTATGATCCACCGTGTGATTGGGAAACGTGTTCAAAGGTGTCTCAGGTTTCGTCCCCTGGTACTCAGGTGAAACATTCCAGACGCTTTACTAACTCTCTCCCCACTTGGAGAGTCAGTGCCTTTAACCTCCTGTTTGGCCCAGTTTGCAGTTTCTGCGGAAAATGAACAGGAATAGGGAGAACCAATGAGAGACTAGCTGGAGTTGTCTGGACGGGCAAATTTGACTCTCATTTCCCACCACGAAGAGGAATTAACCAAAGGCTCAGCGTGCCGTGCCGGAACCACACTAGGGCCTGAAGCAATCCTGCGGTGTTGCGGCCAGCTCACAAGAAAGCGAGTTGAAGAAAGGAGCTCAGGGGCACTGTCACTCACAAACCTGCAGAGTTATAAATGACAGCTATCGTCCAAAAATATATTGAAGTAAGGCTGCCAAGAGGACTTGAAAGCGGGGCAGAATTGCAGGAAACCGATTTCAGGAGGTAGACTGGAATTGCATGTAAAGCACAGGAAAAGAGGCAGAACGTCCACAATGATGCACTTGGCCAAAAAGGGCGTATGCGTTTTTTCCTGAATATATTCAGGAAAAAACGCATACGCCCTTTTTGGCCAACCAAGCAAGCTTGCAAATGAAATCTGCACTACAATGAAGTCTCACTGCCCCCCGGTCAAAAGGGCCATCTGAAAAAAGTGTAAAATCCAGAAAGGCAGGACAGGCCATGGAGAACTGGGAGCCATGTTATGCTGATGGGCGGGATGTAAATTGCCAACAGCCACTCTGGAGAAGTGTATGGTGTTTCCTGAAACATCTAAAAAACAAAGCAACAGAGCCTAGGTCACTTCCACTTATGGTCCTATAGCTTAGGGAAATGAAAATCAAAAAGACACAGCCACCCCAAAGTTTGGGACGGCTCTGTTTACAAGAACCTCGTTTACGGTACAAGTTCAATATTGCAGAAAGCGAAAAATGGATAAAGAAGTTGTAGTACTTACATACAATGCAATATCACTCAGCAATGAAATCTATGTCATCAGGCCCGTAGCAGCATAATGAGTGGATTCAGGTACGATGATTCTAAGTGAAACAAGTCACACAGAAAAAGAAATATCATAAGATATCACTACTACATGGAATGTAAACTTGGCTACCCAGGAACTGAATTACAAAACAGAACAGGGTCTCAAATGTAGAAAACCTACTTATGCTTGCTTAAGGGGAAAGGTGAGTTGGGGTGCTGCATAAAACCAGAGATTGAAAATAGCACAGATACCGTTCCATAAGCCAAATATGTAATAGACAAGAGTTACTCCTTGCTCAACTAAGTGGACTCAACACCCCATATTAAATGCCTAAGAATATACCTGATTAGTAAGAATCTTAAAACCTATGGATTTATATGTCTCCGAAAGAGAATCAGGCGTGTGTACAGTGGCATAATTGCAGCAGTGATAGGATTGGTGAGGTTCGGTGAGCAAATGCAGACCCTTTGAAGTCATATTGCATGGTACCCATTCCATGGATCTCAACTCTCCAGGTTTAAGGGATTCTTCCTTCAGCTAAAACATGCATGTGGAACCCAGTGTATGATCCACCATGTGATCGGGAAACGTGTTCAAAGGTGTCTCAGGTTTCGTCCCCTGGTACTCGGGTGCAACATTCCAGACGCTTTACTTACTCTCTCCCCACATGGAGAGTCAGTGCCTTTAACCTCCTGTTTGGCCCAGTTTGCAATTTCTGCGGAAAATGAACAGGAATAGGGAGAACCAATGAGAGACTAGCTGGAGGTGTCTGGACGGGCAAATTTAACTCTCATTTCCCACCAGGAAGAGGAATTAACCAAAGGCTCAGCGTGCCGTGCCGGAACCACACTAGGGCATGAAGCAATCCTGCGGTGTTGCGGCCAGCTCACAAGAAAGCGAGTTGAAGAAAGGAGCTTAGGGGCACTGTCATTCACAAACCTGCAGAGTTATAAATGACAGCTATCGTCCAAAAATATATTGGAGTAAGGCTGCCAAGAGGACTTGAAAGCGGGGCAGAATTGCAGGAAACCGATTTCAGGAGGTAGACTGGAATTGCATGTAAAGCATAGGAAAAGAGGCAGAACGTCCACAATGATGCACTTGGCCAAAAAGGGCGTATGCGTTTTTTCCTGAATATATTCAGGAAAAAACGCATACGCCCTTTTTGGCCAACCAAGCAAGCTTGCAAAGGAAATCTGCACTACAATGAAGTCTCACTGCCCCCCGGTCAAAAGGGCCATCTGAAAAAAGTGTAAAATCCAGAAAGGCAGGACAGGCCATGGAGAACTGGGAGCCTTGTTATGCTGATGGGCGGGATGTAAATTGCCAACAGCCACTCTGGAGAAGTGTATGGTGTTTCCTGAAACATCTACAAAACAAAGCAACAGAGCCTAGGGCACTTCCACTTATGGTCCTATAGCTTAGGGAAATTAAAATCATAAGACACAGCCACCCCAAAGTTTGGGACGGCTCTGTTTACAAGAACCTCGTTTACGGTACAAGTTCAATATTGCAGAAAGCGAAAAATGGATAAAGAAGTTGTAGTACTTACATACAATGCAATATCACTCAGCAATGAAATCTATGTCATCAGGCCCATAGCAGCATAATGAGTGGATTCAGGTACGATGATTCTAAGTGAAACAAGTCACACAGAAAAAGAAACATCATAAGATATCACTACTACATGGAATGTAAACTTGGCTACCCAGGAACTGAATTACAAAACAGAACAGGGTCTCAAATGTAGAAAACCAACTTATGCTTGCTTAAGGGGAAAGGTGAGTTGGGTTGCTGCATAAAACCAGAGATTGAAATTAGCACAGATACCGTTCCATAAGCCAAATATGTAATAGACAAGAGCTACTCCTTGCTCAACGAAGTGGACTCAACACCCCATATTAAACGCCTAAGAATATACCTGACTAGTAAGAATCTTCAAACCTATGGATTTATATGTCTCCGAAAGAGAATCAAGCGTGTGTACAGCGGCATAAATGCAGCAGTGATAGGATTGGTGAGGATCGGTGAGCAAATGCAGACCCTTTGAAGTCATATTGCATGGTACCCATTCCATGGGTCTCAACTCTCCAGGTTTAAGGGATTCTTCCTTCAGCTAAAACATGCATGTAGAACCCAGACTATGATCCACCGTGTGATTGGGAAACGTGTTCAAATGTGTCTCAGTTTTCGTCCCCTGATACTCGGGTGCAACATTCCAGACGCTTTACTAACACTCTCCCCACTTGGAGAGTCAGTGCCTTTAACCTCCTGTTTGTCCCAGTTTGCAATTTCTGCGGAAAATGAACAGGAATAGGGAGAACCAATGAGAGACTAGATGGAGGTGTCTGGACGGGCAAATTTAACTCTCATTTCCCACCAGGAAGAGGAATTAACCAAAGGCTCAGTGTGCCATGCCGGAACGACACTAGGGCCTGAAGCAATCCTGCGGTGTTGCGGCCAGCTCACAAGAAAGCGAGTTGAAGAAAGGAGCTCAGGGGCACTGTCATTCACAAACCTGCAGAGTTATAAATGACAGCTATCGTCCAAAAATATATTGGAGTAAGGCTGCCAAGAGGACTTGAAAGCGGGGCAGAATTGCAGGAAACCGATTTCAGGAGGTAGACTGGAATTGCATGTAAAGCATAGGAAAAGAGGCAGAACGTCCACAATGATGCACTTGGCCAAAAAGGGCGTATGCGTTTTTTCCTGAATATATTCAGGAAAAAACGCATACGCCCTTTTTGGCCAACCAAGCAAGCTTGCAAAGGAAATCTGCACTACAATGAAGTCTCACTGCCCCCCGGTCAAAAGGGCCATCTGAAAAAAGTGTAAAATCCAGAAAGGCAGGACAGGCCATGGAGAACTGGGAGCCATGTTATGCTGATGGGCGGGATGTAAATTGCCAACAGCCACTCTGGAGAAGTGTATGGTGTTTCCTGAAACATCTAAAAAACAAAGCAACAGAGCCTAGGTCACTTCCACTTATGGTCCTATAGCTTAGGGAAATGAAAATTAAAAAGACACAGCCACCCCAAAGTTTGGGACGGCTCTGTTTACAAGAACCTCGTTTACGGTACAAGTTCAATATTGCAGAAAGCGAAAAATGGATAAAGAAGTTGTAGTACTTACATACAATGCAATATCACTCAGCAATGAAATCTATGTCATCAGGCCCGTAGCAGCATAATGAGTGGATTCAGGTACGATGATTCTAAGTCAAACAAGTCACACAGAAAAAGAAATATCATAAGATATCACTACTACACGGAATGTAAACTTGGCTACCCAGGAACTGAATTACAAAACAGAACAGGGTCTCAAATGTAGAAAACCTACTTATGCTTGCTTAAGGGGAAAGGTGAGTTGGGGTGCTGCATAAAACCAGAGATTGAAAATAGCACAGATACCGTTCCATAAGCCAAATATGTAATAGACAAGAGTTACTCCTTGCTCAACTAAGTGGACTCAACACCCCATATTAAATGCCTAAGAATATACCTGATTAGTAAGAATCTTAAAACCTATGGATTTATATGTCTCCGAAAGAGAATCAGGCGTGTGTACAGTGGCATAATTGCAGCAGTGATAGGATTGGTGAGGTTCGGTGAGCAAATGCAGACCCTTTGAAGTCATATTGCATGGTACCCATTCCATGGATCTCAACTCTCCAGGTTTAAGGGATTCTTCCTTCAGCTAAAACATGCATGTGGAACCCAGTGTATGATCCACCATGTGATCGGGAAACGTGTTCAAAGGTGTCTCAGGTTTCGTCCCCTGGTACTCGGGTGCAACATTCCAGACGCTTTACTTACTCTCTCCCCACATGGAGAGTCAGTGCCTTTAACCTCCTGTTTGGCCCAGTTTGCAATTTCTGCAGAAAATGAACAGGAATAGGGAGAACCAATGAGAGACTAGCTGGAGGTGTCTGGACGGGCAAATTTAACTCTCATTTCCCACCAGGAAGAGGAATTAACCAAAGGCTCAGCGTGCCGTGCCGGAACCACACTAGGGCATGAAGCAATCCTGCGGTGTTGCGGCCAGCTCACAAGAAAGCGAGTTGAAGAAAGGAGCTTAGGGGCACTGTCATTCACAAACCTGCAGAGTTATAAATGACAGCTATCGTCCAAAAATATATTGGAGTAAGGCTGCCAAGAGGACTTGAAAGCGGGGCAGAATTGCAGGAAACCGATTTCAGGAGGTAGACTGGAATTGCATGTAAAGCATAGGAAAAGAGGCAGAACGTCCACAATGATGCACTTGGCCAAAAAGGGCGTATGCGTTTTTTCCTGAATATATTCAGGAAAAAACGCATACGCCCTTTTTGGCCAACCAAGCAAGCTTGCAAAGGAAATCTGCACTACAATGAAGTCTCACTGCCCCCCGGTCAAAAGGGCCATCTGAAAAAAGTGTAAAATCCAGAAAGGCAGGACAGGCCATGGAGAACTGGGAGCCTTGTTATGCTGATGGGCGGGATGTAAATTGCCAACAGCCACTCTGGAGAAGTGTATGGTGTTTCCTGAAACATCTACAAAACAAAGCAACAGAGCCTAGGGCACTTCCACTTATGGTCCTATAGCTTAGGGAAATTAAAATCAAAAAGACACAGCCACCCCAAAGTTTGGGACGGCTCTGTTTACAAGAACCTCGTTTACGGTACAAGTTCAATATCACAGAAAGCGAAAAATGGATAAAGAATTTGTGGTACTTACGTACAATGCAATATCACTCAGCAATGAAATCTATGTCATCAGGCCCGTAGCAGCATAATGAGTGGATTCAGGTACGATGATTCTAAGTGAAACAAGTCACACAGAAAAAGAAATATCATAAGATATCACTACTACATGGAATGTAAACTTGGCTACCCAGGAACTGAATTACAAAACAGAACAGGGTCTCAAATGTAGAAAACCTACTTATGCTTGCTTAAGGGGAAAGGTGAGTTGGGGTGCTGCATAAAACCAGAGATTGAAAATAGCACAGATACCGTTCCATAAGCCAAATATGTAATAGACAAGAGTTACTCCTTGCTCAACTAAGTGGACTCAACACCCCATATTAAATGCCTAAGAATATACCTGATTAGTAAGAATCTTAAAACCTATGGATTTATATGTCTCCGAAAGAGAATCAGGCGTGTGTACAGTGGCATAATTGCAGCAGTGATAGGATTGGTGAGGTTCGGTGAGCAAATGCAGACCCTTTGAAGTCATATTGCATGGTACCCATTCCATGGATCTCAACTCTCCAGGTTTAAGGGATTCTTCCTTCAGCTAAAACATGCATGTGGAACCCAGTGTATGATCCACCATGTGATCGGGAAACGTGTTCAAAGGTGTCTCAGGTTTCGTCCCCTGGTACTCGGGTGCAACATTCCAGACGCTTTACTTACTCTCTCCCCACATGGAGAGTCAGTGCCTTTAACCTCCTGTTTGGCCCAGTTTGCAATTTCTGCGGAAAATGAACAGGAATAGGGAGAACCAATGAGAGACTAGCTGGAGGTGTCTGGACGGGCAAATTTAACTCTCATTTCCCACCAGGAAGAGGAATTAACCAAAGGCTCAGCGTGCCGTGCCGGAACCACACTAGGGCATGAAGCAATCCTGCGGTGTTGCGGCCAGCTCACAAGAAAGCGAGTTGAAGAAAGGAGCTTAGGGGCACTGTCATTCACAAACCTGCAGAGTTATAAATGACAGCTATCGTCCAAAAATATATTGGAGTAAGGCTGCCAAGAGGACTTGAAAGCGGGGCAGAATTGCAGGAAACCGATTTCAGGAGGTAGACTGGAATTGCATGTAAAGCATAGGAAAAGAGGCAGAACGTCCACAATGATGCACTTGGCCAAAAAGGGCGTATGCGTTTTTTCCTGAATATATTCAGGAAAAAACGCATACGCCCTTTTTGGCCAACCAAGCAAGCTTGCAAAGGAAATCTGCACTACAATGAAGTCTCACTGCCCCCCGGTCAAAAGGGCCATCTGAAAAAAGTGTAAAATCCAGAAAGGCAGGACAGGCCATGGAGAACTGGGAGCCTTGTTATGCTGATGGGCGGGATGTAAATTGCCAACAGCCACTCTGGAGAAGTGTATGGTGTTTCCTGAAACATCTACAAAACAAAGCAACAGAGCCTAGGGCACTTCCACTTATGGTCCTATAGCTTAGGGAAATTAAAATCATAAGACACAGCCACCCCAAAGTTTGGGACGGCTCTGTTTACAAGAACCTCGTTTACGGTACAAGTTCAATATTGCAGAAAGCGAAAAATGGATAAAGAAGTTGTAGTACTTACATACAATGCAATATCACTCAGCAATGAAATCTATGTCATCAGGCCCGTAGCAGCATAATGAGTGGATTCAGGTACGATGATTCTAAGTGAAACAAGTCACACAGAAAAAGAAACATCATAAGATATCACTACTACATGGAATGTAAACTTGGCTACCCAGGAACTGAATTACAAAACAGAACAGGGTCTCAAATGTAGAAAACCAACTTATGCTTGCTTAAGGGGAAAGGTGAGTTGGGTTGCTGCATAAAACCAGAGATTGAAATTAGCA
Organism: Grampus griseus; assembly: GCF_964374135.1. Taxonomy (NCBI): domain Eukaryota; kingdom Metazoa; phylum Chordata; class Mammalia; order Artiodactyla; family Delphinidae; genus Grampus; species Grampus griseus. The sequence continues at coordinate 565,453 of NW_028133292.1, read as the reverse complement.
CAGATACCGTTCCATAAGCCAAATATGTAATAGACAAGAGCTACTCCTTGCTCAACGAAGTGGACTCAACACCCCATATTAAACGCCTAAGAATATACCTGACTAGTAAGAATCTTCAAACCTATGGATTTATATGTCTCCGAAAGAGAATCAAGCGTGTGTACAGCGGCATAAATGCAGCAGTGATAGGATTGGTGAGGATCGGTGAGCAAATGTAGACCCTTTGAAGTCATATTGCATGGTACCCATTCCATGGGTCTCAACTCTCCAGGTTTAAGGGATTCTTCCTTCAGCTAAAACATGCATGTAGAACCCAGACTATGATCCACCGTGTGATTGGGAAACGTGTTCAAAGGTGTCTCAGTTTTCGTCCCCTGATACTCGGGTGCAACATTCCAGACGCTTTACTAACACTCTCCCCACTTGGAGAGTCAGTGCCTTTAACCTCCTGTTTGTCCCAGTTTGCAATTTCTGCGGAAAATGAACAGGAATAGGGAGAACCAATGAGAGACTAGATGGAGGTGTCTGGACGGGCAAATTTAACTCTCATTTCCCACCAGGAAGAGGAATTAACCAAAGGCTCAGTGTGCCATGCCGGAACGACACTAGGGCCTGAAGCAATCCTGCGGTGTTGCAGCCAGCTCACAAGAAAGCGAGTTGAAGAAAGGAGCTCAGGGGCACTGTCATTCACAAACCTGCAGAGTTATAAATGACAGCTATCGTCCAAAAATATATTGGAGTAAGGCTGCCAAGAGGACTTGAAAGCGGGGCAGAATTGCAGGAAACCGATTTCAGGAGGTAGACTGGAATTGCATGTAAAGCATAGGAAAAGAGGCAGAACGTCCACAATGATGCACTTGGCCAAAAAGGGCGTATGCGTTTTTTCCTGAATATATTCAGGAAAAAACGCATACGCCCTTTTTGGCCAACCAAGCAAGCTTGCAAAGGAAATCTGCACTACAATGAAGTCTCACTGCCCCCCGGTCAAAAGGGCCATCTGAAAAAAGTGTAAAATCCAGAAAGGCAGGACAGGCCATGGAGAACTGGGAGCCATGTTATGCTGATGGGCGGGATGTAAATTGCCAACAGCCACTCTGGAGAAGTGTATGGTGTTTCCTGAAACATCTAAAAAACAAAGCAACAGAGCCTAGGTCACTTCCACTTATGGTCCTATAGCTTAGGGAAATGAAAATCAAAAAGACACAGCCACCCCAAAGTTTGGGACGGCTCTGTTTACAAGAACCTCGTTTACGGTACAAGTTCAATATTGCAGAAAGCGAAAAATGGATAAAGAAGTTGTAGTACTTACATACAATGCAATATCACTCAGCAATGAAATCTATGTCATCAGGCCCGTAGCAGCATAATGAGTGGATTCAGGTACGATGATTCTAAGTGAAACAAGTCACACAGAAAAAGAAATATCATAAGATATCACTACTACACGGAATGTAAACTTGGCTACCCAGGAACTGAATTACAAAACAGAACAGGGTCTCAAATGTAGAAAACCTACTTATGCTTGCTTAAGGGGAAAGGTGAGTTGGGGTGCTGCATAAAACCAGAGATTGAAAATAGCACAGATACCGTTCCATAAGCCAAATATGTAATAGACAAGAGTTACTCCTTGCTCAACTAAGTGGACTCAACACCCCATATTAAATGCCTAAGAATATACCTGATTAGTAAGAATCTTAAAACCTATGGATTTATATGTCTCCGAAAGAGAATCAGGCGTGTGTACAGTGGCATAATTGCAGCAGTGATAGGATTGGTGAGGTTCGGTGAGCAAATGCAGACCCTTTGAAGTCATATTGCATGGTACCCATTCCATGGATCTCAACTCTCCAGGTTTAAGGGATTCTTCCTTCAGCTAAAACATGCATGTGGAACCCAGTGTATGATCCACCATGTGATCGGGAAACGTGTTCAAAGGTGTCTCAGGTTTCGTCCCCTGGTACTCGGGTGCAACATTCCAGACGCTTTACTTACTCTCTCCCCACATGGAGAGTCAGTGCCTTTAACCTCCTGTTTGGCCCAGTTTGCAATTTCTGCGGAAAATGAACAGGAATAGGGAGAACCAATGAGAGACTAGCTGGAGGTGTCTGGACGGGCAAATTTAACTCTCATTTCCCACCAGGAAGAGGAATTAACCAAAGGCTCAGCGTGCCGTGCCGGAACCACACTAGGGCATGAAGCAATCCTGCGGTGTTGCGGCCAGCTCACAAGAAAGCGAGTTGAAGAAAGGAGCTTAGGGGCACTGTCATTCACAAACCTGCAGAGTTATAAATGACAGCTATCGTCCAAAAATATATTGGAGTAAGGCTGCCAAGAGGACTTGAAAGCGGGGCAGAATTGCAGGAAACCGATTTCAGGAGGTAGACTGGAATTGCATGTAAAGCATAGGAAAAGAGGCAGAACGTCCACAATGATGCACTTGGCCAAAAAGGGCGTATGCGTTTTTTCCTGAATATATTCAGGAAAAAACGCATACGCCCTTTTTGGCCAACCAAGCAAGCTTGCAAAGGAAATCTGCACTACAATGAAGTCTCACTGCCCCCCGGTCAAAAGGGCCATCTGAAAAAAGTGTAAAATCCAGAAAGGCAGGACAGGCCATGGAGAACTGGGAGCCTTGTTATGCTGATGGGCGGGATGTAAATTGCCAACAGCCACTCTGGAGAAGTGTATGGTGTTTCCTGAAACATCTACAAAACAAAGCAACAGAGCCTAGGGCACTTCCACTTATGGTCCTATAGCTTAGGGAAATTAAAATCAAAAAGACACAGCCACCCCAAAGTTTGGGACGGCTCTGTTTACAAGAACCTCGTTTACGGTACAAGTTCAATATCACAGAAAGCGAAAAATGGATAAAGAATTTGTGGTACTTACGTACAATGCAATATCACTCAGCAATGAAATCTATGTCATCAGGCCCGTAGCAGCATAATGAGTGGATTCAGGTACGATGATTCTAAGTGAAACAAGTCACACAGAAAAAGAAATATCATAAGATATCACTACTACATGGAATGTAAACTTGGCTACCCAGGAACTGAATTACAAAACAGAACAGGGTCTCAAATGTAGAAAACCTACTTATGCTTGCTTAAGGGGAAAGGTGAGTTGGGGTGCTGCATAAAACCAGAGATTGAAAATAGCACAGATACCGTTCCATAAGCCAAATATGTAATAGACAAGAGTTACTCCTTGCTCAACTAAGTGGACTCAACACCCCATATTAAATGCCTAAGAATATACCTGATTAGTAAGAATCTTAAAACCTATGGATTTATATGTCTCCGAAAGAGAATCAGGCGTGTGTACAGTGGCATAATTGCAGCAGTGATAGGATTGGTGAGGTTCGGTGAGCAAATGCAGACCCTTTGAAGTCATATTGCATGGTACCCATTCCATGGATCTCAACTCTCCAGGTTTAAGGGATTCTTCCTTCAGCTAAAACATGCATGTGGAACCCAGTGTATGATCCACCATGTGATCGGGAAACGTGTTCAAAGGTGTCTCAGGTTTCGTCCCCTGGTACTCGGGTGCAACATTCCAGACGCTTTACTTACTCTCTCCCCACATGGAGAGTCAGTGCCTTTAACCTCCTGTTTGGCCCAGTTTGCAATTTCTGCGGAAAATGAACAGGAATAGGGAGAACCAATGAGAGACTAGCTGGAGGTGTCTGGACGGGCAAATTTAACTCTCATTTCCCACCAGGAAGAGGAATTAACCAAAGGCTCAGCGTGCCGTGCCGGAACCACACTAGGGCATGAAGCAATCCTGCGGTGTTGCGGCCAGCTCACAAGAAAGCGAGTTGAAGAAAGGAGCTTAGGGGCACTGTCATTCACAAACCTGCAGAGTTATAAATGACAGCTATCGTCCAAAAATATATTGGAGTAAGGCTGCCAAGAGGACTTGAAAGCGGGGCAGAATTGCAGGAAACCGATTTCAGGAGGTAGACTGGAATTGCATGTAAAGCATAGGAAAAGAGGCAGAACGTCCACAATGATGCACTTGGCCAAAAAGGGCGTATGCGTTTTTTCCTGAATATATTCAGGAAAAAACGCATACGCCCTTTTTGGCCAACCAAGCAAGCTTGCAAAGGAAATCTGCACTACAATGAAGTCTCACTGCCCCCCGGTCAAAAGGGCCATCTGAAAAAAGTGTAAAATCCAGAAAGGCAGGACAGGCCATGGAGAACTGGGAGCCTTGTTATGCTGATGGGCGGGATGTAAATTGCCAACAGCCACTCTGGAGAAGTGTATGGTGTTTCCTGAAACATCTACAAAACAAAGCAACAGAGCCTAGGGCACTTCCACTTATGGTCCTATAGCTTAGGGAAATTAAAATCATAAGACACAGCCACCCCAAAGTTTGGGACGGCTCTGTTTACAAGAACCTCGTTTACGGTACAAGTTCAATATTGCAGAAAGCGAAAAATGGATAAAGAAGTTGTAGTACTTACATACAATGCAATATCACTCAGCAATGAAATCTATGTCATCAGGCCCATAGCAGCATAATGAGTGGATTCAGGTACGATGATTCTAAGTGAAACAAGTCACACAGAAAAAGAAACATCATAAGATATCACTACTACATGGAATGTAAACTTGGCTACCCAGGAACTGAATTACAAAACAGAACAGGGTCTCAAATGTAGAAAACCAACTTATGCTTGCTTAAGGGGAAAGGTGAGTTGGGTTGCTGCATAAAACCAGAGATTGAAATTAGCACAGATACCGTTCCATAAGCCAAATATGTAATAGACAAGAGCTACTCCTTGCTCAACGAAGTGGACTCAACACCCCATATTAAACGCCTAAGAATATACCTGACTAGTAAGAATCTTCAAACCTATGGATTTATATGTCTCCGAAAGAGAATCAAGCGTGTGTACAGCGGCATAAATGCAGCAGTGATAGGATTGGTGAGGATCGGTGAGCAAATGCAGACCCTTTGAAGTCATATTGCATGGTACCCATTCCATGGGTCTCAACTCTCCAGGTTTAAGGGATTCTTCCTTCAGCTAAAACATGCATGTAGAACCCAGACTATGATCCACCGTGTGATTGGGAAACGTGTTCAAAGGTGTCTCAGTTTTCGTCCCCTGATACTCGGGTGCAACATTCCAGACGCTTTACTAACACTCTCCCCACTTGGAGAGTCAGTGCCTTTAACCTCCTGTTTGTCCCAGTTTGCAATTTCTGCGGAAAATGAACAGGAATAGGGAGAACCAATGAGAGACTAGATGGAGGTGTCTGGACGGGCAAATTTAACTCTCATTTCCCACCAGGAAGAGGAATTAACCAAAGGCTCAGTGTGCCATGCCGGAACGACACTAGGGCCTGAAGCAATCCTGCGGTGTTGCGGCCAGCTCACAAGAAAGCGAGTTGAAGAAAGGAGCTCAGGGGCACTGTCATTCACAAACCTGCAGAGTTATAAATGACAGCTATCGTCCAAAAATATATTGGAGTAAGGCTGCCAAGAGGACTTGAAAGCGGGGCAGAATTGCAGGAAACCGATTTCAGGAGGTAGACTGGAATTGCATGTAAAGCATAGGAAAAGAGGCAGAACGTCCACAATGATGCACTTGGCCAAAAAGGGCGTATGCGTTTTTTCCTGAATATATTCAGGAAAAAACGCATACGCCCTTTTTGGCCAACCAAGCAAGCTTGCAAAGGAAATCTGCACTACAATGAAGTCTCACTGCCCCCCGGTCAAAAGGGCCATCTGAAAAAAGTGTAAAATCCAGAAAGGCAGGACAGGCCATGGAGAACTGGGAGCCATGTTATGCTGATGGGCGGGATGTAAATTGCCAACAGCCACTCTGGAGAAGTGTATGGTGTTTCCTGAAACATCTAAAAAACAAAGCAACAGAGCCTAGGTCACTTCCACTTATGGTCCTATAGCTTAGGGAAATGAAAATTAAAAAGACACAGCCACCCCAAAGTTTGGGACGGCTCTGTTTACAAGAACCTCGTTTACGGTACAAGTTCAATATTGCAGAAAGCGAAAAATGGATAAAGAAGTTGTAGTACTTACATACAATGCAATATCACTCAGCAATGAAATCTATGTCATCAGGCCCGTAGCAGCATAATGAGTGGATTCAGGTACGATGATTCTAAGTGAAACAAGTCACACAGAAAAAGAAATATCATAAGATATCACTACTACATGGAATGTAAACTTGGCTACCCAGGAACTGAATTACAAAACAGAACAGGGTCTCAAATGTAGAAAACCTATTTATGCTTGCTTAAGGGGAAAGGTGAGTTGGGGTGCTGCATAAAACCAGAGATTGAAAATAGCACAGATACCGTTCCATAAGCCAAATATGTAATAGACAAGAGTTACTCCTTGCTCAACCAAGTGGACTCAACACCCCATATTAAATGCCTAAGAATATACCTGATTAGTAAGAATCTTAAAACCTATGGATTTATATGTCTCCGAAAGAGAATCAGGCGTGTGTACAGTGGCATAATTGCAGCAGTGATAGGATTGGTGAGGTTCGGTGAGCAAATGCAGACCCTTTGAAGTCATATTGCATGGTACCCATTCCATGGATCTCAACTCTCCAGGTTTAAGGGATTCTTCCTTCAGCTAAAACATGCATGTGGAACCCAGTGTATGATCCACCATGTGATCGGGAAACGTGTTCAAAGGTGTCTCAGGTTTCGTCCCCTGGTACTCGGGTGCAACATTCCAGACGCTTTACTTACTCTCTCCCCACATGGAGAGTCAGTGCCTTTAACCTCCTGTTTGGCCCAGTTTGCAATTTCTGCGGAAAATGAACAGGAATAGGGAGAACCAATGAGAGACTAGCTGGAGGTGTCTGGACGGGCAAATTTAACTCTCATTTCCCACCAGGAAGAGGAATTAACCAAAGGCTCAGCGTGCCGTGCCGGAACCACACTAGGGCATGAAGCAATCCTGCGGTGTTGCGGCCAGCTCACAAGAAAGCGAGTTGAAGAAAGGAGCTTAGGGGCACTGTCATTCACAAACCTGCAGAGTTATAAATGACAGCTATCGTCCAAAAATATATTGGAGTAAGGCTGCCAAGAGGACTTGAAAGCGGGGCAGAATTGCAGGAAACCGATTTCAGGAGGTAGACTGGAATTGCATGTAAAGCATAGGAAAAGAGGCAGAACGTCCACAATGATGCACTTGGCCAAAAAGGGCGTATGCGTTTTTTCCTGAATATATTCAGGAAAAAACGCATACGCCCTTTTTGGCCAACCAAGCAAGCTTGCAAAGGAAATCTGCACTACAATGAAGTCTCACTGCCCCCCGGTCAAAAGGGCCATCTGAAAAAAGTGTAAAATCCAGAAAGGCAGGACAGGCCATGGAGAACTGGGAGCCATGTTATGCTGATGGGCGGGATGTAAATTGCCAACAGCCACTCTGGAGAAGTGTATGGTGTTTCCTGAAACATCTACAAAACAAAGCAACAGAGCCTAGGGCACTTCCACTTATGGTCCTATAGCTTAGGGAAATTAAAATCAAAAAGACACAGCCACCCCAAAGTTTGGGACGGCTCTGTTTACAAGAACCTCGTTTACGGTACAAGTTCAATATCACAGAAAGCGAAAAATGGATAAAGAATTTGTGGTACTTACGTACAATGCAATATCACTCAGCAATGAAATCTATGTCATCAGGCCCGTAGCAGCATAATGAGTGGATTCAGGTACGATGATTCTAAGTGAAATAAGTCACACAGAAAAAGAAACATCATAAGATATCACTACTACACGGAATGTAAACTTGGCTACACAGGAACTGAATTACAAAACAGAACAGGGTCTCAAATGTAGAAAACCAACTTATGCTTGCTTAAGGGGAAAGGTGAGTTGGGCTGCTGCATAAAACCAGAGATTGAAATTAGCACAGATACCGTTCCATAAGCCAAATATGTAATAGACAAGAGCTACTCCTTGCTCAACGAAGTGGACTCAACACCCCATATTAAACGCCTAAGAATATACCTGACTAGTAAGAATCTTAAAACCTATGGATTTATATGTCTCCGAAAGAGAATCAAGCGTGTGTACAGTGCAATAAACGCAGCAGTGAAAGGATTGGTGAGGATCGGTGAGCAAATGCACACTCTTTGAAGCCATATTGCATGGTACCCATTCCATGGGTCTCAGCTCTCCAGGTTTAAGGGATTCTTCCTCCAGCTAAAACATGCATTTGGAACCCACAGTATGATCCACCGTGTGATTGGGAAACGGGTTCAAAGGTGTCTCAGGTTTCGTCCCCTGGTACTCGGGTGAAACATTCCAGACGCTTTACTAACTCTCTCCCCACTTGGAGAGACAGTGCCTTTAACCTCCTGTTTGGCCCAGTTTGCAACTTCTGCGGAAAATGAACAGGAATAGGGGAACCAATGAGAGACTAGCTGGAGGTGTCTGGACGGGCAAATTTAACTCTCATTTCCCACCAGGAAGAGGAATTAACCAAAGGCTCAGCGTGCCGTGCCGGAACCACAGTAGGGCCTGAAGCAATCCTGCGGTGTTGCGGCCAGCTCACAAGAAAGCGAGTTGAAGAAAGGAGCTCAGGGGCACTGTCACTCACAAACCTGCAGAGTTATAAATGACAGCTATCGTCCAAAAATATATTGAAGTAAGCCTGCCAAGAGGACTTGAAAGCGGGGCAGAATTGCAGGAAACCGATTTCAGGAGGTAGACTGGAATTGCATGTAAATCACAGGAAAAGAGGCAGAACGTCCACAATGATGCACTTGGCCAAAAAGGGCGTATGCGTTTTTTCCTGAATATATTCAGGAAAAAACGCATACGCCCTTTTTGGCCAACCAAGCAAGCTTGCAAATGAAATCTGCACTACAATGAAGTCTCACTGCCCCCTGGTCAAAAGGGCCATCTGAAAAAAGTGTAAAATCCAGAAAGGCAGGACAGGCCATGGAGAACTGGGAGCCTTGTTATGCTGATGGGCGGGATGTAAATTGCCAACAGCCACTCTGGAGAAGTGTATGGTGTTTCCTGAAACATCTAAAAAACAAAGCAACAGAGCCTAGGTCACTTCCACTTATGGTCCTATAGCTTAGGGAAATGAAAATCAAAAAGACACAGCCACCCCAAAGTTTGGGACGGCTCTGTTTACAAGAACCTCGTTTACGGTACAAGTTCAATATTGCAGAAAGCGAAAAATGGATAAAGAAGTTGTAGTACTTACATACAATGCAATATCACTCAGCAATGAAATCTATGTCATCAGGCCCGTAGCAGCATAATGAGTGGATTCAGGTACGATGATTCTAAGTGAAACAAGTCACACAGAAAAAGAAACATCATAAGATATCACTACTACACGGAATGTAAACTTGGCTACCCAGGAACTGAATTACAAAACAGAACAGGGTCTCAAATGTAGAAAACCTACTTATGCTTGCTTAAGGGGAAAGGTGAGTTGGGGTGCTGCATAAAACCAGAGATTGAAAATAGCACAGATACCGTTCCATAAGCCAAATATGTAATAGACAAGAGTTACTCCTTGCTCAACGAAGTGGACTCAACACCCCATATTAAACGCCTAAGAATATACCTGACTAGTAAGAATCTTAAAACCTATGGATTTATATGTCTCCGAAAGAGAATCAAGCGTGTGTACAGCGGCATAAATGCAGCAGTGATAGGATTGGTGAGGATCGGTGAGCAAATGCAGACCCTTTGAAGTCATATTGCATGGTACCCATTCCATGGGTCTCAACTCTCCAGGTTTAAGGGATTCTTCCTTCAGCTAAAACATGCATGTAGAACCCAGACTATGATCCACCGTGTGATTGGGAAACGTGTTCAAAGGTGTCTCAGTTTTCGTCCCCTGGTACTCGGGTGCAACATTCCAGACGCTTTACTAACACTCTCCCCACTTGGAGAGTCAGTGCCTTTAACCTCCTGTTTGTCCCAGTTTGCAATTTCTGCGGAAAATGAACAGGAATAGGGAGAACCAATGAGAGACTAGCTGGAGGTGTCTGGACGGGCAAATTTAACTCTCATTTCCCACCAGGAAGAGGAATTAACCAAAGGCTCAGTGTGCCATGCCGGAACGACACTAGGGCCTGAAGCAATCCTGCGGTGTTGCGGCCAGCTCACAAGAAAGCGAGTTGAAGAAAGGAGCTCAGGGGCACTGTCATTCACAAACCTGCAGAGTTATAAATGACAGCTATCGTCCAAAAATATATTGGAGTAAGGCTGCCAAGAGGACTTGAAAGCGGGGCAGAATTGCAGGAAACCGATTTCAGGAGGTAGACTGGAATTGCATTTAAAGCATAGGAAAAGAGGCAGAACGTCCACAATGATGCACTTGGCCAAAAAGGGCGTATGCGTTTTTTCCTGAATATATTCAGGAAAAAACGCATACGCACTTTTTGGCCAACCAAGCAAGCTTGCAAAGGAAATCTGCACTACAATGAAGTCTCACTGCCCCCCGGTCAAAAGGGCCATCTGAAAAAAGTGTAAAATCCAGAAAGGCAGGACAGGCCATGGAGAACTGGGAGCCTTGTTATGCTGATGGGCGGGATGTAAATTGCCAACAGCCACTCTGGAGAAGTGTATGGTGTTTCCTGAAACATCTACAAAACAAAGCAACAGAGCCTAGGGCACTTCCACTTATGGTCCTATAGCTTAGGGAAATTAAAATCAAAAAGACACAGCCACCCCAAAGTTTGGGACGGCTCTGTTTACAAGAACCTCGTTTACGGTACAAGTTCAATATCACAGAAAGCGAAAAATGGATAAAGAATTTGTGGTACTTACGTACAATGCAATATCACTCAGCAATGAAATCTATGTCATCAGGCCCGTAGCAGCATAATGAGTGGATTCAGGTACGATGATTCTAAGTGAAATAAGTCACACAGAAAAAGAAACATCATAAGATATCACTACTACACGGAATGTAAACTTGGCTACACAGGAACTGAATTACAAAACAGAACAGGGTCTCAAATGTAGAAAACCAACTTATGCTTGCTTAAGGGGAAAGGTGAGTTGGGGTGCTGCATAAAACCAGAGATTGAAATTAGCACAGATACCGTTCCATAAGCCAAATATGTAATAGACAAGAGCTACTCCTTGCTCAACGAAGTGGACTCAACACCCCATATTAAACGCCTAAGAATATACCTGACTAGTAAGAATCTTAAAACCTATGGATTTATATGTCTCCGAAAGAGAATCAAGCGTGTGTACAGTGCAATAAACGCAGCAGCGAAAGGATTGGTGAGGATCGGTGAGCAAATGCACACTCTTTGAAGCCATATTGCATGGTACCCATTCCATGGGTCTCAGCTCTCCAGGTTTAAGGGATTCTTCCTCCAGCTAAAACATGCATTTGGAACCCACAGTATGATCCACCGTGTGATTGGGAAACGGGTTCAAAGGTGTCTCAGGTTTCGTCCCCTGGTACTCGGGTGAAACATTCCAGACGCTTTACTAACTCTCTCCCCACTTGGAGAGACAGTGCCTTTAACCTCCTGTTTGGCCCAGTTTGCAATTTCTGCGGAAAATGAACAGGAATAGGGAGAACCAATGAGAGACTAGCTGGAGGTGTCTGGACGGGCAAATTTAACTCTCATTTCCCACCAGGAAGAGGAATTAACCAAAGGCTCAGCGTGCCGTGCCGGAACCACAGTAGGGCCTGAAGCAATCCTGCGGTGTTGCGGCCAGCTCACAAGAAAGCGAGTTGAAGAAAGGAGCTCAGGGGCACTGTCACTCACAAACCTGCAGAGTTATAAATGACAGCTATCGTCCAAAAATATATTGAAGTAAGGCTGCCAAGAGGACTTGAAAGCGGGGCAGAATTGCAGGAAACCGATTTCAGGAGGTAGACTGGAATTGCATGTAAAGCACAGGAAAAGAGGCAGAACGTCCACAATGATGCACTTGGCCAAAAAGGGCGTATGCGTTTTTTCCTGAATATATTCAGGAAAAAACGCATACGCCCTTTTTGGCCAACCAAGCAAGCTTGCAAATGAAATCTGCACTACAATGAAGTCTCACTGCCCCCCGGTCAAAAGGGCCATCTGAAAAAAGTGTAAAATCCAGAAAGGCAGGACAGGCCATGGAGAACTGGGAGCCTTGTTATGCTGATGGGCGGGATGTAAATTGCCAACAGCCACTCTGGAGAAGTGTATGGTGTTTCCTGAAACATCTAAAAAACAAAGCAACAGAGCCTAGGGCACTTCCACTTATGGTCCTATAGCTTAGGGAAATTAAAATCAAAAAGACACAGCCACCCCAAATTTTGGGACGGCTCTGTTTACAAGAACCTCGTTTACGGTACAAGTTCAATATTGCAGAAAGCGAAAAATGGATAAAGAAATTGTAGTACTTACATACAATGCAATATCACTCAGCAATGAAATCTATGTCATCAGGCCCGTAGCAGCATAATGAGTGGATTCAGGTACGATGATTCTAAGTGAAACAAGTCACACAGAAAAAGAAACATCATAAGATATCACTACTACACGGAATGTAAACTTGGCTACCCAGGAACTGAATTACAAAACAGAACAGGGTCTCAAATGTAGAAAACCTACTTATGCTTGCTTAAGGGGAAAGGTGAGTTGGGGTGCTGCATAAAACCAGAGATTGAAAATAGCACAGATACCGTTCCATAAGCCAAATATGTAATAGACAAGAGTTACTCCTTGCTCAACGAAGTGGACTCAACACCCCATATTAAACGCCTAAGAATATACCTGACTAGTAAGAATCTTAAAACCTATGGATTTATATGTCTCCGAAAGAGAATCAAGCGTGTGTACAGCGGCATAAATGCAGCAGTGATAGGATTGGTGAGGATCGGTGAGCAAATGCAGACCCTTTGAAGTCATATTGCATGGTACCCATTCCATGGGTCTCAACTCTCCAGGTTTAAGGGATTCTTCCTTCAGCTAAAACATACATGTAGAACCCAGACTATGATCCACCGTGTGATTGGGAAACGTGTTCAAAGGTGTCTCAGTTTTCGTCCCCTGGTACTCGGGTGCAACATTCCAGACGCTTTACTAACACTCTCCCCACTTGGAGAGTCAGTGCCTTTAACCTCCTGTTTGGCCCAGTTTGCAATTTCTGCGGAAAATGAACAGGAATAGGGAGAACCAATGAGAGACTAGCTGGAGGTGTCTGGACGGACAAATTTAACTCTCATTTCCCACCAGGAAGAGGAATTAACCAAAGGCTCAGTGTGCCATGCCGGAACGACACTAGGGCCTGAAGCAATCCTGCGGTGTTGCGGCCAGCTCACAAGAAAGCGAGTTGAAGAAAGGAGCTCAGGGGCACTGTCATTCACAAACCTGCAGAGTTATAAATGACAGCTATCGTCCAAAAATATATTGGAGTAAGGCTGCCAAGAGGACTTGAAAGCGGGGCAGAATTGCAGGAAACCGATTTCAGGAGGTAGACTGGAATTGCATGTAAAGCATAGGAAAAGAGGCAGAACGTCCACAATGATGCACTTGGCCAAAAAGGGCGTATGCGTTTTTTCCTGAATATATTCAGGAAAAAACGCATACGCCCTTTTTGGCCAACCAAGCAAGCTTGCAAAGGAAATCTGCACTACAATGAAGTCTCACTGCCCCCCGGTCAAAAGGGCCATCTGAAAAAAGTGTAAAATCCAGAAAGGCAGGACAGGCCATGGAGAACTGGGAGCCATGTTATGCTGATGGGCGGGATGTAAATTGCCAACAGCCACTCTGGAGAAGTGTATGGTGTTTCCTGAAACATCTAAAAAACAAAGCAACAGAGCCTAGGTCACTTCCACTTATGGTCCTATAGCTTAGGGAAATGAAAATCAAAAAGACACAGCCACCCCAAAGTTTGGGACGGCTCTGTTTACAAGAACCTCGTTTACGGTACAAGTTCAATATTGCAGAAAGCGAAAAATGGATAAAGAAGTTGTAGTACTTACATACAATGCAATATCACTCAGCAATGAAATCTATGTCATCAGGCCCGTAGCAGCATAATGAGTGGATTCAGGTACGATGATTCTAAGTGAAACAAGTCACACAGAAAAAGAAATATCATAAGATATCACTACTACACGGAATGTAAACTTGGCTACCCAGGAACTGAATTACAAAACAGAACAGGGTCTCAAATGTAGAAAACCTACTTATGCTTGCTTAAGGGGAAAGGTGAGTTGGGGTGCTGCATAAAACCAGAGATTGAAAATAGCACAGATACCGTTCCATAAGCCAAATATGTAATAGACAAGAGTTACTCCTTGCTCAACTAAGTGGACTCAACACCCCATATTAAATGCCTAAGAATATACCTGATTAGTAAGAATCTTAAAACCTATGGATTTATATGTCTCCGAAAGAGAATCAGGCGTGTGTACAGTGGCATAATTGCAGCAGTGATAGGATTGGTGAGGTTCGGTGAGCAAATGCAGACCCTTTGAAGTCATATTGCATGGTACCCATTCCATGGATCTCAACTCTCCAGGTTTAAGGGATTCTTCCTTCAGCTAAAACATGCATGTGGAACCCAGTGTATGATCCACCATGTGATCGGGAAACGTGTTCAAAGGTGTCTCAGGTTTCGTCCCCTGGTACTCGGGTGCAACATTCCAGACGCTTTACTTACTCTCTCCCCACATGGAGAGTCAGTGCCTTTAACCTCCTGTTTGGCCCAGTTTGCAATTTCTGCGGAAAATGAACAGGAATAGGGAGAACCAATGAGAGACTAGCTGGAGGTGTCTGGACGGGCAAATTTAACTCTCATTTCCCACCAGGAAGAGGAATTAACCAAAGGCTCAGCGTGCCGTGCCGGAACCACACTAGGGCATGAAGCAATCCTGCGGTGTTGCGGCCAGCTCACAAGAAAGCGAGTTGAAGAAAGGAGCTTAGGGGCACTGTCATTCACAAACCTGCAGAGTTATAAATGACAGCTATCGTCCAAAAATATATTGGAGTAAGGCTGCCAAGAGGACTTGAAAGCGGGGCAGAATTGCAGGAAACCGATTTCAGGAGGTAGACTGGAATTGCATGTAAAGCATAGGAAAAGAGGCAGAACGTCCACAATGATGCACTTGGCCAAAAAGGGCGTATGCGTTTTTTCCTGAATATATTCAGGAAAAAACGCATACGCCCTTTTTGGCCAACCAAGCAAGCTTGCAAAGGAAATCTGCACTACAATGAAGTCTCACTGCCCCCCGGTCAAAAGGGCCATCTGAAAAAAGTGTAAAATCCAGAAAGGCAGGACAGGCCATGGAGAACTGGGAGCCTTGTTATGCTGATGGGCGGGATGTAAATTGCCAACAGCCACTCTGGAGAAGTGTATGGTGTTTCCTGAAACATCTACAAAACAAAGCAACAGAGCCTAGGGCACTTCCACTTATGGTCCTATAGCTTAGGGAAATTAAAATCATAAGACACAGCCACCCCAAAGTTTGGGACGGCTCTGTTTACAAGAACCTCGTTTACGGTACAAGTTCAATATTGCAGAAAGCGAAAAATGGATAAAGAAGTTGTAGTACTTACATACAATGCAATATCACTCAGCAATGAAATCTATGTCATCAGGCCCGTAGCAGCATAATGAGTGGATTCAGGTACGATGATTCTAAGTGAAACAAGTCACACAGAAAAAGAAACATCATAAGATATCACTACTACATGGAATGTAAACTTGGCTACCCAGGAACTGAATTACAAAACAGAACAGGGTCTCAAATGTAAAAAACCAACTTATGCTTGCTTAAGGGGAAAGGTGAGTTGGGTTGCTGCATAAAACCAGAGATTGAAATTAGCACAGATACCGTTCCATAAGCCAAATATGTAATAGACAAGAGCTACTCCTTGCTCAACGAAGTGGACTCAACACCCCATAT
This sequence comes from Grampus griseus, assembly GCF_964374135.1. Taxonomy (NCBI): domain Eukaryota; kingdom Metazoa; phylum Chordata; class Mammalia; order Artiodactyla; family Delphinidae; genus Grampus; species Grampus griseus. The sequence goes on along the minus strand of NW_028133292.1, from coordinate 549,577 downwards.
TAAACGCCTAAGAATATACCTGACTAGTAAGAATCTTCAAACCTATGGATTTATATGTCTCCGAAAGAGAATCAAGCGTGTGTACAGCGGCATAAATGCAGCAGTGATAGGATTGGTGAGGATCGGTGAGCAAATGCAGACCCTTTGAAGTCATATTGCATGGTACCCATTCCATGGGTCTCAACTCTCCAGGTTTAAGGGATTCTTCCTTCAGCTAAAACATGCATGTAGAACCCAGACTATGATCCACCGTGTGATTGGGAAACGTGTTCAAAGGTGTCTCAGTTTTCGTCCCCTGATACTCGGGTGCAACATTCCAGACGCTTTACTAACACTCTCCCCACTTGGAGAGTCAGTGCCTTTAACCTCCTGTTTGTCCCAGTTTGCAATTTCTGCGGAAAATGAACAGGAATAGGGAGAACCAATGAGAGACTAGATGGAGGTGTCTGGACGGGCAAATTTAACTCTCATTTCCCACCAGGAAGAGGAATTAACCAAAGGCTCAGTGTGCCATGCCGGAACGACACTAGGGCCTGAAGCAATCCTGCGGTGTTGCGGCCAGCTCACAAGAAAGCGAGTTGAAGAAAGGAGCTCAGGGGCACTGTCATTCACAAACCTGCAGAGTTATAAATGACAGCTATCGTCCAAAAATATATTGGAGTAAGGCTGCCAAGAGGACTTGAAAGCGGGGCAGAATTGCAGGAAACCGATTTCAGGAGGTAGACTGGAATTGCATGTAAAGCATAGGAAAAGAGGCAGAACGTCCACAATGATGCACTTGGCCAAAAAGGGCGTATGCGTTTTTTCCTGAATATATTCAGGAAAAAACGCATACGCCCTTTTTGGCCAACCAAGCAAGCTTGCAAAGGAAATCTGCACTACAATGAAGTCTCACTGCCCCCCGGTCAAAAGGGCCATCTGAAAAAAGTGTAAAATCCAGAAAGGCAGGACAGGCCATGGAGAACTGGGAGCCATGTTATGCTGATGGGCGGGATGTAAATTGCCAACAGCCACTCTGGAGAAGTGTATGGTGTTTCCTGAAACATCTAAAAAACAAAGCAACAGAGCCTAGGTCACTTCCACTTATGGTCCTATAGCTTAGGGAAATGAAAATCAAAAAGACACAGCCACCCCAAAGTTTGGGACGGCTCTGTTTACAAGAACCTCGTTTACGGTACAAGTTCAATATTGCAGAAAGCGAAAAATGGATAAAGAAGTTGTAGTACTTACATACAATGCAATATCACTCAGCAATGAAATCTATGTCATCAGGCCCGTAGCAGCATAATGAGTGGATTCAGGTACGATGATTCTAAGTGAAACAAGTCACACAGAAAAAGAAATATCATAAGATATCACTACTACACGGAATGTAAACTTGGCTACCCAGGAACTGAATTACAAAACAGAACAGGGTCTCAAATGTAGAAAACCTACTTATGCTTGCTTAAGGGGAAAGGTGAGTTGGGGTGCTGCATAAAACCAGAGATTGAAAATAGCACAGATACCGTTCCATAAGCCAAATATGTAATAGACAAGAGTTACTCCTTGCTCAACTAAGTGGACTCAACACCCCATATTAAATGCCTAAGAATATACCTGATTAGTAAGAATCTTAAAACCTATGGATTTATATGTCTCCGAAAGAGAATCAGGCGTGTGTACAGTGGCATAATTGCAGCAGTGATAGGATTGGTGAGGTTCGGTGAGCAAATGCAGACCCTTTGAAGTCATATTGCATGGTACCCATTCCATGGATCTCAACTCTCCAGGTTTAAGGGATTCTTCCTTCAGCTAAAACATGCATGTGGAACCCAGTGTATGATCCACCATGTGATCGGGAAACGTGTTCAAAGGTGTCTCAGGTTTCGTCCCCTGGTACTCGGGTGCAACATTCCAGACGCTTTACTTACTCTCTCCCCACATGGAGAGTCAGTGCCTTTAACCTCCTGTTTGGCCCAGTTTGCAATTTCTGCGGAAAATGAACAGGAATAGGGAGAACCAATGAGAGACTAGCTGGAGGTGTCTGGACGGGCAAATTTAACTCTCATTTCCCACCAGGAAGAGGAATTAACCAAAGGCTCAGCGTGCCGTGCCGGAACCACACTAGGGCATGAAGCAATCCTGCGGTGTTGCGGCCAGCTCACAAGAAAGCGAGTTGAAGAAAGGAGCTTAGGGGCACTGTCATTCACAAACCTGCAGAGTTATAAATGACAGCTATCGTCCAAAAATATATTGGAGTAAGGCTGCCAAGAGGACTTGAAAGCGGGGCAGAATTGCAGGAAACCGATTTCAGGAGGTAGACTGGAATTGCATGTAAAGCATAGGAAAAGAGGCAGAACGTCCACAATGATGCACTTGGCCAAAAAGGGCGTATGCGTTTTTTCCTGAATATATTCAGGAAAAAACGCATACGCCCTTTTTGGCCAACCAAGCAAGCTTGCAAAGGAAATCTGCACTACAATGAAGTCTCACTGCCCCCCGGTCAAAAGGGCCATCTGAAAAAAGTGTAAAATCCAGAAAGGCAGGACAGGCCATGGAGAACTGGGAGCCTTGTTATGCTGATGGGCGGGATGTAAATTGCCAACAGCCACTCTGGAGAAGTGTATGGTGTTTCCTGAAACATCTACAAAACAAAGCAACAGAGCCTAGGGCACTTCCACTTATGGTCCTATAGCTTAGGGAAATTAAAATCAAAAAGACACAGCCACCCCAAAGTTTGGGACGGCTCTGTTTACAAGAACCTCGTTTACGGTACAAGTTCAATATCGCAGAAAGCGAAAAATGGATAAAGAAGTTGTAGTACTTACATACAATGCAATATCACTCAGCAATGAAATCTATGTCATCAGGCCCGTAGCAGCATAATGAGTGGATTCAGGTACGATGATTCTAAGTGAAATAAGTCACACAGAAAAAGAAACATCATAAGATATCACTACTACACGGAATGTAAACTTGGCTACCCAGGAACTGAATTACAAAACAGAACAGGGTCTCAAATGTAGAAAACCAACTTATGCTTGCTTAAGGGGAAAGGTGAGTTGGGCTGCTGCATAAAACCAGAGATTGAAATTAGCACAGATACCGTTCCATAAGCCAAATATGTAATAGACAAGAGCTACTCCTTGCTCAACTAAGTGGACTCAACACCCCATATTAAACGCCTAAGAATATACCTGACTAGTAAGAATCTTAAAACCTATGGATTTATATGTCTCCGAAAGAGAATCAAGCGTGTGTACAGTGCAATAAACGCAGCAGTGAAAGGATTGGTGAGGATCGGTGAGCAAATGCACACTCTTTGAAGCCATATTGCATGGTACCCATTCCATGGGTCTCAGCTCTCCAGGTTTAAGGGATTCTTCCTCCAGCTAAAACATGCATTTGGAACCCACAGTATGATCCACCGTGTGATTGGGAAACGGGTTCAAAGGTGTCTCAGGTTTCGTCCCCTGGTACTCGGGTGAAACATTCCAGACGCTTTACTAACTCTCTCCCCACTTGGAGAGACAGTGCCTTTAACCTCCTGTTTGGCCCAGTTTGCAACTTCTGCGGAAAATGAACAGGAATAGGGGAACCAATGAGAGACTAGCTGGAGGTGTCTGGACGGGCAAATTTAACTCTCATTTCCCACCAGGAAGAGGAATTAACCAAAGGCTCAGCGTGCCGTGCCGGAACCACAGTAGGGCCTGAAGCAATCCTGCGGTGTTGCGGCCAGCTCACAAGAAAGCGAGTTGAAGAAAGGAGCTCAGGGGCACTGTCACTCACAAACCTGCAGAGTTATAAATGACAGCTATCGTCTAAAAATATATTGAAGTAAGCCTGCCAAGAGGACTTGAAAGCGGGGCAGAATTGCAGGAAACCGATTTCAGGAGGTAGACTGGAATTGCATGTAAATCACAGGAAAAGAGGCAGAACGTCCACAATGATGCACTTGGCCAAAAAGGGCGTATGCGTTTTTTCCTGAATATATTCAGGAAAAAACGCATACGCCCTTTTTGGCCAACCAAGCAAGCTTGCAAATGAAATCTGCACTACAATGAAGTCTCACTGCCCCCTGGTCAAAAGGGCCATCTGAAAAAAGTGTAAAATCCAGAAAGGCAGGACAGGCCATGGAGAACTGGGAGCCTTGTTATGCTGATGGGCGGGATGTAAATTGCCAACAGCCACTCTGGAGAAGTGTATGGTGTTTCCTGAAACATCTAAAAAACAAAGCAACAGAGCCTAGGTCACTTCCACTTATGGTCCTATAGCTTAGGGAAATGAAAATCAAAAAGACACAGCCACCCCAAAGTTTGGGACGGCTCTGTTTACAAGAACCTCGTTTACGGTACAAGTTCAATATTGCAGAAAGCGAGAAATGGATAAAGAAGTTGTAGTACTTACATACAATGCAATATCACTCAGCAATGAAATCTATGTCATCAGGCCCATAGCAGCATAATGAGTGGATTCAGGTACGATGATTCTAAGTGAAACAAGTCACACAGAAAAAGAAACATCATAAGATATCACTACTACACGGAATGTAAACTTGGCTACCCAGGAACTGAATTACAAAACAGAACAGGGTCTCAAATGTAGAAAACCTACTTATGCTTGCTTAAGGGGAAAGGTGAGTTGGGGTGCTGCATAAAACCAGAGATTGAAAATAGCACAGATACCGTTCCATAAGCCAAATATGTAATAGACAAGAGTTACTCCTTGCTCAACGAAGTGGACTCAACACCCCATATTAAACGCCTAAGAATATACCTGACTAGTAAGAATCTTAAAACCTATGGATTTATATGTCTCCGAAAGAGAATCAAGCGTGTGTACAGCGGCATAAATGCAGCAGTGATAGGATTGGTGAGGATCGGTGAGCAAATGCAGACCCTTTGAAGTCATATTGCATGGTACCCATTCCATGGGTCTCAACTCTCCAGGTTTAAGGGATTCTTCCTTCAGCTAAAACATGCATGTAGAACCCAGACTATGATCCACCGTGTGATTGGGAAACGTGTTCAAAGGTGTCTCAGTTTTCTTCCCCTGGTACTCGGGTGCAACATTCCAGACGCTTTACTAACACTCTCCCCACTTGGAGAGTCAGTGCCTTTAACCTCCTGTTTGTCCCAGTTTGCAATTTCTGCGGAAAATGAACAGGAATAGGGAGAACCAATGAGAGACTAGCTGGAGGTGTCTGGACGGGCAAATTTAACTCTCATTTCCCACCAGGAAGAAGAATTAACCAAAGGCTCAGTGTGCCATGCCGGAACGACACTAGGGCCTGAAGCAATCCTGCGGTGTTGCGGCCAGCTCACAAGAAAGCGAGTTGAAGAAAGGAGCTCAGGGGCACTGTCATTCACAAACCTGCAGAGTTATAAATGACAGCTATCGTCCAAAAATATATTGGAGTAAGGCTGCCAAGAGGACTTGAAAGCGGGGCAGAATTGCAGGAAACCGATTTCAGGAGGTAGACTGGAATTGCATGTAAAGCATAGGAAAAGAGGCAGAACGTCCACAATGATGCACTTGGCCAAAAAGGGCGTATGCGTTTTTTCCTGAATATATTCAGGAAAAAACGCATACGCCCTTTTTGGCCAACCAAGCAAGCTTGCAAAGGAAATCTGCACTACAATGAAGTCTCACTGCCCCCCGGTCAAAAGGGCCATCTGAAAAAAGTGTAAAATCCAGAAAGGCAGGACAGGCCATGGAGAACTGGGAGCCTTGTTATGCTGATGGGCGGGATGTAAATTGCCAACAGCCACTCTGGAGAAGTGTATGGTGTTTCCTGAAACATCTACAAAACAAAGCAACAGAGCCTAGGGCACTTCCACTTATGGTCCTATAGCTTAGGGAAATTAAAATCAAAAAGACACAGCCACCCCAAAGTTTGGGACGGCTCTGTTTACAAGAACCTCGTTTACGGTACAAGTTCAATATCACAGAAAGCGAAAAATGGATAAAGAATTTGTGGTACTTACGTACAATGCAATATCACTCAGCAATGAAATCTATGTCATCAGGCCCGTAGCAGCATAATGAGTGGATTCAGGTACGATGATTCTAAGTGAAATAAGTCACACAGAAAAAGAAACATCATAAGATATCACTACTACACGGAATGTAAACTTGGCTACACAGGAACTGAATTACAAAACAGAACAGGGTCTCAAATGTAGAAAACCAACTTATGCTTGCTTAAGGGGAAAGGTGAGTTGGGGTGCTGCATAAAACCAGAGATTGAAATTAGCACAGATACCGTTCCATAAGCCAAATATGTAATAGACAAGAGCTACTCCTTGCTCAACGAAGTGGACTCAACACCCCATATTAAACGCCTAAGAATATACCTGACTAGTAAGAATCTTAAAACCTATGGATTTATATGTCTCCGAAAGAGAATCAAGCGTGTGTACAGTGCAATAAACGCAGCAGTGAAAGGATTGGTGAGGATCGGTGAGCAAATGCACACTCTTTGAAGCCATATTGCATGGTACCCATTCCATGGGTCTCAGCTCTCCAGGTTTAAGGGATTCTTCCTCCAGCTAAAACATGCATTTGGAACCCACAGTATGATCCACCGTGTGATTGGGAAACGGGTTCAAAGGTGTCTCAGGTTTCGTCCCCTGGTACTCGGGTGAAACATTCCAGACGCTTTACTAACTCTCTCCCCACTTGGAGAGACAGTGCCTTTAACCTCCTGTTTGGCCCAGTTTGCAATTTCTGCGGAAAATGAACAGGAATAGGGAGAACCAATGAGAGACTAGCTGGAGGTGTCTGGACGGGCAAATTTAACTCTCATTTCCCACCAGGAAGAGGAATTAACCAAAGGCTCAGCGTGCCGTGCCGGAACCACACTAGGGCCTGAAGCAATCCTGCGGTGTTGCGGCCAGCTCACAAGAAAGCGAGTTGAAGAAAGGAGCTCAGGGGCACTGTCACTCACAAACCTGCAGAGTTATAAATGACAGCTATCGTCCAAAAATATATTGAAGTAAGGCTGCCAAGAGGACTTGAAAGCGGGGCAGAATTGCAGGAAACCGATTTCAGGAGGTAGACTGGAATTGCATGTAAAGCACAGGAAAAGAGGCAGAACGTCCACAATGATGCACTTGGCCAAAAAGGGCGTATGCGTTTTTTCCTGAATATATTCAGGAAAAAACGCATACGCCCTTTTTGGCCAACCAAGCAAGCTTGCAAATGAAATCTGCACTACAATGAAGTCTCACTGCCCCCCGGTCAAAAGGGCCATCTGAAAAAAGTGTAAAATCCAGAAAGGCAGGACAGGCCATGGAGAACTGGGAGCCTTGTTATGCTGATGGGCGGGATGTAAATTGCCAACAGCCACTCTGGAGAAGTGTATGGTGTTTCCTGAAACATCTAAAAAACAAAGCAACAGAGCCTAGGGCACTTCCACTTATGGTCCTATAGCTTAGGGAAATTAAAATCAAAAAGACACAGCCACCCCAAATTTTGGGACGGCTCTGTTTACAAGAACCTCGTTTACGGTACAAGTTCAATATTGCAGAAAGCGAAAAATGGATAAAGAAATTGTAGTACTTACATACAATGCAATATCACTCAGCAATGAAATCTATGTCATCAGGCCCGTAGCAGCATAATGAGTGGATTCAGGTACGATGATTCTAAGTGAAACAAGTCACACAGAAAAAGAAACATCATAAGATATCACTACTACACGGAATGTAAACTTGGCTACCCAGGAACTGAATTACAAAACAGAACAGGGTCTCAAATGTAGAAAACCTACTTATGCTTGCTTAAGGGGAAAGGTGAGTTGGGGTGCTGCATAAAACCAGAGATTGAAAATAGCACAGATACCGTTCCATAAGCCAAATATGTAATAGACAAGAGTTACTCCTTGCTCAACGAAGTGGACTCAACACCCCATATTAAACGCCTAAGAATATACCTGACTAGTAAGAATCTTAAAACCTATGGATTTATATGTCTCCGAAAGAGAATCAAGCGTGTGTACAGCGGCATAAATGCAGCAGTGATAGGATTGGTGAGGATCGGTGAGCAAATGCAGACCCTTTGAAGTCATATTGCATGGTACCCATTCCATGGGTCTCAACTCTCCAGGTTTAAGGGATTCTTCCTTCAGCTAAAACATACATGTAGAACCCAGACTATGATCCACCGTGTGATTGGGAAACGTGTTCAAAGGTGTCTCAGTTTTCGTCCCCTGGTACTCGGGTGCAACATTCCAGACGCTTTACTAACACTCTCCCCACTTGGAGAGTCAGTGCCTTTAACCTCCTGTTTGTCCCAGTTTGCAATTTCTGCGGAAAATGAACAGGAATAGGGAGAACCAATGAGAGACTAGCTGGAGGTGTCTGGACGGGCAAATTTAACTCTCATTTCCCACCAGGAAGAGGAATTAACCAAAGGCTCAGTGTGCCATGCCGGAACGACACTAGGGCCTGAAGCAATCCTGCGGTGTTGCGGCCAGCTCACAAGAAAGCGAGTTGAAGAAAGGAGCTCAGGGGCACTGTCATTCACAAACCTGCAGAGTTATAAATGACAGCTATCGTCCAAAAATATATTGGAGTAAGGCTGCCAAGAGGACTTGAAAGCGGGGCAGAATTGCAGGAAACCGATTTCAGGAGGTAGACTGGAATTGCATGTAAAGCATAGGAAAAGAGGCAGAACGTCCACAATGATGCACTTGGCCAAAAAGGGCGTATGCGTTTTTTCCTGAATATATTCAGGAAAAAACGCATACGCCCTTTTTGGCCAACCAAGCAAGCTTGCAAAGGAAATCTGCACTACAATGAAGTCTCACTGCCCCCCGGTCAAAAGGGCCATCTGAAAAAAGTGTAAAATCCAGAAAGGCAGGACAGGCCATGGAGAACTGGGAGCCTTGTTATGCTGATGGGCGGGATGTAAATTGCCAACAGCCACTCTGGAGAAGTGTATGGTGTTTCCTGAAACATCTACAAAACAAAGCAACAGAGCCTAGGGCACTTCCACTTATGGTCCTATAGCTTAGGGAAATTAAACTGAAAAAGACACAGCCACCCCAAAGTTTGGGACGGCTCTGTTTACAAGAACCTCGTTTACGGTACAAGTTCAATATCACAGAAAGCGAAAAATGGATAAAGAATTTGTGGTACTTACGTACAATGCAATATCACTCAGCAATGAAATCTATGTCATCAGGCCCGTAGCAGCATAATGAGTGGATTCAGGTACGATGATTCTAAGTGAAATAAGTCACACAGAAAAAGAAACATCATAAGATATCACTACTACACGGAATGTAAACTTGGCTACACAGGAACTGAATTACAAAACAGAACAGGGTCTCAAATGTAGAAAACCAACTTATGCTTGCTTAAGGGGAAAGGTGAGTTGGGGTGCTGCATAAAACCAGAGATTGAAATTAGCACAGATACCGTTCCATAAGCCAAATATGTAATAGACAAGAGCTACTCCTTGCTCAACGAAGTGGACTCAACACCCCATATTAAACGCCTAAGAATATACCTGACTAGTAAGAATCTTAAAACCTATGGATTTATATGTCTCCGAAAGAGAATCAAGCGTGTGTACAGTGCAATAAACGCAGCAGTGAAAGGATTGGTGAGGATCGGTGAGCAAATGCACACTCTTTGAAGCCATATTGCATGGTACCCATTCCATGGGTCTCAGCTCTCCAGGTTTAAGGGATTCTTCCTCCAGCTAAAACATGCATTTGGAACCCACAGTATGATCCACCGTGTGATTGGGAAACGGGTTCAAAGGTGTCTCAGGTTTCGTCCCCTGGTACTCGGGTGAAACATTCCAGACGCTTTACTAACTCTCTCCCCACTTGGAGAGTCAGTGCCTTTAACCTCCTGTTTGGCCCAGTTTGCAACTTCTGCGGAAAATGAACAGGAATAGGGGAACCAATGAGAGACTAGCTGGAGGTGTCTGGACGGGCAAATTTAACTCTCATTTCCCACCAGGAAGAGGAATTAACCAAAGGCTCAGCGTGCCGTGCCGGAACCACACTAGGGCCTGAAGCAATCCTGCGGTGTTGCGGCCAGCTCACAAGAAAGCGAGTTGAAGAAAGGAGCTCAGGGGCACTGTCACTCACAAACCTGCAGAGTTATAAATGACAGCTATCGTCCAAAAATATATTGAAGTAAGCCTGCCAAGAGGACTTGAAAGCGGGGCAGAATTGCAGGAAACCGATTTCAGGAGGTAGACTGGAATTGCATGTAAATCACAGGAAAAGAGGCAGAACGTCCACAATGATGCACTTGGCCAAAAAGGGCGTATGCGTTTTTTCCTGAATATATTCAGGAAAAAACGCATACGCCCTTTTTGGCCAACCAAGCAAGCTTGCAAATGAAATCTGCACTACAATGAAGTCTCACTGCCCCCTGGTCAAAAGGGCCATCTGAAAAAAGTGTAAAATCCAGAAAGGCAGGACAGGCCATGGAGAACTGGGAGCCTTGTTATGCTGATGGGCGGGATGTAAATTGCCAACAGCCACTCTGGAGAAGTGTATGGTGTTTCCTGAAACATCTAAAAAACAAAGCAACAGAGCCTAGGTCACTTCCACTTATGGTCCTATAGCTTAGGGAAATGAAAATCAAAAAGACACAGCCACCCCAAAGTTTGGGACGGCTCTGTTTACAAGAACCTCGTTTACGGTACAAGTTCAATATTGCAGAAAGCGAAAAATGGATAAAGAAGTTGTAGTACTTACATACAATGCAATATCACTCAGCAATGAAATCTATGTCATCAGGCCCGTAGCAGCATAATGAGTGGATTCAGGTACGATGATTCTAAGTGAAACAAGTCACACAGAAAAAGAAACATCATAAGATATCACTACTACACGGAATGTAAACTTGGCTACCCAGGAACTGAATTACAAAACAGAACAGGGTCTCAAATGTAGAAAACCTACTTATGCTTGCTTAAGGGGAAAGGTGAGTTGGGGTGCTGCATAAAACCAGAGATTGAAAATAGCACAGATACCGTTCCATAAGCCAAATATGTAATAGACAAGAGTTACTCCTTGCTCAACGAAGTGGACTCAACACCCCATATTAAACGCCTAAGAATATACCTGATTAGTAAGAATCTTAAAACCTATGGATTTATATGTCTCCGAAAGAGAATCAGGCGTGTGTACAGTGGCATAATTGCAGCAGTGATAGGATTGGTGAGGTTCGGTGAGCAAATGCAGACCCTTTGAAGTCATATTGCATGGTACCCATTCCATGGATCTCAACTCTCCAGGTTTAAGGGATTCTTCCTTCAGCTAAAACATGCATGTGGAACCCAGTGTATGATCCACCGTGTGATCGGGAAACGTGTTCAAAGGTGTCTCAGGTTTCGTACCCTGGTACTCGGGTGCAACATTCCAGACGCTTTACTTACTCTCTCCCCACATGGAGAGTCAGTGCCTTTAACCTCCTGTTTGGCCCAGTTTGCAATTTCTGCGGAAAATGAACAGGAATAGGGAGAACCAATGAGAGACTAGCTGGAGGTGTCTGGACGGGCAAATTTAACTCTCATTTCCCACCAGGAAGAGGAATTAACCAAAGGCTCAGCGTGCCGTGCCGGAACCACACTAGGGCATGAAGCAATCCTGCGGTGTTGCGGCCAGCTCACAAGAAAGCGAGTTGAAGAAAGGAGCTTAGGGGCACTGTCATTCACAAACATGCAGAGTTATAAATGACAGCTATCGTCCAAAAATATATTGGAGTAAGGCTGCCAAGAGGACTTGAAAGCGGGGCAGAATTGCAGGAAACCGATTTCAGGAGGTAGACTGGAATTGCATGTAAAGCATAGGAAAAGAGGCAGAACGTCCACAATGATGCACTTGGCCAAAAAGGGCGTATGCGTTTTTTCCTGAATACATTCAGGAAAAAACGCATACGCCCTTTTTGGCCAACCAAGCAAGCTTGCAAATGAAATCTGCACTACAATGAAGTCTCACTGCCCCCCGGTCAAAAGGGCCATCTGAAAAAAAGTGTAAAATCCAGAAAGGCAGGACAGGCCATGGAGAACTGGGAGCCTTGTTATGCTGATGGGCGGGATGTAAATTGCCAACAGCCACTCTGGAGAAGTGTATGGTGTTTCCTGAAACATCTAAAAAACAAAGCAACAGAGCCTAGGGCACTTCCACTTATGGTCCTATAGCTTAGGGAAATTAAAATCAAAAAGACACAGCCACCCCAAATTTTGGGACGGCTCTGTTTACAAGAACCTCGTTTACGGTACAAGTTCAATATTGCAGAAAGCGAAAAATGGATAAAGAAATTGTAGTACTTACATACAATGCAATATCACTCAGCAATGAATTCTATGTCATCAGGCCCGTAGCAGCATAATGAGTGGATTCAGGTACGATGATTCTAAGTGAAACAAGTCACACAGAAAAAGAAACATCATAAGATATCACTACTACACGGAATGTAAACTTGGCTACCCAGGAACTGAATTACAAAACAGAACAGGGTCTCAAATGTAGAAAACCTACTTATGCTTGCTTAAGGGGAAAGGTGAGTTGGGGTGCTGCATAAAACCAGAGATTGAAAATAGCACAGATACCGTTCCATAAGCCAAATATGTAATAGACAAGAGTTACTCCTTGCTCAACGAAGTGGACTCAACACCCCATATTAAACGCCTAAGAATATACCTGACTAGTAAGAATCTTAAAACCTATGGATTTATATGTCTCCGAAAGAGAATCAAGCGTGTGTACAGCGGCATAAATGCAGCAGTGATAGGATTGGTGAGGATCGGTGAGCAAATGCAGACCCTTTGAAGTCATATTGCATGGTACCCATTCCATGGGTCTCAACTCTCCAGGTTTAAGGGATTCTTCCTTCAGCTAAAACATGCATGTAGAACCCAGACTATGATCCACCGTGTGATTGGGAAACGTGTTCAAAGGTGTCTCAGTTTTCGTCCCCTGGTACTCGGGTGCAACATTCCAGACGCTTTACTAACACTCTCCCCACTTGGAGAGTCAGTGCCTTTAACCTCCTGTTTGTCCCAGTTTGCAATTTCTGCGGAAAATGAACAGGAATAGGGAGAACCAATGAGAGACTAGCTGGAGGTGTCTGGACGGGCAAATTTAACTCTCATTTCCCACCAGGAAGAGGAATTAACCAAAGGCTCAGTGTGCCATGCCGGAACGACACTAGGGCCTGAAGCAATCCTGCGGTGTTGCGGCCAGCTCACAAGAAAGCGAGTTGAAGAAAGGAGCTCAGGGGCACTGTCATTCACAAACCTGCAGAGTTATAAATGACAGCTATCGTCCAAAAATATATTGGAGTAAGGCTGCCAAGAGGACTTGAAAGCGGGGCAGAATTGCAGGAAACCGATTTCAGGAGGTAGACTGGAATTGCATGTAAAGCATAGGAAAAGAGGCAGAACGTCCACAATGATGCACTTGGCCAAAAAGGGCGTATGCGTTTTTTCCTGAATATATTCAGGAAAAAACGCATACGCCCTTTTTGGCCAACCAAGCAAGCTTGCAAAGGAAATCTGCACTACAATGAAGTCTCACTGCCCCCCGGTCAAAAGGGCCATCTGAAAAAAGTGTAAAATCCAGAAAGGCAGGACAGGCCATGGAGAACTGGGAGCCTTGTTATGCTGATGGGCGGGATGTAAATTGCCAACAGCCACTCTGGAGAAGTGTATGGTGTTTCCTGAAACATCTACAAAACAAAGCAACAGAGCCTAGGGCACTTCCACTTATGGTCCTATAGCTTAGGGAAATTAAAATCAAAAAGACACAGCCACCCCAAAGTTTGGGACGGCTCTGTTTACAAGAACCTCGTTTACGGTACAAGTTCAATATCACAGAAAGCGAAAAATGGATAAAGAATTTGTGGTACTTACGTACAATGCAATATCACTCAGCAATGAAATCTATGTCATCAGGCCCGTAGCAGCATAATGAGTGGATTCAGGTACGATGATTCTAAGTGAAATAAGTCACACAGAAAAAGAAACATCATAAGATATCACTACTACACGGAATGTAAACTTGGCTACACAGGAACTGAATTACAAAACAGAACAGGGTCTCAAATGTAGAAAACCAACTTATGCTTGCTTAAGGGGAAAGGTGAGTTGGGGTGCTGCATAAAACCAGAGATTGAAATTAGCACAGATACCGTTCCATAAGCCAAATATGTAATAGACAAGAGCTACTCCTTGCTCAACGAAGTGGACTCAACACCCCATATTAAACGCCTAAGAATATACCTGACTAGTAAGAATCTTAAAACCTATGGATTTATATGTCTCCGAAAGAGAATCAAGCGTGTGTACAGTGCAATAAACGCAGCAGTGAAAGGATTGGTGAGGATCGGTGAGCAAATGCACACTCTTTGAAGCCATATTGCATGGTACCCATTCCATGGGTCTCAGCTCTCCAGGTTTAAGGGATTCTTCCTCCAGCTAAAACATGCATTTGGAACCCACAGTATGATCCACCGTGTGATTGGGAAACGTGTTCAAAGGTGTCTCAGGTTTCGTCCCCTGGTACTCGGGTGAAACATTCCAGACGCTTTACTAACTCTCTCCCCACTTGGAGAGACAGTGCCTTTAACCTCCTGTTTGGCCCAGTTTGCAATTTCTGCGGAAAATGAACAGGAATAGGGAGAACCAATGAGAGACTAGCTGGAGGTGTCTGGACGGGCAAATTTAACTCTCATTTCCCACCAGGAAGAGGAATTAACCAAAGGCTCAGCGTGCCGTGCCGGAACCACACTAGGGCCTGAAGCAATCCTGCGGTGTTGCGGCCAGCTCACAAGAAAGCGAGTTGAAGAAAGGAGCTCAGGGGCACTGTCACTCACAAACCTGCAGAGTTATAAATGACAGCTATCGTCCAAAAATATATTGAAGTAAGGCTGCCAAGAGGACTTGAAAGCGGGGCAGAATTGCAGGAAACCGATTTCAGGAGGTAGACTGGAATTGCATGTAAAGCACAGGAAAAGAGGCAGAACGTCCACAATGATGCACTTGGCCAAAAAGGGCGTATGCGTTTTTTCCTGAATATATTCAGGAAAAAACGCATACGCCCTTTTTGGCCAACCAAGCAAGCTTGCAAATGAAATCTGCACTACAATGAAGTCTCACTGCCCCCCGGTCAAAAGGGCCATCTGAAAAAAGTGTAAAATCCAGAAAGGCAGGACAGGCCATGGAGAACTGGGAGCCTTGTTATGCTGATGGGCGGGATGTAAATTGCCAACAGCCACTCTGGAGAAGTGTATGGTGTTTCCTGAAACATCTAAAAAACAAAGCAACAGAGCCTAGGGCACTTCCACTTATGGTCCTATAGCTTAGGGAAATTAAAATCAAAAAGAAACAGCCACCCCAAATTTTGGGACGGCTCTGTTTACAAGAACCTCGTTTACGGTACAAGTTCAATATTGCAGAAAGCGAAAAATGGATAAAGAAATTGTAGTACTTACATACAATGCAATATCACTCAGCAATGAATTCTATGTCATCAGGCCCGTAGCAGCATAATGAGTGGATTCAGGTACGATGATTCTAAGTGAAACAAGTCACACAGAAAAAGAAACATCATAAGATATCACTACTACACGGAATGTAAACTTGGCTACCCAGGAACTGAATTACAAAACAGAACAGGGTCTCAAATGTAGAAAACCTACTTATGCTTGCTTAAGGGGAAAGGTGAGTTGGGGTGCTGCATAAAACCAGAGATTGAAAATAGCACAGATACCGTTCCATAAGCCAAATATGTAATAGACAAGAGTTACTCCTTGCTCAACGAAGTGGACTCAACACCCCATATTAAACGCCTAAGAATATACCTGACTAGTAAGAATCTTAAAACCTATGGATTTATATGTCTCCGAAAGAGAATCAAGCGTGTGTACAGCGGCATAAATGCAGCAGTGATAGGATTGGTGAGGATCGGTGAGCAAATGCAGACCCTTTGAAGTCATATTGCATGGTACCCATTCCATGGGTCTCAACTCTCCAGGTTTAAGGGATTCTTCCTTCAGCTAAAACATACATGTAGAACCCAGACTATGATCCACCGTGTGATTGGGAAACGTGTTCAAAGGTGTCTCAGTTTTCGTCCCCTGGTACTCGGGTGCAACATTCCAGACGCTTTACTAACACTCTCCCCACTTGGAGAGTCAGTGCCTTTAACCTCCTGTTTGTCCCAGTTTGCAATTTCTGCGGAAAATGAACAGGAATAGGGAGAACCAATGAGAGACTAGCTGGAGGTGTCTGGACGGGCAAATTTAACTCTCATTTCCCACCAGGAAGAGGAATTAACCAAAGGCTCAGTGTGCCATGCCGGAACGACACTAGGGCCTGAAGCAATCCTGCGGTGTTGCGGCCAGCTCACAAGAAAGCGAGTTGAAGAAAGGAGCTCAGGGGCACTGTCATTCACAAACCTGCAGAGTTATAAATGACAGCTATCGTCCAAAAATATATTGGAGTAAGGCTGCCAAGAGGACTTGAAAGCGGGGCAGAATTGCAGGAAACCGATTTCAGGAGGTAGACTGGAATTGCATGTAAAGCATAGGAAAAGAGGCAGAACGTCCACAATGATGCACTTGGCCAAAAAGGGCGTATGCGTTTTTTCCTGAATATATTCAGGAAAAAACGCATACGCCCTTTTTGGCCAACCAAGCAAGCTTGCAAAGGAAATCTGCACTACAATGAAGTCTCACTGCCCCCTGGTCAAAAGGGCCATCTGAAAAAAGTGTAAAATCCAGAAAGGCAGGACAGGCCATGGAGAACTGGGAGCCTTGTTATGCTGATGGGCGGGATGTAAATTGCCAACAGCCACTCTGGAGAAGTGTATGGTGTTTCCTGAAACATCTAAAAAACAAAGCAACAGAGCCTAGGTCACTTCCACTTATGGTCCTATAGCTTAGGGAAATGAAAATCAAAAAGACACAGCCACCCCAAAGTTTGGGACGGCTCTGTTTACAAGAACCTCGTTTACGGTACAAGTTCAATATTGCAGAAAGCGAAAAATGGATAAAGAAGTTGTAGTACTTACATACAATGCAATATCACTCAGCAATGAAATCTATGTCATCAGGCCCGTAGCAGCATAATGAGTGGATTCAGGTACGATGATTCTAAGTGAAACAAGTCACACAGAAAAAGAAACATCATAAGATATCACTACTACATGGAATGTAAACTTGGCTACCCAGGAACTGAATTACAAAACAGAACAGGGTCTCAAATGTAGAAAACCTACTTATGCTTGCTTAAGGGGAAAGGTGAGTTGGGGTGCTGCATAAAACCAGAGATTGAAAATAGCACAGATACCGTTCCATAAGCCAAATATGTAATAGACAAGAGTTACTCCTTGCTCAATGAAGTGGACTCAACACCCCATATTAAACGCCTAAGAATATACCTGATTAGTAAGAATCTTAAAATCTATGGATTTATATGTCTCCGAAAGAGAATCAGGCGTGTGTACAGTGGCATAATTGCAGCAGTGATAGGATTGGTGAGGTTCGGTGAGCAAATGCAGACCCTTTGAAGTCATATTGCATGGTACCCATTCCATGGATCTCAACTCTCCAGGTTTAAGGGATTCTTCCTTCAGCTAAAACATGCATGTGGAACCCAGTGTATGATCCACCGTGTGATCGGGAAACGTGTTCAAAGGTGTCTCAGGTTTCGTACCCTGGTACTCGGGTGCAACATTCCAGACGCTTTACTTACTCTCTCCCCACATGGAGAGTCAGTGCCTTTAACCTCCTGTTTGGCCCAGTTTGCAATTTCTGCGGAAAATGAACAGGAATAGGGAGAACCAATGAGAGACTAGCTGGAGGTGTCTGGACGGGCAAATTTAACTCTCATTTCCCACCAGGAAGAGGAATTAACCAAAGGCTCAGCGTGCCGTGCCGGAACCACACTAGGGCATGAAGCAATCCTGCGGTGTTGCGGCCAGCTCACAAGAAAGCGAGTTGAAGAAAGGAGCTTAGGGGCACTGTCATTCACAAACCTGCAGAGTTATAAATGACAGCTATCGTCCAAAAATATATTGGAGTAAGGCTGCCAAGAGGACTTGAAAGCGGGGCAGAATTGCAGGAAACCGATTTCAGGAGGTAGACTGGAATTGCATGTAAAGCATAGGAAAAGAGGCAGAACGTCCACAATGATGCACTTGGCCAAAAAGGGCGTATGCGTTTTTTCCTGAATATATTCAGGAAAAAACGCATACGCACTTTTTGGCCAACCAAGCAAGCTTGCAAAGGAAATCTGCACTACAATGAAGTCTCACTGCCCCCCGGTCAAAAGGGCCATCTGAAAAAAGTGTAAAATCCAGAAAGGCAGGACAAGCCATGGAGAACTGGGAGCCTTGTTATGCTGATGGGCGGGATGTAAATTGCCAACAGCCACTCTGGAGAAGTGTATGGTGTTTCCTGAAACATCTACAAAACAAAGCAACAGAGCCTAGGTCACTTCCACTTATGGTCCTATAGCTTAGGGAAATTAAAATCAAAAAGACACAGCCACCCCAAAGTTTGGGACGGCTCTGTTTACAAGAACCTCGTTTACGGTACAAGTTCAATATCACAGAAAGCGAAAAATGGATAAAGAATTTGTGGTACTTACGTACAATGCAATATCACTCAGCAATGAAATCTATGTCATCAGGCCCGTAGCAGCATAATGAGTGGATTCAGGTACGATGATTCTAAGTGAAATAAGTCACACAGAAAAAGAAACATCATAAGATATCACTACTACACGGAATGTAAACTTGGCTACACAGGAACTGAATTACAAAACAGAACAGGGTCTCAAATGTAGAAAACCAACTTATGCTTGCTTAAGGGGAAAGGTGAGTTGGGGTGCTGCATAAAACCAGAGATTGAAATTAGCACAGATACCGTTCCATAAGCCAAATATGTAATAGACAAGAGCTACTCCTTGCTCAACGAAGTGGACTCAACACCCCATATTAAACGCCTAAGAATATACCTGACTAGTAAGAATCTTAAAACCTATGGATTTATATGTCTCCGAAAGAGAATCAAGCGTGTGTACAGTGCAATAAACGCAGCAGTGAAAGGATTGGTGAGGATCGGTGAGCAAATGCACACTCTTTGAAGCCATATTGCATGGTACCCATTCCATGGGTCTCAGCTCTCCAGGTTTAAGGGATTCTTCCTCCAGCTAAAACATGCATTTGGAACCCACAGTATGATCCACCGTGTGATTGGGAAACGTGTTCAAAGGTGTCTCAGGTTTCGTCCCCTGGTACTCGGGTGAAACATTCCAGACGCTTTACTAACTCTCTCCCCACTTGGAGAGTCAGTGCCTTTAACCTCCTGTTTGGCCCAGTTTGCAACTTCTGCGGAAAATGAACAGGAATAGGGGAACCAATGAGAGACTAGCTGGAGGTGTCTGGACGGGCAAATTTAACTCTCATTTCCCACCAGGAAGAGGAATTAACCAAAGGCTCAGCGTGCCATGCCGGAACCACACTAGGGCCTGAAGCAATCCTGCGGTGTTGCGGCCAGCTCACAAGAAAGCGAGTTGAAGAAAGGAGCTCAGGGGCACTGTCACTCACAAACCTGCAGAGTTATAAATGACAGCTATCGTCCAAAAATATATTGAAGTAAGCCTGCCAAGAGGACTTGAAAGCGGGGCGGAATTGCAGGAAACCGATTTCAGGAGGTAGACTGGAATTGCATGTAAAGCACAGGAAAAGAGGCAGAACGTCCACAATGATGCACTTGGCCAAAAAGGGCGTATGCGTTTTTTCCTGAATATATTCAGGAAAAAACGCATACGCCCTTTTTGGCCAACCAAGCAAGCTTGCAAATGAAATCTGCACTACAATGAAGTCTCACTGCCCCCTGGTCAAAAGGGCCATCTGAAAAAAGTGTAAAATCCAGAAAGGCAGGACAGGCCATGGAGAACTGGGAGCCTTGTTATGCTGATGGGCGGGATGTAAATTGCCAACAGCCACTCTGGAGAAGTGTATGGTGTTTCCTGAAACATCTAAAAAACAAAGCAACAGAGCCTAGGGCACTTCCACTTATGGTCCTATAGCTTAGGGAAATGAAAATCAAAAAGACACAGCCACCCCAAAGTTTGGGACGGCTCTGTTTACAAGAACCTCGTTTACGGTACAAGTTCAATATTGCAGAAAGCGAAAAATGGATAAAGAAGTTGTAGTACTTACATACAATGCAATATCACTCAGCAATGAAATCTATGTCATCAGGCCCGTAGCAGCATAATGAGTGGATTCAGGTACGATGATTCTAAGTGAAACAAGTCACACAGAAAAAGAAACATCATAAGATATCACTACTACACGGAATGTAAACTTGGCTACCCAGGAACTGAATTACAAAACAGAACAGGGTCTCAAATGTAGAAAACCTACTTATGCTTGCTTAAGGGGAAAGGTGAGTTGGGGTGCTGCATAAAACCAGAGATTGAAAATAGCACAGATACCGTTCCATAAGCCAAATATGTAATAGACAAGAGTTACTCCTTGCTCAATGAAGTGGACTCAACACCCCATATTAAACGCCTAAGAATATACCTGATTAGTAAGAATCTTAAAACCTATGGATTTATATGTCTCCGAAAGAGAATCAGGCGTGTGTACAGTGGCATAATTGCAGCAGTGATAGGATTGGTGAGGTTCGGTGAGCAAATGCAGACCCTTTGAAGTCATATTGCATGGTACCCATTCCATGGGTCTCAACTCTCCAGGTTTAAGGGATTCTTCCTTCAGCTAAAACATGCATGTGGAACCCAGTGTATGATCCACCGTGTGATCGGGAAACGTGTTCAAAGGTGTCTCAGTTTTCGTACTCTGGTACTCGGGTGCAACATTCCAGACGCTTTACTTACTCTCTCCCCACATGGAGAGTCAGTGCCTTTAACCTCCTGTTTGGCCCAGTTTGCAATTTCTGCGGAAAATGAACAGGAATAGGGAGAACCAATGAGAGACTAGCTGGAGGTGTCTGGACGGGCAAATTTAACTCTCATTTCCCACCAGGAAGAGGAATTAACCAAAGGCTCAGCGTGCCGTGCCGGAACCACACTAGGGCATGAAGCAATCCTGCGGTGTTGCGGCCAGCTCACAAGAAAGCGAGTTGAAGAAAGGAGCTTAGGGGCACTGTCATTCACAAACCTGCAGAGTTATAAATGACAGCTATCGTCCAAAAATATATTGGAGTAAGGCTGCCAAGAGGACTTGAAAGCGGGGCAGAATTGCAGGAAACCGATTTCAGGAGGTAGACTGGAATTGCATGTAAAGCATAGGAAAAGAGGCAGAACGTCCACAATGATGCACTTGGCCAAAAAGGGCGTATGCGTTTTTTCCTGAATATATTCAGGAAAAAACGCATACGCACTTTTTGGCCAACCAAGCAAGCTTGCAAAGGAAATCTGCACTACAATGAAGTCTCACTGCCCCCCGGTCAAAAAGGCCATCTGAAAAAAGTGTAAAATCCAGAAACGCAGGACAGGCCATGGAGAACTGGGAGCCTTGTTATGCTGATGGGCGGGATGTAAATTGCCAACAGCCACTCTGGAGAAGTGTATGGTGTTTCCTGAAACATCTACAAAACAAAGCAACAGAGCCTAGGGCACTTCCACTTATGGTCCTATAGCTTAGGGAAATTAAAATCAAAAAGACACAGCCACCCCAAAGTTTGGGACGGCTCTGTTTACAAGAACCTCATTTACGGTACAAGTTCAATATCACAGAAAGCGAAAAATGGATAAAGAATTTGTGGTACTTACGTACAATGCAATATCACTCAGCAATGAAATCTATGTCATCAGGCCCGTAGCAGCATAATGAGTGGATTCAGGTACGATGATTCTAAGTGAAATAAGTCACACAGAAAAAGAAACATCATAAGATATCACTACTACACGGAATGTAAACTTGGCTACACAGGAACTGAATTACAAAACAGAACAGGGTCTCAAATGTAGAAAACCTACTTATGCTTGCTTAAGGGGAAAGGTGAGTTGGGCTGCTGCATAAAACCAGAGATTGAAATTAGCACAGATACCGTTCCATAATCCAAATATGTAATAGACAAGAGCTACTCCTTGCTCAACGAAGTGGACTCAACACCCCATATTAAACGCCTAAGAATATACCTGACTAGTAAGAATCTTAAAACCTATGGATTTATATGTCTCCGAAAGAGAATCAAGCGTGTGTACAGCGCAATAAACGCAGCAGTGAAAGGATTGGTGAGGATCGGTGAGCAAATGCATACTCTTTGAAGCCATATTGCATGGTACCCATTCCATGTGTCTCAACTCTCCAGGTTTAAGGGATTCTTCCTCCAGCTAAAACATGCATGTGGAACCCAGAGTATGATCCACCGTGTGATTGGGAAACGTGTTCAAAGGTGTCTCAGGTTTCGTCCCCTGGTACTCGGGTGCAACATTCCAGATGCTTTACTTACTCTCTCCCCACTTGGAGAGTCAGTGCCTTTAACCTCCTGTTTGGCCCAGTTTGCAATTTCTGCGGAAAATGAACAGGAATAGGGAGAACCAATGAGAGACTAGCTGGAGGTGTCTGGACGGGCAAATTTAACTCTCATTTCCCACCAGGAAGAGGAATTAACCAAAGGCTCAGCGTGCCGTGCCGGAACCACACTAGGGCCTGAAGCAATCCTGCGGTGTTGCGGCCAGCTCACAAGAAAGCGAGTTGAAGAAAGGAGCTCAGGGGCACTGTCACTCACAGACCTGCAGAGTTATAAATGACAG
Source organism: Grampus griseus (assembly GCF_964374135.1). NCBI lineage: Eukaryota > Metazoa > Chordata > Mammalia > Artiodactyla > Delphinidae > Grampus > Grampus griseus. Next base: position 526,822 of record NW_028133292.1, on the reverse strand, counting down.
CTATCGTCCAAAAATATATTGAAGTAAGGCTGCCAAGAGGACTTGAAAGCGGGGCAGAATTGCAGGAAACCGATTTCAGGAGGTAGACTGGAATTGCATGTAAAGCACAGGAAAAGAGGCAGAACGTCCACAATGATGCACTTGGCCAAAAAGGGCGTATGCGTTTTTTCCTGAATATATTCAGGAAAAAACGCATACACACTTTTTGGCCAACAAAGCAAGCTTGCAAAGGAAATCTGCACTACAATGAAGTCTCACTGCCCCCCGGTCAAAAGGGCCATCTGAAAAAAGTGTAAAATCCAGAAAGGCAGGACAGGCCATGGAGAACTGGGAGCCTTGTTATGCTGATGGGCGGGATGTAAATTGCCAACAGCCACTCTGGAGAAGTGTATGGTGTTTCCTGAAACATCTACAAAACAAAGCAACAGAGCCTAGGTCACTTCCACTTATGGTCCTATAGCTTAGGGAAATTAAAATCAAAAAGACACAGCCACCTCAAAGTTTGGGACGGCTCTGTTTACAAGAACCTCGTTTACGGTACAAGTTCAATATCACAGAAAGCGAAAAATGGATAAAGAATTTGTGGTACTTACGTACAATGCAATATCACTCAGCAATGAAATCTATGTCATCAGGCCCGTAGCAGCATAATGAGTGGATTCAGGTACGATGATTCTAAGTGAAATAAGTCACACAGAAAAAGAAACATCATAAGATATCACTACTACACGGAATGTAAACTTGGCTACACAGGAACTGAATTACAAAACAGAACAGGGTCTCAAATGTAGAAAACCAACTTATGCTTCCTTAAGGGGAAAGGTGAGTTGGGGTGCTGCATAAAACCAGAGATTGAAATTAGCACAGATACCGTTCCATAAGCCAAATATGTAATAGACAAGAGCTACTCCTTGCTCAACGAAGTGGACTCAACACCCCATATTAAACGCCTAAGAATATACCTGACTAGTAAGAATCTTAAAACCTATGGATTTATATGTCTCCGAAAAGAGAATCAAGCGTGTGTACAGTGCAATAAACGCAGCAGTGAAAGGATTGGTGAGGATCGGTGAGCAAATGCACACTCTTTGAAGCCATATTGCATGGTACCCATTCCATGGGTCTCAGCTCTCCAGGTTTAAGGGATTCTTCCTCCAGCTAAAACATGCATTTGGAACCCACAGTATGATCCACCGTGTGATTGGGAAACGGGTTCAAAGGTGTCTCAGGTTTCGTCCCCTGGTACTCGGGTGAAACATTCCAGACGCTTTACTAACTCTCTCCCCACTTGGAGAGTCAGTGCCTTTAACCTCCTGTTTGGCCCAGTTTGCAACTTCTGCGGAAAATGAACAGGAATAGGGGAACCAATGAGAGACTAGCTGGAGGTGTCTGGACGGGCAAATTTAACTCTCATTTCCCACCAGGAAGAGGAATTAACCAAAGGCTCAGTGTGCCATGCCGGAACGACACTAGGGCCTGAAGCAATCCTGCGGTGTTGCGGCCAGCTCACAAGAAAGCGAGTTGAAGAAAGGAGCTCAGGGGCACTGTCATTCACAAACCTGCAGAGTTATAAATTACAGCTATCGTCCAAAAATATATTGGAATAAGGCTGCCAAGAGGACTTGAAAGCGGGGCAGAATTGCAGGAAACCGATTTCAGGAGGTAGACTGGAATTGCATGTAAAGCATAGGAAAAGAGGCAGAACGTCCACAATGATGCACTTGGCCAAAAAGGGCGTATGCGTTTTTTCCTGAATATATTCAGGAAAAAACGCATACGCACTTTTTGGCCAACCAAGCAAGCTTGCAAAGGAAATCTGCACTACAAAGAAGTCTCACTGCCCCCCGGTCAAAAGGGCCATCTGAAAAAAGTGTAAAATCCAGAAAGGCAGGACAGGCCATGGAGAACTGGGAGCCTTGTTATGCTGATGGGCGGGATGTAAATTGCCAACAGCCACTCTGGAGAAGTGTATGGTGTTTCCTGAAACATCTACAAAACAAAGCAACAGAGCCTAGGGCACTTCCACTTATGGTCCTATAGCTTAGGGAAATTAAAATCAAAAAGACACAGCCACCCCAAAGTTTGGGACGGCTCTGTTTACAAGAACCTCATTTACGGTACAAGTTCAATATCACAGAAAGCGAAAAATGGATAAAGAATTTGTGGTACTTACGTACAATGCAATATCACTCAGCAATGAAATCTATGTCATCAGGCCCGTAGCAGCATAATGAGTGGATTCAGGTACGATGATTCTAAGTGAAATAAGTCACACAGAAAAAGAAACATCATAAGATATCACTACTACACGGAATGTAAACTTGGCTACACAGGAACTGAATTACAAAACAGAACAGGGTCTCAAATGTAGAAAACCTACTTATGCTTGCTTAAGGAGAAAGGTGAGTTGGGGTGCTGCATAAAACCAGAGATTGAAATTAGCACAGATACCGTTCCATAAGCCAAATATGTAATAGACAAGAGCTACTCCTTGCTCAACGAAGTGGACTCAACACCCCATATTAAACGCCTAAGAATATACCTGACTAGTAAGAATCTTAAAACCTATGGATTTATATGTCTCCGAAAGAGAATCAAGCGTGTGTACAGCGGCATAAATGCAGCAGTGATAGGATTGGTGAGGATCGGTGAGCAAATGCAGACCCTTTGAAGTCATATTGCATGGTACCCATTCCATGGGTCTCAACTCTCCAGGTTTAAGGGATTCTTCCTTCAGCTAAAACATTCATGTAGAACCCAGACTATGATCCACCGTGTGATTGGGAAACGTGTTCAAAGGTGTCTCAGTTTTCGTCCCCTGATACTCGGGTGCAACATTCCAGACGGTTTACTAACACTCTCCCCACTTGGAGAGTCAGTGCCTTTAACCTCCTGTTTGTCCCAGTTTGCAATTTCTGCGGAAAATGAACAGGAATAGGGAGAACCAATGAGAGACTAGCTGGAGGTGTCTGGACGGGCAAATTTAACTCTCATTTCCCACCAGGAAGAGGAATTAACCAAAGGGTCAGCGTGCCATGCCGGAACCACACTAGGGCCTGAAGCAATCCTGCGGTGTTGCGGCCAGCTCAAAAGAAAGCGAGTTGAAGAAAGGAGCTCAGGGGCACTGTCATTCACAGACCTGCAGAGTTATAAATGACAGCCATCGTCCAAAAATATATTGGAGTAAGGCTGCAAAGAGGACTTGAGAGCGGGGCAGAATTGCAGGAAACCGATTTCAGGAGGTAGACTGGAATTGCATGTAAAGCATAGGAAAAGAGGCAGAACGTCCACAATGATGCACTTGGCCAAAAAGGGCGTATGCGTTTTTTCCTGAATATATTCAGGAAAAAACGCATACGCCCTTTTTGGCCAACCAAGCAAGCTTGCAAAGGAAATCTGCACTACAATGAAGTCTCACTGCCCCCCGGTCAAAAGGGCCATCTGAAAAAAGTGTAAAATCCAGAAAGGCAGGACAGGCCATGGAGAACTGGGAGCCTTGTTATGCTGATGGGTGGGATGTAAATTGCCAACAGCCACTCTGGAGAAGTGTATGGTGTTTCCTGAAACATCTAAAAAACAAAGCAACAGAGCCTAGGTCACTTCCACTTATGGTCCTATAGCTTAGGGAAATGAAAATCAAAAAGACACAGCCACCCCAAAGTTTGGGACGGCTCTGTTTACAAGAACCTCGTTTACGGTACAAGTTCAATATTGCAGAAAGCGAAAAATGGATAAAGAAGTTGTAGTACTTACATACAATGCAATATCACTCAGCAATGAAATCTATGTCATCAGGCCCGTAGCCGCATAATGAGTGGATTCAGGTACGATGATTCTAAGTGAAACAAGTCACACAGAAAAAGAAACATCATAAGATATCACTACTACACGGAATGTAAACTTGGCTACCCAGGAACTGAATTACAAAACAGAACAGGGTCTCAAATGTAGAAAACCTACTTATGCTTGCTTAAGGGGAAAGGTGAGTTGGGGTGCTGCATAAAACCAGAGATTGAAAATAGCACAGATACCGTTCCATAAGCCAAATATGTAATAGACAAGAGTTACTCCTTGCTCAATGAACTGGACTCAACACCCCATATTAAACGCCTAAGAATATACCTGATTAGTAAGAATCTTAAAACCTATGGATTTATATGTCTCCGAAAGAGAATCAGGCGTGTGTACAGTGGCATAATTGCAGCAGTGATAGGATTGGTGAGGTTCGGTGAGCAAATGCAGACCCTTTGAAGTCATATTGCATGGTACCCATTCCATGGATCTCAACTCTCCAGGTTTAAGGGATTCTTCCTTCAGCTAAATCATGCATGTGGAACCCAGTGTATGATCCACCGTGTGATCGGGAAACGTGTTCAAAGGTGTCTCAGGTTTCGTACCCTGGTACTCGGGTGCAACATTCCAGACGCTTTACTTACTCTCTCCCCACATGGAGAGTCAGTGCCTTTAACCTCCTGTTTGGCCCAGTTTGCAATTTCTGCGGAAAATGAACAGGAATAGGGAGAACCAATGAGAGACTAGCTGGAGGTGTCTGGACGGGCAAATTTAACTCTCATTTCCCACCAGGAAGAGGAATTAACCAAAGGCTCAGCATGCCGTGCCGGAACCACACTAGGGCATGAAGCAATCCTGCGGTGTTGCGGCCAGCTCACAAGAAAGCGAGTTGAAGAAAGGAGCTTAGGGGCACTGTCATTCACAAACCTGCAGAGTTATAAATGACAGCTATCGTCCAAAAATATATTGGAGTAAGGCTGCCAAGAGGACTTGAAAGCGGGGCAGAATTGCAGTAAACCGATTTCAGGAGGTAGACTGGAATTGCATGTAAAGCATAGGAAAAGAGGCAGAACGTCCACAATGATGCACTTGGCCAAAAAGGGCGTATGCGTTTTTTCCTGAATATATTCAGGAAAAAACGCATACGCACTTTTTGGCCAACCAAGCAAGCTTGCAAAGGAAATCTGCACTACAATGAAGTCTCACTGCCCCCCGGTCAAAAAGGCCATCTGAAAAAAGTGTAAAATCCAGAAACGCAGGACAGGCCATGGAGAACTGGGAGCCTTGTTATGCTGATGGGCGGGATGTAAATTGCCAACAGCCACTCTGGAGAAGTGTATGGTGTTTCCTGAAACATCTACAAAACAAAGCAACAGAGCCTAGGGCACTTCCACTTATGGTCCTATAGCTTAGGGAAATTAAAATCAAAAAGACACAGCCACCCCAAAGTTTGGGACGGCTCTGTTTACAAGAACCTCATTTACGGTACAAGTTCAATATCACAGAAAGCGAAAAATGGATAAAGAATTTGTGGTACTTACGTACAATGCAATATCACTCAGCAATGAAATCTATGTCATCAGGCCCGTAGCAGCATAATGAGTGGATTCAGGTACGATGATTCTAAGTGAAATAAGTCACACAGAAAAAGAAACATCATAAGATATCACTACTACACGGAATGTAAACTTGGCTACACAGGAACTGAATTACAAAACAGAACAGGGTCTCAAATGTAGAAAACCTACTTATGCTTGCTTAAGGAGAAAGGTGAGTTGGGGTGCTGCATAAAACCAGAGATTGAAATTAGCACAGATACCGTTCCATAAGCCAAATATGTAATAGACAAGAGCTACTCCTTGCTCAACGAAGTGGACTCAACACCCCATATTAAACGCCTAAGAATATACCTGACTAGTAAGAATCTTAAAACCTATGGATTTATATGTCTCCGAAAGAGAATCAAGCGTGTGTACAGCGGCATAAATGCAGCAGTGATAGGATTGGTGAGGATCGGTGAGCAAATGCAGACCCTTTGAAGTCATATTGCATGGTACCCATTCCATGGGTCTCAACTCTCCAGGTTTAAGGGATTCTTCCTTCAGCTAAAACATGCATGTAGAACCCAGACTATGATCCACCGTGTGATTGGGAAACGTGTTCAAAGGTGTCTCAGTTTTCGTCCCCTGATACTCGGGTGCAACATTCCAGACGGTTTACTAACACTCTCCCCACTTGGAGAGTCAGTGCCTTTAACCTCCTGTTTGTCCCAGTTTGCAATTTCTGCGGAAAATGAACAGGAATAGGGAGAACCAATGAGAGACTAGCTGGAGGTGTCTGGACGGGCAAATTTAACTCTCATTTCCCACCAGGAAGAGGAATTAACCAAAGGGTCAGCGTGCCATGCCGGAACCACACTAGGGCCTGAAGCAATCCTGCGGTGTTGCGGCCAGCTCAAAAGAAAGCGAGTTGAAGAAAGGAGCTCAGGGGCACTGTCATTCACAGACCTGCAGAGTTATAAATGACAGCCATCGTCCAAAAATATATTGGAGTAAGGCTGCAAAGAGGACTTGAGAGCGGGGCAGAATTGCAGGAAACCGATTTCAGGAGGTAGACTGGAATTGCATGTAAAGCATAGGAAAAGAGGCAGAACGTCCACAATGATGCACTTGGCCAAAAAGGGCGTATGCGTTTTTTCCTGAATATATTCAGGAAAAAACGCATACGCCCTTTTTGGCCAACCAAGCAAGCTTGCAAAGGAAATCTGCACTACAATGAAGTCTCACTGCCCCCCGGTCAAAAGGGCCATCTGAAAAAAGTGTAAAATCCAGAAAGGCAGGACAGGCCATGGAGAACTGGGAGCCTTGTTATGCTGATGTGCGGGATGTAAATTGTCAACAGCCACTCTGGAGAAGTGTATGGTGTTTCCTGAAACATCTAAAAAACAAAGCAACAGAGCCTAGGGCACTTCCACTTATGGTCCTATAGCTTAGGGAAATGAAAATCAAAAAGACACAGCCACCCCAAAGTTTGGGACGGCTCTGTTTACAAGAACCTCGTTTACGGTACAAGTTCAATATTGCAGAAAGCGAAAAATGGATAAAGAAGTTGTAGTACTTACATACAATGCAATATCACTCAGCAATGAAATCTATGTCATCAGGCCCATAGCAGCATAATGAGAGGATTCAGGTACGATGATTCTAAGTGAAACAAGTCACACAGAAAAAGAAACATCATAAGATATCACTACTACACAGAATGTAAACTTGGCTACACAGGAACTGAATTACAAAGCAGAACACGGTCTCAAATGTAGGAAACCAACTTATGCTTGCTTAAGGGGAAAGGTGAGTTGGGATGCTGCATAAAACCAGAGATTGAAATCAGCACAGATACCGTTCCATAAGCCAAATATGTAATAGACAAGAGCTACTCCTTGCTCAACGAAGTGGACTCAACACCCCATATTAAACGCCTAAGAATATACCTTACTAGTAAGAATCTTAAAACCTATGGATTTATATGTCTCTGAAAGAGAATCAAGCATGTGTACAGTGGCATAAACGCAGCAGTGATAGGGTTGGTGAGGTTCGGTCAGCAAATGCAGACCCTTTGAAATCATATTGCATGTTACCCATTCCATGGGTCTCAACTCTCCAGTTTTAAGGGATTCTTCCTTCAGCTAAAACATGCATTTGGAACCCAGAGTATGATCCACCGTGTGATTGGGAAACGTGTTCAAAGGTGTCTCAGGTTTCGTCCCCTGGTACTCGGGTGAAACATTCCAGACGCTTTACTAACTCTCTCCCCACTTGGAGAGTCAGTGCCTTTAACCTCCTGTTTGGCCCAGTTTGCAATTTCTGCGGAAAATGAACAGGAATAGGGAGAACCAATGAGAGACTAGCTGGAGGTGTCTGGACGGGCAAATTTAACTCTCATTTCCCACCAGGAAGAGGAATTAACCAAAGGCTCAGCGTGCCGTGCCGGAACCACACTAGGGCCTGAAGCAATCCTGCGGTGTTGCGGCCAGCTCACAAGAAAGCGAGTTGAAGAAAGGAGCTCAGGGGCACTGTCACTCACAAACCTGCAGAGTTATAAATGACAGCTATCGTCCAAAAATATATTGAAGTAAGCCTGCCAAGAGGACTTGAAAGCGGGGCAGAATTGCAGGAAACCGATTTCAGGAGGTAGACTGGAATTGCATTTAAAGCATAGGAAAAGAGGCAGAACGTCCACAATGATGCACTTGGCCAAAAAGGGCGTATGCGTTTTTTCCTGAATATATTCAGGAAAAAACGCATACGCACTTTTTGGCCAACCAAGCAAGCTTGCAAATGACATCTGCACTACAATGAAGTCTCACTGCCCCCCGGTCAAAAGGGCCATCTGAAAAAAGTGTAAAATCCAGAAAGGCAGGACAGGCCATGGAGAACTGGGAGCCTTGTTATGCTGATGGGCAGGATGTAAATTGCCAACAGCCACTCTGGAGAAGTGTATGGTGTTTCCTGAAACATCTACAAAACAAAGCAACAGAGCCTAGGGCACTTCCACTTATGGTCCTATAGCTTAGGGAAATTAAAATCAAAAAGACACAGCCACCCCAAAGTTTGGGACGGCTCTGTTTACATGAACCTCGTTTACGGTACAAGTTCAATATTGCAGAAAGCGAAAAATGGATAAAGAAGTTGTAGTACTTACATACAATGCAATATCACTCAGCAATGAAATCTATGTCATCAGGCCCGTAGCAGCATAATGAGTGGATTCAGGTACGATGATTCTAAGTGAAACAAGTCACACAGAAAAAGAAACATAATAAGATATCACTACTACATGGAATGTAAACTTGGCTACCCAGGAACTGAATTACAAAACAGAACAGGGTCTCAAATGTCGAAAACCAACTTATGCTTGCTTAACGGGAAAGGTGAGTTGGGGTGCTTCATAAAACCAGAGATTGAAATTAGCACAGATACCATTCCATAAGCCAAATATGTAATAGACAAGAGCTACTCCTTGCTCAACGAAGTGGACTCAACACCCCATATTAAACGCCTAAGAATATACCTGACTAGTAAGAATCTTAAAACCTATGGATTTATATGTCTCCGAAAGAGAATGAAGCGTGTGTACAGCGGCATAAATGAAGCAGTGATAGGATTGGTGAGGTTCGGTGAGCAAATGCAGACCCTTTGAAGTCATATTGCATGGTACCCATTCCATGTGTCTCAACTCTCCAGGTTTAAGGGATTCTTCCTTCAGCTAAAACATGCATGTGGAACCCAGTGTATGATCCACCGTATGATCGGGAAACGTGTTCAAATGTGTCAGTTTTCGTCGCCTGGTACTCAGGTGCAACATTCCAGACGCTTTACTAACACTCTCCCCACTTGGAGAGTCAGTGCCTTTAACCTCCTGTTTGGCCCAGTTTGCAATTTCTGCGGAAAATGAACAGGAATAGGGAGAACCAATGAGAGACTAGCTGGAGGTGTCTGGACGGGCAAATTTAACTCTCATTTCCCACCAGGAAGAGGAATTAACCAAAGGCTCAGCGTGCCATGCCGGAACCACACTAGGGCCTGAAGCAATCCTGCGGTGTTGCGGCCAGCTCACAAGAAAGCGAGTTGAGGAAAGGAGCTTAGGGGCACTGTCATTCACAAACCTGCAGAGTTATAAATGACAGCTATCGTCCAAAAATATATTGAAGTAAGGCTGCCAAGAGGACTTGAAAGCGGGGCAGAATTGCAGGAAACCGATTTCAGGAGGTAGACTGGAATTGCATGTAAAGCATAGGAAAAGAGGCAGAACGTCCACAATGATGCACTTGGCCAAAAAGTGCGTATGCGTTTTTTCCTGAATATATTCAGGAAAAAACGCATACGCCCTTTTTGGCCAACCAAGCAAGCTTGCAAAGGAAATCTGCACTACAATGAAGTCTCACTGCCCCCCGGTCAAAAGGGCCATCTGAAAAAAGTGTAAAATCCAGAAAGGCAGGACAGGCCATGGAGAACTGGGAGCCTTGTTATGCTGATGGGCGGGATGTAAATTGCCAACCGCCACTCTGGAGAAGTGTATGGTGTTTCCTGAAACATCTACAAAACAAAGCAACAGAGCCTAGGGCACTTCCACTTATGGTCCTATAGCTTTGGGAAATTAAAATCAAAAAGACACAGCCACCCCATAGTTTGGGATGGCTCTGTTTACAAGAACCTCCTTTACGGTACAAGTTCAATATCGCAGAAAGCGAAAAATGGATAAAGAATTTGTGGTACTTACGTACAATGCAATATCACTCAGCAATGAAATCTATGTCATCAGGCCCGTAGCAGCATAATGAGTGGATTCAGGTACGATGATTCTAAGTGAAATAAGTCACACAGAAAAAGAAACATCATAAGATATCACTACTACACGGAATGTAAACTTGGCTACACAGGAACTGAATTACAAAACAGAACAGGGTCTCAAATGTAGAAAAGCAACTTATGCTTGCTTAAGGGGAAAGGTGAGTTGGGGTGCTGCATAAAACCAGAGATTGAAATTAGCACAGATACCGTTCCATAAGCCAAATAGGTAATAGACAAGAGCTACTCCTTGCTCAACGAAGTGGACTCAACACCCCATATTAAACGCCTAAGAATATACCTGACTAGTAAGAATCTTAAAACCTATGGATTTATATGTCTCCGAAAGAGAATCAAGCGTGTGTACAGCGCATAAACGCAGCAGTGATAGGATTGGTGAGGATCGGTGAGCAAATGCAGACCCTTTGAAGTCATATTGCATGATACCCATTCCATGGGTCTCAACTCTCCAGGTTTAAGGGATTCTTCCTTCAGCTAAAACATGCATGTGGAACCCAGAGTATGATCCATCGTGTGATTAGGAAACGTGATCAAAGGTGTCTCAGTTTTCGTCCCCTGGTACTCGGGTGCAACATTCTAGATGCTTTACTAACACTCTCCACACTTGGAGAGTCAGTGCCTTTAACCTCCTGTTTGGCCCAGTTTGCAATTTCTGCGGAAGATGAACAGGAATAGGGAGAACCAATGAGAGACTAGCTGGAGGTGTCTGGACGGGCAAATTTAACTCTCATTTCCCACCAGGAAGGGGAATTAACCAAAGGCTCAGAGTGCAGTGCCGGAACCACACTAGGGCCTGAAGCAATCCTGCGGTGTTGCGGCCAGCTCACAAGAAAGCGAGTTGAAGAAAGGAGCTCAGGGGCACTGTGATTCACAAACCTGCAGAGTTATAAATGACAGCTATCGTCCAAAAATATATTGAAGTAAGGCTGCCAAGAGGACTCGAAAGTGGGGCAGAATTGCAGGAAACCGATTTCAGGAGGTAGATAGGAATTGCATTTAAAGCATAGGAAAAGAGACAGAACTTGGAAAATAATGCACTTGGCAAAAAAGGACATATGTGTTTTATCCAGAGCTCTCATAACCGAGGGGAGGAGATTCCCAGCAGGCTCCAACTGCCACCTGAGGGCTCATGTTGTCAAGGCAACGTGAGCAAGCCAGGCAGGAGTTACCTCACAGCAGAGATCCCACCTCACAGAAGGGTGAGAAACCCAGCCAACATCAGACTCTCACCAGAGGGCCCACATTACCAAGGGGATGGGAACCAGGCAGGAGTGTCTTCACACCAGTGTGGCCACATCATCAAAAGGTGAGGTACACAGCACATGTGTCCTCAAACCAGAGGACCCACATCACTAAGGGCCTCGGAGTGAGGCAGGCAGGAGTAGCCTCACAACACTGGGCCCATAGAATAAAAAAGTGAGGAATCCAGCAGTTGGAACCTCCCAGCAGGGGGCCCAGAGCACCGAGGCTATGGGATCCAGGCCACAGTGAACTCACAGAAGAGGGCCCATGTCATGAAACTGAGCAACCCAGCCATTGGGACCTCAGAGCAGGAGGCCCACATCCCCATGGGGATATAAATCTGGTAGGAGTGTCCTCGCACCACTGAAAACGTATCAGAAAATTTTGGGAGACCAGCAGTTAGAGCCTGACGCCAGAAGACCCTCATCACCAAGGGAAGGAGGCTCCCAGCAGGCTCCAACGGCCACCAGAGGGCTGACGTCGCCAAGGCGATGTGTGCCAACCAGGCACGAATGACCTCACAGCAGAGGGCCCACCTCAGAGAAGTGTGACGAACCCAGTCAGGATCAGACTCTCACCAGAGGGCCCACATCACCAAGGGGAAGGGAACCAGGAAGGAGTGTCCCCACATCAGTGAGACAACATCATCGAAAGGTGAGGATCCCAGCACATGTAGCCTCAAACCAGAGGAACCACATCACCAAGGGGTTCGGAATGAGGCTGGCAGGACTGGCCTCACATCACAGGGTCCATAGAATATAAAAGTTGAGGAATCCAGCAGTTGGAACCTCCCAGCAAGCGGCCCAGAGCACCGAGGCTATGGGATCCAGGCCGCAGTGAACTCACAGCAGAGGGCCCACATCATGAACCTGTGAGCAGCCCAGCCATTGGGACCTCAGGACAGAAGGCCCACATCCCCATTGGGATGGGAACCTGGCAGGAGTGGCTTCGCACCACTTAGCACATATCAGAAGATGTTAGGAGCCCAGCAGTTAGGGCCTGACGCCAGGGGCCCCTCATAAGTGAGGGGAGGAGACTCCCAGCAGGTTCCAACTGTCAACAGAGGGCCCACGTCTACAAGGTGGCATGCGCCAGCCAGGCAGTAGTGACCTCACAACAGAGGGCCTATCTCACAGAAGGGTGAGGAACCGAGGTAGGATGAGACTCTTGCCAGAGGGCCCACAACACCAAGGGGATGGGAACCAGTCAGGACTGTCCTCTCACCAGTGGGGCCACATCATCGAAAGGTGAGGAACCCAGCACATGCGGCCTCATATCAGAGGACATACATCACAAAGGGGATGGGAGTGAGGCAGGTAGGAGTAGCCTAAAAACAGAGGGCCCAAAGAATAAAAAAGGTGAGGAATCCAGCATTTGGAACCTCCCAGCAGGCGGCCGAGAGCACAGAAGCTATGGGATGCAGGCAGGAGTGAACTAACAGCAGAGAGCCCACATCATGAAACTGTGAGCAACCCAGGCGTTGGGACCTCAGAGCAGAAAGCCCACATCCCCATGGGGATGGGAACCTGACAGGAGTGTCCTGGCATCACTGGGCTCACATCAGAAAACGTGGGGAGCCCAGCAGTTAGGGCCTGATGCTAGAGGGCTGTCATCACCGAGGGCAGGAGGCTCCCAGCAGGTTCCATGTGCCAACAGAGGGCCCACGTCACCAAGGTGATGTGTGCAAGACAGGTAGGATTGACCTCACAGCAGAGGGCCTACCTCACAGAAGAGTGAGGAACCCAGCCAGGATAAGACTGTCACCAGAAGGCCCACATCACCAAGGGGATGGGAACCAGGCAGGAGTGTCCTCACACCAGTGGGGCCACATCATTGAAAGTTGCGGAACCCAGCATATGTGGCCTCAAACCAGAGGACCCACATCACAAAGGGGATGCGAGTGAGGCAGGCAGGAGGAGCATCGCAACACAGGCCCCATAGAATACAAAAGTTGAGGAATCGAGCAGTTGGAACCTTCCAGCAGGCGGCCCAGAGCACAGAGGCTATGGCATCCAGGCCAGAGTGAACTAACAGCAGAGAGCCCACATCATGAAACTGTGAACAACCCAGCCATTGGGACCTCAGAACAGAAGGCCCACATCCCAATGGGTATGTGAACCTGGATGGAGTGTCTTCGAACCACTGGGCGCACATCACAAAATGTGGGGAGCCCAGCCGTTAGGGCCTGACGCCAGAGGGCCCTCATCACCGAGGGGAGGAGGCTCCCAGCAGGCTCCAACTGCCACCAGAGGGCTCATGTCCACAAGGCGAGGTGAGCAAGCCAGGCAGGAGTGACCTCACAGCAGACGGCCCACCTCACAGATGGGTGAGGAACCCAGCCAGGATCAGACTCTCAACAGAGAGCCCACATCACCAAGGGGATGTGAACCAGGCAGGAGTCTCCTAAGACCATTGGTCCCACATCATCGAAAGGTGAGGAACCCAGCACATGTGGCCTCAAACCAGAGGACACACATCACGAAGGGACTGGGAGTGAGGCAGGCAGGAGGATCCTCACAACAGAGGGCCTAAAAAATTAAAAAAGTGAGGAATCCAGCAGTTGGAACCTTCCAGCAGGCGGCCAAGAACACAGAGGCTATGGGATCCAGGCCACAGTGAACTAACAGCAGAGAGCCCACATCATGAAACTGTGATCAACCCAGCCGTTGGAACGTCAGAGCAGAAGGCCCACATCCCCATGGAGATGGGAACCTAAGAGGAGTGCCCGAGCATCACTGGGCTCACTAAGAAAAGTTGGGGAGCCCAGCAGTTAGGGCTTGACATCAGAGGGCCCTCATCACAGAGGTGAGGAGGCTCCCAGCAGGGTCCAAGTGCCACCAGAGGGCTCATGTCAACAAGGCGATGTGAGCAAGCCAGGCAAGAGTTACCTGATAGTAGAGGGCCCACCTCACAGATGGTTGAGGAACCCAGCCAGGATCAGACTCTCACCAGAGGGCCCACATCACAAAGGGGATGGGAACCAGTCAGGATTATCCTCACACCAGTGGGGCCTCATCATCTTAACGTGAGGAACCCAGCACATGTGTCCTCAAACCAGAGGACCCACATCACAAAGGGCCTTGGAGTGAGGCAGGCAGGAGTAGCCTCACAACACAGGGCACATAATATAAAATACGTGAGGATTCCAGCATTTAGACCTTCCAGCAGGCAGCTCAGAACACCGAGGCTATGGGATCCAGGCCACAGTGAACTCACAGCAGAGGGCCAACATCATAAAACTGTGAGCAACACAGGCGTTGGGACCACAGAGCAGAAGGCCCACATCCCCATGGGAATGGGAACCTGGCTGGAGTGTCCTCGCACCACTGGGCGCACATCAGAAAATGTGGGGAGCCCACCATTTAGGGCCTGACGCCAGAGGGCCGTCATCACTGAGAGGAGGAGACACCCTGCACGCTCCAACTGCCACCAGAGGGCTCACGTCTCCAAGGTGACGTGTGCCAGCCAGTCAGGAGTGACCTCACAGCAGAGGGCCTACCTCACAGAACGTTGAGGAACCCAGCCAGGATTAGACTCTGGCCAGAGGGCCCACCTCACCAAGGGGATGGTAACCAGGCAGGAGTGTCCTCACACGAGTGGGGCCACATCATCGAAAGGTGAGGAACGCAGCACATGTGGCCTCAAGCTATAGGACAGTCATCACCAAGGGGCTGGCAGCGAGGCAGGCAGGAGGAGCCTCACAACAGAGGGCACATAGAATAAAAAAGTTGAGGAATCCAGCAGTTGGAACCTCCCAGCAGGCGGCTCAGAGCACCGATGATAAGGGATCCTTGCCGGAGTGAACTCACAGCAGAGGGCCCACATCATGGTACTGTGAGCAAGCCAGCCGTTTTGACCTCAGAGCAGAAGGCCCATATCCCCATGGGGATGCGAACCTGGCAAGAGTGTCCTCACTCACTTGGCGCACATCAGAAAATGTGGGGAGCCCAGCAGTTATGGCCTAAGGCAAGAGGGCCCTCATCACCGAGGGGAGGAGGATCCCAGCACACTCCAACTGCCACCAGAGGGCCCACGTCGCCAAGGTGACTTGTGCCAGACAGGCATGATTGACCTCACAGAAGAGGGCCCACCTCACAGAAGGGTGAGGAACCCAGCCAGGATCAGACTCTCACCTGAGGGCCCACATCAGCAAGGGGATGGGAACCAGTCAGGACTGTCTTCCCTCCAGTGGGGCCACATTATTGAAAGGTGCGGAACCCAGCACATGTGGCCTCAAATCAGAGGACACATATCACAAAGGGAATGGGAGTGAGGCAGGCAGGAGTAGCCTAAAAACAGAGGGCCCAAAGAATAAGAAAGGTGAGGAATCCAGCAGTTGGAACCTCCCAGCAGGCAGCCGAGAGCACAGAAGCTATGGGATGCAGGCAGGAGTGAACTAACAGCAGAGAGCCCACATCATGAAACTGTGAGCAACCCAGGCGTTGGGACCTCAGAGCAGAAGGCCCACATCCCAATGGGGATGTGAACCTGGATGGAGTGTCCTCGCACCACTGGGCCGCACATCACGAAATGTGGGGAGCACAGCTCTTAGGGCCTGACGCCAGAGGGCCCTCATCACCGAGGGGAGGAGGCTCCCAGCAGGCTCCAAGTGCCACCAGAGGGCTCATGTCCACAAGGCGAGGTGAGCAAGCCAGGGAGGAGTGACCTCACAGCAGACGGCCCACCTCACAGATGGGTGAAGAACCCAGCCAGGATCAGACTCTCAACAGAGGGCCCACATCACCAAGGGGATGTGAACCAGGCAGGAGTCTCCTAAGACCATTGGTCCCACATCATCGAAAGGTGAGGAACCCAGCACATGTGGCCTCAAACCAGAGGACACACATCACGAAGGGACTGGGAGTGAGGCAGGCAGGAGGATCCTCACAACAGAGGGCCTAAAAAATTAAAAAAGTGAGGAATCCAGCAGTTGGAACCTTCCAGCAGGCGGCCAAGAACACAGAGGCTATGGGATCCAGGCCACAGTGAACTAACACCAGAGAGCCCACATCATGAAACTGTGATCAACCCAGCCATTGGAACGTCAGAGCAGAAGGCCCACATCCCCATGGAGATGGGAACCTAAGAGGAGTGCCCGAGCATCACTGGGCTCACTAAGAAAAGTTGGGGAGCCCAGCAGTTAGGGCCTGACGTCAGAGGGCCCTCATCACCGGGGGGCGGAGATTCCCAGCACGCTCCAACTGCCACCACACAGCTGACTTCACCAAGGCATTGTGTGCCAGCCATGCAGGAGTGACCTATCAGCAGAGGGTCTCCCTCACAGAACGCTGAGGAACACAGCCAGGAACAGACTCTCACCAGGGGGTCCGCATAACAACGTGGATGAGAAGCAGGCAGGAGTGTCCTCACACTACTGGGGCCACATCATCGAAAGGTGAGGAACCCAGCAAAGGTGGCCACAAACCAGAGGACCCACATCACCAGGGGGTTGAGAGTGAGGTAGGTGTCTGGACAGGCATATTTAACACTCATTTCCCACCAGGAAGAGGAATTAACCAAAGGCTCAGCGTGCCATGCCGGAACCACACTAGGGCCTGAAGCAATCCTGCTGTGTTGCGGCCAGCTCACAAGAAAGCGAGTTGAAGAAAGGAGCTCAGGGGCACTGTCATTCACAAACCTGCAGAGTTATAAATGACAGCTATCGTCCAAAAATATATTGAAGTAAGGCTGCCAAGAGGACTTGAAAGCGGGGCAGAATTGCAGGAAACCGATTTCAGGAGGTAGACTGGAATTGCATGTAAAGCATAGGAAAAGAGGCAGAACGTCCACAATGATGCACTTGGCCAAAAAGGGCGTATGCGTTTTTTCCTGAATATATTCAGGAAAAAACGCATACGCCCTTTTTGGCCAACCAAGCAAGCTTGCAAAGGAAATCTGCACTACAATAAGTCTCACTTCCCCCCGGTCAAAAGGGCCATCTGAAAAAAGTGTAAAATCCAGAAAGGCAGGACAGGCCATGGAGAACTGGGAGCCTTGTTATGCTGATGGGCGGGATGTAAATTGCCAACAGCCACTCGGGAGAAGTGTATGGTGTTTCCTGAAACATCTAAAAAACAAAGCAACAGAGCCTAGGGCACTTCCACTTATGGTCCTATAGCTTAGGGAAATGAAAATCAAAAAGACACAGCCACCCCAAAGTTTGGGACGGCTCTGTTTACAAGAACCTCGTTTAAGGTACAAGTTCAATATCGCAGAAAGTGAAAAATGGATGAAGAAGTTGTGGTACTTACGTACAATGCAATATCACTCAGCAATGACATCTATGTCATCAGGCCCGTAGCAGCATAATGAGTGCATTCAGGTATGATGATTCTAACTGAAAGAAGTCACACAGAAAAAGAAACATCATAAGATATCACTAATACACGGAAAGTAAACTTGGCTACACAGGAATTGGATTACAAACAGAACAGGGTCTCAAATTTAGAAAACCAACTTATGCTTGCTTAAGGAGAAAGGTGAGTTGGGGTGCTGCATAAAACCAGAGATTGAAATGAGCACAGATAAAGTTCCTTAAGCCAAATATGGAATAGACAAGAGCTACTCCTTGCTCAACGAAATGGACTCAACACCCCATATTAAACGCCTAAGAATGTACCTGACTAGTAAGTATCTTAAAACCTATGGATTGCTATGTCTCCGAAAGACAATCAAGCGTGTGTACAGGGGCATAAACGCAGCAGTGATAGGATTGGAGAGGTTCGCTGAGCAAATGAGGACCCTTTGAAGTCATATTGCATGGTACCCATTCCACGGGTCTCAACTCTCCAGGTTTAAGGGATTCTTCCTTCAGCTAAAACATGCATGTGGAACCCAGAGTATGATCAACCGTGTGATCGGGAGACGTGTTCAAATATGTCTCCGTTCTCGTCCCCTGGTACTCGGGTGCAACATTCCAGACGCTTTACTAACACTCTCCCGACTTGGAGAGTCAGTGCCTTTAACCTCCTGTTTGGCCCAGTTTGCAATTTCTGCGGAAGATGAACAGGAATAGGGAGAACCAATGAGAGACTAGCTGGAGGTGTCTGGACGGGCAAATTTAACTCTCATTTCCCACCAGGAAGAGGAATTAAGCAAAGGCTCACCGTGCCGTGCCGGAACCAGATTAGGGCCTGAAGCAATCCTGCGGTGTTGCGGCCAGCTCACAAGAAAGCGAGTTGAAGAAAGGAGCTCAGGGGCACTGTAATTCACAAACCTGCAGAGTTATAAATGACAGCTATCGTCCAAAAATATACTGAAGTAACGCTGCCAAGAGGACTTGAAAGCGGGGCAGAATTGCAGGAAACCGATTTCAGGAGGTAGACTGGAATTGCATTTAAAGCATAGGAAAAGAGGCAGAACGTCCACAATGATGCACTTGGCCAAAAAGGGCGTATGCGTTTTTTCCTGAATATATTCAGGAAAAAACGCATACGCCCTTTTTGGCCAACCAAGCAAGCTTGCAAAGGAAATCTGCACTACAATAAGTCTCACTTCCCCCCGGTCAAAAGGGCCATCTGAAAAAAGTGTAAAATCCAGAAAGGCAGGACAGGCCATGGAGAACTGGGAGCCTTGTTATGCTGATGGGCGGGATGTAAATTGCCAACAGCCACTCTGGAAAAGTGTATGGTGTTTCCTGAAACATCTAAAAAACAAAGCAACAGAGCCTAGGGCACTTCCACTTATGGTCCTATAGCTTAGGGCAATGAAAATCAAAAAGACACAGCCACCCCAAAGTTTGGGACGGCTCTGTTTAAAAGAACCTCGTTTACGGTACAAGTTCAATATCGCAGAAAGTGAAAAATGGATGAAGAAGTTGTGGTACTTACGTACAATGCAATATCACTCAGCAATGACATCTATGTCATCAGGCCCGTAGCAGCATAATGAGTGGATTCAGGTATGATGATTCTAACTGAAAGAAGTCACACAGAAAAAGAAACATCATAAGATATCACCATTACACGGAAAGTAAACTTGGCTACACAGGAATTGGATTACAAACAGAACAGGGTCTCAAATGTAGAAAACCAACTTATGCTTGCTTAAGGAGAAAGGTGAGTTGGGGTGCTGCATAAAACCAGAGATTGAAATGAGCACAGATAAAGTTCCTTAAGCCAAATATGGAATAGACAAGAGCTACTCCTTGCTCAACGAAATGGACTCAACACCCCATATTAAACGCCTAAGAATGTACCTGACTAGTAAGTATCTTAAAACCTATGGATTGCTATGTCTCCGAAAGAGAATCAAGCGTGTGTACAGGGGCATAAACGCAGCAGTGATAGGATTGGAGAGGTTCGGTGAGCAAATGAAGACCCTTTGAAGTCATATTGCATGGTACCCATTCCACGGGTCTCAACTCTCCAGGTTTAAGGGATTCTTCCTTCAGCTAAAACATGCATGTGGAACCCAGAGTATGATCAACCGTGTGATCGGGAGACGTCTTCAAATATGTCTCCGTTCTCATCCCCTGGTACTCGGGTGCAACATTCCAGACGGTTTACTAACACTCTCCCGACTTGGAGAGTCAGTGCCTTTAACCTCCTGTTTGTCCCAGTTTGCAATTTCTGCGGAAGATGAACAGGAATAGGGAGAACGAATGAGAGACTAGCTGGAGGTGTCTGGACGGGCAAATTTAACTCTCATTTCCCACCAGGAAGAGGAATTAACCAAAGGCTCAGCGTGCCGTGCCGGAACCAGATTAGGGCCTGAAGCAATGCTGCGGTGTTGCGGCCAGCTCACAAGAAAGCGAGTTGAAGAAAGGAGCTCAGGGGCACTGTAATTCACAAACCTGCAGAGTTATAAATGACAGCTATTGTCCAAAAATATACTGAAGTAAGGCTGCCAAGAGGACTTGAAAGCGGGGCAGAATTGCAGGAAACCGATTTCAGGAGGTAGACTGGAATTGCATTTAAAGCATAGGAAAAGAGGCAGAACGTCCACAATGATGCACTTGGCCAAAAAGGGCGTATGCGTTTTTTCCTGAATATATTCAAGAAAAAACGCATACACACTTTTTGGCCAACCAAGCAAGCTTGCAAAGGAAATCTGCACTACAATGAAGTCTCACTGCCCCCCGGTCAAAAGGGCCATCTGAAAAAAGTGTAAAATCCAGAAAGGCAGGACAGGCCATGGAGAACTGGGAGCCTTGTTATGCTGATGGACGGGATGTAAATTGCCAACAGCCACTCGGGAGAAGTGTATGGTGTTTCCTGAAACATCTAAAAAACAAAGCAACAGAGCCTAGGGCACTTCCACTTATGGTCCTATAGCTTAGGGAAATTAAAATCAAAAAGACACAGCCACCCCAAAGTTTGGGACGGCTCTGTTTACAAGAACCTCGTTTACGGTACAAGTTCAATATCGCAGAACGTGAAAAATGGATGAAGAAGTTGTGGTACTTACGTACAATGCAATATCACTCAGCAATGACATCTATGTCATCAGGCCCATAGCAGCATAATGAGTGGATTCAGGTATGATGATTCTAACTGAAATAAGTCACACAGAAAAAGAAACATCATAAGATATCACTAATACACGGAATGTAAACTTGGCTACACAGGAATTGGATTACAAACAGAACAGGGTCTCAAATTTAGAAAACCAACTTATGCTTGCTTAAGGGGAAAGGTGAGTTGGGGTGTTGCATAAAACCAGAGATTGAAATGAGCACAGATAAAGTTCCTTAAGCCAAATATGGAATAGACAAGAGCTACTCCTTGCTCAACGAAATGGACTCAACACCCCGTATTAAACACCTAAGAATGTACCTGACTAGTAAGTATCTTAAAACCTATGGATTGCTATGTCTCCGAAAGAGAATCAAGCGTGTGTACAGGGGCATAAACACAGCAGTGATAGGATTGGATAGGTTCGGTGAGCAAATGAGGACCCTTTGAAATCATATTGCATGGTACCCATTCCACGGGTCTCAACTCTCCAGGTTTAAGGGATTCTTCCTTCAGCTAAAACATGCATGTGCAACCCAGAGTATGATCAACCGTGTGATCGGGAGACGTGTTCAAATATGTCTCCGTTCCCGTCCCCTGGTACTTGGGTGCAACATTCCAGACTCTTTACTAACACTCTCCCGAATTGGAGAGTCAGTGCCTTTAACCTCCTGTTTGTCCCAGTTTGCAATTTCTGCGGAAGATGAACAAGAATATGGAGAACCAATGAGAGACTAGCTGGAGGTGTCTGGACGGGCAAATTTAACTCTCATTTCCCACCAGGAAGAGGAATTAACCAAAGGCTCAGCGTGCCGTGCCGGAACCAGATTAGGGCCTGAAGCAATCATGCGGTCTTGCGGCCAGCTCATAGGAAAGCGAGTTGAAGAAAGGAGCTCAGGGGCACTGTAATTCACAAACCTGCAGAGTTATAAATGACAGCTATCGTCCAAAAATATACTGAAGTAAGGCTGCCAAGAGGACATGAAAGCGGGGCAGAATTGCAGGAAACCGATTTCACGAGGTACATTGGAATTGCATTTAAAGCATAGGAAAAGAGGCAGAACGTCCACAATGATGCACTTGGCCAAAAAGGACGTATGCGTTTTTTCCTGAATATATTCAGGAAAAAACGCATACGCCCTTTCTGGCCAACCAAGCAAGCTTGCAAAGGAAATCTGCACTACAATGAAATCTCACTTCCCCCCGGTCAAAAGGGCCATCTGAAAAAAGTGTAAAATCCAGAAAGGCAGGACAGGCCATGGAGAACTGGGAGCCTTGTTATGCTGATGGGCGGGATGTAAATTGCCAACAGCCACTCGGGAGAAGTGTATGGTGTTTCCTGAAACATCTAAAAGACAAAGCAACAGAGCCTAGGGCACTTCCACTTATGGTCCTATAGGTTAGGGAAATGAAAATCAAAAAGACACAGCCACTCCAAAGTTTGGGAGGGCTCTGTTTACAAGAACCTCGTTTACGGTAAAAGTTCAAAATTGCAGAAAGTGATAAATGGATAAAGAAGTTGTGGTACTTACGTACAATACAATATCACTCAGCAATGACATCTATGTCATCAGGCCCGTAGCAGCATAATGAGTGGATTCAGGTATGATGATTCTAACTGAAATAAGTCACACAGAAAAAGAAACATCATAAGATATCACTAATACATGGAATGTAAACTTGGCTACAGAGGAACTGGATTACAAAACAGAACAGTGTCTCAAATTTAGAAAACCAACATATGCTTGCTTAAGGGGAAAGGTGAGTTGGGGTGCTGCATAAAACCAGAGATTGAAATGAGCACAGATAAAGTTCCTTAAGCCAAATATGGAATAGACAAGAGCTACTCCTTGTTCAACGAAATGGACTCAACACCCCATATTAAACGCCTAAGAATGTACCTGACTAGTAAGTATCTTAAAACCTATGGATTGCTATGTCTCCGAAAGAGAATCAAGCGTGTGTACAGGGGCATAAACACAGCAGTGATAGGATTGGAGAGGTTCGGTGAGCAAATGAAACACCTTTGAAGTCATATTGCATGGTACCCATTCCACGGGTCTCAACTCTCCAGGTTTAAGGGATTCTTCCTTCAGCTAAAACATGCATGTGGAACCCAGAGTATGATCAACCCTGTGATCGGGAGACGTGTTCAAATATGTCTCCATTCTCGTCCCCTGGTACTCGGGTGCAACATTCCAGACGCTTTACTACCACACTCCCGACTTGGAGAGTCAGTGCCTTTAACCTCCTGTTTGGCCCAGTTTGCAATTTCTGCGGAAGATGAACAGGAATAGGGAGAACGAATGAGAGACTAGCTGGAGGTGTCTGGACGGGCAAATTTAACTCTCATTTCCCACCAGGAAGAGGAATTAACCAAAGGCTCAGCGTGCCGTGCCGGAACCAGATTAGGGCCTGAAGCAATCCTGCGGTGTTGCGGCCAGCGCACAAGAAAGCGAGTTGAAGAAAGGAGCTCTGGGGCACTGTAATTCACAAACCTGCAGAGTTATAAATGTCAGCTATCGTCCAAAAATATACTGAAGTAAGGCTGCCAAGAGGACTTGAAAGCGGGCCAGAATAGCAGGAAACCGATTTCAGGAGGTAGACTGGAATTGCATTTAAAGCATAGGAAAAGAGGCAGAACATCCACAATGATGCACTTGGCCAAAAAGGGCGTATGCGTTTTTTCCTGAATATATTCAGGAAAAAACGCATACGCCCTTTTTGGCCAACCAAGCAAGCTTGCAAAGGAAATCTGCACTACAATGAAGTCTCACTGCCACCCGGTCAAAAGGGCCATCTGAAAAAAGTGTAAAATCCAGAAAGGCAGGACAGGCCATGGAGAACTGGGAGCCTTGTTATGCTGATGGGCGGGATGTAAATTGCCAACAGCCTCTCGGGAGAAGTGTATGGTGTTTCCTGAAACATCTAAAAAACAAAGCAACAGAGCCTAGGGCACTTCCACTTATGGTCCTATAGCATAGGGAAATGAAAATCAAAAAGACACAGCCACCCCAAAGTTTGGGACGGCTCTGTTTACAAGAACCTCGTTTACGGTACAAGTGCAATATCGCAGAAAGTGAAAAATGGATGAAGAAGTTGTGGTACTTACGTACAATACAATATCACTCAGCAATGACATCTATGTCATCAGGCCCGTAGCAGCATAATGAGTGGATTCAGGTACGATGATTCTAAGTGAAATAAGTAACACAGAAAAAGAAACATCATAAGATATCACTACTACACGGAATGTAAACTTGGCTACACAGGAACTGAATTACAAAACAGAGCAGGGTCTCAAATGTAGAAAACCAACTTATGTTTGCTTAAGGGGAAAGGTGAGTTGGGGTGCTGCATAAAACCACAGATTGAAATTAGCACAGATACCGTTCCATAAGCCAAATATGTAATAGACAAGAGCTACTCCTTGCTCAATGAAGTGGACTCAACACCCCATATTAAACGCCTAAGAATATACCTGACTAGTAAGAATCTTAAAACCTATGGATTTATATGCCTCCGAAAGAGAATCAAGCGTGTGTACAGCAGCATAAATGCAGCAGTGATAGGATTGGTGAGGATCGGTGAGCAAATGCAGACCCTTTGAAGTCATATTGCATGGTACCCATTCCATGGGTCTCAACTCTCCAGGTTTAAGGGATTCTTCCTTCAGCTAAAATATGCATGTGGAACCCAGAGTATGATCCACCGTGTGATCGGGAAACGTGTTCAAATGTGACTCAGTTTTCGTCCCCCGGTCCTCGGGTGCAACATTCCAGACGCTTTACTAACACTCTCCCCACTTGGAGAGTCAGTGCCTTTAACCTCCTGTTTGGCCCAGTTTGCAATTTCTGCGGAAAATGAACAGGAATAGGGAGAAACAATGAGAGACTAGCTGGACGTGTCTGGACGGGCAAATTTAACTCTCATTTCCCACCAGGAAGAGGAATTAACCAAAGGCTCAGCGTGCCATGCCGGAACCACACTAGGGCCTGAAGCAATCCTGCGGTGTTGTGGCCAGCTCACAAGAAAACGAGTTGAAGAAAGGAGCTCAGGGGCACTGTCACTCACAAACATGCAGAGTTATAAATGACAGCTATCGTCCAAAAATATATTGAAGTAAGGCTGCCAAGAGGACTTGAAAGCGGGGCAGAATTGCAGGAAACCGATTTCAGGAGGTAGACTGGAATTGCATGTAAAGCATAGGAAAAGAGGCAGAACGTCCACAGTGATGCACTTGGCCAAAAAGACCGTATGCGTTTTTTCCTGAATATATTCAGGAAAAAAACGCATACGCCCTTTTTGGCCAACCAAGCAAGCTTGCAAAGGAAATCTGCACTACAATGAAGTCTCACTGCCCCCCGGTCAAAAGGGCCATCTGAAAAAAGTGTAAAATCCAGAAAGGCAGGACAGGCCATGGAGAACTGGGAGCCTTGTTATGCTGATGGGCGGGATGTAAATTGCCAACAGCCACTCTGGAGAAGTGTATGGTGTTTCCTGAAACATCTAAAAAACAAAGCAACAGAGCCTAGGGCACTTCCACTTATGGTCCTATAGCTTAGGGAAATTAAAATCAAAAAGACACAGCCACCCCAAAGTTTGGGACGGCTCTGTTTACAAGAACCTCGTTTACGGTACAAGTTCAATATCACAGAAAGCGAAAAATGGATAAAGAAGTTGTGGTACTTACGTACAATGCAATATCACTCAGCAATGAGATCTATGTCATCAGGCCCATAGCAGCATAATGAGTGGATTCAGGTACGATGATTCTAAGTGAAATAAGTCACACAGAAAAAGAAACATCATAAGATATCACTACTACACGGAATGTAAACTTGGCTACACAGGAACTGAATTACAAAACAGAACAGGGTCTCAAATGTAGAAAACCAACTTATGCTTGCTTAAGGGGAAAGGTGAGTTGGGGTGCTGCATAAAACCACAGATTGAAATTAGCACAGATACCGTTCCATAAGCCAAATATGTAATAGACAAGAGCTACTCCTTGCTCAACGAAGTGGACTCAACACCCCATATTAAACGCCTAAGAATATACCTGACTAGTAAGAATCTTAAAACCTATGGATATATGTCTCCAAAAGAGAATCAAGCGTGTGTATAGCGGCATAAACGCAGCAGTGATAGGATTGGTGAGGATCGGTGAGCAAATGCAGACCCTTTGAAGTCATATTGCATGGTACCCATTCCATGGGTCTCAACTCTCCAGGTTTAAGGGATTCTTCCTTCAGCTAAAACATGCATGTGGAACCCAGCCTATGATCCACCGTGTGATTGGGAAACGTGTTCAAAGGTGTCTCAGTTTTCGTCACCTGGTACTCGGGTGCAACATTCCAGACGCTTTACTAACACTCTCCCCACTTGGAGAGTCAGTGCCTTTAAACTCCTGTTTGGCCCAGTTTGCAATTTCTGCGGAAAATGATCAGGAATAGGGAGAACCAATGAGAGACTAGCTGGAAGTGTCTGGACGGGCAAATTTAACTCTCATTTCCCACCAGGAAGAGGAATTAACCAAAGGCTCAGCGTGCCATGCCGGAACCACACTAGGGCCTGAAGCAATCCTGCGGTGTTGCGGCCAGCTCACAAGAAAGCGAGTTGAAGAAAGGAGCTCAGGGGCACTGTAATTCACAAACCTGCAGACTTATAAATGACAGCTATCGTCCAAAAATATACTGAAGTAAGGCTGCCAAGAGGACTTGAAAGCGGGGCAGAATTGCAGGAAACCGATTTCAGGAGGTAGACTGGAATTGCATTTAAAGCATAGGAAAAGAGGCAGAACGTCCACAATGATGCACTTGGTCAAAAAGGGCGTATGCGTTTTTTCGTGAATATATTCAGGAAAAAACGCATACGCCCTTTTTGGCCAACCAAGCAAGCTTGCAAAGGAAATCTGCACTACAATAAGTCTCACTTCCCCCCGGTCAAAAGGGCCATCTGAAAAAAGTGTAAAATCCAGAAAGGCAGGACAGGCCATGGAGAACTGGGAGCCTTGTTATGCTGATGGGCGGGATGTAAATTGCCAACAGCCACTCGGGAGAAGTGTATGGTGTTTCCTGAAACATCTAAAAAACAAAGCAACAGAGCCTAGGGCACTTCCACTTATGGTCCTATAGCTTAGGGAAATGAAAATCAAAAAGACACAGCCACCCCAAAGTTTGGGACGGCTCTGTTTACAAGAACCTCGTTTACGGTACAAGTTCAATATCGCAGAAAGTGAAAAATGGATGAAGAAGTGGTGGTACTTACGTACAATGCAATATCACTCAGCAATGACATCTATGTCATCAGGCCCGTAGCAGCATAATGAGTGGATTCAGGTATGATGATTCTAACTGAAATAAGTCACGCAGAAAAAGAAACATCATAAGATATCACTAATACACGGAATGTAAACTTGGCTACACAGGAACTGGATTACAAAACAGAACAGGGTCTCAAATTTAGAAAACCAACTTATGCTTGCTTAAGGGGAAAGGTGAGTTGGGGTGCTGCATAAAACCAGAGATTGAAATGAGCACAGATAAAGTTCCTTAAGCAAATATGGAATAGACAAGAGCTACTCCTTGCTTAACGAAATGGACTCAACACCCCATATTAAACGCCTAAGTATGTACCTGACTAGTAAGTATCTTAAAACCTATGGATTGCTATGTCTCCGAAAGAGAATCAAGCGTGTGTTCAGGGGCATAAATGCAGCAGTGATAGGATTGGAGAGGTTCGGTGAGCAAATGAAGACCCTTTGAAGTCATATTGCATGGTACCCATTCCACGGGTCTCAACTCTCCAGGTTTAAGGGATTCTTCCTTCAGCTAAAACATGCATGTGGAGCCCAGAATATGATCAACCGTGTGATCGGGAGACGTGTTTAAATATGTCTCCGTTCTCGTCCCCTGGTACTCGGGTGCAACATTCCAGACGCTTTACTAACACTCTCCCGACTTGGAGAGTCAGTGCCTTTAACCTCCTGTTTGTCCCAGTTTGCAATTTCTGCGGAAGATGAACAGGAATAGGGAGAACCAATGAGAGACTAGCTGGAGGTGTCTAGACGGGCAAATTAAACTCTCATTTCCCACCAGGAAGAGGAATTAACCAAAGGCTCAGCGTGCCGTGCCGGAACCAGATTAGGGCCTGAAGCAATCCTGCGGTGTTGCGGCCAGCTCACAAGAAAGCGAGTTGAAGAAAGGAGCTCAGGGGCACTGTAATTCACAAACCTGCAGAGTTATAAATGACAGCTATCGTCCAAAAATATACTGAAGTAAGGCTGCCAAGAGGACTTGAAAGCGGGGCAGAATTGCAGGAAACCGATTTCAGGAGGTAGACTGGAATTGCATTTAAAGCATAGGAAAAGAGGCAGAACGTCCACAATGATGCACTTGGCCAA
Source organism: Grampus griseus (assembly GCF_964374135.1). Lineage (NCBI taxonomy): Eukaryota > Metazoa > Chordata > Mammalia > Artiodactyla > Delphinidae > Grampus > Grampus griseus. The sequence goes on along the minus strand of NW_028133292.1, from coordinate 498,560 downwards.
AAAGGGCGTATGCGTTTTTTCCTGAATATATTCAGGAAAAAACGCATACGCCCTTTTTGGCCAACCAAGCAAGCTTGCAAAGGAAATCTGCACTACGATGAAGTCTCACTTCCCCCCAGTCAAAAGGGCCATCTGAAAAAAGCGTAAAATCCAGAAAGGCAGGACAGGCCATGGAGAACTGGGAGCCTTGTTATGCTGATGGGCCGGATGTAAATTGCCAACAGCCACTCTGGAGAAGTGTATGGTGTTTCCTGAAACATCTAAAAAACAAAGCAACAGAGCCTAGGGCACTTCCACTTATGGTCCTATAGCTTAGGGAAATGAAATTCAAAAGGACACAGCCACCCCAAAGTTTGGAATGGCTCTGTTTACAAGAACCTCGTTTTCGGTACAAGTTCAATATCGCAGAAAGTGAAAAATTGATGAAGAAGTTGTGGTACTTACGTACGATGCAATATCACTCAGCAATGACATCTATGTCATCAGGCCCGTAGCAGCATAATGAGTGGATTCAGGTATGATGATTCTAACTGAAATAAGTCACACAGAAAAAGAAACATCATAAGATATCACTAATACACGGAAAGTAAACTTGGCTACACAGGGATTGGATTACAAACAGAACAGGGTCTCAAATTTAGAAAACCAACTTATGCTTGCTTAAGGGGAAAGGTGAGTTGGGGTGCTGCATAAAACCAGAGATTGAAATGAGCACAGATAAAGTTCCTTAAGCCAAATATGGAATAGACAAGAGCTATTCCTTGGTCAACGAAATGGACTCAACACCCCATATTAAACACCAAAGAATGTACCTGACTAGTAATTATCTTAAAACCTATGGATTGCTATGTCTCCGAAAGAGAATCAAGCATGTGTACAGGGGCATAAACACAGCAGTGATAGGATTGGAGAGGTTCGCTGAGCAAATGAGGACCCTTTGAAGTCATATTGCATGGTACCCATTCCACGGGTCTCAACTCTCCAGGTTTAAGGGATTCTTCCTTCAGCTAAAACATGCATGTGGAACCCAGAGTATGATCAACCGTTTGATCGGGAGACGTCTTCAAATATGTCTCCGTTCTCATCCCCTGGTACTCGGGTGCAACATTCCAGACGCTTTACTAACACTCTCCCGACTTGGAGAGTCAGTGCCTTTAACCTCCTGTTTGGCCCAGTTTGCAATTTCTGCGGAAGATGAACAGGAATAGGGAGAACCAATGAGAGACTAGCTGGAGGTGTCTGGACGGGCAAATTTAACTCTCATTTCCCACCAGGAAGAGGAATTAACCAAAGGCTCAGCGTGCCATGCCGGAACCACACTAGGGCCTGAAGCAATCATGCGGTCTTGTGGCCAGCTCACAGGAAAGCGAGTTGAACAAAGGAGCTCAGGGGCACTGTAATTCACAAACCTGCAGAGTTATAACTGACAGCTATCGTCCAAAAATATACTGAAGTAAGGCTGCCAAGAGGACTTGAAAGCGGAGCAGAATTGCAGGAAACCGATTTCAGGAGGTGCATTGGAATTGCATTTAAAGCATAGGAAAAGAGGCAGAACGTCCACAATGATGCACTTGGCCAAAAAGGACGTATGCGTTTTTTCCTGAATATATTCAGGAAAAAACGCATACGCCCTTTCTGGCCAACCAAGCAAGCTTGCAAAGGAAATCTGCACTACAATGAAATCTCACTTCCCCCCGGTCAAAAGGGCCATCTGAAAAAAGTGTAAAATCCAAAAAGGCAGGACAGGCCATGGAGAACTGGGAGACTGTTATGCTGATGGGCGGGATGTAAATTGCCAACAGCCACTCTGGAGAAGTGTATGGTGTTTCCTGAAACATGTAAAAAACAAAGCAACAGAGCCTAGGGCACTTCCACTTATGGTCCTATAGCTTAGGGAAATGAAAATCAAAAAGACACAGCCACCCCAAAGTTTGGGATGGCTCTGTTTACAAGAACCTCGTTTACGGTACAAGTTCAATATCGCAGAAAGTGAAAAATGGATAAAGAAGTTGTGGTACTTACGTACAATACAATATCACTCAGCAATGACATCTATTTCATCAGGCCCGTAGCAGCATAATGAGTGCATTCAGGTATGATGATTCTAACTGAAATAAGTCACACAGAAAAAGAAACATCATAAAATATCACTAATACACGGAATATAAACTTGGCTACACAGGAACTGGATTACAAAACAGAACAGGGTCTCAAATTTAGAAAACCAACATATGCTTGCTTAAGGTGACAGGTGAGTTGGGGTGCTGCATAAAACCAGAGATTGAAATGAGCACAGATAAAGTTCCTTAAGCCAAATATGGAATAGACAAGAGCTACTCCTTGCTCAACGAAATGGACTCAACACCCCATATTAAACGCCTAAGAATGTACCTGACTAGTAAGTATCTTAAAACCTATGGATTGCTATGTCTGCGAAAGAGAATCAAGCGTGTGTACAGGGGAATAAACGCAGCAGTGATAGGACTGGAGAGGTTCGGTGAGCAAATGAAGACCCTTTGAAGTCATATTGCATGGTACCCATTCCATGGGTCTCAACTCTCCAGGTTTAAGGGATTTTTCCTTCTGCTAAAACATGCATGTGGAACCCAGAGTATGATCAACCATGTGATCGGGAGACGTGTTCAAATATGTCTCCGTTCTTGTCCCCTGGTACTCGGGTGCAACATTCTAGACGCTTTACTAACACTCTCCCAACTTGGAGAGTCAGTGCCTTTAACCTCCTGTTTGGCCCAGTTTGCAATTTCTGCGGAAGATGAACAGGAATAGGGAGAACCAATGAGAGACTAGCTGGACGTGTCTGGACGGGCAAATTTAACTCTCATTTCCCACCAGGAAGAGGAATTAACCAAAGGCTCAGCGTGCCGTGCCGGAACCACACTAGGGCCTGAAGCAATCCTGTGGTGTTGCGGCCAGCTCACAAGAAAGCGAGTTGAAGAAAGGAGCTCAGGGGCACTGTCATTCACAAATCTGCAGAGTTATAAATGACAGCTATCGTCCAAAAATATATTGAAGTAAGGCTGCCAAGAGGACTTGAAAGCGGGGCAGAATTGCAGGAAACCGATTTCAGGAGGTAGACTGGAATTGCATGTAAAGCATAGGAAAAGAGGCAGAACGTCCACAATGATGCACTTGGCCAAAAAGGGCGTATGCGTTTTTTCCTGAATATATTCAGGAAAAAACGCATACGCCCTTTTTGGCCAACCAAGCAAGCTTGCAAAGGAAATCTGCACTACAATGAAGTCTCACTGCCCCCCGGTCAAAAGGGCCATCTGAAAAAAGTGTAAAATCCAGAAAGGCAGGACAGGCCATGGATAACTGGGAGCCTTGTTATGCTGATGGGTGGGATGTAAATTGCCAACAGCCAATCTGGAGAAGTGTATGGTGTTTCCTGAAACATCTACAAAACAAAGCAACAGAGCCTAGGGCACTTCCACTTATGGTCCTATAGCTTAGGGAAATTAAAATCAAAAAGACACAGCCACCCCAAAGTTTGGGACGGCTCTGTTTACAAGAACCTCGTTTACGGTACAAGTTCAATATCGCAGAAAGTGAAAAATGGATAAAGAAGTTGTGGTACTTACTTTCAATGCAATATCACTCAGCAATGAAATCTATGTCATCAGGCCCGTAGCAGCATAATGAGTGGATTCAGGTACGATGATTCTAAGTGAAATAAGTCACAGAGAAAAAGAAACATCATAAGATATCACTACTACACGGAATGTAAACTTGGCTACACAGGAACTGAATTACAAAACAGAACAGGTTCTCAAATGTAGAAAACCAACTTATGCTTGCTTAAGGTGACAGGTGAGTTGGGGTGCTGCATAAAACCAGAGATTGAAATTAGCACAGATACCGTTCCATAAGCCAAATATGTAATAGACAAGAGCTACTCCTTGCTCAACGATGTGGACTCAACACCCCATATTAAACGCCTAAGAATATACCTGACTAGTAAGAATCTTAAACCCTATGGATTTATACGCCTCTGAAAGAGAATCAAGCGTGTGTACAGCGGAATAAACGCAGCAGTGATAGGATTGGTGAGGATCGGTGAGCAAATGCAGACCCTTTGAAGTCATATTGCATGGTACCCATTCCATGGGTCTCAACTCTCCAGGTTTAAGGGATTCTTCCGTCAGCTAAAATATGCATGTGGAACCCAGAGTATGATCCACCGTGTGATCGGGAAACGTGTTCAAATGTGACTCAGTTTTCGTCCCCCGGTACTCGGGTGCAACATTCCAGACGCTTTACTAACACTCTTCCCACTTGGAGAGTCAGTGCCTTTAACCTCCTGTTTGTCCCAGTTTGCAATTTCTGCGGAAAATGAACAGGAATAGGGAGAACCAATAAGAGTCTAGCTGGAGGTGTCTGGACGGGCAAATTTAACTCTCATTTCCCACCAGGAAGAGGAATTAACCAAAGGCTCAGCGTGCCATGCCGGAACCACACTAGGGCCTGAAGCAATCCTGCAGTGTTGTGGCCTGCTCACAAGAAAGCGAGTTGAAGAAAGGAGCTCAGGGGCACTGTCATTCACAAACCTGCAGAGTTATAAATGACAGCTATCGTCCAAAAATATATTGAAGTAAGGCTGCCAAGAGGACTTGAAAGCGGGGCAGAATTGCAGGAAACCGATTTCAGGAGGTAGACTGGAATTGCATGTAAAGCATAGGAAAAGAGGGAGAACGTCCACAGTGATGCACTTGGCCAAAAAGGGCGTATGCGTTTTTTCCTGAATATAGTCAGGAAAAAACGCATACGCCCTTTTTGGCCAACCAAGCAAGCTTGCAAAGGAAATCTGCACTACAATGAAGTCTCACTGCCACCTAGTCAAAAGGGCCATCTGAAAAAAGTGTAAAATCCAGAAAGGCAGGACAAGCCATGGATCGTGGGAGCCTTGTAATGCTGATGGGTGGGATGTAAATTGCCAACAGCCACTCTGGAGAAGTGTATGGTGTTTCCTGAAACATCTAAAAAACAAAGCAACAAAGCCTAGGGCATTTCCGCTTATGGTTCTATAGCTTAGGGAAATTAAAATCAAAAAGACACAGCCACCCCAAAGTTTGGGACGGCTCTGTTTACAAGAAGCTCGTTTACGGTACAAGTTCAATATCGCAGAAATCGAAAAATGGATAAAGAAGTTGTAGTACTTACGTACAATGCAATATCACTCAGCAATGAAATCTATGTCATCAGGCCCGTAGCAGCATAATGAGTGGATTCAGGTACGATGATTGTAAGTGAAATAAGTCACAGAGAAAAAGAAACATCATAAGATATCACTACTACACGGAATGTAAACTTGGCTACACAGGAACTGAATTACAAAACAGAGCAGGGTCTCAAATGTAGAAAACCAACTTATGCTTGCTTAAGGGGAAAGGTGAGTTGGGGTGCTGCATAAAACCAGAGATTGAAATTAGCACAGATACCGTTCCATAAGCCAAATATGTAATAGACAAGAGCTACTCCTTGCTCAACGAAGTGAACTCAACACCCCATATTAAACGCCTAAGAATATACCTGACTAGTAAGAATCTTAAAACCTATGGATTTATATGTCTCCGAAAGAGAATCAAGCGTGTGTACAGCGGCATAAACGCAGCAGTGATAGGATTGGTGAGGATCGGTGAGCAAATGCAGACCCTTTGAAGTCATATTGCATGGTACCCATTCCATGGGTCTCAACTCTCCAGGTTTAAGGGATTCTTCCTTCAGCTAAAACATGCATGTGGAACCCAGAGTATGATCCACCGTGTGATTAGGAAACGTGTTCAAAGGTGTCTCAGTTTTCGTCCCCTGGTACTCGGGTGCAACATTCCAGACGCTTTACTAACACTCTCCCCACTTGGAGAGTCAGTGCCTTTAACCTCCTGTTTGGCCCAGTTTGCAATTTCTGCGGAAAATGAACAGGAATAGGGAGAACCAATGAGAGACTAGCTGGAGGTGTCTGGACGGGCAAATTTAACTCTCATTTCCCACCAGGAAGCGGAATTAACCAAAGGCTCAGAGTGCAGTGCCGGAACCACACTAGGGCCTGAAGCAATCCTGCGGTGTTGCGGCCAGCTCACAAGAAAGTGAGTTGAAGAAAGGAGCTCAGGGGCACTGTCATTCACAAACCTGCAGAGTTATAAATGACAGCTATCGTCCAAAAATATATTGAAGTAAGGCCGCCAAGAGGACTCGAAAGCGGTGCAGAACTGCAGGAAACCGATTTCAGGAGGTAGGTAGGAATTGCATTTAAAGCATAGGAAAAGAGACAGAACTTGGAAAATAATGCACTTGGCAAAAAAGGGCATATGTGTTTTATCCAGAGCTCTCATAACCGAGGGGAGGAGATTCCCAGCAGGCTCCAACTGCCACCTGAGGGCTCATGTTGTCAAGGCAACGTGAGCAAGCCAGGCAGGAGTTACCTCACAGCAGAGATCCCACCTCACAGAAGGGTGAGAAACCCAGCCAACATCAGACTCTCACCAGAGGGCCCACATCACCAAGGGGATGGGAACCAGGCAGGAGTGTCTTCACACCAGTGGGGCCACATCATCGAAAGGTGAGGTACTCAGCACATGTGTCCTCAAACCAGAGGACCCACATCACTAAGGGCCTCAGAGTGAGGCAGGCAGGAGTAGCCTCACAACACTGGGCCCATAGAATAAAAAAGTGAGGAATCCAGCAGTTGGAACCTCCCAGCAGGGGGCCCAGAGGACCGAGGCTATGGGATCCAGGCCACAGTGAACTCACAGAAGAGGGCCCATGTCATGAAACTGAGCAACCCAGCCATTGGGACCTCAGAGCAGGAGGCCCACATCCCCATGGGGATATAAATCTGGTAGGAGTGTCCTCGCACCACTGAAAACGTATCAGAAAATTTTGGGAGACCAGTAGTTAGAGCCTGATGCCAGAGGACCCTCATCACCAAGGGAAGGAGGCTCCCAGCAGGCTCCAACGGCCACCAGAGGGCTGACGTCGCCAAGGCGATGTGTGCCAACCAGGCACGAATGACCTCACAGCAGAGGGCCCACCTCAGAGAAGTGTGACGAACCCAGTCAGGATCAGACTCGCACCAGAGGGCCCACATCACCAAATGAATTGGAACCAGGCAGGAGTGTCCTCACATGAGTAGGGCCACATCATCTAAAGGTGAGGAACCCAGAACACGTGGCTTCAAACCATAGGACACGCATCACCAAGGGGCTGGGCGTGAGGCAGGCAGGAGGAGCCTCACAACAGAGGGCCCAAAAATAAGGAAGGTGAGGAATCCAGCAGTTGCAACCTCCCAGCAGGCGGCCCAGAGCACAGAGGCTAGGGGATCCAAGCCAGAGTGAACTAACACCAGACAGCCCACATCATGAAACTGTGAGCAACCCAGACATTGGGACCTCAGAGCAGAAGGCCCACATCCCCATGGTGATGGGAACATGACAGGAGTGTCCTGGCATCACTGGGCTCACATCAGAAAACGTGGGGTGCTCAGAAGTTAGGGCCTGACGCTAGAGGGCACTCATCACCGAGGGGAGGAGGCTCCCAGCAGGCTCCAGCTGCCACCAGAGGGCCAACGTCACCAAGGCGATGTGTGCCAGCCCGGCAGGAGTGACCTCACAGCAGAGGCCCCACCTCACAGAAGGGTGAGGAACACAGCCAGGATCAGACTCTCACCAGAGGGCCCACATCACCAAGGGGAAGGGAATCAGGCAGGAGTGTCCCCACATCAGTGGGACAACATCATCGAAAGGTGAGGATCCCAGTACATGTAGCCTCAAACCAGAGGAACCACATCACCAAGGGGTTCGGAATGAGGCTGGCAGGACCGGCCTCACAACACAGGGTCCATAGAATATAAAAGTTGAGGAATCCAGCAGTTGGAACCTCCCAGCAAGCGGCCCAGAGCACCGAGGCTATGGGATCCAGGCCGCAGTGAACTCACAGCAGAGGGCCCACATCATGAACCTGTGAGCAGCCCAGCCGTTGGGACCTCAGAACAGAAGGCCCACATCCCCATTGGGATGGGAACCTGGCAGGAGTGGCTTCGCACCACTTAGCACATATCAGAAGATGTTAGGAGCCCAGCAGTTAGGGCCTGACGCCAGGGGGCCCTCATAACTGAGGGGAGGAGACTCCCAGCAGGTTCCAACTGCCAACAGAGGGCCCACGTCTACAAGGTGGCATGCGCCAGCCAGGCAGTAGTGACCTCACAACAGAGGGCCTATCTCACAGAAGGGTGAGGAACCGAGGTAGGATGAGACTCTTGCCAGAGGGCCCACAACACCAAGGGGATGGGAACCAGTCAGGACTGTCCTCTCACCAGTGGGGCCACATCATCGAAAGGTGAGGAACCCAGCACATGCGGCCTCATATCAGAGGACATACATCACAAAGGGGATGGGAGTGAGGCAGGTAGGAGTAGCCTAAAAACAGAGGGCCCAAAGAATAAAAAAGGTGAGGAATCCAGCATTTGGAACCTCCCAGCAGGCGGCCGAGAGCACAGAAGCTATGGGATGCAGGCAGGAGTGAACTAACAGCAGAGAGCCCACATCATGAAACTGTGAGCAACCCAGGCGTTGGGACCTCAGAGCAGAAAGCCCACATCCCCATGGGGATGGGAACCTGACAGGAGTGTCCTGGCATCACTGGGCTCACATCAGAAAACGTGGGGAGCCCAGCAGTTAGGGCCTGATGCTAGAGGGCTGTCATCACCGAGGGCAGGAGGCTCCCAGCAGGTTCCATGTGCCAACAGAGGGCCCACGTCGCCAAGGTGATGTGTGCAAGTCAGGTAGGATTGACCTCACAGCAGAGGGCCTACCTCACAGAAGAGTGAGGAACCCAGCCAGGATAAGACTGTCACCAGAAGGCCCACATCACCAAGGGGATGGGAACCAGGCAGGAGTGTCCTCACACCAGTGGGGCCACATCATTGAAAGTTGCGGAACCCAGCATATGTGGCCTCAAACCAGAGGACCCACATCACAAAGGGGATGCGAGTGAGGCAGGCAGGAGGAGCATCGCAACACAGGCCCCATAGAATACAAAAGTTGAGGAATCGAGCAGTTGGAACCTTCCAGCAGGCGGCCCAGAGCACAGAGGCTATGGCATCCAGGCCAGAGTGAACTAACAGCAGAGAGCCCACATCATGAAACTGTGAACAACCCAGCCGTTGGGACCTCAGAACAGAAGGCCCACATCCCAATGGGTATGTGAACCTGGATGGAGTGTCTTCGAACCACTGGGTGCACATCACAAAATGTGGGGAGCCCAGCCGTTAGGGCCTGACGCCAGAGTGCCCTCATCACCGAGGGGAGGAGGCTCCCAGCAGGCTCCAAGTGCCACCAGAGGGCTCATGTCCACAAGGCGAGGTGAGCAAGCCAGGCAGGAGTGACCTCACAGCAGACGGCCCACCTCACAGATGGGTGAAGAACCCAGCCAGGATCAGACTCTCAACAGAGAGCCCACATCACCAAGGGGATGTGAACCAGGCAGGAGTCTCCTAAGACCATTGGTCCCACATCATCGAAAGGTGAGGAACCCAGCACATGTGGCCTCAAACCAGAGGACACACATCACGAAGGGACTGGGAGTGAGGCAGGCAGGAGGATCCTCACAACAGAGGGCCTAAAAAATTAAAAAAGTGAGGAATCCAGCAGTTGGAACCTTCCAGCAGGCGGCCAAGAACACAGAGGCTATGGGATCCAGGCCACAGTGAACTAACACCAGAGAGCCCACATCATGAAACTGTGATCAACCCAGCCGTTGGAACGTCAGAGCAGAAGGCCCACATCCCCATGGAGATGGGAACCTAAGAGGAGTGCCCGAGCATCACTGGGCTCACTAAGAAAAGTTGGGGAGCCCAGCAGTTAGGGCTTGACGTCAGAGGGCCCTCATCACAGAGGTGAGGAGGCTCCCAGCAGGGTCCAAGTGCCACCAGAGGGCTCATGTCAACAAGGCGATGTGAGCAAGCCAGGCAAGAGTTACCTGATAGTAGAGGGCCCACCTCACAGATGGTTGAGGAACCCAGCCAGGATCAGACTCTCACCAGAGGGCCCACATCACAAAGGGGATGGGAACCAGTCAGGATTATCCTCACACCAGTGGGGCCTCATCATCTTAACGTGAGGAACCCAGCACATGTGTCCTCAAACCAGAGGACCCACATCACAAAGGGCCTTGGAGTGAGGCAGGCAGGAGTAGCCTCACAACACAGGGCAAATAATATAAAATACGTGAGGATTCCAGCATTTAGACCTTCCAGCAGGTAGCTCAGAACACCGAGGCTATGGGATCCAGGCCACAGTGAACTCACAGCAGAGGGCCAACATCATAAAACTGTGAGCAACCCAGGCGTTGGGACCACAGAGCAGAAGGCCCACATCCCCATGGGAATGGGAACCTGGCTGGAGTGTCCTCGCACCACTGGGCACACATCAGAAAATGTGGGGAGCCCACCATTTAGGGCCTGACGCCAGAGGGCTGTCATCACCGAGAGGAGGAGGCACCCTGCACGCTCCAACTGCCACCAGAGGGCTCACGTCTCCAAGGTGACGTGTGCCAGCCAGTCAGGAGTGACCTCACAGCAGAGGGCTTACCTCACAGAACGTTGAGGAACCCAGCCAGGATTAGACTCTCGCCAGAGGGCCCACCTCACCAAGCGGATGGTAACCAGGCAGGAGTGTCCTCACACGAGTGGGGCCACATCATCGAAAGGTGAGGAACGCAGCACATGTGGCCTCAAGCTATAGGACAGTCATCACCAAGGGGCTGGCAGCGAGGCAGGCAGGAGGAGCCTCACAACAGAGGGCACATAGAATAAAAAAGTTGAGGAATCCAGCAGTTGGAACCTCCCAGCAGGCGGCTCAGAGCACCGATGATAAGGGATCCTTGCCGGAGTGAACTCACAGCAGAGGGCCCACATCATGGTACTGTGAGCAAGCCAGCCGTTTTGACCTCAGAGCAGAAGGCCCATATCCCCATGGGGATGCGAACCTGGCAAGAGTGTCCTCACTCACTTGGCGCACATCAGAAAATGTGGGGAGCCCAGCAGTTATGGCCTAAGGCAAGAGGGCCCTCATCACTGAGGGGAGGAGGATCCCAGCACACTCCAACTGCCACCAGAGGGCCCACGTCGCCAAGGTGACTTGTGCCAGACAGGCATGATTGACCTCACAGAAGAGGGCCCACCTCACAGAAGGGTGAGGAACCCAGCCAGGATCAGACTCTCACCTGAGGGCCCACATCAGCAAGAGGATGGGAACTAGTCAGGACTGTCTTCCCTCCAGTGGGGCCACATCATTGAAAGGTGCGGAACCCAGCACATGTGGCCTCAAATCAGAGGACACATATCACAAAGGGAATGGGAGTGAGGCAGGCAGGAGTAGCTTAAAAACAGAGGGCCCAAAGAATAAGAAAGGTGAGGAATCCAGCAGTTGGAACCTCCCAGCAGGCAGCCGAGAGCACAGAAGCTATGGGATGCAGGCAGGAGTGAACTAACAGCAGAGAGCCCACATCATGAAACTGTGAGCAACCCAGGCGTTGGGACCTCAGAGCAGAAGGCCCACATCCCAATGGGGATGTGAACCTGGATGGAGTGTCCTCGCACCACTGGGCGCACATCACGAAATGTGGGGAGCCCAGCTCTTAGGGCCTGACGCCAGAGGGCCCTCATCACCGAGGGGAGGAGGCTCCCAGCAGGCTCCAAGTGCCACCAGAGGGCTCATGTCCACAAGGCGAGGTGAGCAAGCCAGGGAGGAGTGACCTCACAGCAGACGGCCCACCTCACAGATGGGTGAAGAACCCAGCCAGGATCAGACTCTCAACAGAGGGCCCACATCACCAAGGGGATGTGAACCAGGCAGGAGTCTCCTAAGACCATTGGTCCCACATCATTGAAAGGTGAGGAACCCAGCACATGTGGCCTCAAACCAGAGGACACACATCACGAAGGGGCTGGGAGTGAGGCAGGCAGGAGGATCCTCACAACAGAGGGCCCAAAAAATTAAAAAAGTGAGGAATCCAGCAGTTGGAACCTCCCAGCAGGCGGCCAAGAACACAGAGGCTATGGGATCCAGGCCACAGTGAACTAACACCAGAGAGCCCACATCATGAAACTGTGATCAACCCAGCCGTTGGAACGTCAGAGCAGAAGGCCCACATCCCCATGGAGATGGGAACCTAAGAGGAGTGCCCGAGCATCACTGGGCTCACTAAGAAAAGTTGGGGAGCCCAGCAGTTAGGGCCTGACGTCAGAGGGCCCTCATCACCGGGGGGCGGAGATTCCCAGCACGCTCCAACTGCCACCACACAGCTGACTTCACCAAGGCATTGTGTGCCAGCCATGCAGGAGTGACCTATCAGCAGAGGGTCTCCCTCACAGAAGGCTGAGGAACACAGCCAGGAACAGACTCTCACCAGGGGGTCCGCATAACCACGTGGATGAGAAGCAGTCAGGAGTGTCCTCACACTAGTGGGGCCACATCATTGAAAGGTGAGGAACCCAGCAAAGGTGGCCACAAACCAGAGGACCCACATCACCAGGGGGTTGAGAGTGAGGTAGGTGTCTGGACAGGCATATTTAACACTCATTTCCCACCAGGAAGAGGAATTAACCAAAGGCTCAGCGTGCCATGCCGGAACCACACTAGGGCCTGAATCAATCCTGCGGTGTTGCGGCCAGCTCACAAGAAAGCGAGTTGAAGAAAGGAGCTCAGGGGCACTGTCATTCACAAACCTGCAGAGTTATAAATGACAGCTATCGTCCAAAAATATATTGAAGTAAGGCCGCCAAGAGGACTCGAAAGCGGTGCAGAACTGCAGGAAACCGATTTCAGGAGGTAGGTAGGAATTGCATTTAAAGCATAGGAAAAGAGACAGAACTTGGAAAATAATGCACTTGGCAAAAAAGGGCATATGTGTTTTATCCAGAGCTCTCATAACCGAGGGGAGGAGATTCCCAGCAGGCTCCAACTGCCACCTGAGGGCTCATGTTGTCAAGGCAACGTGAGCAAGCCAGGCAGGAGTTACCTCACAGCAGAGATCCCACCTCACAGAAGGGTGAGAAACCCAGCCAACATCAGACTCTCACCAGAGGGCCCACATCACCAAGGGGATGGGAACCAGGCAGGAGTGTCTTCACACCAGTGGGGCCACATCATCGAAAGGTGAGGTACTCAGCACATGTGTCCTCAAACCAGAGGACCCACATCACTAAGGGCCTCAGAGTGAGGCAGGCAGGAGTAGCCTCACAACACTGGGCCCATAGAATAAAAAAGTGAGGAATCCAGCAGTTGGAACCTCCCAGCAGGGGGCCCAGAGGACCGAGGCTATGGGATCCAGGCCACAGTGAACTCACAGAAGAGGGCCCATGTCATGAAACTGAGCAACCCAGCCATTGGGACCTCAGAGCAGGAGGCCCACATCCCCATGGGGATATAAATCTGGTAGGAGTGTCCTCGCACCACTGAAAACGTATCAGAAAATTTTGGGAGACCAGTAGTTAGAGCCTGATGCCAGAGGACCCTCATCACCAAGGGAAGGAGGCTCCCAGCAGGCTCCAACGGCCACCAGAGGGCTGACGTCGCCAAGGCGATGTGTGCCAACCAGGCACGAATGACCTCACAGCAGAGGGCCCACCTCAGAGAAGTGTGACGAACCCAGTCAGGATCAGACTCGCACCAGAGGGCCCACATCACCAAATGAATTGGAACCAGGCAGGAGTGTCCTCACATGAGTAGGGCCACATCATCTAAAGGTGAGGAACCCAGAACACGTGGCTTCAAACCATAGGACACGCATCACCAAGGGGCTGGGCGTGAGGCAGGCAGGAGGAGCCTCACAACAGAGGGCCCAAAAATAAGGAAGGTGAGGAATCCAGCAGTTGCAACCTCCCAGCAGGCGGCCCAGAGCACAGAGGCTAGGGGATCCAAGCCAGAGTGAACTAACACCAGACAGCCCACATCATGAAACTGTGAGCAACCCAGACATTGGGACCTCAGAGCAGAAGGCCCACATCCCCATGGTGATGGGAACATGACAGGAGTGTCCTGGCATCACTGGGCTCACATCAGAAAACGTGGGGTGCTCAGAAGTTAGGGCCTGACGCTAGAGGGCACTCATCACCGAGGGGAGGAGGCTCCCAGCAGGCTCCAGCTGCCACCAGAGGGCCAACGTCACCAAGGCGATGTGTGCCAGCCCGGCAGGAGTGACCTCACAGCAGAGGCCCCACCTCACAGAAGGGTGAGGAACACAGCCAGGATCAGACTCTCACCAGAGGGCCCACATCACCAAGGGGAAGGGAATCAGGCAGGAGTGTCCCCACATCAGTGGGACAACATCATCGAAAGGTGAGGATCCCAGTACATGTAGCCTCAAACCAGAGGAACCACATCACCAAGGGGTTCGGAATGAGGCTGGCAGGACCGGCCTCACAACACAGGGTCCATAGAATATAAAAGTTGAGGAATCCAGCAGTTGGAACCTCCCAGCAAGCGGCCCAGAGCACCGAGGCTATGGGATCCAGGCCGCAGTGAACTCACAGCAGAGGGCCCACATCATGAACCTGTGAGCAGCCCAGCCGTTGGGACCTCAGAACAGAAGGCCCACATCCCCATTGGGATGGGAACCTGGCAGGAGTGGCTTCGCACCACTTAGCACATATCAGAAAATGTTAGGAGCCCAGCAGTTAGGGCCTGACGCCAGGGGGCCCTCATAACTGAGGGGAGGAGACTCCCAGCAGGTTCCAACTGCCAACAGAGGGCCCACGTCTACAAGGTGGCATGCGCCAGCCAGGCAGTAGTGACCTCACAACAGAGGGCCTATCTCACAGAAGGGTGAGGAACCGAGGTAGGATGAGACTCTTGCCAGAGGGCCCACAACACCAAGGGGATGGGAACCAGTCAGGACTGTCCTCTCACCAGTGGGGCCACATCATCGAAAGGTGAGGAACCCAGCACATGCGGCCTCATATCAGAGGACATACATCACAAAGGGGATGGGAGTGAGGCAGGTAGGAGTAGCCTAAAAACAGAGGGCCCAAAGAATAAAAAAGGTGAGGAATCCAGCATTTGGAACCTCCCAGCAGGCGGCCGAGAGCACAGAAGCTATGGGATGCAGGCAGGAGTGAACTAACAGCAGAGAGCCCACATCATGAAACTGTGAGCAACCCAGGCGTTGGGACCTCAGAGCAGAAAGCCCACATCCCCATGGGGATGGGAACCTGACAGGAGTGTCCTGGCATCACTGGGCTCACATCAGAAAACGTGGGGAGCCCAGCAGTTAGGGCCTGATGCTAGAGGGCTGTCATCACCGAGGGCAGGAGGCTCCCAGCAGGTTCCATGTGCCAACAGAGGGCCCACGTCGCCAAGGTGATGTGTGCAAGTCAGGTAGGATTGACCTCACAGCAGAGGGCCTACCTCACAGAAGAGTGAGGAACCCAGCCAGGATAAGACTGTCACCAGAAGGCCCACGTCACCAAGGGGATGGGAACCAGGCAGGAGTGTCCTCACACCAGTGGGGCCACATCATTGAAAGTTGCGGAACCCAGCATATGTGGCCTCAAACCAGAGGACCCACATCACAAAGGGGATGCGAGTGAGGCAGGCAGGAGGAGCATCGCAACACAGGCCCCATAGAATACAAAAGTTGAGGAATCGAGCAGTTGGAACCTTCCAGCAGGCGGCCCAGAGCACAGAGGCTATGGCATCCAGGCCAGAGTGAACTAACAGCAGAGAGCCCACATCATGAAACTGTGAACAACCCAGCCGTTGGGACCTCAGAACAGAAGGCCCACATCCCAATGGGTATGTGAACCTGGATGGAGTGTCTTCGAACCACTGGGTGCACATCACAAAATGTGGGGAGCCCAGCCGTTAGGGCCTGACGCCAGAGTGCCCTCATCACCGAGGGGAGGAGGCTCCCAGCAGGCTCCAAGTGCCACCAGAGGGCTCATGTCCACAAGGCGAGGTGAGCAAGCCAGGCAGGAGTGACCTCACAGCAGACGGCCCACCTCACAGATGGGTGAAGAACCCAGCCAGGATCAGACTCTCAACAGAGAGCCCACATCACCAAGGGGATGTGAACCAGGCAGGAGTCTCCTAAGACCATTGGTCCCACATCATCGAAAGGTGAGGAACCCAGCACATGTGGCCTCAAACCAGAGGACACACATCACGAAGGGACTGGGAGTGAGGCAGGCAGGAGGATCCTCACAACAGAGGGCCTAAAAAATTAAAAAAGTGAGGAATCCAGCAGTTGGAACCTTCCAGCAGGCGGCCAAGAACACAGAGGCTATGGGATCCAGGCCACAGTGAACTAACACCAGAGAGCCCACATCATGAAACTGTGATCAACCCAGCCGTTGGAACGTCAGAGCAGAAGGCCCACATCCCCATGGAGATGGGAACCTAAGAGGAGTGCCCGAGCATCACTGGGCTCACTAAGAAAAGTTGGGGAGCCCAGCAGTTAGGGCTTGACGTCAGAGGGCCCTCATCACAGAGGTGAGGAGGCTCCCAGCAGGGTCCAAGTGCCACCAGAGGGCTCATGTCAACAAGGCGATGTGAGCAAGCCAGGCAAGAGTTACCTGATAGTAGAGGGCCCACCTCACAGATGGTTGAGGAACCCAGCCAGGATCAGACTCTCACCAGAGGGCCCACATCACAAAGGGGATGGGAACCAGTCAGGATTATCCTCACACCAGTGGGGCCTCATCATCTTAACGTGAGGAACCCAGCACATGTGTCCTCAAACCAGAGGACCCACATCACAAAGGGCCTTGGAGTGAGGCAGGCAGGAGTAGCCTCACAACACAGGGCAAATAATATAAAATACGTGAGGATTCCAGCATTTAGACCTTCCAGCAGGTAGCTCAGAACACCGAGGCTATGGGATCCAGGCCACAGTGAACTCACAGCAGAGGGCCAACATCATAAAACTGTGAGCAACCCAGGCGTTGGGACCACAGAGCAGAAGGCCCACATCCCCATGGGAATGGGAACCTGGCTGGAGTGTCCTCGCACCACTGGGCACACATCAGAAAATGTGGGGAGCCCACCATTTAGGGCCTGACGCCAGAGGGCTGTCATCACCGAGAGGAGGAGGCACCCTGCACGCTCCAACTGCCACCAGAGGGCTCACGTCTCCAAGGTGACGTGTGCCAGCCAGTCAGGAGTGACCTCACAGCAGAGGGCTTACCTCACAGAACGTTGAGGAACCCAGCCAGGATTAGACTCTCGCCAGAGGGCCCACCTCACCAAGCGGATGGTAACCAGGCAGGAGTGTCCTCACACGAGTGGGGCCACATCATCGAAAGGTGAGGAACGCAGCACATGTGGCCTCAAGCTATAGGACAGTCATCACCAAGGGGCTGGCAGCGAGGCAGGCAGGAGGAGCCTCACAACAGAGGGCACATAGAATAAAAAAGTTGAGGAATCCAGCAGTTGGAACCTCCCAGCAGGCGGCTCAGAGCACCGATGATAAGGGATCCTTGCCGGAGTGAACTCACAGCAGAGGGCCCACATCATGGTACTGTGAGCAAGCCAGCCGTTTTGACCTCAGAGCAGAAGGCCCATATCCCCATGGGGATGCGAACCTGGCAAGAGTGTCCTCACTCACTTGGCGCACATCAGAAAATGTGGGGAGCCCAGCAGTTATGGCCTAAGGCAAGAGGGCCCTCATCACTGAGGGGAGGAGGATCCCAGCACACTCCAACTGCCACCAGAGGGCCCACGTCGCCAAGGTGACTTGTGCCAGACAGGCATGATTGACCTCACAGAAGAGGGCCCACCTCACAGAAGGGTGAGGAACCCAGCCAGGATCAGACTCTCACCTGAGGGCCCAAATCAGCAAGAGGATGGGAACTAGTCAGGACTGTCTTCCCTCCAGTGGGGCCACATCATTGAAAGGTGCGGAACCCAGCACATGTGGCCTCAAATCAGAGGACACATATCACAAAGGGAATGGGAGTGAGGCAGGCAGGAGTAGCTTAAAAACAGAGGGCCCAAAGAATAAGAAAGGTGAGGAATCCAGCAGTTGGAACCTCCCAGCAGGCAGCCGAGAGCACAGAAGCTATGGGATGCAGGCAGGAGTGAACTAACAGCAGAGAGCCCACATCATGAAACTGTGAGCAACCCAGGCGTTGGGACCTCAGAGCAGAAGGCCCACATCCCAATGGGGATGTGAACCTGGATGGAGTGTCCTCGCACCACTGGGCGCACATCACGAAATGTGGGGAGCCCAGCTCTTAGGGCCTGACGCCAGAGGGCCCTCATCACCGAGGGGAGGAGGCTCCCAGCAGGCTCCAAGTGCCACCAGAGGGCTCATGTCCACAAGGCGAGGTGAGCAAGCCAGGGAGGAGTGACCTCACAGCAGACGGCCCACCTCACAGATGGGTGAAGAACCCAGCCAGGATCAGACTCTCAACAGAGGGCCCACATCACCAAGGGGATGTGAACCAGGCAGGAGTCTCCTAAGACCATTGGTCCCACATCATTGAAAGGTGAGGAACCCAGCACATGTGGCCTCAAACCAGAGGACACACATCACGAAGGGGCTGGGAGTGAGGCAGGCAGGAGGATCCTCACAACAGAGGGCCCAAAAAATTAAAAAAGTGAGGAACCCAGCAGTTGGAACCTCCCAGCAGGCGGCCAAGAACACAGAGGCTATGGGATCCAGGCCACAGTGAACTAACACCAGAGAGCCCACATCATGAAACTGTGATCAACCCAGCCGTTGGAACGTCAGAGCAGAAGGCCCACATCCCCATGGAGATGGGAACCTAAGAGGAGTGCCCGAGCATCACTGGGCTCACTAAGAAAAGTTGGGGAGCCCAGCAGTTAGGGCCTGACGTCAGAGGGCCCTCATCACCGGGGGGCGGAGATTCCCAGCACGCTCCAACTGCCACCACACAGCTGACTTCACCAAGGCATTGTGTGCCAGCCATGCAGGAGTGACCTATCAGCAGAGGGTCTCCCTCACAGAAGGCTGAGGAACACAGCCAGGAACAGACTCTCACCAGGGGGTCCGCATAACCACGTGGATGAGAAGCAGTCAGGAGTGTCCTCACACTAGTGGGGCCACATCATTGAAAGGTGAGGAACCCAGCAAAGGTGGCCACAAACCAGAGGACCCACATCACCAGGGGGTTGAGAGTGAGGTAGGTGTCTGGACAGGCATATTTAACACTCATTTCCCACCAGGAAGAGGAATTAACCAAAGGCTCAGCGTGCCATGCCGGAACCACACTAGGGCCTGAATCAATCCTGCGGTGTTGCGGCCAGCTCACAAGAAAGCGAGTTGAAGAAAGGAGCTCAGGGGCACTGTCATTCACAAACCTGCAGAGTTATAAATGACAGCTATCGTCCAAAAATATATTGAAGTAAGGCTGCCAAGAGGACTTGAAAGCGGGGCAGAATTGCAGGAAACCGATTTCAGGAGGTAGACTGGAATTGCATGTAAAGCATAGGAAAAGAGGCAGAACGTCCACAATGATGCACTTGGCAAAAAGTGCGTATGCGTTTTTTCCTGAATATATTCAGGAAAAAACGCATATGCACTTTTTGGCCAATGAAGCAAGCTTGCAAAGGAAATCTGCACTACAATGAAGTCTCACTGCCCCCCGGTCAAAAGGGCCATCTGAAAAAAGTGTAAAATCCAGAAAGGCAGGACAGGCCATGGAGAACTGGGAGCCTTGTTATGCTGATGGGCGGGATGTAAATTGCCAACAGCCACTCTGGAGAAGTGTATGGTGTTTCCTGAAACATCTAAAAAACAAAGCAACAGAGCCTAGGGCACTTCCACTTATGGTCCTATAGCTTAGGGAAATTAAAATCAAAAAGACACAGCCACCCCAAAGTTTGGGATGGCTCTGTTTACAAGAACCTCGTTTACGGTACAAGTTCAATATCGCAGAAAGCGAAAAATGGATAAAGAAGTTGTGGTACTTACGTACAATGCAATATCACTCAGCAATGAAATCTATGTCATCAGGCCCGTAGCAGCATAATGAGTGGATTCAGGTACGATGATTCTAAGTGAAATAAGTCACACAGAAAAAGAAACATCATAAGATATCACTACTACACGGAATGTAAACTTGTCTACACAGGAACTGAATTACAAAACAGAACAGGGTCTCAAATGTAGAAAACCAACTTATGCTTGCTTAAGGGGAAAGGTGAGTTGGGGTGCTGCATATAACCAGAGATTGAAATTAACACAGATAACGTTCCATAAGCCAAATATATAATAGACAAGAGCTACTCCTTGCTCAACGAAGTGGACTCAACACCCCATATTAAACGCCTAAGAATATACCTGACTATTAAGAATCTTAAAACCTATGGATTTATATGTCTCCGAAAGAGAATCAAGCGTGTGTACAGCGGCATAAACGCAGCAGTGATAGGATTGGTGAGGATCGGTGAGCAAATGCAGACCCTTTGAAGTCATATTGCATGGTACCCATACCATGGTTCTCAACTCTCCAGGTTTAAGGGATTCTTCCTTCAGCTAAAACATGCATGTGGAACCCAGACTATAATCCACCGTGTGATTGGGAAACGTGTTCCAAGGTGTCTCAGTTTTCGTCCCCTGGTACTCGGGTGCAACATTCCAGACGCTTTACTAACACTCTCCCCACTTGGAGAGTCAGTGCCTTTAACCTCCTGTTTGGCCCAGTTTGCAATTTCTGCGGAAAATGAACTGGAATAGGGAGAACCAATGAGAGACTAGCTGGAGGTGTCCGGACGGGCAAATTTAACTCTCATTTCCCACCAGGAAGAGGAATTAACCAAAGGCTCAGCGTGCCATGCCGGAACCACACTAGGGCCTGAAACAATCCTGCGGTGTTGCGGCCAGCTCACAAGAAAGCAAGTTGAAGAAAGGAGCTCAGGGGCACTGTCATTCACAAACCTGCAGAGTTATAAATGACAGCTATCGTCCAAAAATATATTGAAGTAAGGCTGCCAAGAGGACTTGAAAGCGGGGTAGAATTGCAGGAAACCAATTTCAGGAGGTAGACTGGAATTGCATGTAAAGCATAGGAAAAGAGGCAGAACGTCCACAATGATGCACTTGGCCAAAAAGGGCGTATGCATTTTTTCCTGAATATATTCAGGAAAAAACGCATACGCCCTTTTTGGCCAACCAAGCAAGCTTGCAAAGGAAATCTGCACTACAATGAAGTCTCACTGCCCCCCGGTCAAAAGGGCCATCTGAAAAAAGTGTAAAATCCAGAAAGGCAGGACAGGCCATCGAGAACTGGGAGCCTTGTTATGCTGATGGGCGGGATGAAAATTGCCAACAGCCACTCGGGAGAAGTGTATGGTGTTTCCTGAAACATCTACAAAACAAAGCAACAGAGCCTAGGGCACTTCCACTTATGGTCCTATAGCTTAGGGAAATGAAAATCAAAAAGACACAGCCACCCCAAAGTTTGGGACGGCTCTGTTTACAAGAACCTCGTTTACGGTACAAGTTCAATATCGCAGAAAGTGAAAAATGGATGAAGAAGTTGTGGTACTTACGTACAATGCAATATCACTCAGCAATGACATCTATGTCATCAGGCCCATAGCAGCATAATGAGTGGATTCAGGTATGATGATTCTAACTGAAAGAAGTCACACAGAAAAAGAAACATCATAAGATATCACTAATACACGGAAAGTAAACTTGGCTACACAGGAATTGGATTACAAACAGAACAGGGTCTCAAATTTAGAAAACCAACTTATGCTTGCTTAAGGAGAAAGGTGAGTTGGGGTGCTGCATAAAACCAGAGATTGAAATGAGCACAGATAAAGTTCCTTAAGCCAAATATGGAATAGACAAGAGCTACTCCTTGCTCAACGAAATGGACTCAACACCCCATATTAAACGCCTAAGAATGTACCTGACTAGTAAGTATCTTAAAACCTATGGATTGCTATGTCTCTGAAAGAGAATCAAGCGTGTGTACAGGGGCATAAACGCAGCAGTGATAGGATTGGAGAGGTTCGCTGAGCAAATGAGGACCCTTTGAAGTCATATTGCATGGTACCCATTCCACGGGTCTCAACTCTCCAGGTTTAAGGGATTCTTCCTTCAGCTAAAACATGCATGTGGAACCCAGAGTATGATCAACCGTGTGATCGGGAGACGTCTTCAAATATGTCTCCGTTCTCGTCCCCTGGTACTCGGGTGCAACATTCCAGACGCTTTACTAACACTCTCCCGACTTGGAGAGTCAGTGCCTTTAACCTCCTGTTTGGCCCAGTTTGCAATTTCTGCGGAAGATGAACAGGAATAGGGAGAACCAATGAGAGACTAGCTGGAGGTGTCTGGACGGGCAAATTTAACTCTCATTTCCCACCAGGAAGAGGAATTAAGCAAAGGCTCAGAGTGCCGTGCCGGAACCAGATTAGGGCCTGAAGCAATCCTGCGGTGTTGCGGCCAGCTCACAAGAAAGCGAGTTGAAGAAAGGAGCTCAGGGGCACTGTAATTCACAAACCTGCAGAGTTATAAATGACAGCTATCGTCCAAAAATATACTGAAGTAAGGCTGCCAAGAGGACTTGAAAGCGGGGCAGAATTGCAGGAAACCAATTTCAGGAGGTAGACTGGAATTGCATTTAAAGCATAGGAAAAGAGGCAGAACGTCCACAATGATGCACTTGGCCAAAAAGGGCGTATGCGTTTTTTCCTGAATATATTCAGGAAAAAACGCATACGCCCTTTTTGGCCAACCAAGCAAGCTTGCAAAGGCAATCTGCACTACAATAAGTCTCACTTCCCCCCGGTCAAAAGGGCCATCTGAAAAAAGTGTAAAATCCAGAAAGGCAGGACAGGCCATGGAGAACTGGGAGCCTTGTTATGCTGATGGGCGGGATGTAAATTGCCAACAGCCACTCCGGAAAAGTGTATGGTGTTTCCTGAAACATCTAAAAAACAAAGCAACAGAGCCTAGGGCACTTCCACTTATGTTCCTATAGCTTAGGGCAATGAAAATCAAAAAGACACAGCCACCCCAAAGTTTGGGACGGCTCTGTTTACAAGAACCTCGTTTACGGTACAAGTGCAATATCGCAGAAAGTGAAAAATGGATGAAGAAGTTGTGGTACTTACGTACAATACAATATTACTCAGCAATGACATCTATGTCATCAGGCCCGTAGCAGCATAATGAGTGCATTCAGGTATGATGATTCTAACTGAAAGAAGTCACACAGAAAAAGAAACATCATAAGATATCACTAATACACGGAAAGTAAACTTGGCTACACA
Organism: Grampus griseus; assembly: GCF_964374135.1. NCBI lineage: Eukaryota > Metazoa > Chordata > Mammalia > Artiodactyla > Delphinidae > Grampus > Grampus griseus. The sequence goes on along the minus strand of NW_028133292.1, from coordinate 475,293 downwards.
GGAATTGGATTACAAACAGAACAGGGTCTCAAATTTAGAAAACCAACTTATGCTTGCTTAAGGAGAAAGGTGAGTTGGGGTGCTGCATAAAACCAGAGATTGAAATGAGCACAGATAAAGTTCCTTAAGCCAAATATGGAATAGACAAGAGCTACTCCTTGCTCAACGAAATGGACTCAACACCCCATATTAAACGCCTAAGAATGTACCTGACTAGTAAGTATCTTAAAACCTATGGATTGCTATGTCTCCGAAAGAGAATCAAGCGTGTGTACAGGGGCATAAACGCAGCAGTGATAGGATTGGAGAGGTTCGCTGAGCAAATGAGGACCCTTTGAAGTCATATTGCATGGTACCCATTCCACGGGTCTCAACTCTCCAGGTTTAAGGGATTCTTCCTTCAGCTAAAACATGCATGTGGAACCCAGAGTATGATCAACCGTGTGATCGGGAGACGTGTTCAAATATGTCTCCGTTCTCGTCCCCTGGTACTCGGGTGCAACATTCCAGATGCTTTACTAACACTCTCCCGACTTGGAGAGTCAGTGCCTTTAACCTCCTGTTTGGCCCAGTTTGCAATTTCTGCGGAAAATGAACAGGAATAGGGAGAACAAATGAGAGACTAGCTGGAGGTGTCTGGACGGGCAAATTTAACTCTCATTTCCCACCAGGAAGAGGAATTAACCAAAGGCTCAGCGTGCCGTGCCGGAACCAGATTAGGGCCTGAAGCAATCCTGCGGTGTTGCGGCCAGCTCACAAGAAAGCGAGTTGAAGAAAGGAGCTCAGGGGCACTGTAATTCACAAACCTGCAGAGTTATAAATGACAGCTATCGTCCAAAAATATACTGAAGTAAGGCTGCCAAGAGGACTTGAAAGCGGGGCAGAATTGCAGGAAACCGATTTCAGGAGGTAGACTGGAATTGCATTTAAAGCATAGGAAAAGAGGCAGAACGTCCACAATGATGCACTTGGCCAAAAAGGGCGTATGCGTTTTTTCCTGAATATATTCAGGAAAAAACGCATACGCCCTTTTTGGCCAACCAAGCAAGCTTGCAAAGGAAATCTGCACTACAATAAGTCTCACTTCCCCCCGGTCAAAAGGGCCATCTGAAAAAAGTGTAAAATCCAGAAAGGCAGGACAGGCCATGGAGAACTGGGAGCCTTGTTATGCTGATGGGCGGGATGTAAATTGCCAACAGCCACTCCGGAAAAGTGTATGGTGTTTCCTGAAACATCTAAAAAACAAAGTAACAGAGCCTAGGGCACTTCCACTTATGTTCCTATAGCTTAGGGCAATGAAAATCAAAAAGACACAGCCACCCCAAAGTTTGGGATGGCTCTGTTTAAAAGAACCTCGTTTACGGTACAAGTTCAATATCGCAGAAAGTGAAAAATGGATGAAGAAGTTGTGGTACTTACGTACAATGCAATATCACTCAGCAATGACATCTATGTCATCAGGCCCGTAGCAGCATAATGAGTGGATTCAGGTATGATGATTCTAACTGAAAGAAGTCACACAGAAAAAGAAACATCATAAGATATCACTATTACACGGAAAGTAAACTTGGCTACACAGGAATTGGATTACAAACAGAACAGGGTCTCAAATGTAGAAAACCAACTTATGCTTGCTTAAGGAGAAAGGTGAGTTGGGGTGCTGCATAAAACCAGAGATTGAAATGAGCACAGATAAAGTTCCTTAAGCCAAATATGGAATAGACAAGAGCTACTCCTTGCTCAACGAAATGGACTCAACACCCCATATTAAACGCCTAAGAATGTACCTGACTAGTAAGTATCTTAAAACCTATGGATTGCTATGTCTCCGAAAGAGAATCAAGCGTGTGTACAGGGGCATAAACGCAGCAGTGATAGGATTGGAGAGGTTCGGTGAGCAAATGAAGACCCTTTGAAGTCATATTGCATGGTACCCATTCCACGGGTCTCAACTCTCCAGGTTTAAGGGATTCTTCCTTCAGCTAAAACATGCATGTGGAACCCAGAGTATGATCAACCGTGTGATCGGGAGACGTCTTCAAGTATGTCTCCATTCTCGTCCCCTGGTACTCGGGTGCAACATTCCAGACGCTTTACTAACACTCTCCCGACTTGGAGAGTCAGTGCCTTTAACCTCCTGTTTGGCCCAGTTTGCAATTTCTGCGGAAGATGAACAGGAATAGGGAGAACCAATGAGAGACTAGTGGAGGTGTCTGGACGGGCAAATTTAACTCTCATTTCCCACCAGGAAGAGGAATTAAGCAAAGGCTCAGAGTGCCGTGCCGGAACCAGATTAGGGCCTGAAGCAATCCTGCGGTGTTGCGGCCAGCTCACAAGAAAGCGAGTTGAAGAAAGGAGCTCAGGGGCACTGTAATTCACAAACCTGCAGAGTTATAAATGACAGCTATCGTCCAAAAATATACTGAAGTAAGGCTGCCAAGAGGACTTGAAAGCGGGGCAGAATTGCAGGAAACCGATTTCAGGAGGTAGACTGGAATTGCATGTAAAGCATAGGAAAAGAGGCAGAACGTCCACAATGATGCACTTGGCCAAAAAGGGCGTATGCGTTTTTTCCTGAATATATTCAGGAAAAAACGCATACACCCTTTTTGGCCAACCAAGCAAGCTTGCAAAGGAAGTCTGCACTACAATAAGTCTCAATTCCCCCCGGTCAAAAGGGCCATCTGAAAAAAGTGTAAAATCCAGAAAGGCAGGACAGGCCATGGAGAACTGGGAGCCTTGTTATGCTGATGGGCGGGATGTAAATTGCCAACAGCCACTCGGGAGAAGTGTATGGTGTTTCCTGAAACATCTACAAAACAAAGCACAGAGCCTAGGGCACTTCCACTTATGGTCCTATAGCTTAGGGAAATGAAAATCAAAAAGACACAGCCACCCCAAAGTTTGGGACGGCTCTGTTTACAAGAACCTCGTTTACGGTACAAGTTCAATATCGCAGAAAGTGAAAAATGGATGAAGAAGTTGTGGTACTTACGTACAATGCAATATCACTCAGCAATGACATCTATGTCATCAGGCCCGTAGCAGCATAATGAGTGGATTCAGGTATGATGATTCTAACTGAAAGAAGTCACACAGAAAAAGAAACATCATAAGATATCACTAATACACGGAAAGTAAACTTGGCTACACAGGAATTGGATTACAAACAGAACAGGGTCTCAAATTTAGAAAACCAACTTATGCTTGCTTAAGGAGAAAGGTGAGTTGGGGTGCTGCATAAAACCAGAGATTGAAATGAGCACAGATAAAGTTCCTTAAGCCAAATATGGAATAGACAAGAGCTACTCCTTGCTCAACGAAATGGACTCAACACCCCATATTAAACGCCTAAGAATGTACCTGACTAGTAAGTATCTTAAAACCTATGGATTGCTATGTCTCCGAAAGAGAATCAAGCGTGTGTACAGGGGCATAAACGCAGCAGTGATAGGATTGGAGAGGTTCGCTGAGCAAATGAGGACCCTTTGAAGTCATATTGCATGGTACCCATTCCACGGGTCTCAACTCTCCAGGTTTAAGGGATTCTTCCTTCAGCTAAAACATGCATGTGGAACCCAGAGTATGATCAACCGTGTGATCGGGAGACGTGTTCAAATATGTCTCCGTTCTCGTCCCCTGGTACTCGGGTGCAACATTCCAGATGCTTTACTAACACTCTCCCGACTTGGAGAGTCAGTGCCTTTAACCTCCTGTTTGGCCCAGTTTGCAATTTCTGCGGAAGATGAACAGGAATAGGGAAAACCAATGAGAGACTAGCTGGACGTGTCTGGACGGGCAAATTTAACTCTCATTTCCCACCAGGAAGAGGAATTAACCAAAGGCTCAGCGTGGCGTGCCGGAACCAGATTAGGGCCTGAAGCAATCCTGTGGTGTTGCGGCCAGCTCACAAGAAAGCGAGTTGAAGAAAGGAGCTCAGGGGCACTGTAATTCACAAACCTGCAGAGTTATAAATGACAGGTATCATCCAAAAATATACTGAAGTAAGGCTGCCAAGAGGACTTGAAAGCGGGGCAGAATTGCAGGAAACCGATTTCAGGAGGTAGACTGGAATTGCATTTAAAGCATAGGAAAAGAGGCAGAACGTCCACAATGATGCACTTGGCCAAAAAGGGCGTATGCGTTTTTTCCTGAATATATTCAGGAAAAAACGCATACGCCCTTTTTGGCCAACCAAGCAAGCTTGCAAAGGAAATCTGCACTACAATGAAGTCTCACTTCCCCCCGGTCAAAAGGGCCATCTGAAAAAAGTGTAAAATCCAGAAAGGCAGGACAGGCCATGGAGAACTGGGAGCCTTGTTATGCTGATGGGCGGGATGTAAATTGCCAACAGCCACTCTGGAGAAGTGTATGGTGTTTCCTGAAACATCTAAAAAGCAAAGCAACAGAGCCTAGGGCACTTCCACTTATGGTCCTATAGCTTAGGGAAATGAAAATCAAAAAGACACAGCCACCCCAAAGTTTGGGACGGCTCTGTTTACAAGAACCTCGTTTACGGTACAAGTGCAATATCGCAGAAAGTGAAAAATGGATGAAGAAGTTGTGGTACTTACGTACAATACAATATTACTCAGCAATGACATCTATGTCATCAGGCCCGTAGCAGCATAATGAGTGCATTCAGGTATGATGATTCTAACTGAAAGAAGTCACACAGAAAAAGAAACATCATAAGATATCACTAATACACGGAATGTAAACTTGGCTACACAGGAACTGGATTACAAAACAGAACAGGGTCTCAAATTTAGAAAACCAACATATGCTTGATTAAGGGGAAAGGTGAGTTGGGGTGCTGCATAAAACCAGAGATTGAAATGAGCACAGATAAAGTTCCTTAAGCCAAATATGGAATAGACAAGAGCTACTCCTTGCTCAACGAAATGGACTCAACACCCCATATTAAACGCCTAAGAATGTACCTGACTAGTAAGTATCTTAAAACCTATGGATTGCTATGTCTCCGAAAGAGAATCAAGCGTGTGTACAGGGGCATATACGCAGCAGTGATAGGATTGGAGAGGTTCGCTGAGCAAATGAGGACCCTTTGAAGTCATATTGCATGGTACCCATTCCACGGGTCTCAACTCTCCAGGTTTAAGGGATTCTTCCTTCAGCTAAAACATGCATGTGGAACCCAGAGTATGATCAACCGTGTGATCGGGAGACGTGTTCAAATATGTCTCCGTTCTCGTCCCCTGGTACTCGGGTGCAACATTCCAGACGCTTTACTAACACTCTCCCGACTTGGAGAGTCAGTGCCTTTAACTTCCTGTTTGGCCCAGTTTGCAATTTCTGCGGAAGATGAACAGGAATAGGGAGAACCAATGAGAGACTAGCTGGAGGTGTCTGGACGGGCAAATTTAACTCTCATTTCCCACCAGGAAGAGGAATTAAGCAAAGGCTCAGAGTGCCGTGCCGGAACCAGATTAGGGCCTGAAGCAATCCTGCGGTGTTGCGGCCAGCTCACAAGAAAGCGAGTTGAAGAAAGGAGCTCAGGGGCACTGTAATTCACAAACCTGCAGAGTTATAAATGACAGCTATCGTCCAAAAATATACTGAAGTAAGGCTGCCAAGAGGACTTGAAAGCGGGGCAGAATTGCAGGAAACCAATTTCAGGAGGTAGACTGGAATTGCATTTAAAGCATAGGAAAAGAGGCAGAACGTCCACAATGATGCACTTGGCCAAAAAGGGCGTATGCGTTTTTTCCTGAATATATTCAGGAAAAAACGCATACGCCCTTTTTGGCCAACCAAGCAAGCTTGCAAAGGCAATCTGCACTACAATAAGTCTCACTTCCCCCCGGTCAAAAGGGCCATCTGAAAAAAGTGTAAAATCCAGAAAGGCAGGACAGGCCATGGAGAACTGGGAGCCTTGTTATGCTGATGGGCGGGATGTAAATTGCCAACAGCCACTCCGGAAAAGTGTATGGTGTTTCCTGAAACATCTAAAAAACAAAGCAACAGAGCCTAGGGCACTTCCACTTATGTTCCTATAGCTTAGGGCAATGAAAATCAAAAAGACACAGCCACCCCAAAGTTTGGGACGGCTCTGTTTACAAGAACCTCGTTTACGGTACAAGTGCAATATCGCAGAAAGTGAAAAATGGATGAAGAAGTTGTGGTACTTACGTACAATACAATATTACTCAGCAATGACATCTATGTCATCAGGCCCGTAGCAGCATAATGAGTGCATTCAGGTATGATGATTCTAACTGAAAGAAGTCACACAGAAAAAGAAACATCATAAGATATCACTAATACACGGAATGTAAACTTGGCTACACAGGAACTGGATTACAAAACAGAACAGGGTCTCAAATTTAGAAAACCAACATATGCTTGCTTAAGGGGAAAGGTGAGTTGGGGTGCTGCATAAAACCAGAGATTGAAATGAGCACAGATAAAGTTCCTTAAGCCAAATATGGAATAGACAAGAGCTACTCCTTGCTCAACGAAATTGACTCAACACCCCATATTAAACGCCTAAGAATGTACCTGACTAGTAAGTATCTTAAAACCTATGGATTGCTATGTCTCCGAAAGAGAATCAAGCGTGTGTACAGGGGCATAAACGGAGCAGTGATAGGATTGGAGAGGTTCGGTGAGCAAATGAAGACCCTTTGAAGTCATATTGCATGGTACCCATTCCACGGGTCTCAACTCTCCAGGTTTAAGGGATTCTTCCTTCAGCTAAAACATGCATGTGGAACCCAGAGTATGATCAACCGTGTGATCGGGAGACGTGTTCAAATATGTCTCCGTTCTCGTCCCCTGGTACTCGGGTGCAACATTCCAGACGCTTTACTAACACTCTCCCGACTTGGAGAGTCAGTGCCTTTAACCTCCTGTTTGGCCCAGTTTGCAATTTCTGCGGAAGATGAACAGGAATAGGGAGAACCAATGAGAGACTAGCTGGAGGTGTCTGGACGGGCAAATTTAACTCTCATTTCCCACCAGGAAGAGGAATTAAGCAAAGGCTCAGAGTGCCGTGCCGGAACCAGATTAGGGCCTGAAGCAATCCTGCGGTGTTGCGGCCAGCTCACAAGAAAGCGAGTTGAAGAAAGGAGCTCAGGGGCACTGTAATTCACAAACCTGCAGAGTTATAAATGACAGCTATCGTCCAAAAATATACTGAAGTAAGGCTGCCAAGAGGACTTGAAAGCGGGGCAGAATTGCAGGAAACCGATTTCAGGAGGTAGACTGGAATTGCATTTAAAGCATAGGAAAAGAGGCAGAACGTCCACAATGATGCACTTGGCCAAAAAGGGCGTATGCGTTTTTTCCTGAATATATTCAGGAAAAAACGCATACGCCCTTTTTGGCCAACCAAGCAAGCTTGCAAAGGAAGTCTGCACTACAATAAGTCTCAATTCCCCCCTGTCAAAAGGGCCATCTGAAAAAAGTGTAAAATCCAGAAAGGCAGGACAGGCCATGGAGAACTGGGAGCCTTGTTATGCTGATGGGCGGGATGTAAATTGCCAACAGCCACTCGGGAGAAGTGTATGGTGTTTCCTGAAACATCTACAAAACAAAGCACAGAGCCTAGGGCACTTCCACTTATGGTCCTATAGCTTAGGGAAATGAAAATCAAAAAGACACAGCCACCCCAAAGTTTGGGACGGCTCTGTTTACAAGAACCTCGTTTACGGTACAAGTTCAATATCGCAGAAAGTGAAAAATGGATGAAGAAGTTGTGGTACTTACGTACAATGCAATATCACTCAGCAATGACATCTATGTCATCAGGCCCGTAGCAGCATAATGAGTGGATTCAGGTATGATGATTCTAACTGAAAGAAGTCACACAGAAAAAGAAACATCATAAGATATCACTAATACACGGAAAGTAAACTTGGCTACACAGGAATTGGATTACAAACAGAACAGGGTCTCAAATTTAGAAAACCAACTTATGCTTGCTTAAGGAGAAAGGTGAGTTGGGGTGCTGCATAAAACCAGAGATTGAAATGAGCACAGATAAAGTTCCTTAAGCCAAATATGGAATAGACAAGAGCTACTCCTTGCTCAACGAAATGGACTCAACACCCCATATTAAACGCCTAAGAATGTACCTGACTAGTAAGTATCTTAAAACCTATGGATTGCTATGTCTCCGAAAGAGAATCAAGCGTGTGTACAGGGGCATAAACGCAGCAGTGATAGGATTGGAGAGGTTCGCTGAGCAAATGAGGACCCTTTGAAGTCATATTGCATGGTACCCATTCCACGGGTCTCAACTCTCCAGGTTTAAGGGATTCTTCCTTCAGCTAAAACATGCATGTGGAACCCAGAGTATGATCAACCGTGTGATCGGGAGACGTGTTCAAATATGTCTCCGTTCTCGTCCCCTGGTACTCGGGTGCAACATTCCAGACGCTTTACTAACACTCTCCCGACTTGGAGAGTCAGTGCCTTTAACCTCCTGTTTGGCCCAGTTTGCAATTTCTGCGGAAGATGAACAGGAATAGGCAAAACCAATGAGAGACTAGCTGGACGTGTCTGGACGGGCAAATTTAACTCTCATTTCCCACCAGGAAGAGGAATTAACCAAAGGCTCAGCGTGGCGTGCCGGAACCAGATTAGGGCCTGAAGCAATCCTGTGGTGTTGCGGCCAGCTCACAAGAAAGCGAGTTGAAGAAAGGAGCTCAGGGGCACTGTAATTCACAAACCTGCAGAGTTATAAATGACAGCTATCGTCCAAAAATATACTGAAGTAAGGCTGCCAAGAGGACTTGAAAGCGGGGCAGAATTGCAGGAAACCGATTTCAGGAGGTAGACTGGAATTGCATTTAAAGCATAGGAAAAGAGGCAGAACGTCCACAATGATGCACTTGGCCAAAAAGGGCGTATGCGTTTTTTCCTGAATATATTCAGGAAAAAACGCATACGCCCTTTTTGGCCAACCAAGCAAGCTTGCAAAGGAAATCTGCACTACAATAAGTCTCACTTCCCCCCGGTCAAAAGGGCCATCTGAAAAAAGTGTAAAATCCAGAAAGGCAGGACAGGCCATGGAGAACTGGGAGCCTTGTTATGCTGATGGGCGGGATGTAAATTGCCAACAGCCACTCTGGAGAAGTGTATGGTGTTTCCTGAAACATCTAAAAAGCAAAGCAACAGAGCCTAGGGCACTTCCACTTATGGTCCTATAGCTTAGGGAAATGAAAATCAAAAAGACACAGCCACCCCAAAGTTTGGGACGGCTCTGTTTACAAGAACCTCGTTTACGGTACAAGTGCAATATCGCAGAAAGTGAAAAATGGATGAAGAAGTTGTGGTACTTACGTACAATACAATATTACTCAGCAATGACATCTATGTCATCAGGCCCGTAGCAGCATAATGAGTGCATTCAGGTATGATGATTCTAACTGAAAGAAGTCACACAGAAAAAGAAACATCATAAGATATCACTAATACACGGAATGTAAACTTGGCTACACAGGAACTGGATTACAAAACAGAACAGGGTCTCAAATTTAGAAAACCAACATATGCTTGATTAAGGGGAAAGGTGAGTTGGGGTGCTGCATAAAACCAGAGATTGAAATGAGCACAGATAAAGTTCCTTAAGCCAAATATGGAATAGACAAGAGCTACTCCTTGCTCAACGAAATGGACTCAACACCCCATATTAAACGCCTAAGAATGTACCTGACTAGTAAGTATCTTAAAACCTATGGATTGCTATGTCTCCGAAAGAGAATCAAGCGTGTGTACAGGGGCATAAACGCAGCAGTGATAGGATTGGAGAGGTTCGCTGAGCAAATGAGGACCCTTTGAAGTCATATTGCATGGTACCCATTCCACGGGTCTCAACTCTCCAGGTTTAAGGGATTCTTCCTTCAGCTAAAACATGCATGTGGAACCCAGAGTATGATCAACCGTGTGATCGGGAGACGTGTTCAAATATGTCTCCGTTCTCGTCCCCTGGTACTCGGGTGCAACATTCCAGACGCTTTACTAACACTCTCCCGACTTGGAGAGTCAGTGCCTTTAACTTCCTGTTTGGCCCAGTTTGCAATTTCTGCGGAAGATGAACAGGAATAGGGAGAACCAATGAGAGACTAGCTGGAGGTGTCTGGACGGGCAAATTTAACTCTCATTTCCCACCAGGAAGAGGAATTAACCAAAGGCTCAGCGTGCCGTGCCGATACCAGATTAGGGCCTGAAGCAATCCTGCGGTGTTGCGGCCAGCTCACAAGAAAGCGAGTTGAAGAAAGGAGCTCAGGGGCACTGTAATTCACAAACCTGCAGAGTTATAAATGACAGCTATCGTCCAAAAATATACTGAAGTAACGCTGCCAAGAGGACTTGAAAGCGGGGCAGAATTGCAGGAAACCGATTTCAGGAGGTAGACTGGAATTGCATTTAAAGCATAGGAAAAGAGGCAGAACGTCCACAATGATGCACTTGGCCAAAAAGGGCGTATGCGTTTTTTCCTGAATATATTCAGGAAAAAACGCATACGCCCTTTTTGGCCAACCAAGCAAGCTTGCAAAGGAAATCTGCACTACAATAAGTCTCACTTCCCCCCGGTCAAAAGGGCCATCTGAAAAAAGTGTAAAATCCAGAAAGGCAGGACAGGCCATGGAGAACTGGGAGCCTTGTTATGCTGATGGGTGGGATGTAAATTGCCAACAGCCACTCCGGAAAAGTGTATGGTGTTTCCTGAAACATCTAAAAAACAAAGTAACAGAGCCTAGGGCACTTCCACTTATGTTCCTATAGCTTAGGGCAATGAAAATCAAAAAGACACAGCCACCCCAAAGTTTGGGATGGCTCTGTTTAAAAGAACCTCGTTTACGGTACAAGTTCAATATCGCAGAAAGTGAAAAATGGATGAAGAAGTTGTGGTACTTACGTACAATGCAATATCACTCAGCAATGACATCTATGTCATCAGGCCCGTAGCAGCATAATGAGTGGATTCAGGTATGATGATTCTAACTGAAAGAAGTCACACAGAAAAAGAAACATCATAAGATATCACTATTACACGGAAAGTAAACTTGGCTACACAGGAATTGGATTACAAACAGAACAGGGTCTCAAATGTAGAAAACCAACTTATGCTTGCTTAAGGAGAAAGGTGAGTTGGGGTGCTGCATAAAACCAGAGATTGAAATGAGCACAGATAAAGTTCCTTAAGCCAAATATGGAATAGACAAGAGCTACTCCTTGCTCAACGAAATGGACTCAACACCCCATATTAAACGCCTAAGAATGTACCTGACTAGTAAGTATCTTAAAACCTATGGATTGCTATGTCTCCGAAAGAGAATCAAGCGTGTGTACAGGGGCATAAACGCAGCAGTGATAGGATTGGAGACGTTCGGTGAGCAAATGAAGACCCTTTGAAGTCATATTGCATGGTACCCATTCCACGGGTCTCAACTCTCCAGGTTTAAGGGATTCTTCCTTCAGCTAAAACATGCATGTGGAACCCAGAGTATGATCAACCGTGTGATCGGGAGACGTCTTCAAATATGTCTCCATTCTCGTCCCCTGGTACTCGGGTGCAACATTCCAGACGCTTTACTAACACTCTCCCGACTTGGAGAGTCAGTGCCTTTAACCTCCTGTTTGGCCCAGTTTGCAATTTCTGCGGAAGATGAACAGGAATAGGGAGAACCAATGAGAGACTAGCTGGAGGTGTCTGGACGGGCAAATTTAACTCTCATTTCCCACCAGGAAGAGGAATTAAGCAAAGGCTCAGAGTGCCGTGCCGGAACCAGATTAGGGCCTGAAGCAATCCTGCGGTGTTGCGGCCAGCTCACAAGAAAGCGAGTTGAAGAAAGGAGCTCAGGGGCACTGTAATTCACAAACCTGCAGAGTTATAAATGACAGCTATCGTCCAAAAATATACTGAAGTAAGGCTGCCAAGAGGACTTGAAAGCGGGGCAGAATTGCAGGAAACCGATTTCAGGAGGTAGACTGGAATTGCATTTAAAGCATAGGAAAAGAGGCAGAACGTCCACAATGATGCACTTGGCCAAAAAGGGCGTATTCGTTTTTTCCTGAATATATTCAGGAAAAAACGCATACGCCCTTTTTGGCCAACCAAGCAAGCTTGCAAAGGAAGTCTGCACTACAATAAGTCTCAATTCCCCCCGGTCAAAAGGGCCATCTGAAAAAAGTGTAAAATCCAGAAAGGCAGGACAGGCCATGGAGAACTGGGAGCCTTGTTATGCTGATGGGCGGGATGTAAATTGCCAACAGCCACTCGGGAGTAGTGTATGGTGTTTCCTGAAACATCTACAAAACAAAGCAACAGAGCCTAGGGCACTTCCACTTATGGTCCTATAGCTTAGGGAAATGAAAATCAAAAAGACACAGCCACCCCAAAGTTTGGGACGGCTCTGTTTACAAGAACCTCGTTTACGGTACAAGTTCAATATCGCAGAAAGTGAAAAATGGATGAAGAAGTAGTGGTACTTGCGTACAATGCAATATCACTCAGCAATGACATCTATGTCATCAGGCCCGTAGCAGCATAATGAGTGGATTCAGGTATGATGATTCTAACTGAAAGAAGTCACACAGAAAAAGAAACATCATAAGATATCACTAATACACGGAAAGTAAACTTGGCTACACAGGAATTGGATTACAAACAGAACAGGGTCTCAAATTTAGAAAACCAACTTATGCTTGCTTAAGGAGAAAGGTGAGTTGGGGTGCTGCATAAAACCAGAGATTGAAATGAGCACAGATAAAGTTCCTTAAGCCAAATATGGAATAGACAAGAGCTACTCCTTGCTCAACGAAATGGACTCAACACCCCATATTAAACGCCTAAGAATGTACCTGACTAGTAAGTATCTTAAAACCTATGGATTGCTATGTCTCCGAAAGAGAATCAAGCGTGTGTACAGGGGCATAAACGCAGCAGTGATAGGATTGGAGAGGTTCGCTGAGCAAATGAGGACCCTTTGAAGTCATATTGCATGGTACCCATTCCACGGGTCTCAACTCTCCAGGTTTAAGGGATTCTTCCTTCAGCTAAAACATGCATGTGGAACCCAGAGTATGATCAACCGTGTGATCGGGAGACGTCTTCAAATATGTCTCCATTCTCGTCCCCTGGTACTCGGGTGCAACATTCCAGACGCTTTACTAACACTCTCCCGACTTGGAGAGTCAGTGCCTTTAACCTCCTGTTTGGCCCAGTTTGCAATTTCTGCGGAAGATGAACAGGAATAGGGAGAACCAATGAGAGACTAGCTGGACGTGTCTGGACGGGCAAATTTAACTCTCATTTCCCACCAGGAAGAGGAATTAACCAAAGGCTCAGCGTGCCGTGCCGGAACCAGATTAGGGCCTGAAGCAATCCTGCGGTGTTGCGGCCAGCTCACAAGAAAGCGAGTTGAAGAAAGGAGCTCAGGGGCACTGTAATTCACAAACCTGCAGAGTTATAAATGACAGCTATCGTCCAAAAATATACTGAAGTAAGGCTGCCAAGAGGACTTGAAAGCGGGGCAGAATTGCAGGAAACCGATTTCAGGAGGTAGACTGGAATTGCATTTAAAGCATAGGAAAAGAGGCAGAACGTCCACAATGATGCACTTGGCCAAAAAGGGCGTATGCGTTTTTTCCTGAATATATTCAGGAAAAAACGCATACGCCCTTTTTGGCCAACCAAGCAAGCTTGCAAAAGAAATCTGCACTACAATGAAGTCTCACTTCCCCCCGGACAAAGGGCCATCTGAAAAAAGTGTAAAATCCAGAAAGGCAGGACAGGCCATGGAGAACTGGGAGCCTTGTTATGCTGATGGGCGGGATGTAAATTGCCAACAGCCACTCGGGAGAAGTGTATGGTGTTTCCTGAAACATCTAAAAAACAAAGCAACAGAGCCTAGGGCACTTCCACTTATGGTCCTATAGCTTAGGGAAATGAAAATCAAAAAGACACAGCCACCCCAAAGTTTGGGACGGCTCTGTTTACAAGAACCTCGTTTACGGTACAAGTGCAATATCGCAGAAAGTGAAAAATGGATGAAGAAGTTGTGGTACTTACGTACAATACAATATTACTCAGCAATGACATCTATGTCATCAGGCCCGTAGCAGCATAATGAGTGCATTCAGGTATGATGATTCTAACTGAAAGAAGTCACACAGAAAAAGAAACATCATAAGATATCACTAATACACGGAATGTAAACTTGGCTACACAGGAACTGGATTACAAAACAGAACAGGGTCTCAAATTTAGAAAACCAACATATGCTTGCTTAAGGGGAAAGGTGAGTTGGGGTGCTGCATAAAACCAGAGATTGAAATGAGCACAGATAAAGTTCCTTAAGCCAAATATGGAATAGACAAGAGCTACTCCTTGCTCAACGAAATTGACTCAACACCCCATATTAAACGCCTAAGAATGTACCTGACTAGTAAGTATCTTAAAACCTATGGATTGCTATGTCTCCGAAAGAGAATCAAGCATGTGTACAGGGGCATAAACGGAGCAGTGATAGGATTGGAGAGGTTCGGTGAGCAAATGAAGACCCTTTGAAGTCATATTGCATGGTACCCATTGCACGGGTCTCAACTCTCCAGGATTAAGGGATTCTTCCTTCAGCTAAAACATGCATGTGGAACCCAGAGTATGATCAACCGTGTGATCGGGAGACGTCTTCAAATATGTCTCCGTTCTCGTCCCCTGGTACTCGGGTGCAACATTCCAGACGCTTTACTAACACTCTCCCGACTTGGAGAGTCAGTGCCTTTAACCTCCTGTTTGGCCCAGTTTGCAATTTCTGCGGAAGATGAACAGGAATAGGGAGAACCAATGAGAGACTAGCTGGAGGTGTCTGGACGGGCAAATTTAACTCTCATTTCCCACCAGGAAGAGGAATTAAGCAAAGGCTCAGAGTGCCGTGCCGGAACCAGATTAGGGCCTGAAGCAATCCTGCGGTGTTGCGGCCAGCTCACAAGAAAGCGAGTTGAAGAAAGGAGCTCAGGGGCACTGTAATTCACAAACCTGCAGAGTTATAAATGACAGCTATCGTCCAAAAATATACTGAAGTAAGGCTGCCAAGAGGACTTGAAAGCGGGGCAGAATTGCAGGAAACCGATTTCAGGAGGTAGACTGGAATTGCATTTAAAGCATAGGAAAAGAGGCAGAACGTCCACAATGATGCACTTGGCCAAAAAGGGCGTATGCGTTTTTTCCTGAATATATTCAGGAAAAAACGCATACGCCCTTTTTGGCCAACCAAGCAAGCTTGCAAAGGAAGTCTGCACTACAATAAGTCTCAATTCCCCCCTGTCAAAAGGGCCATCTGAAAAAAGTGTAAAATCCAGAAAGGCAGGACAGGCCATGGAGAACTGGGAGCCTTGTTATGCTGATGGGCGGGATGTAAATTGCCAACAGCCACTCGGGAGAACTGTATGGTGTTTCCTGAAACATCTACAAAACAAAGCAACAGAGCCTAGGGCACTTCCACTTATGGTCCTATAGCTTAGGGAAATGAAAATCAAAAAGACACAGCCACCCCAAAGTTTGGGACGGCTCTGTTTACAAGAACCTCGTTTAAGGTACAAGTTCAATATCACAGAAAGTGAAAAATGGATGAAGAAGTTGTGGTACTTACGTACAATGCAATATCACTCAGCAATGACATCTATGTCATCAGGCCCGTAGCAGCATAATGAGTGGATTCAGGTATGATGATTCTAACTGAAAGAAGTCACACAGAAAAAGAAACATCATAAGATATCACTAATACACGGAAAGTAAACTTGGCTACACAGGAATTGGATTACAAACAGAACAGGGTCTCAAATTTAGAAAACCAACTTATGCTTGCTTAAGGAGAAAGGTGAGTTGGGGTGCTGCATAAAACCAGAGATTGAAATGAGCACAGATAAAGTTCCTTAAGCCAAATATGGAATAGACAAGAGCTACTCCTTGCTCAACGAAATGGACTCAACACCCCATATTAAACGCCTAAGAATGTACCTGACTAGTAAGTATCTTAAAACCTATGGATTGCTATGTCTCCGAAAGAGAATCAAGCGTGTGTACAGGGGCATAAACGCAGCAGTGATAGGATTGGAGAGGTTCGCTGAGCAAATGAGGACCCTTTGAAGTCATATTGCATGGTACCCATTCCACGGGTCTCAACTCTCCAGGTTTAAGGGATTCTTCCTTCAGCTAAAACATGCATGTGGAACCCAGAGTATGATCAACCGTGTGATCGGGAGACGTGTTCAAATATGTCTCCGTTCTCGTCCCCTGGTACTCGGGTGCAACATTCCAGACGCTTTACTAACACTCTCCCGACTTGGAGAGTCAGTGCCTTTAACCTCCTGTTTGGCCCAGTTTGCAATTTCTGCGGAAGATGAACAGGAATAGGGAGAACCAATGAGAGACTAGCTGGAGGTGTCTGGACGGGCAAATTTAACTCTCATTTCCCACCAGGAAGAGGAATTAACCAAAGGCTCAGCGTGCCGTGCCGGAACCAGATTAGGGCCTGAAGCAATCCTGCGGTGTTGCGGCCAGCTCACAAGAAAGCGAGTTGAAGAAAGGAGCTCAGGGGCACTGTAATTCACAAACCTGCAGAGTTATAAATGACAGCTATCGTCCAAAAATATACTGAAGTAACGCTGCCAAGAGGACTTGAAAGCGGGGCAGAATTGCAGGAAACCGATTTCAGGAGGTAGACTGGAATTGCATTTAAAGCATAGGAAAAGAGGCAGAACGTCCACAATGATGCACTTGGCCAAAAAGGGCGTATGCGTTTTTTCCTGAATATATTCAGGAAAAAACGCATACGCCCTTTTTGGCCAACCAAGCAAGCTTGCAAAGGAAATCTGCACTACAATAAGTCTCACTTCCCCCCGGTCAAAAGGGCCATCTGAAAAAAGTGTAAAATCCAGAAAGGCAGGACAGGCCATGGAGAACTGGGAGCCTTGTTATGCTGATGGGTGGGATGTAAATTGCCAACAGCCACTCCGGAAAAGTGTATGGTGTTTCCTGAAACATCTAAAAAACAAAGTAACAGAGCCTAGGGCACTTCCACTTATGTTCCTATAGCTTAGGGCAATGAAAATCAAAAAGACACAGCCACCCCAAAGTTTGGGATGGCTCTGTTTAAAAGAACCTCGTTTACGGTACAAGTTCAATATCGCAGAAAGTGAAAAATGGATGAAGAAGTTGTGGTACTTACGTACAATGCAATATCACTCAGCAATGACATCTATGTCATCAGGCCCGTAGCAGCATAATGAGTGGATTCAGGTATGATGATTCTAACTGAAAGAAGTCACACAGAAAAAGAAACATCATAAGATATCACTATTACACGGAAAGTAAACTTGGCTACACAGGAATTGGATTACAAACAGAACAGGGTCTCAAATGTAGAAAACCAACTTATGCTTGCTTAAGGAGAAAGGTGAGTTGGGGTGCTGCATAAAACCAGAGATTGAAATGAGCACAGATAAAGTTCCTTAAGCCAAATATGGAATAGACAAGAGCTACTCCTTGCTCAACGAAATGGACTCAACACCCCATATTAAACGCCTAAGAATGTACCTGACTAGTAAGTATCTTAAAACCTATGGATTGCTATGTCTCCGAAAGAGAATCAAGCGTGTGTACAGGGGCATAAACGCAGCAGTGATAGGATTGGAGAGGTTCGGTGAGCAAATGAAGACCCTTTGAAGTCATATTGCATGGTACCCATTCCACGGGTCTCAACTCTCCAGGTTTAAGGGATTCTTCCTTCAGCTAAAACATGCATGTGGAACCCAGAGTATGATCAACCGTGTGATCGGGAGACGTCTTCAAATATGTCTCCATTCTCGTCCCCTGGTACTCGGGTGCAACATTCCAGACGCTTTACTAACACTCTCCCGACTTGGAGAGTCAGTGCCTTTAACCTCCTGTTTGGCCCAGTTTGCAATTTCTGCGGAAGATGAACAGGAATAGGGAGAACCAATGAGAGACTAGCTGGAGGTGTCTGGACGGGCAAATTTAACTCTCATTTCCCACCAGGAAGAGGAATTAAGCAAAGGCTCAGAGTGCCGTGCCGGAACCAGATTAGGGCCTGAAGCAATCCTGCGGTGTTGCGGCCAGCTCACAAGAAAGCGAGTTGAAGAAAGGAGCTCAGGGGCACTGTAATTCACAAACCTGCAGAGTTATAAATGACAGCTATCGTCCAAAAATATACTGAAGTAAGGCTGCCAAGAGGACTTGAAAGCGGGGCAGAATTGCAGGAAACCGATTTCAGGAGGTAGACTGGAATTGCATTTAAAGCATAGGAAAAGAGGCAGAACGTCCACAATGATGCACTTGGCCAAAAAGGGCGTATGCGTTTTTTCCTGAATATATTCAGGAAAAAACGCATACGCCCTTTTTGGCCAACCAAGCAAGCTTGCAAAGGAAGTCTGCACTACAATAAGTCTCACTTCCCCCCGGTCAAAAGGGCCATCTGAAAAAAGTGTAAAATCCAGAAAGGCAGGACAGGCCATGGAGAACTGGGAGCCTTGTTATGCTGATGGGCGGGATGTAAATTGCCAACAGCCACTCGGGAGTAGTGTATGGTGTTTCCTGAAACATCTACAAAACAAAGCAACAGAGCCTAGGGCACTTCCACTTATGGTCCTATAGCTTAGGGAAATGAAAATCAAAAAGACACAGCCACCCCAAAGTTTGGGACGGCTCTGTTTACAAGAACCTCGTTTACGGTACAAGTGCAATATCGCAGAAAGTGAAAAATGGATGAAGAAGTTGTGGTATTTACGTACAATACAATATTACTCAGCAATGACATCTATGTCATCAGGCCCGTAGCAGCATAATGAGTGCATTCAGGTATGATGATTCTAACTGAAAGAAGTCACACAGAAAAAGAAACATCATAAGATATCACTAATACACGGAATGTAAACTTGGCTACACAGGAACTGGATTACAAAACAGAACAGGGTCTCAAATTTAGAAAACCAACATATGCTTGCTTAAGGGGAAAGGTGAGTTGGGGTGCTGCATAAAACCAGAGATTGAAATGAGCACAGATAAAGTTCCTTAAGCCAAATATGGAATAGACAAGAGCTACTCCTTGCTCAACGAAATTGACTCAACACCCCATATTAAACGCCTAAGAATGTACCTGACTAGTAAGTATCTTAAAACCTATGGATTGCTATGTCTCCGAAAGAGAATCAAGCATGTGTACAGGGGCATAAACGGAGCAGTGATAGGATTGGAGAGGTTCGGTGAGCAAATGAAGACCCTTTGAAGTCATATTGCATGGTACCCATTGCACGGGTCTCAACTCTCCAGGATTAAGGGATTCTTCCTTCAGCTAAAACATGCATGTGGAACCCAGAGTATGATCAACCGTGTGATCGGGAGACGTCTTCAAATATGTCTCCGTTCTCGTCCCCTGGTACTCGGGTGCAACATTCCAGATGCTTTACTAACACTCTCCCGACTTGGAGAGTCAGTGCCTTTAACCTCCTGTTTGGCCCAGTTTGCAATTTCTGCGGAAGATGAACAGGAATAGGGAGAACCAATGAGAGACTAGCTGGAGGTGTCTGGACGGGCAAATTTAACTCTCATTTCCCACCAGGAAGAGGAATTAAGCAAAGGCTCAGAGTGCCGTGCCGGAACCAGATTAGGGCCTGAAGCAATCCTGCGGTGTTGCGGCCAGCTCACAAGAAAGCGAGTTGAAGAAAGGAGCTCAGGGGCACTGTAATTCACAAACCTGCAGAGTTATAAATGACAGCTATCGTCCAAAAATATACTGAAGTAAGGCTGCCAAGAGGACTTGAAAGCGGGGCAGAATTGCAGGAAACCGATTTCAGGAGGTAGACTGGAATTGCATTTAAAGCATAGGAAAAGAGGCAGAACGTCCACAATGATGCACTTGGCCAAAAAGGGCGTATGCGTTTTTTCCTGAATATATTCAGGAAAAAACGCATACGCCCTTTTTGGCCAACCAAGCAAGCTTGCAAAGGAAGTCTGCACTACAATAAGTCTCAATTCCCCCCTGTCAAAAGGGCCATCTGAAAAAAGTGTAAAATCCAGAAAGGCAGGACAGGCCATGGAGAACTGGGAGCCTTGTTATGCTGATGGGCGGGATGTAAATTGCCAACAGCCACTCGGGAGAAGTGTATGGTGTTTCCTGAAACATCTACAAAACAAAGCAACAGAGCCTAGGGCACTTCCACTTATGGTCCTATAGCTTAGGGAAATGAAAATCAAAAAGACACAGCCACCCCAAAGTTTGGGACGGCTCTGTTTACAAGAACCTCGTTTAAGGTACAAGTTCAATATCACAGAAAGTGAAAAATGGATGAAGAAGTTGTGGTACTTACGTACAATGCAATATCACTCAGCAATGACATCTATGTCATCAGGCCCGTAGCAGCATAATGAGTGGATTCAGGTATGCTGATTCTAACTGAAAGAAGTCACACAGAAAAAGAAACATCATAAGATATCACTAATACACGGAAAGTAAACTTGGCTACACAGGAATTGGATTACAAACAGAACAGGGTCTCAAATTTAGAAAACCAACTTATGCTTGCTTAAGGAGAAAGGTGAGTTGGGGTGCTGCATAAAACCAGAGATTGAAATGAGCACAGATAAAGTTCCTTAAGCCAAATATGGAATAGACAAGAGCTACTCCTTGCTCAACGAAATGGACTCAACACCCCATATTAAACGCCTAAGAATGTACCTGACTAGTAAGTATCTTAAAACCTATGGATTGCTATGTCTCCGAAAGAGAATCAAGCGTGTGTACAGGGGCATAAACGCAGCAGTGATAGGATTGGAGAGGTTCGCTGAGCAAATGAGGACCCTTTGAAGTCATATTGCATGGTACCCATTCCACGGGTCTCAACTCTCCAGGTTTAAGGGATTCTTCCTTCAGCTAAAACATGCATGTGGAACCCAGAGTATGATCAACCGTGTGATCGGGAGACGTGTTCAAATATGTCTCCGTTCTCGTCCCCTGGTACTCGGGTGCAACATTCCAGACGCTTTACTAACACTCTCCCGACTTGGAGAGTCAGTGCCTTTAACCTCCTGTTTGGCCCAGTTTGCAATTTCTGCGGAAGATGAACAGGAATAGGGAGAACCAATGAGAGACTAGCTGGAGGTGTCTGGACGGGCAAATTTAACTCTCATTTCCCACCAGGAAGAGGAATTAACCAAAGGCTCAGCGTGCCGTGCCGGAACCAGATTAGGGCCTGAAGCAATCCTGCGGTGTTGCGGCCAGCTCACAAGAAAGCGAGTTGAAGAAAGGAGCTCAGGGGCACTGTAATTCACAAACCTGCAGAGTTATAAATGACAGCTATCGTCCAAAAATATACTGAAGTAAGGCTGCCAAGAGGACTTGAAAGCGGGGCAGAATTGCAGGAAACCGATTTCAGGAGGTAGACTGGAATTGCATTTAAAGCATAGGAAAAGAGGCAGAACGTCCACAATGATGCACTTGGCCAAAAAGGGCATATGCGTTTTTTCCTGAATATATTCAGGAAAAAACGCATACGCCCTTTTTGGCCAACCAAGCAAGCTTGCAAAGGAAATCTGCACTACAATAAGTCTCACTTCCCCCCGGTCAAAAGGGCCATCTGAAAAAAGTGTAAAATCCAGAAAGGCAGGACAGGCCATGGAGAACTGGGAGCCTTGTTATGCTGATGGGCGGGATGTAAATTGCCAACAGCCACTCCGGAAAAGTGTATGGTGTTTCCTGAAACATCTAAAAAACAAAGTAACAGAGCCTAGGGCACTTCCACTTATGTTCCTATAGCTTAGGGCAATGAAAATCAAAAAGACACAGCCACCCCAAAGTTTGGGATGGCTCTGTTTAAAAGAACCTCGTTTACGGTACAAGTTCAATATCGCAGAAAGTGAAAAATGGATGAAGAAGTTGTGGTACTTACGTACAATGCAATATCACTCAGCAATGACATCTATGTCATCAGGCCCGTAGCAGCATAATGAGTGGATTCAGGTATGATGATTCTAACTGAAAGAAGTCACACAGAAAAAGAAACATCATAAGATATCACTATTACACGGAAAGTAAACTTGGCTACACAGGAATTGGATTACAAACAGAACAGGGTCTCAAATGTAGAAAACCAACTTATGCTTGCTTAAGGAGAAAGGTGAGTTGGGGTGCTGCATAAAACCAGAGATTGAAATGAGCACAGATAAAGTTCCTTAAGCCAAATATGGAATAGACAAGAGCTACTCCTTGCTCAACGAAATGGACTCAACACCCCATATTAAACGCCTAAGAATGTACCTGACTAGTAAGTATCTTAAAACCTATGGATTGCTATGTCTCCGAAAGAGAATCAAGCGTGTGTACAGGGGCATAAACGCAGCAGTGATAGGATTGGAGAGGTTCGGTGAGCAAATGAAGACCCTTTGAAGTCATATTGCATGGTACCCATTCCACGGGTCTCAACTCTCCAGGTTTAAGGGATTCTTCCTTCAGCTAAAACATGCATGTGGAACCCAGAGTATGATCAACCGTGTGATCGGGAGACGTCTTCAAATATGTCTCCATTCTCGTCCCCTGGTACTCGGGTGCAACATTCCAGACGCTTTACTAACACTCTCCCGACTTGGAGAGTCAGTGCCTTTAACCTCCTGTTTGGCCCAGTTTGCAATTTCTGCGGAAGATGAACAGGAATAGGGAGAACCAATGAGAGACTAGCTGGAGGTGTCTGGACGGGCAAATTTAACTCTCATTTCCCACCAGGAAGAGTAATTAAGCAAAGGCTCAGAGTGCCGTGCCGGAACCAGATTAGGGCCTGAAGCAATCCTGCGGTGTTGCGGCCAGCTCACAAGAAAGCGAGTTGAAGAAAGGAGCTCAGGGGCACTGTAATTCACAAACCTGCAGAGTTATAAATGACAGCTATCGTCCAAAAATATACTGAAGTAAGGCTGCCAAGAGGACTTGAAAGCGGGGCAGAATTGCAGGAAACCGATTTCAGGAGGTAGACTGGAATTGCATTTAAAGCATAGGAAAAGAGGCAGAACGTCCACAATGATGCACTTGGCCAAAAAGGGCGTATGCGTTTTTTCCTGAATATATTCAGGAAAAAACGCATACGCCCTTTTTGGCCAACCAAGCAAGCTTGCAAAGGAAGTCTGCACTACAATAAGTCTCAATTCCCCCCGGTCAAAAGGGCCATCTGAAAAAAGTGTAAAATCCAGAAAGGCAGGACAGGCCATGGAGAACTGGGAGCCTTGTTATGCTGATGGGCGGGATGTAAATTGCCAACAGCCACTCGGGAGTAGTGTATGGTGTTTCCTGAAACATCTACAAAACAAAGCAACAGAGCCTAGGGCACTTCCACTTATGGTCCTATAGCTTAGGGAAATGAAAATCAAAAAGACACAGCCACCCCAAAGTTTGGGACGGCTCTGTTTACAAGAACCTCGTTTACGGTACAAGTTCAATATCGCAGAAAGTGAAAAATGGATGAAGAAGTTGTGGTACTTACGTACAATGCAATATCACTCAGCAATGACATCTATGTCATCAGGCCCGTAGCAGCATAATGAGTGGATTCAGGTATGATGATTCTAACTGAAAGAAGTCACACAGAAAAAGAAACATCATAAGATATCACTAATACACGGAAAGTAAACTTGGCTACACAGGAATTGGATTACAAACAGAACAGGGTCTCAAATTTAGAAAACCAACTTATGCTTGCTTAAGGAGAAAGGTGAGTTGGGGTGCTGCATAAAACCAGAGATTGAAATGAGCACAGATAAAGTTCCTTAAGCCAAATATGGAATAGACAAGAGCTACTCCTTGCTCAACGAAATGGACTCAACACCCCATATTAAACGCCTAAGAATGTACCTGACTAGTAAGTATCTTAAAACCTATGGATTGCTATGTCTCCGAAAGAGAATCAAGCGTGTGTACAGGGGCATAAACGCAGCAGTGATAGGATTGGAGAGGTTCGCTGAGCAAATGAGGACCCTTTGAAGTCATATTGCATGGTACCCATTCCACGGGTCTCAACTCTCCAGGTTTAAGGGATTCTTCCTTCAGCTAAAACATGCATGTGGAACCCAGAGTATGATCAACCGTGTGATCGGGAGACGTGTTCAAATATGTCTCCATTCTCGTCCCCTGGTACTCGGGTGCAACATTCCAGACGCTTTACTAACACTCTCCCGACTTGGAGAGTCAGTGCCTTTAACCTCCTGTTTGGCCCAGTTTGCAATTTCTGCGGAAGATGAACAGGAATAGGGAAAACCAATGAGAGACTAGCTGGACGTGTCTGGACGGGCAAATTTAACTCTCATTTCCCACCAGGAAGAGGAATTAACCAAAGGTTCAGCGTGGCGTGCCGGAACCAGATTAGGGCCTGAAGCAATCCTGTGGTGTTGCGGCCAGCTCACAAGAAAGCGAGTTGAAGAAAGGAGCTCAGGGGCACTGTAATTCACAAACCTGCAGAGTTATAAATGACAGCTATCATCCAAAAATATACTGAAGTAAGGCTGCCAAGAGGACTTGAAAGCGGGGCAGAATTGCAGGAAACCGATTTCAGGAGGTAGACTGGAATTGCATTTAAAGCATAGGAAAAGAGGCAGAACGTCCACAATGATGCACTTGGCCAAAAAGGGCGTATGCGTTTTTTCCTGAATATATTCAGGAAAAAACGCATACGCCCTTTTTGGCCAACCAAGCAAGCTTGCAAATGAAATCTGCACTACAATGAAGTCTCACTTCCCCCCGGTCAAAAGGGCCATCTGAAAAAAGTGTAAAATCCAGAAAGGCAGGACAGGCCATGGAGAACTGGGAGCCTTGTTATGCTGATGGGCGGGATGTAAATTGCCAACAGCCACTCTGGAGAAGTGTATGGTGTTTCCTGAAACATCTACAAAACAAAGCAACAGAGCCTAGGGCACTTCCACTTATGGTCCTATAGCTTAGGGAAATGAAAATCAAAAAGACACAGCCACCCCAAAGTTTGGGACGGCTCTGTTTACAAGAACCTCGTTTAAGGTACAAGTTCAATATCACAGAAAGTGAAAAATGGATGAAGAAGTTGTGGTACTTACGTACAATGCAATATCACTCAGCAATGACATCTATGTCATCAGGCCCGTAGCAGCATAATGAGTGGATTCAGGTATGATGATTCTAACTGAAAGAAGTCACACAGAAAAAGAAACATCATAAGATATCACTAATACACGGAAAGTAAACTTGGCTACACAGGAATTGGATTACAAACAGAACAGGGTCTCAAATTTAGAAAACCAACTTATGCTTGCTTAAGGAGAAAGGTGAGTTGGGGTGCTGCATAAAACCAGAGATTGAAATGAGCACAGATAAAGTTCCTTAAGCCAAATATGGAATAGACAAGAGCTACTCCTTGCTCAATGAAATGGACTCAACACCCCATATTAAACGCCTAAGAATGTACCTGACTAGTAAGTATCTTAAAACCTATGGATTGCTATGTCTCCGAAAGAGAATCAAGCGTGTGTACAGGGGCATAAACGCAGCAGTGATAGGATTGGAGAGGTTCGCTGAGCAAATGAGGACCCTTTGAAGTCATATTGCATGGTACCCATTCCACGGGTCTCAACTCTCCAGGTTTAAGGGATTCTTCCTTCAGCTAAAACATGCATGTGGAACCCAGAGTATGATCAACCGTGTGATCGGGAGACGTGTTCAAATATGTCTCCGTTCTCGTCCCCTGGTACTCGGGTGCAACATTCCAGACGCTTTACTAACACTCTCCCGACTTGGAGAGTCAGTGCCTTTAACCTCCTGTTTGGCCCAGTTTGCAATTTCTGCGGAAGATGAACAGGAATAGGGAGAACCAATGAGAGACTAGCTGGAGGTGTCTGGACGGGCAAATTTAACTCTCATTTCCCACCAGGAAGAGTAATTAAGCAAAGGCTCAGAGTGCCGTGCCGGAACCAGATTAGGGCCTGAAGCAATCCTGCGGTGTTGCGGCCAGCTCACAAGAAAGCGAGTTGAAGAAAGGAGCTCAGGGGCACTGTAATTCACAAACCTGCAGAGTTATAAATGACAGCTATCGTCCAAAAATATACTGAAGTAAGGCTGCCAAGAGGACTTGAAAGCGGGGCAGAATTGCAGGAAACCGATTTCAGGAGGTAGACTGGAATTGCATTTAAAGCATAGGAAAAGAGGCAGAACGTCCACAATGATGCACTTGGCCAAAAAGGGCGTATGCGTTTTTTCCTGAATATATTCAGGAAAAAACGCATACGCCCTTTTTGGCCAACCAAGCAAGCTTGCAAAGGAAGTCTGCACTACAATAAGTCTCAATTCCCCCCGGTCAAAAGGGCCATCTGAAAAAAGTGTAAAATCCAGAAAGGCAGGACAGGCCATGGAGAACTGGGAGCCTTGTTATGCTGATGGGCGGGATGTAAATTGCCAACAGCCACTCGGGAGTAGTGTATGGTGTTTCCTGAAACATCTACAAAACAAAGCAACAGAGCCTAGGGCACTTCCACTTATGGTCCTATAGCTTAGGGAAATGAAAATCAAAAAGACACAGCCACCCCAAAGTTTGGGACGGCTCTGTTTACAAGAACCTCGTTTACGGTACAAGTTCAATATCGCAGAAAGTGAAAAATGGATGAAGAAGTTGTGGTACTTACGTACAATGCAATATCACTCAGCAATGACATCTATGTCATCAGGCCCGTAGCAGCATAATGAGTGGATTCAGGTATGATGATTCTAACTGAAAGAAGTCACACAGAAAAAGAAACATCATAAGATATCACTAATACACGGAAAGTAAACTTGGCTACACAGGAATTGGATTACAAACAGAACAGGGTCTCAAATTTAGAAAACCAACTTATGCTTGCTTAAGGAGAAAGGTGAGTTGGGGTGCTGCATAAAACCAGAGATTGAAATGAGCACAGATAAAGTTCCTTAAGCCAAATATGGAATAGACAAGAGCTACTCCTTGCTCAACGAAATGGACTCAACACCCCATATTAAACGCCTAAGAATGTACCTGACTAGTAAGTATCTTAAAACCTATGGATTGCTATGTCTCCGAAAGAGAATCAAGCGTGTGTACAGGGGCATAAACGCAGCAGTGATAGGATTGGAGAGGTTCGCTGAGCAAATGAGGACCCTTTGAAGTCATATTGCATGGTACCCATTCCACGGGTCTCAACTCTCCAGGTTTAAGGGATTCTTCCTTCAGCTAAAACATGCATGTGGAACCCAGAGTATGATCAACCGTGTGATCGGGAGACGTGTTCAAATATGTCTCCATTCTCGTCCCCTGGTACTCGGGTGCAACATTCCAGACGCTTTACTAACACTCTCCCGACTTGGAGAGTCAGTGCCTTTAACCTCCTGTTTGGCCCAGTTTGCAATTTCTGCGGAAGATGAACAGGAATAGGGAAAACCAATGAGAGACTAGCTGGACGTGTCTGGACGGGCAAATTTAACTCTCATTTCCCACCAGGAAGAGGAATTAACCAAAGGTTCAGCGTGGCGTGCCGGAACCAGATTAGGGCCTGAAGCAATCCTGTGGTGTTGCGGCCAGCTCAC
The DNA here is from genome assembly GCF_964374135.1 of Grampus griseus. NCBI lineage: Eukaryota > Metazoa > Chordata > Mammalia > Artiodactyla > Delphinidae > Grampus > Grampus griseus. The sequence continues at coordinate 447,706 of NW_028133292.1, read as the reverse complement.
AAGAAAGCGAGTTGAAGAAAGGAGCTCAGGGGCACTGTAATTCACAAACCTGCAGAGTTATAAATGACAGCTATCATCCAAAAATATACTGAAGTAAGGCTGCCAAGAGGACTTGAAAGCGGGGCAGAATTGCAGGAAACCGATTTCAGGAGGTAGACTGGAATTGCATTTAAAGCATAGGAAAAGAGGCAGAACGTCCACAATGATGCACTTGGCCAAAAAGGGCGTATGCGTTTTTTCCTGAATATATTCAGGAAAAAACGCATACGCCCTTTTTGGCCAACCAAGCAAGCTTGCAAATGAAATCTGCACTACAATGAAGTCTCACTTCCCCCCGGTCAAAAGGGCCATCTGAAAAAAGTGTAAAATCCAGAAAGGCAGGACAGGCCATGGAGAACTGGGAGCCTTGTTATGCTGATGGGCGGGATGTAAATTGCCAACAGCCACTCTGGAGAAGTGTATGGTGTTTCCTGAAACATCTACAAAACAAAGCAACAGAGCCTAGGGCACTTCCACTTATGGTCCTATAGCTTAGGGAAATGAAAATCAAAAAGACACAGCCACCCCAAAGTTTGGGACGGCTCTGTTTACAAGAACCTCGTTTAAGGTACAAGTTCAATATCACAGAAAGTGAAAAATGGATGAAGAAGTTGTGGTACTTACGTACAATGCAATATCACTCAGCAATGACATCTATGTCATCAGGCCCGTAGCAGCATAATGAGTGGATTCAGGTATGATGATTCTAACTGAAAGAAGTCACACAGAAAAAGAAACATCATAAGATATCACTAATACACGGAAAGTAAACTTGGCTACACAGGAATTGGATTACAAACAGAACAGGGTCTCAAATTTAGAAAACCAACTTATGCTTGCTTAAGGAGAAAGGTGAGTTGGGGTGCTGCATAAAACCAGAGATTGAAATGAGCACAGATAAAGTTCCTTAAGCCAAATATGGAATAGACAAGAGCTACTCCTTGCTCAATGAAATGGACTCAACACCCCATATTAAACGCCTAAGAATGTACCTGACTAGTAAGTATCTTAAAACCTATGGATTGCTATGTCTCCGAAAGAGAATCAAGCGTGTGTACAGGGGCATAAACGCAGCAGTGATAGGATTGGAGAGGTTCGCTGAGCAAATGAGGACCCTTTGAAGTCATATTGCATGGTACCCATTCCACGGGTCTCAACTCTCCAGGTTTAAGGGATTCTTCCTTCAGCTAAAACATGCATGTGGAACCCAGAGTATGATCAACCGTGTGATCGGGAGACGTGTTCAAATATGTCTCCGTTCTCGTCCCCTGGTACTCGGGTGCAACATTCCAGACGCTTTACTAACACTCTCCCGACTTGGAGAGTCAGTGCCTTTAACCTCCTGTTTGGCCCAGTTTGCAATTTCTGCGGAAGATGAACAGGAATAGGGAGAACCAATGAGAGACTAGCTGGAGGTGTCTGGACGGGCAAAGTTAACTCTCATTTCCCACCAGGAAGAGGAATTAACCAAAGGCTCAGCGTGCCGTGCCGGAACCAGATTAGGGCCTGAAGCAATCCTGCGGTGTTGCGGCCAGCTCACAAGAAAGCGAGTTGAAGAAAGGAGCTCAGGGGCACTGTAATTCACAAACCTGCAGAGTTATAAATGACAGCTATCGTCCAAAAATATACTGAAGTAAGGCTGCCAAGAGGACTTGAAAGCGGGGCAGAATTGCAGGAAACCGATTTCAGGAGGTAGACTGGAATTGCATTTAAAGCATAGGAAAAGAGGCAGAACGTCCACAATGATGCACTTGGCCAAAAAGGGCGTATGCATTTTTTCCTGAATATATTCAGGAAAAAACGCATACGCCCTTTTTGGCCAACCAAGCAAGCTTGCAAAGGAAATCTGCACTACAATAAGTCTCACTTCCCCCCGGTCAAAAGGGCCATCTGAAAAAAGTGTAAAATCCAGAAAGGCAGGACAGGCCATGGAGAACTGGGAGCCTTGTTATGCTGATGGGCGGGATGTAAATTGCCAACAGCCACTCCGGAAAAGTGTATGGTGTTTCCTGAAACATCTAAAAAACAAAGTAACAGAGCCTAGGGCACTTCCACTTATGTTCCTATAGCTTAGGGCAATGAAAATCAAAAAGACACAGCCACCCCAAAGTTTGGGATGGCTCTGTTTAAAAGAACCTCGTTTACGGTACAAGTTCAATATCGCAGAAAGTGAAAAATGGATGAAGAAGTTGTGGTACTTACGTACAATGCAATATCACTCAGCAATGACATCTATGTCATCAGGCCCGTAGCAGCATAATGAGTGGATTCAGGTATGATGATTCTAACTGAAAGAAGTCACACAGAAAAAGAAACATCATAAGATATCACTATTACACGGAAAGTAAACTTGGCTACACAGGAATTGGATTACAAACAGAACAGGGTCTCAAATGTAGAAAACCAACTTATGCTTGCTTAAGGAGAAAGGTGAGTTGGGGTGCTGCATAAAACCAGAGATTGAAATGAGCACAGATAAAGTTCCTTAAGCCAAATATGGAATAGACAAGAGCTACTCCTTGCTCAACGAAATGGACTCAACACCCCATATTAAACGCCTAAGAATGTACCTGACTAGTAAGTATCTTAAAACCTATGGATTGCTATGTCTCCGAAAGAGAATCAAGCGTGTGTACAGGGGCATAAACGCAGCAGTGATAGGATTGGAGAGGTTCGGTGAGCAAATGAAGACCCTTTGAAGTCATATTGCATGGTACCCATTCCACGGGTCTCAACTCTCCAGGTTTAAGGGATTCTTCCTTCAGCTAAAACATGCATGTGGAACCCAGAGTATGATCAACCGTGTGATCGGGAGACGTCTTCAAATATGTCTCCATTCTCGTCCCCTGGTACTCGGGTGCAACATTCCAGACGCTTTACTAACACTCTCCCGACTTGGAGAGTCAGTGCCTTTAACCTCCTGTTTGGCCCAGTTTGCAATTTCTGCGGAAGATGAACAGGAATAGGGAGAACCAATGAGAGACTAGCTGGAGGTGTCTGGACGGGCAAATTTAACTCTCATTTCCCACCAGGAAGAGGAATTAAGCAAAGGCTCAGAGTGCCGTGCCGGAACCAGATTAGGGCCTGAAGCAATCCTGCGGTGTTGCGGCCAGCTCACAAGAAAGCGAGTTGAAGAAAGGAGCTCAGGGGCACTGTAATTCACAAACCTGCAGAGTTATAAATGACAGCTATCGTCCAAAAATATACTGAAGTAAGGCTGCCAAGAGGACTTGAAAGCGGGGCAGAATTGCAGGAAACCGATTTCAGGAGGTAGACTGGAATTGCATTTAAAGCATAGGAAAAGAGGCAGAACGTCCACAATGATGCACTTGGCCAAAAAGGGCGTATGCGTTTTTTCCTGAATATATTCAGGAAAAAACGCATACGCCCTTTTTGGCCAACCAAGCAAGCTTGCAAAGGAAGTCTGCACTACAATAAGTCTCAATTCCCCCCGGTCAAAAGGGCCATCTGAAAAAAGTGTAAAATCCAGAAAGGCAGGACAGGCCATGGAGAACTGGGAGCCTTGTTATGCTGATGGGCGGGATGTAAATTGCCAACAGCCACTCGGGAGTAGTGTATGGTGTTTCCTGAAACATCTACAAAACAAAGCAACAGAGCCTAGGGCACTTCCACTTATGGTCCTATAGCTTAGGGAAATGAAAATCAAAAAGACACAGCCACCCCAAAGTTTGGGACGGCTCTGTTTACAAGAACCTCGTTTACGGTACAAGTTCAATATCGCAGAAAGTGAAAAATGGATGAAGAAGTTGTGGTACTTACGTACAATGCAATATCACTCAGCAATGACATCTATGTCATCAGGCCCGTAGCAGCATAATGAGTGGATTCAGGTATGATGATTCTAACTGAAAGAAGTCACACAGAAAAAGAAACATCATAAGATATCACTAATACACGGAAAGTAAACTTGGCTACACAGGAATTGGATTACAAACAGAACAGGGTCTCAAATTTAGAAAACCAACTTATGCTTGCTTAAGGAGAAAGGTGAGTTGGGGTGCTGCATAAAACCAGAGATTGAAATGAGCACAGATAAAGTTCCTTAAGCCAAATATGGAATAGACAAGAGCTACTCCTTGCTCAACGAAATGGACTCAACACCCCATATTAAACGCCTAAGAATGTACCTGACTAGTAAGTATCTTAAAACCTATGGATTGCTATGTCTCCGAAAGAGAATCAAGCGTGTGTACAGGGGCATAAACGCAGCAGTGATAGGATTGGAGAGGTTCGCTGAGCAAATGAGGACCCTTTGAAGTCATATTGCATGGTACCCATTCCACGGGTCTCAACTCTCCAGGTTTAAGGGATTCTTCCTTCAGCTAAAACATGCATGTGGAACCCAGAGTATGATCAACCGTGTGATCGGGAGACGTGTTCAAATATGTCTCCATTCTCGTCCCCTGGTACTCGGGTGCAACATTCCAGACGCTTTACTAACACTCTCCCGACTTGGAGAGTCAGTGCCTTTAACCTCCTGTTTGTCCCAGTTTGCAATTTCTGCGGAAGATGAACAGGAATAGGGAGAACCAATGAGAGACTAGCTGGAGGTGTCTGGACGGGCAAATTTAACTCTCATTTCCCACCAGGAAGAGGAATTAACCAAAGGCTCAGCGTGCCGTGCCGGAACCAGATTAGGGCCTGAAGCAATCCTGCGGTGTTGCGGCCAGCTCACAAGAAAGCGAGTTGAAGAAAGGAGCTCTGGGGCACTGTAATTCACAAACCTGCAGAGTTATAAATGTCAGCTATCGTCCAAAAATATACTGAAGTAAGGCTGCCAAGAGGACTTGAAAGCGGGGCAGAATTGCAGGAAACCGATTTCAGGAGGTAGACTGGAATTGCATTTAAAGCATAGGAAAAGAGGCAGAACGTCCACAATGATGCACTTGGCCAAAAAGGGCGTATGCGTTTTTTCCTGAATATATTCAGGAAAAAACGCATACGCACTTTTTGGCCAACCAAGCAACCTTGCAAAGGAAATCTGCACTACAATGAAGTCTCACTGCCCCCCGGTCAAAAGGGCCATCTGAAAAAAGTGTAAAATCCAGAAAGGCAGGACAGGCCATGGAGAACTGGGAGCCTTGTTATGCTGATGGGCGGGATGTAAATTGCCAACAGCCACTCTGGAGAAGTGTATGGTGTTTCCTGAAACATCTAAAAAACAAAGCAACAGAGCCTAGGGCACTTCCACTTATGGTCCTATAGCTTAGGGAAATTAAAATCAAAAAGACACAGCCACCCCAAAGTTTGGGACGGCTCTGTTTACAAGAACCTGGTTTACGGTACAAGTTCAATATCGCAGAACGTGAAAAATTGATGAAGAAGTTGTGGTACTTACGTACAATGCAATATCACTCAGCAATGACATCTATGTCATCAGGCCCGCAGCAGCATAATGAGTGGATTCAGGTATGATGATTCTAACTGAAAGAAGTCACACAGAAAAAGAAATATCATAAGATATCACTAATACACGGAATGTAAACTTGGCTACACAGGAATTGGATTACAAACAGAACAGGGTCTCAAATTTAGAAAACCAACTTATGCTTGCTTAAGGGGAAAGGTGAGTTGGGGTGTTGCATAAAACCAGAGATTGAAATGAGCACAGATAAAGTTCCTTAAGCCAAATATGGAATATACAAGAGCTACACCTTTCTCAACGAAATGGACACAACACCCCGTATTAAACACCTAAGAATGTACCTGACTAGTAAGTATCTTAAAACCTATGGATTGCTATGTCTCCGAAAGAGAATCAAGCATGTGTACAGGGGCATAAACGCAGCAGTGATAGGATTGGAGAGGTTCGGTGAGCAAATGAAGACCCTTTGAAGTCATATTGCATGGTACCCATTCCACGGGTCTCAACTCTCCAGGTTTAAGGGATTCTTCCTTCAGCTAAAACATGCATGTGGAACCCAGAGTATGATCAACCGTGTGATCGGGAGACGTCTTCAAATATGTCTCCGTTCTCGTCCCCTGGTACTCGGGTGCAACATTCCAGACGCTTTACTAACACTCTCCCGACTTGGAGAGTCAGTGCCTTTAACCTCCTGTTTGGCCCAGTTTGCAATTTCTGCGGAAGATGAACAGGAATAGGGAGAACCAATGAGAGACTAGCTGGAGGTGTCTGGACGGGCAAATTTAACTCTCATTTCCCACCAGGAAGAGGAATTAAGCAAAGGCTCAGAGTGCCGTGCCGGAACCAGATTAGGGCCTGAAGCAATCCTGCGGTGTTGCGGCCAGCTCACAAGAAAGCGAGTTGAAGAAAGGAGCTCAGGAGCACTGTAATTCACAAACCTGCAGAGTTATAAATGACAGCTATCGTCCAAAAATATACTGAAGTAAGGCTGCCAAGAGGACTTGAAAGCGGGGCAGAATTGCAGGAAACCGATTTCAGGAGGTAGACTGGAATTGCATTTAAAGCATAGGAAAAGAGGCAGAACGTCCACAATGATGCACTTGGCCAAAAAGGGCGTATGCGTTTTTTCCTGAATATATTCAGGAAAAAACGCATACGCCCTTTTTGGCGAACCAAGCAATCTTGCAAAGGAAATCTGCACTACAATGAAGTCTCACTGCCCCCCGGTCAAAAGGGCCATCTGAAAAAAGTGTAAAATCCAGAAAGGCAGGACAGGCCATGGAGAACTGGGAGCCTTGTTATGCTGATGGGCGGGATGTAAATTGCCAACAGCCACTCTGGAGAAGTGTATGGTGTTTCCTGAAACATCTAAAAAACAAAGCAACAGAGCCTAGGGCACTTCCACTTATGGTCCTATAGCTTAGGGAAATTAAAATCAAAAAGACACAGCCACCCCAAAGTTTGGGACGGCTCTGTTTACAAGAACCTCGTTTACGGTACAAGTTCAATATCACAGAAAGCGAAAAATGGATAAAGAAGTTGTGGTACTTACGTACAATGCAATATCACTCAGCAAAGAGATCTATGTCATCAGGCCCATAGCAGCATAATGAGTGGATTCAGGTACGATGATTCTAAGTGAAATAAGTCACACAGAAAAAGAAACATCATAAGATATCACTACTACACGGAATGTAAACTTGACTACACAGGAACTGAATTACAAAACAGAACAGGGTCTCAAATGTAGAAAACCAACTTATGCTTGCTTAAGGGGAAAGGTGAGTTGGGGTGCTGCATAAAACCACAGATTGAAATTAGCACAGATACCGTTCCATAAGCCAAATATGTAATAGACAAGAGCTACTCCTTGCTCAACGAAGTGGACTCAACACCCCATATTAAACGCCTAAGAATATACCTGACTAGTAAGAATCTTAAAACCTATGGATATATGTCTCCAAAAGAGAATCAAGCGTGTGTACAGCGGCATAAACGCAGCAGTGATAGGATTGGTGAGGATCGGTGAGCAAATGCAGACCCTTTGAAGTCATATTACATGGTACCCATTCCATGGGTCTCAACTCTCCAGGTTTAAGGGATTCTTCCTTCAGCTAAAACATGCATGTGGAACCCAGCCTATGATCCACCGTGTGATTGGGAAACGTGTTCAAAGGTGTCTCAGTTTTCGTCCCCTGGTACTCGGGTGCAACATTCCAGACGCTTTACTAACACTCTCCCCACTTGGAGAGTCAGTGCCTTTAACCTCCTGTTTTGCCCAGTTTGCAATTTCTGCGGAAAATGAACAGTAATATGGAGAACCAATTAGAGACTAGCTGGAAGTGTCTGGACGGGCAAATTTAACTCTCATTTCCCACCAGGAAGAGGAATTAACCAAAGGCTCAGAGTGCCGTGCCGGAACCAGATTAGGGCCTGAAGCAATCCTGCGGTGTTGCGGCCAGCTCACAAGAAAGCGAGTTGAAGAAAGGAGCTCAGGGGCACTGTAATTCACAAACCTGCAGAGTTATAAATGACAGCTATCGTCCAAAAATATACTGAAGTAAGGCTGCCAAGAGGACTTGAAAGCGGGGCAGAATTGCAGGAAACCGATTTCAGGAGGTAGACTGGAATTGCATTTAAAGCATAGGAAAAGAGGCAGAACGTCCACAATGATGCACTTGGCCAAAAAGGGCGTATGCGTTTTTTCCTGAATATATTCAGGAAAAAACGCATACGCCCTTTTTGGCCAACCAAGCAAGCTTGCAAAGGAAATCTGCACTACAATAAGTCTCACTTCCCCCCGGTCAAAAGGGCCATCTGAAAAAAGTGTAAAATCCAGAAAGGCAGGACAGGCCATGGAGAACTGGGAGCCTTGTTATGCTGATGGGCGGGATGTAAATTGCCAACAGCCACTCGGGAGAAGTGTATGGTGTTTCCTGAAACATCTAAAAAACAAAGCAACAGAGCCTAGGGCACTTCCACTTATGGTCCTATAGCTTAGGGAAATGAAAATCAAAAAGACACAGCCACCCCAAAGTTTGGGACGGCTCTGTTTACAAGAACCTCGTTTAAGGTAGAAGTTCAATATCACAGAAAGTGAAAAATGGATGAAGAAGTTGTGGTACTTACGTACAATGCAATATCACTCAGCAATGACATCTATGTCATCAGGCCCGTAGCAGCATAATGAGTGGATTCAGGTATGATGATTCTAACTGAAAGATGTCACACAGAAAAAGAAACATCATAAGATATCACTAATACACGGAAAGTAAACTTGGCTACACAGGAATTGGATTACAAACAGAACAGGGTCTCAAATTTAGAAAACCAACTTATGCTTGCTTAAGGAGAAAGGTGAGTTGGGGTGCTGCATAAAACCAGAGATTGAAATGAGCACAGATAAAGTTCCTTAAGCCAAATATGGAATAGACAAGAGCTACTCCTTGCTCAACGAAATGGACTCAACACCCCATATTAAACGCCTAAGAATGTACCTGACTAGTAAGTATCTTAAAACCTATGGATTGCTATGTCTCCGAAAGAGAATCAAGCGTGTGTACAGGGGCATAAACGCAGCAGTGATAGGATTGGAGAGGTTCGCTGAGCAAATGAGGACCCTTTGAAGTCATATTGCATGGTACCCATTCCACGGGTCTCAACTCTCCAGGTTTAAGGGATTCTTCCTTCAGCTAAAACATGCATGTGGAACACAGAGTATGATCAACCGTGTGATCGGAGACGTCTTCAAATATGTCTCCGTTCTCGTCCCCTGGTACTCGGGTGCAACATTCCAGACGCTTTACTAACACTCTCCCGGCTTGGAGAGTCAGTGCCTTTAACCTCCTGTTTGGCCCAGTTTGCAATTTCTGCGGAAGATGAACAGGAATAGGGAGAACCAATGAGAGACTAGCTGGAGGTGTCTGGACGGGCAAATTTAACTCTCATTTCCCACCAGGAAGAGGAATTAACCAAAGGCTCAGCGTGCCGTGCCGGAACCAGATTAGGGCCTGAAGCAATCCTGCGGTGTTGCGGCCAGCTCACAAGAAAGCGAGTTGAAGAAAGGAGCTCTGGGGCACTGTAATTCACAAACCTGCAGAGTTATAAATGTCAGCTATCGTCCAAAAATATACTGAAGTAAGGCTGCCAAGAGGACTTGAAAGCAGAGCAGAATTGCAGGAAACCGATTTCAGGAGGTAGACTGGAATTGCATTTAAAGCATAGGAAAAGAGGCAGAACGTCCACAATGATGCACTTGGCCAAAAAGGGCGTATGTTTTTTCCTGAATATATTCAGGAAAAAACGCATACGCCCTTTTTGGCCAACCAAGCAAGCTTGCAAAGGAAATCTGCACTACAATAAGTCTCACTTCCCCCCGGTCAAAAGGGCCATCTGAAAAAAGTGTAAAATCCAGAAAGGCAGGACAGGCCATGGAGAACTGGGAGCCTTGTTATGCTGATGGACGGGATGTAAATTGCCAACAGCCACTCGGGAGAAGTTTATGGTGTTTCCTGAAACATCTAAAAAACAAAGCAACAGAGCCTAGGGAACTTCCACTTATGGTCCTATAACTTAGGGAAATGAAAATCAAAAAGACACAACCACCCCAAATTTTGGGACGGTTCTGTTTACAAGAACCTCGTTTACGGTACAAGTTCAATATCGCAGAAAGTGAAAAATGGACGGAGAAGTTGTGGTACTTATGTACAATGCAATATCACTCAGCAATGACATCTATGTCATCAGGCCCGTAGCAGCATAATGAGTGGATTCAGGTACGATGATTCTAAGTGAAACAAGTCACACAGAAAAAGAAACATCATAAGATATCACTACTACACGGAATGTAAACTTGGCTACCCAGGAACTGAATTACAAAACAGAACAGGGTCTCAAATGTAGAAAACCTACTTATGCTTGCTTAAGGGGAAAGGTGAGTTGGGGTGCTGCATAAAACCAGAGATTGAAAATAGCACAGATACCGTTCCATAAGCCAAATATGTAATAGACAAGAGTTACTCCTTGCTCAACGAAGTGGACACAACACCCCATATTAAACGCCTAAGAATATACCTGATTAGTAAGAATCTTAAAACCTATGGATTTATATGTCTCCGAAAGAGAATCAGGCGTGTGTACAGTGGCATAATTGCAGCAGTGATAGGATTGGTGAGGTTCGGTGAGCAAATGCAGACCCTTTGAAGTCATATTGCATGGTACCCATTCCATGGATCTCAACTCTCCAGGTTTAAGGGATTCTTCCTTCAGCTAAAACATGCATGTGGAACCCAATGTATGATCCACCGTGTGATCGGGAAACGTGTTCAAAGGTGTCTCAGGTTTCGTCCCCTGGTACTCGGGTGCAACATTCCAGACGCTTTACTTACTCTCTCCCCACTTGGAGAGTCAGTGCCTTTAACCTCCTGTTTGGCCCAGTTTGCAATTTCTGCGGAAAATGAACAGGAATAGGGAGAACCAATGAGAGACTAGCTGGAGGTGTCTGGACGGGCAAATTTAACTCTCATTTCCCACCAGGAAGTGGAATTAACCAAAGGCTCAGCGTGCCGTGCCGGAACCACACTAGGGCATGAAGCAATCCTGCGGTGTTGCGGCCAGCTCACAAGAAAGCGAGTTGAAGAAAGGAGCTCTGGGGCACTGTCATTCACAAACCTGCAGAGTTATAAATGACAGCTATCGTCCAAAAATATATTGGAGTAAGGCTGCCAAGAGGACTTGAAAGCGGGGCAGAATTGCAGGAAACCGATTTCAGGAGGTAGACTGGAATTGCATGTAAAGCACAGGAAAAGAGGCAGAACGTCCACAATGATGCACTTGGCCAAAAAGGGCGTATGCGTTTTTTCCTGAATATATTCAGGAAAAAACGCATACGCACTTTTTGGCCAACCAAGCAAGCTTGCAAATGAAATCTGCACTAAAATGAAGTCTCACTGCCCCCCGGTCAAAAGGGCCATCTGAAAAAAGTGTAAAATCCAGAAAGGCAGGACAGGCCATGGAGAACTGGGAGCCTTGTTATGCTGATGGGCGGGATGTAAATTGCCAACAGCCACTCGGGGGAAGTGTATGGTGTTTCCTGAAACATCTAAAAAACAAAGCAACAGAGCCTAGGGCACTTCCACTTATGGTCCTATAGCTTAGGGAAATGAAAATCAAAAAGACACAGACACCCCAAAGTTTGGGATGGCTCTGTTTACAATAACCTCGTTTACAGTACAAGTGCAATATCGCAGAAAGTGAAAAATGGATGAAGAAGTTGTGGTACTTACGTACAATACAATATCACTCAGCAATGACATCTATGTCATCAGGCCCGTAGCAGCATAATGAGTGCATTCAGGTATGATGATTCTAACTGAAATAAGTCACACAGAAAAAGAAACATCATAAGATATCACTACTACACGGAATGTAAACTTGGCTACACAGGAACTGGATTACAAAACAGAACAGGGTCTCAAATTTAGAAAACCAACATATGCTTGCTTAAGGGGAAAGGTGAGTTGGGGTGCTGCATAAAACCAGAGATTGAAATGAGCACAGATAAAGTTCCTTAAGCCAAATATGGAATAGACAAGACCTACTCCTTGCTCAACGAAATGGACTCAACACCCCATATTAAACGCCTAAGAATGTACCTGACTAGTAAGTATCTTAAAACCTATGGATTGCTATGTCTCCGAAAGAGAATCAAGCGTGTGTACAGGGGCATAAACGCAGCAGTGATAGGATTGGAGAGGTTCAGTGAGCAAATGAAGACCCTTTGAAGTCATATTGCATGGTACCCATTCCACGGGTCTCAACTCTCCAGGTTTAAGGGATTCTTCCTTCAGCTAAAACATGCATGTGGAACCCAGAGTATGATCAACCGTGTGATCGGGAGACGTCTTCAAATATGTCTCCGTTCTCGTCCCCTGGTACTCGGGTGCAACATTCCAGACGCTTTACTAACACTCTCCCGACTTGGAGAGTCAGTGCCTTTAACCTCCTGTTTGGCCCAGTTTGCAATTTCTGCGGAAGATGAACAGGAATAGGGAGAACCAATGAGAGACTAGCTGGAGGTGTCTGGACGGGCAAATTTAACTCTCATTTCCCACCAGGAAGAGGAATTAACCAAAGGCTCAGCGTGCCGTGCCGGAACCACACTAGGGCCTGAAGCAATCCTGCGGTGTTGCGGCCAGCTCACAAGAAAGCGAGTTGAAGAAAGGAGCTCAGGGGCACTGTCACTCACAAACCTGCAGAGTTATAAATGACAGCTATCGTCCAAAAATATATTGAAGTAAGGCTGCCAAGAGGACTTGAAAGCGGGGCAGAATTGCAGGAAACCGATTTCAGGAGGTAGACTGGAATTGCATGTAAAGCACAGGAAAAGAGGCAGAACGTCCACAATGATGCACTTGGCCAAAAAGGGCGTATGCGTTTTTTCCTGAATATATTCAGGAAAAAACGCATACGCCCTTTTTGGCCAACCAAGCAAGCTTGCAAATGAAATCTGCACTACAATGAAGACTCACTGCCCCCCGGTCAAAAGGGCCATCTGAAAAAAGTGTAAAATCCAGAAAGGCAGGACAGGCCATGGAGAACTGGGAGCCTAGTTATGCTGATGGGCGGGATGTAAATTGCCAACAGCCACTCTGGAGAAGTGTATGGTGTTTCCTGAAACATCTACAAAACAAAGCAACAGAGCCTAGGGCACTTCCACTTATGGTCCTATAGCTTAGGGAAATTAAAATCAAAAAGACACAGCCACCCCAAAGTTTGGGACGGCTCTGTTTACAAGAACCTCGTTTACGGTAGAAGTTCAATATCGCAGAAAGCGAAAAATGGATAAAGAAGTTGTGGTACTTACGTACAATGCAATATCACTCAGCAATGAAATCTATGTCATCAGGCCCGTAGCAGCATAATGAGTGGATTCAGGTACGATGATTCTAAGTGAAATAAGTCACACAGAAAAAGAAACATCATAAGATATCACTACTACACGGAATGTAAACTTGGCTACCCAGGAACTGAATTACAAAACAGAACAGGGTCTCAAATGTAGAAAACCAACTTATGCTTGCTTAAGGGGAAAGGTGAGTTGGGGTGCTGCATAAAACCAGAGATTGAAATTAGCACAGATACCGTTCCATAAGCCAAATATGTAATAGACAAGAGCTACTCCTTGCTCAACGAAGTGGACTCAACACCCCATATTAAACGCCTAAGAATATACCTGACTAGTAAGAATCTTAAAACCTATGGATTTATATGTCTCCAAAAGAGAATCAAGTGTGTGTACAGCGGCATAAACGCAGCAGTGATAGGATTGGTGAGGATCGGTGAGCAAATGCAGACCCTTTGAAGTCATATTGCATGGTACCCATTCCATGGGTCTCAACTCTCCAGGTTTAAGGGATTCTTCCTTCAGCTAAAACATGCATGTGGAACCCAGCCTATGATCCACCGTGTGATTGGGAAACGTGTTCAAAGGTGTCTCAGTTTTCGTCCCCTGGTACTCGGGTGCAATATTCCAGACGCTTTACTAACTCTCTCCCCACTTGGAGAGTCAGTGCCTTTAACCTCCTGTTTGGCCCAGTTTGCAATTTCTGCGGAAAATGAACAGGAATAGGGAGAACCAATGAGAGACTAGCTGGAGGTGTCTGGACGGGCAAATTTAACTCTCATTTCCCACCAGGAAGAGGAATTAACCAAAGGCGCAGCGTGCCGTGCCGGAACCACACTAGGGCTTGAAGCAATCCTGCGGTGTTGCGGCCAGCTCACAAGAAAGCGAGTTGAAGAAAGGAGCTCAGGGGCACTGTCACTCACAAACCTGCAGAGTTATAAATGACAGCTATCGTCCAAAAATATATTGAAGTAAGGCTGCCAAGAGGACTTGAAAGCGGGGCAGAATTGCAGGAAACCGATTTCAGGAGGTAGACTGGAATTGCATGTAAAGCACAGGAAAAGAGGCAGAACGTCCACAATGATGCACTTGGCCAAAAAGGGCGTATGCGTTTTTTCCTGAATATATTCAGGAAAAAACGCATACGCCATTTTTGGCCAACCAAGCAAGCTTGCAAAGGAAATCTGCACTACAATGAAGTCTCACTGTCCCCCGGTCAAAAGGGCCATCTGAAAAAAGTGTAAAATCCAGAAAGGCAGGACAGGCCATGGAGAACTGGGAGCCTTGTTATGCTGATGGGCGGGATGTAAATTGCCAACAGCCACTCTGGAGAAGTGTATGGTGTTTCCTGAAACATCTACAAAACAAAGCAACAGAGCCTAGGGCACTTCCACTTATGGTCCTATAGCTTAGGGAAATTAAAATCATAAGACACAGCCACCCCAAAGTTTGGGACGGCTCTGTTTACAAGAACCTCGTTTACGGTACAAGTTCAATATTGCAGAAAGCGAAAAATGGATAAAGAAGTTGTAGTACTTACATACAATGCAATATCACTCAGCAATGAAATCTATGTCATCAGGCCCGTAGCAGCATAATGAGTGGATTCAGGTACGATGATTCTAAGTGAAACAAGTCACACAGAAAAAGAAACATCATAAGATATCACTACTACATGGAATGTAAACTTGGCTACCCAGGAACTGAATTACAAAACAGAACAGGGTCTCAAATGTAGAAAACCAACTTATGCTTGCTTAAGGGGAAAGGTGAGTTGGGTTGCTGCATAAAACCAGAGATTGAAATTAGCACAGATACTGTTCCATAAGCCAAATATGTAATAGACAAGAGCTACTCCTTGCTCAACGAAGTGGACCCAACACCCCATATTAAACGCCTAAGAATATACCTGACTAGTAAGAATCTTAAAACCTATGGATTTATATGTCTCCGAAAGAGAATCAAGCGTGTGTACAGCGGCATAAATGCAGCAGTGATAGGATTGGTGAGGATCGGTGAGCAAATGCAGACCCTTTGAAGTCATATTGCATGGTACCCATTCCATGGGTCTCAACTCTCCAGGTTTAAGAGATTCTTCCTTCAGCTAAAACATGCATGTAGAACCCAGACTATGATCCACCGTGTGATTGGGAAACGTGTTCAAAGGTGTCTCAGTTTTCGTCCCCTGATACTCGGGTGCAACATTCCAGACGCTTTACTAACACTCTCCCCACTTGGAGAGTCAGTGCCTTTAACCTCCTGTTTGTCCCAGTTTGCAATTTCTGCGGAAAATGAACAGGAATAGGGAGAACCAATGAGAGACTAGATGGAGGTGTCTGGACGGGCAAATTTAACTCTCATTTCCCACCAGGAAGAGGAATTAACCAAAGGCTCAGTGTGCCATGCCGGAACGACACTAGGGCCTGAAGCAATCCTGCGGTGTTGCGGCCAGCTCACAAGAAAGCGAGTTGAAGAAAGGAGCTCAGGGGCACTGTCATTCACAAACCTGCAGAGTTATAAATGACAGCTATCGTCCAAAAATATATTGGAGTAAGGCTGCCAAGAGGACTTGAAAGCGGGGCAGAATTGCAGGAAACCGATTTCAGGAGGTAGACTGGAATTGCATGTAAAGCATAGGAAAAGAGGCAGAACGTCCACAATGATGCACTTGGCCAAAAAGGGCGTATGCGTTTTTTCCTGAATATATTCAGGAAAAAACGCATACGCCCTTTTTGGCCAACCAAGCAAGCTTGCAAAGGAAATCTGCACTACAATGAAGTCTCACTGCCCCCCGGTCAAAAGGGCCATCTGAAAAAAGTGTAAAATCCAGAAAGGCAGGACAGGCCATGGAGAACTGGGAGCCATGTTATGCTGATGGGCGGGATGTAAATTGCCAACAGCCACTCTGGAGAAGTGTATGGTGTTTCCTGAAACATCTAAAAAACAAAGCAACAGAGCCTAGGTCACTTCCACTTATGGTCCTATAGCTTAGGGAAATGAAAATCAAAAAGACACAGCCACCCCAAAGTTTGGGACGGCTCTGTTTACAAGAACCTCGTTTACGGTACAAGTTCAATATTGCAGAAAGCGAAAAATGGATAAAGAAGTTGTAGTACTTACATACAATGCAATATCACTCAGCAATGAAATCTATGTCATCAGGCCCGTAGCAGCATAATGAGTGGATTCAGGTACGATGATTCTAAGTGAAACAAGTCACACAGAAAAAGAAATATCATAAGATATCACTACTACACGGAATGTAAACTTGGCTACCCAGGAACTGAATTACAAAACAGAACAGGGTCTCAAATGTAGAAAACCTACTTATGCTTGCTTAAGGGGAAAGGTGAGTTGGGGTGCTGCATAAAACCAGAGATTGAAAATAGCACAGATACCGTTCCATAAGCCAAATATGTAATAGACAAGAGTTACTCCTTGCTCAACTAAGTGGACTCAACACCCCATATTAAATGCCTAAGAATATACCTGATTAGTAAGAATCTTAAAACCTATGGATTTATATGTCTCCGAAAGAGAATCAGGCGTGTGTACAGTGGCATAATTGCAGCAGTGATAGGATTGGTGAGGTTCGGTGAGCAAATGCAGACCCTTTGAAGTCATATTGCATGGTACCCATTCCATGGATCTCAACTCTCCAGGTTTAAGGGATTCTTCCTTCAGCTAAAACATGCATGTGGAACCCAGTGTATGATCCACCATGTGATCGGGAAACGTGTTCAAAGGTGTCTCAGGTTTCGTCCCCTGGTACTCGGGTGCAACATTCCAGACGCTTTACTTACTCTCTCCCCACATGGAGAGTCAGTGCCTTTAACCTCCTGTTTGGCCCAGTTTGCAATTTCTGCGGAAAATGAACAGGAATAGGGAGAACCAATGAGAGACTAGCTGGAGGTGTCTGGACGGGCAAATTTAACTCTCATTTCCCACCAGGAAGAGGAATTAACCAAAGGCTCAGCGTGCCGTGCCGGAACCACACTAGGGCATGAAGCAATCCTGCGGTGTTGCGGCCAGCTCACAAGAAAGCGAGTTGAAGAAAGGAGCTCAGGGGCACTGTCACTCACAAACCTGCAGAGTTATAAATGACAGCTATCGTCCAAAAATATATTGAAGTAAGGCTGCCAAGAGGACTTGAAAGCGGGGCAGAATTGCAGGAAACCGATTTCAGGAGGTAGACTGGAATTGCATGTAAAGCACAGGAAAAGAGGCAGAACGTCCACAATGATGCACTTGGCCAAAAAGGGCGTATGCGTTTTTTCCTGAATATATTCAGGAAAAAACGCATATGCACTTTTTGGCCAACCAAGCAAGCTTGCAAATGAAATCTGCACTACAATGAAGTCTCACTGCCCCCCGGTCAAAAGGGCCATCTGAAAAAAGTGTAAAATCCAGAAAGGCAGGACAGGCCATGGAGAACTGGGAGCCTTGTTATGCTGATGGGCGGGATGTAAATTGCCAACAGCCACTCTGGAGAAGTGTATGGTGTTTCCTGAAACATCTACAAAACAAAGCAACAGAGCCTAGGGCACTTCCACTTATGGTCCTATAGCTTAGGGAAATTAAAATCATAAGACACAGCCACCCCAAAGTTTGGGACGGCTCTGTTTACAAGAACCTCGTTTACGGTACAAGTTCAATATTGCAGAAAGCGAAAAATGGATAAAGAAGTTGTAGTACTTACATACAATGCAATATCACTCAGCAATGAAATCTATGTCATCAGGCCCGTAGCAGCATAATGAGTGGATTCAGGTACGATGATTCTAAGTGAAACAAGTCACACAGAAAAAGAAACATCATAAGATATCACTACTACATGGAATGTAAACTTGGCTACCCAGGAACTGAATTACAAAACAGAACAGGGTCTCAAATGTAGAAAACCAACTTATGCTTGCTTAAGGGGAAAGGTGAGTTGGGTTGCTGCATAAAACCAGAGATTGAAATTAGCACAGATACTGTTCCATAAGCCAAATATGTAATAGACAAGAGCTACTCCTTGCTCAACGAAGTGGACCCAACACCCCATATTAAACGCCTAAGAATATACCTGACTAGTAAGAATCTTAAAACCTATGGATTTATATGTCTCCGAAAGAGAATCAAGCGTGTGTACAGCGGCATAAATGCAGCAGTGATAGGATTGGTGAGGATCGGTGAGCAAATGCAGACCCTTTGAAGTCATATTGCATGGTACCCATTCCATGGGTCTCAACTCTCCAGGTTTAAGGGATTCTTCCTTCAGCTAAAACATGCATGTAGAACCCAGACTATGATCCACCGTGTGATTGGGAAACGTGTTCAAAGGTGTCTCAGTTTTCGTCCCCTGATACTCGGGTGCAACATTCCAGACGCTTTACTAACACTCTCCCCACTTGGAGAGTCAGTGCCTTTAACCTCCTGTTTGTCCCAGTTTGCAATTTCTGCGGAAAATGAACAGGAATAGGGAGAACCAATGAGAGACTAGATGGAGGTGTCTGGACGGGCAAATTTAACTCTCATTTCCCACCAGGAAGAGGAATTAACCAAAGGCTCAGTGTGCCATGCCGGAACGACACTAGGGCCTGAAGCAATCCTGCGGTGTTGCGGCCAGCTCACAAGAAAGCGAGTTGAAGAAAGGAGCTCAGGGGCACTGTCATTCACAAACCTGCAGAGTTATAAATGACAGCTATCGTCCAAAAATATATTGGAGTAAGGCTGCCAAGAGGACTTGAAAGCGGGGCAGAATTGCAGGAAACCGATTTCAGGAGGTAGACTGGAATTGCATGTAAAGCATAGGAAAAGAGGCAGAACGTCCACAATGATGCACTTGGCCAAAAAGGGCGTATGCGTTTTTTCCTGAATATATTCAGGAAAAAACGCATACGCCCTTTTTGGCCAACCAAGCAAGCTTGCAAAGGAAATCTGCACTACAATGAAGTCTCACTGCCCCCCGGTCAAAAGGGCCATCTGAAAAAAGTGTAAAATCCAGAAAGGCAGGACAGGCCATGGAGAACTGGGAGCCATGTTATGCTGATGGGCGGGATGTAAATTGCCAACAGCCACTCTGGAGAAGTGTATGGTGTTTCCTGAAACATCTAAAAAACAAAGCAACAGAGCCTAGGTCACTTCCACTTATGGTCCTATAGCTTAGGGAAATGAAAATCAAAAAGACACAGCCACCCCAAAGTTTGGGACGGCTCTGTTTACAAGAACCTCGTTTACGGTACAAGTTCAATATTGCAGAAAGTGAAAAATGGATAAAGAAGTTGTAGTACTTACATACAATGCAATATCACTCAGCAATGAAATCTATGTCATCAGGCCCGTAGCAGCATAATGAGTGGATTCAGGTACGATGATTCTAAGTGAAACAAGTCACACAGAAAAAGAAATATCATAAGATATCACTACTACACGGAATGTAAACTTGGCTACCCAGGAACTGAATTACAAAACAGAACAGGGTCTCAAATGTAGAAAACCTACTTATGCTTGCTTAAGGGGAAAGGTGAGTTGGGGTGCTGCATAAAACCAGAGATTGAAAATAGCACAGATACCGTTCCATAAGCCAAATATGTAATAGACAAGAGTTACTCCTTGCTCAACTAAGTGGACTCAACACCCCATATTAAATGCCTAAGAATATACCTGATTAGTAAGAATCTTAAAACCTATGGATTTATATGTCTCCGAAAGAGAATCAGGCGTGTGTACAGTGGCATAATTGCAGCAGTGATAGGATTGGTGAGGTTCGGTGAGCAAATGCAGACCCTTTGAAGTCATATTGCATGGTACCCATTCCATGGATCTCAACTCTCCAGGTTTAAGGGATTCTTCCTTCAGCTAAAACATGCATGTGGAACCCAGTGTATGATCCACCATGTGATCGGGAAACGTGTTCAAAGGTGTCTCAGGTTTCGTCCCCTGGTACTCGGGTGCAACATTCCAGACGCTTTACTTACTCTCTCCCCACATGGAGAGTCAGTGCCTTTAACCTCCTGTTTGGCCCAGTTTGCAATTTCTGCGGAAAATGAACAGGAATAGGGAGAACCAATGAGAGACTAGCTGGAGGTGTCTGGACGGGCAAATTTAACTCTCATTTCCCACCAGGAAGAGGAATTAACCAAAGGCTCAGCGTGCCGTGCCGGAACCACACTAGGGCATGAAGCAATCCTGCGGTGTTGCGGCCAGCTCACAAGAAAGCGAGTTGAAGAAAGGAGCTTAGGGGCACTGTCATTCACAAACCTGCAGAGTTATAAATGACAGCTATCGTCCAAAAATATATTGGAGTAAGGCTGCCAAGAGGACTTGAAAGCGGGGCAGAATTGCAGGAAACCGATTTCAGGAGGTAGACTGGAATTGCATGTAAAGCATAGGAAAAGAGGCAGAACGTCCACAATGATGCACTTGGCCAAAAAGGGCGTATGCGTTTTTTCCTGAATATATTCAGGAAAAAACGCATACGCACTTTTTGGCCAACCAAGCAAGCTTGCAAAGGAAATCTGCACTACAATGAAGTCTCACTGCCCCCCGGTCAAAAAGGCCATCTGAAAAAAGTGTAAAATCCAGAAATGCAGGACAGGCCATGGAGAACTGGGAGCCTTGTTATGCTGATGGGCGGGATGTAAATTGCCAACAGCCACTCTGGAGAAGTGTATGGTGTTTCCTGAAACATCTACAAAACAAAGCAACAGAGCCTAGGGCACTTCCACTTATGGTCCTATAGCTTAGGGAAATTAAAATCAAAAAGACACAGCCACCCCAAAGTTTGGGACGGCTCTGTTTACAAGAACCTCATTTACGGTACAAGTTCAATATCACAGAAAGCGAAAAATGGATAAAGAATTTGTGGTACTTACGTACAATGCAATATCACTCAGCAATGAAATCTATGTCATCAGGCCCGTAGCAGCATAATGAGTGGATTCAGGTACGATGATTCTAAGTGAAATAAGTCACACAGAAAAAGAAACATCATAAGATATCACTACTACATGGAATGTAAACTTGGCTACCCAGGAACTGAATTACAAAACAGAACAGGGTCTCAAATGTAGAAAACCTACTTATGCTTGCTTAAGGGGAAAGGTGAGTTGGGGTGCTGCATAAAACCAGAGATTGAAATTAGCACAGATACCGTTCCATAAGCCAAATATGTAATAGACAAGAGCTACTCCTTGCTCAACGAAGTGGACTCAACACCCCATATTAAACGCCTAAGAATATACGTGACTAGTAAGAATCTTAAAACCTATGGATTTATATATCTCCGAAAGAGAATCAAGCGTGTGTACAGCGCAATAAACGCAGCAGTGAAAGGATTGGTGAGGATCGGTGAGCAAATGCACACTCTTTGAAGCCATATTGCATGGTACCCATTCCATGGGTCTCAACTCTCCAGGGTTAAGGGATTCTTCCTCCAGCTAAAACATGCATTTGGAACCCACAGTATGATCCACCGTGTGATTGGGAAATGTGTTCAAAGGTGTCTCAGGTTTCGTCCCCTGGTACTCAGGTGAAACATTCCAGACGCTTTACTAACTCTCTCCCCACTTGGAGAGTCAGTGCCTTTAACCTCCTGTTTGGCCCAGTTTGCAATTTCTGCGGAAAATGAACAGGAATAGGGAGAACCAATGAGAGACTAGCTGGAGGTGTCTAGACGGGCAAATTTAACTCTCATTTCCCACCAGGAAGAGGAATTAACCAAAGGCTCAGCGTGCCGTGCCGGAACCACACTAGGGCCTGAAGCAATCCTGCGGTGTTGCGGCCAGCTCACAAGAAAGCGAGTTGAAGAAAGGAGCTCAGGGGCACTGTCACTCACAAACCTGCAGAGTTATAAATGACAGCTATCGTCCAAAAATATATTGAAGTAAGGCTGCCAAGAGGACTTGAAAGCGGGGCAGAATTGCAGGAAACCGATTTCAGGAGGTAGACTGGAATTGCATGTAAAGCACAGGAAAAGAGGCAGAACGTCCACAATGATGCACTTGGCCAAAAAGGGCGTATGCGTTTTTTCCTGAATATATTCAGGAAAAAACGCATACGCACTTTTTGGCCAACCAAGCAAGCTTGCAAATGAAATCTGCACTACAATGAAGTCTCACTGCCCCCCGGTCAAAAGGGCCATCTGAAAAAAGTGTAAAATCCAGAAAGGCATGACAGGCCATGGAGAACTGGGAGCCTTGTTATGCTGATGGGCGGGATGTAAATTGCCAACAGCCACTCTGGAGAAGTGTATGGTGTTTCCTGAAACATCTACAAAACAAAGCAACAGAGCCTAGGGCACTTCCACTTATGGTCCTATAGCTTAGGGAAATTAAAATCATAAGACACAGCCACCCCAAAGTTTGGGACGGCTCTGTTTACAAGAACCTCGTTTACGGTACAAGTTCAATATTGCAGAAAGCGAAAAATGGATAAAGAAGTTGTAGTACTTACATACAATGCAATATCACTCAGCAATGAAATCTATGTCATCAGGCCCGTAGCAGCATAATGAGTGGATTCAGGTACGATGATTCTAAGTGAAACAAGTCACACAGAAAAAGAAACATCATAAGATATCACTACTACATGGAATGTAAACTTGGCTACCCAGGAACTGAATTACAAAACAGAACAGGGTCTCAAATGTAGAAAACCAACTTATGCTTGCTTAAGGGGAAAGGTGAGTTGGGTTGCTGCATAAAACCAGAGATTGAAATTAGCACAGATACTGTTCCATAAGCCAAATATGTAATAGACAAGAGCTACTCCTTGCTCAACGAAGTGGACCCAACACCCCATATTAAACGCCTAAGAATATACCTGACTAGTAAGAATCTTAAAACCTATGGATTTATATGTCTCCGAAAGAGAATCAAGCGTGTGTACAGCGGCATAAATGCAGCAGTGATAGGATTGGTGAGGATCGGTGAGCAAATGCAGACCCTTTGAAGTCATATTGCATGGTACCCATTCCATGGGTCTCAACTCTCCAGGTTTAAGGGATTCTTCCTTCAGCTAAAACATGCATGTAGAACCCAGACTATGATCCACCGTGTGATTGGGAAACGTGTTCAAAGGTGTCTCAGTTTTCGTCCCCTGATACTCGGGTGCAACATTCCAGACGCTTTACTAACACTCTCCCCACTTGGAGAGTCAGTGCCTTTAACCTCCTGTTTGTCCCAGTTTGCAATTTCTGCGGAAAATGAACAGGAATAGGGAGAACCAATGAGAGACTAGATGGAGGTGTCTGGACGGGCAAATTTAACTCTCATTTCCCACCAGGAAGAGGAATTAACCAAAGGCTCAGTGTGCCATGCCGGAACGACACTAGGGCCTGAAGCAATCCTGCGGTGTTGCGGCCAGCTCACAAGAAAGCGAGTTGAAGAAAGGAGCTCAGGGGCACTGTCATTCACAAACCTGCAGAGTTATAAATGACAGCTATCGTCCAAAAATATATTGGAGTAAGGCTGCCAAGAGGACTTGAAAGCGGGGCAGAATTGCAGGAAACCGATTTCAGGAGGTAGACTGGAATTGCATGTAAAGCATAGGAAAAGAGGCAGAACGTCCACAATGATGCACTTGGCCAAAAAGGGCGTATGCGTTTTTTCCTGAATATATTCAGGAAAAAACGCATACGCCCTTTTTGGCCAACCAAGCAAGCTTGCAAAGGAAATCTGCACTACAATGAAGTCTCACTGCCCCCCGGTCAAAAGGGCCATCTGAAAAAAGTGTAAAATCCAGAAAGGCAGGACAGGCCATGGAGAACTGGGAGCCATGTTATGCTGATGGGCGGGATGTAAATTGCCAACAGCCACTCTGGAGAAGTGTATGGTGTTTCCTGAAACATCTAAAAAACAAAGCAACAGAGCCTAGGTCACTTCCACTTATGGTCCTATAGCTTAGGGAAATGAAAATCAAAAAGACACAGCCACCCCAAAGTTTGGGACGGCTCTGTTTACAAGAACCTCGTTTACGGTACAAGTTCAATATTGCAGAAAACGAAAAATGGATAAAGAAGTTGTAGTACTTACATACAATGCAATATCACTCAGCAATGAAATCTATGTCATCAGGCCCGTAGCAGCATAATGAGTGGATTCAGGTACGATGATTCTAAGTGAAACAAGTCACACAGAAAAAGAAATATCATAAGATATCACTACTACACGGAATGTAAACTTGGCTACCCAGGAACTGAATTACAAAACAGAACAGGGTCTCAAATGTAGAAAACCTACTTATGCTTGCTTAAGGGGAAAGGTGAGTTGGGGTGCTGCATAAAACCAGAGATTGAAAATAGCACAGATACCGTTCCATAAGCCAAATATGTAATAGACAAGAGTTACTCCTTGCTCAACTAAGTGGACTCAACACCCCATATTAAATGCCTAAGAATATACCTGATTAGTAAGAATCTTAAAACCTATGGATTTATATGTCTCCGAAAGAGAATCAGGCGTGTGTACAGTGGCATAATTGCAGCAGTGATAGGATTGGTGAGGTTCGGTGAGCAAATGCAGACCCTTTGAAGTCATATTGCATGGTACCCATTCCATGGATCTCAACTCTCCAGGTTTAAGGGATTCTTCCTTCAGCTAAAACATGCATGTGGAACCCAGTGTATGATCCACCATGTGATCGGGAAACGTGTTCAAAGGTGTCTCAGGTTTCGTCCCCTGGTACTCGGGTGCAACATTCCAGACGCTTTACTTACTCTCTCCCCACATGGAGAGTCAGTGCCTTTAACCTCCTGTTTGGCCCAGTTTGCAATTTCTGCGGAAAATGAACAGGAATAGGGAGAACCAATGAGAGACTAGCTGGAGGTGTCTGGACGGGCAAATTTAACTCTCATTTCCCACCAGGAAGAGGAATTAACCAAAGGCTCAGCGTGCCGTGCCGGAACCACACTAGGGCATGAAGCAATCCTGCGGTGTTGCGGCCAGCTCACAAGAAAGCGAGTTGAAGAAAGGAGCTTAGGGGCACTGTCATTCACAAACCTGCAGAGTTATAAATGACAGCTATCGTCCAAAAATATATTGGAGTAAGGCTGCCAAGAGGACTTGAAAGCGGGGCAGAATTGCAGGAAACCGATTTCAGGAGGTAGACTGGAATTGCATGTAAAGCATAGGAAAAGAGGCAGAACGTCCAAAATGATGCACTTGGCCAAAAAGGGCGTATGCGTTTTTTCCTGAATATATTCAGGAAAAAACGCATACGCACTTTTTGGCCAACCAAGCAAGCTTGCAAAGGAAATCTGCACTACAATGAAGTCTCACTGCCCCCCGGTCAAAAAGGCCATCTGAAAAAAGTGTAAAATCCAGAAATGCAGGACAGGCCATGGAGAACTGGGAGCCTTGTTATGCTGATGGGCGGGATGTAAATTGCCAACAGCCACTCTGGAGAAGTGTATGGTGTTTCCTGAAACATCTACAAAACAAAGCAACAGAGCCTAGGGCACTTCCACTTATGGTCCTATAGCTTAGGGAAATTAAAATCAAAAAGACACAGCCACCCCAAAGTTTGGGACGGCTCTGTTTACAAGAACCTCATTTACGGTACAAGTTCAATATCACAGAAAGCGAAAAATGGATAAAGAATTTGTGGTACTTACGTACAATGCAATATCACTCAGCAATGAAATCTATGTCATCAGGCCCGTAGCAGCATAATGAGTGGATTCAGGTACGATGATTCTAAGTGAAATAAGTCACACAGAAAAAGAAACATCATAAGATATCACTACTACATGGAATGTAAACTTGGCTACCCAGGAACTGAATTACAAAACAGAACAGGGTCTCAAATGTAGAAAACCTACTTATGCTTGCTTAAGGGGAAAGGTGAGTTGGGGTGCTGCATAAAACCAGAGATTGAAATTAGCACAGATACCGTTCCATAAGCCAAATATGTAATAGACAAGAGCTACTCCTTGCTCAACGAAGTGGACTCAACACCCCATATTAAACGCCTAAGAATATACGTGACTAGTAAGAATCTTAAAACCTATGGATTTATATGTCTCCGAAAGAGAATCAAGCGTGTGTACAGCGCAATAAACGCAGCAGTGAAAGGATTGGTGAGGATCGGTGAGCAAATGCACACTCTTTGAAGCCATATTGCATGGTACCCATTCCATGGGTCTCAACTCTCCAGGTTTAAGGGATTCTTCCTCCAGCTAAAACATGCATTTGGAACCCACAGTATGATCCACCGTGTGATTGGGAAACGTGTTCAAAGGTGTCTCAGGTTTCGTCCCCTGGTACTCAGGTGAAACATTCCAGACGCTTTACTAACTCTCTCCCCACTTGGAGAGTCAGTGCCTTTAACCTCCTGTTTGGCCCAGTTTGCAATTTCTGCGGAAAATAAACAGGAATAGGGAGAACCAATGAGAGACTAGCTGGAGGTGTCTAGACGGGCAAATTTAACTCTCATTTCCCACCAGGAAGAGGAATTAACCAAAGGCTCAGCGTGCCGTGCTGGAACCACACTAGGGCCTGAAGCAATCCTGCGGTGTTGCGGCCAGCTCACAAGAAAGCGAGTTGAAGAAAGGAGCTCAGGGGCACTGTCACTCACAAACCTGCAGAGTTATAAATGACAGCTATCGTCCAAAAATATATTGAAGTAAGGCTGCCAAGAGGACTTGAAAGCGGGGCAGAATTGCAGGAAACCGATTTCAGGAGGTAGACTGGAATTGCATGTAAAGCACAGGAAAAGAGGCAGAACGTCCACAATGATGCACTTGGCCAAAAAGGGCGTATGCGTTTTTTCCTGAATATATTCAGGAAAAAACGCATACGCACTTTTTGGCCAACCAAGCAAGCTTGAAAATGAAATCTGCACTACAATGAAGTCTCACTGCCCCCCGGTCAAAAGGGCCATCTGAAAAAAGTGTAAAATCCAGAAAGGCATGACAGGCCATGGAGAACTGGGAGCCTTGTTATGCTGATGGGCGGGATGTAAATTGCCAACAGCCACTCTGGAGAAGTGTATGGTGTTTCCTGAAACATCTACAAAACAAAGCAACAGAGCCTAGGGCACTTCCACTTATGGTCCTATAGCTTAGGGAAATTAAAATCATAAGACACAGCCACCCCAAAGTTTGGGACGGCTCTGTTTACAAGAACCTCGTTTACGGTACAAGTTCAATATTGCAGAAAGCGAAAAATGGATAAAGAAGTTGTAGTACTTACATACAATGCAATATCACTCAGCAATGAAATCTATGTCATCAGGCCCGTAGCAGCATAATGAGTGGATTCAGGTACGATGATTCTAAGTGAAACAAGTCACACAGAAAAAGAAACATCATAAGATATCACTACTACATGGAATGTAAACTTGGCTACCCAGGAACTGAATTACAAAACAGAACAGGGTCTCAAATGTAGAAAACCAACTTATGCTTGCTTAAGGGGAAAGGTGAGTTGGGGTGCTGCATAAAACCAGAGATTGAAATTAGCACAGATACCGTTCCATAAGCCAAGTATGTAATAGACAAGAGCTACTCCTTGCTCAACGAAGTGGACCCAACACCCCATATTAAACGCCTAAGAATATACCTGACTAGTAAGAATCTTCAAACCTATGGATTTATATGTCTCCGAAAGAGAATCAAGCGTGTGTACAGCGGCATAAATGCAGCAGTGATAGGATTGGTGAGGATCGGTGAGCAAATGCAGACCCTTTGAAGTCATATTGCATGGTACCCATTCCATGGGTCTCAACTCTCCAGGTTTAAGGGATTCTTCCTTCAGCTAAAACATGCATGTAGAACCCAGACTATGATCCACCGTGTGATTGGGAAACGTGTTCAAAGGTGTCTCAGTTTTCGTCCCCTGATACTCGGGTGCAACATTCCAGACGCTTTACTAACACTCTCCCCACTTGGAGAGTCAGTGCCTTTAACCTCCTGTTTGGCCCAGTTTGCAATTTCTGCGGAAAATGAACAGGAATAGGGAGAACCAATGAGAGACTAGATGGAGGTGTCTGGACGGGCAAATTTAACTCTCATTTCCCACCAGGAAGAGGAATTAACCAAAGGCTCAGTGTGCCATGCCGGAACGACACTAGGGCCTGAAGCAATCCTGCGGTGTTGCGGCCAGCTCACAAGAAAGCGAGTTGAAGAAAGGAGCTCAGGGGCACTGTCACTCACAAACCTGCAGAGTTATAAATGACAGCTATCGTCCAAAAATATATTGGAGTAAGGCTGCCAAGAGGACTTGAAAGCGGGGCAGAATTGCAGGAAACCGATTTCAGGAGGTAGACTGGAATTGCATGTAAAGCATAGGAAAAGAGGCAGAACGTCCACAATGATGCACTTGGCCAAAAAGGGCGTATGCGTTTTTTCCTGAATATATTCAGGAAAAAACGCATACGCCCTTTTTGGCCAACCAAGCAAGCTTGCAAAGGAAATCTGCACTACAATGAAGTCTCACTGCCCCCCGGTCAAAAGGGCCATCTGAAAAAAGTGTAAAATCCAGAAAGGCAGGACAGGCCATGGAGAACTGGGAGCCATGTTATGCTGATGGGCGGGATGTAAATTGCCAACAGCCACTCTGGAGAAGTGTATGGTGTTTCCTGAAACATCTAAAAAACAAAGCAACAGAGCCTAGGGCACTTCCACTTATGGTCCTATAGCTTAGGGAAATGAAAATCAAAAAGACACAGCCACCCCAAAGTTTGGGACGGCTCTGTTTACAAGAACCTCGTTTACGGTACAAGTTCAATATTGCAGAAAGCGAAAAATGGATAAAGAAGTTGTAGTACTTACATACAATGCAATATCACTCAGCAATGAAATCTATGTCATCAGGCCCGTAGCAGCATAATGAGTGGATTCAGGTACGATGATTCTAAGTGAAACAAGTCACACAGAAAAAGAAATATCATAAGATATCACTACTACACGGAATGTAAACTTGGCTACCCAGGAACTGAATTACAAAACAGAACAGGGTCTCAAATGTAGAAAACCTACTTATGCTTGCTTAAGGGGAAAGGTGAGTTGGGGTGCTGCATAAAACCAGAGATTGAAAATAGCACAGATACCGTTCCATAAGCCAAATATGTAATAGACAAGAGTTACTCCTTGCTCAACTAAGTGGACTCAACACCCCATATTAAATGCCTAAGAATATACCTGATTAGTAAGAATCTTAAAACCTATGGATTTATATGTCTCCGAAAGAGAATCAGGCGTGTGTACAGTGGCATAATTGCAGCAGTGATAGGATTGGTGAGGTTCGGTGAGCAAATGCAGACCCTTTGAAGTCATATTGCATGGTACCCATTCCATGGATCTCAACTCTCCAGGTTTAAGGGATTCTTCCTTCTGCTAAAACATGCATGTGGAACCCAGTGTATGATCCACCATGTGATCGGGAAACGTGTTCAAAGGTGTCTCAGGTTTCGTCCCCTGGTACTCGGGTGCAACATTCCAGACGCTTTACTTACTCTCTCCCCACATGGAGAGTCAGTGCCTTTAACCTCCTGTTTGGCCCAGTTTGCAATTTCTGCGGAAAATGAACAGGAATAGGGAGAACCAATGAGAGACTAGCTGGAGGTGTCTGGACGGGCAAATTTAACTCTCATTTCCCACCAGGAAGAGGAATTAACCAAAGGCTCAGCGTGCCGTGCCGGAACCACACTAGGGCATGAAGCAATCCTGCGGTGTTGCGGCCAGCTCACAAGAAAGCGAGTTGAAGAAAGGAGCTTAGGGGCACTGTCATTCACAAACCTGCAGAGTTATAAATGACAGCTATCGTCCAAAAATATATTGGAGTAAGGCTGCCAAGAGGACTTGAAAGCGGGGCAGAATTGCAGGAAACCGATTTCAGGAGGTAGACTGGAATTGCATGTAAAGCATAGGAAAAGAGGCAGAACGTCCACAATGATGCACTTGGCCAAAAAGGGCGTATGCGTTTTTTCCTGAATATATTCAGGAAAAAACGCATACGCCCTTTTTGGCCAACCAAGCAAGCTTGCAAAGGAAATCTGCACTACAATGAAGTCTCACTGCCCCCCGGTCAAAAAGGCCATCTGAAAAAAGTGTAAAATCCAGAAACGCAGGACAGGCCATGGAGAACTGGGAGCCTTGTTATGCTGATGGGCGGGATGTAAATTGCCAACAGCCACTCTGGAGAAGTGTATGGTGTTTCCTGAAACATCTACAAAACAAAGCAACAGAGCCTAGGGCACTTCCACTTATGGTCCTATAGCTTAGGGAAATTAAAATCAAAAAGACACAGCCACCCCAAAGTTTGGGACGGCTCTGTTTACAAGAACCTCATTTACGGTACAAGTTCAATATCACAGAAAGCGAAAAATGGATAAAGAATTTGTGGTACTTACGTACAATGCAATATCACTCAGCAATGAAATCTATGTCATCAGGCCCGTAGCAGCATAATGAGTGGATTCAGGTACGATGATTCTAAGTGAAATAAGTCACACAGAAAAAGAAACATCATAAGATATCACTACTACATGGAATGTAAACTTGGCTACCCAGGAACTGAATTACAAAACAGAACAGGGTCTCAAATGTAGAAAACCTACTTATGCTTGCTTAAGGGGAAAGGTGAGTTGGGGTGCTGCATAAAACCAGAGATTGAAATTAGCACAGATACCGTTCCATAAGCCAAATATGTAATAGACAAGAGCTACTCCTTGCTCAACGAAGTGGACTCAACACCCCATATTAAACGCCTAAGAATATACGTGACTAGTAAGAATCTTAAAACCTATGGATTTATATGTCTCCGAAAGAGAATCAAGCGTGTGTACAGCGCAATAAACGCAGCAGTGAAAGGATTGGTGAGGATCGGTGAGCAAATGCACACTCTTTGAAGCCATATTGCATGGTACCCATTCCATGGGTCTCAACTCTCCAGGGTTAAGGGATTCTTCCTCCAGCTAAAACATGCATTTGGAACCCACAGTATGATCCACCGTGTGATTGGGAAACGTGTTCAAAGGTGTCTCAGGTTTCGTCCCCTGGTACTCAGGTGAAACATTCCAGACGCTTTACTAACTCTCTCCCCACTTGGAGAGTCAGTGCCTTTAACCTCCTGTTTGGCCCAGTTTGCAATTTCTGCGGAAAATGAACAGGAATAGGGAGAACCAATGAGAGACTAGCTGGAGGTGTCTAGACGGGCAAATTTAACTCTCATTTCCCACCAGGAAGAGGAATTAACCAAAGGCTCAGCGTGCCGTGCCGGAACCACACTAGGGCCTGAAGCAATCCTGCGGTGTTGCGGCCAGCTCACAAGAAAGCGAGTTGAAGAAAGGAGCTCAGGGGCACTGTCACTCACAAACCTGCAGAGTTATAAATGACAGCTATCGTCCAAAAATATATTGAAGTAAGGCTGCCAAGAGGACTTGAAAGCGGGGCAGAATTGCAGGAAACCGATTTCAGGAGGTAGACTGGAATTGCATGTAAAGCACAGGAAAAGAGGCAGAACGTCCACAATGATGCACTTGGCCAAAAAGGGCGTATGCGTTTTTTCCTGAATATATTCAGGAAAAAACGCATACGCCCTTTTTGGCCAACCAAGCAAGCTTGCAAATGAAATCTGCACTACAATGAAGTCTCACTGCCCCCCGGTCAAAAGGGCCATCTGAAAAAAGTGTAAAATCCAGAAAGGCAGGACAGGCCATGGAGAACTGGGAGCCTTGTTATGCTGATGGGCGGGATGTAAATTGCCAACAGCCACTCTGGAGAAGTGTATGGTGTTTCCTGAAACATCTACAAAACAAAGCAACAGAGCCTAGGGCACTTCCACTTATGGTCCTATAGCTTAGGGAAATTAAAATCAAAAAGACACAGCCACCCCAAATTTTGGGACGGCTCTGTTTACAAGAACCTCGTTTACGGTACAAGTTCAATATTGCAGAAAGCGAAAAATGGATAAAGAAATTGTAGTACTTACATACAATGCAATATCACTCAGCAATGAATTCTATGTCATCAGGCCCGTAGCAGCATAATGAGTGGATTCAGGTACGATGATTCTAAGTGAAACAAGTCACACAGAAAAAGAAACATCATAAGATATCACTACTACACGGAATGTAAACTTGGCTACCCAGGAACTGAATTACAAAACAGAACAGGGTCTCAAATGTAGAAAACCTACTTATGCTTGCTTAAGGGGAAAGGTGAGTTGGGGTGCTGCATAAAACCAGAGATTGAAAATAGCACAGATACCGTTCCATAAGCCAAATATGTAATAGACAAGAGTTACTCCTTGCTCAACGAAGTGGACACAACACCCCATATTAAACGCCTAAGAATATACCTGATTAGTAAGAATCTTAAAACC
Source organism: Grampus griseus (assembly GCF_964374135.1). Classification (NCBI taxonomy): domain Eukaryota; kingdom Metazoa; phylum Chordata; class Mammalia; order Artiodactyla; family Delphinidae; genus Grampus; species Grampus griseus. Next base: position 415,068 of record NW_028133292.1, on the reverse strand, counting down.
TATGGATTTATATGTCTCCGAAAGAGAATCAGGCGTGTGTACAGTGGCATAATTGCAGCAGTGATAGGATTGGTGAGGTTCGGTGAGCAAATGCAGACCCTTTGAAGTCATATTGCATGGTACCCATTCCATGGATCTCAACTCTCCAGGTTTAAGGGATTCTTCCTTCAGCTAAAACATGCATGTGGAACCCAGTGTATGATCCACCGTGTGATCGGGAAACGTGTTCAACGGTGTCTCAGGTTTCGTCCCCTGGTACTCGGGTGCAACATTCCAGACGCTTTACTTACTCTCTCCCCACTTGGAGAGTCAGTGCCTTTAACCTCCTGTTTGGCCCAGTTTGCAATTTCTGCGGAAAATGAACAGGAATAGGGAGAACCAATGAGAGACTAGCTGGAGGTGTCTGGACGGGCAAATTTAACTCTCGTTTCCCACCAGGAAGAGGAATTAACCAAAGGCTCAGCGTGCCGTGCCGGAACCACACTAGGGCATGAAGCAATCCTGCGGTGTTGCGGCCAGCTCACAAGAAAGCGAGTTGAAGAAAGGAGCTCAGGGGCACTGTCATTCACAAAACTGCAGAGTTATAAATGACAGCTATCGTCCAAAAATATATTGGAGTAAGGCTGCCAAGAGGACTTGAAAGCGGGGCAGAATTGCAGGAAACCGATTTCAGGAGGTAGACTGGAATTGCATGTAAAGCACAGGAAAAGAGGCAGAACGTCCACAATGATGCACTTGGCCAAAAAGGGCGTATGCGTTTTTTCCTGAATATATTCAGGAAAAAACGCATACGCACTTTTTGGCCAACCAAGCAAGCTTGCAAATGAAATCTGCACTACAATGAAGTCTCACTGCCCCCCGGTCAAAAGGGCCATCTGAAAAAAGTGTAAAATCCAGAAAGGCAGGACAGGCCATGGAGAACTGGGAGCCTTGTTATGCTGATGGACGGGATGTAAATTGCCAACAGCCACTCTGGAGAAGTGTATGGTGTTTCCTGAAACATCTAAAAAACAAAGCAACAGAGCCTAGGGCACTTCCACTTATGGTCCTATAGCTTAGGGAAATTAAAATCATAAGACACAGCCACCCCAAAGTTTGGGACAGCTCTGTTTACAAGAACCTCGTTTACGGTACAAGTTCAATATTGCAGAAAGCGAAAAATGGATAAAGAAGTTGTAGTACTTACAAACAATGCAATATCACTCAGCAATGAAATCTATGTCATCAGGCCCGTAGCAGCATAATGAGTGGATTCAGGTACGATGATTCTAAGTGAAATAAGTCACACAGAAAAAGAAACATCAAAAGATATCACTACTACATGGAATGTAAACTTGGCTACCCAGGAACTGAATTACAAAACAGAACAGGGTCTCAAATGTAGAAAACCAACTTATGCTTGCTTAAGGGGAAAGGTGAGTTGGGGTGCTGCATAAAACCAGAGATTGAAATTAGCACAGATACCGTTCCATAAGCCAAATATGTAATAGACAAGAGCTACTCCTTGCTCAACGAAGTGGACTCAACACCCCATATTAAACGCCTAAGAATATACCTGACTAGTAAGAATCTTAAAACCTATGGATTTATATGTCTCCGAAAGAGAATCATGCGTGTGTACAGCGCAATAAATGCAGCAGTGAAAGGATTGGTGAGGATCGGTGAGCAAATGCACACTCTTTGAAGCCATATTGCATGGTACCCATTCCATGGGTCTCAACTCTCCAGGGTTAAGGGATTCTTCCTCCAGCTAAAACATGCATTTGGAACCCACAGTATGATCCACCGTGTGATTGGGAAACGTGTTCAAAGGTGTCTCAGGTTTCGTCCCCTGGTACTCGGGTGAAACATTCCAGACGCTTTACTAACTCTCTCCCCACTTGGAGAGTCAGTGCCTTTAACCTCCTGTTTGGCCCAGTTTGCAATTTCTGCAGAAAATGAACAGGAATAGGGAGAACCAATGAGAGACTAGCTGGAGGTGTCTGGACGGGCAAATTTAACTCTCATTTCCCACCAGGAAGAGGAATTAACCAAAGGCTCAGCGTGCCGTGCCGGAACCACACTAGGGCCTGAAGCAATCCTGCGGTGTTGCGGCCAGCTCACAAGAAAGCGAGTTGAAGAAAGGAGCTCAGGGGCACTGTCACTCACAAACCTGCAGAGTTATAAATGACAGCTATCGTCCAAAAATATATTGAAGTAAGGCTGCCAAGAGGACTTGAAAGCGGGGCAGAATTGCAGGAAACCGATTTCAGGAGGTAGACTGGAATTGCATGTAAAGCACAGGAAAAGAGGCAGAACGTCCACAATGATGCACTTGGCCAAAAAGGGCGTATGCGTTTTTTCCTGAATATATTCAGGAAAAAACGCATACGCACTTTTTGGCCAACCAAGCAAGCTTGCAAATGAAATCTGCACTACAATGAAGTCTCACTGCCCCCCGGTCAAAAGGGCCATCTGAAAAAAGTGTAAAATCCAGAAAGGCAGGACAGGCCATGGAGAACTGGGAGCCTTGTTATGCTGATGGGCGGGATGTAAATTGCCAACAGCCACTCTGGAGAAGTGTATGGTGTTTCCTGAAACATCTACAAAACAAAGCAACAGAGCCTAGGGCACTTCCACTTATGGTCCTATAGCTTAGGGAAATTAAAATCATAAGACACAGCCACCCCAAAGTTTGGGACGGCTCTGTTTACAAGAACCTCGTTTACGGTACAAGTTCAATATTGCAGAAAGCGAAAAATGGATAAAGAAGTTGTAGTACTTACATACAATGCAATATCACTCAGCAATGAAATCTATGTCATCAGGCCCGTAGCAGCATAATGAGTGGATTCAGGTACGATGATTCTAAGTGAAACAAGTCACACAGAAAAAGAAACATCATAAGATATCACTACTACATGGAATGTAAACTTGGCTACCCAGGAACTGAATTACAAAACAGAACAGGGTCTCAAATGTAGAAAACCAACTTATGCTTGCTTAAGGGGAAAGGTGAGTTGGGTTGCTGCATAAAACCAGAGATTGAAATTAGCACAGATACCGTTCCATAAGCCAAATATGTAATAGACAAGAGCTACTCCTTGCTCAACGAAGTGGACTCAACACCCCATATTAAACGCCTAAGAATATACCTGACTAGTAAGAATCTTCAAACCTATGGATTTATATGTCTCCGAAAGAGAATCAAGCGTGTGTACAGCGGCATAAATGCAGCAGTGATAGGATTGGTGAGGATCGGTGAGCAAATGCAGACCCTTTGAAGTCATATTGCATGGTACCCATTCCATGGGTCTCAACTCTCCAGGTTTAAGGGATTCTTCCTTCAGCTAAAACATGCATGTAGAACCCAGACTATGATCCACCGTGTGATTGGGAAACGTGTTCAAAGGTGTCTCAGTTTTCGTCCCCTGATACTCGGGTGCAACATTCCAGACGCTTTACTAACACTCTCCCCACTTGGAGAGTCAGTGCCTTTAACCTCCTGTTTGTCCCAGTTTGCAATTTCTGCGGAAAATGAACAGGAATAGGGAGAACCAATGAGAGACTAGATGGAGGTGTCTGGACGGGCAAATTTAACTCTCATTTCCCACCAGGAAGAGGAATTAACCAAAGGCTCAGTGTGCCATGCCGGAACGACACTAGGGCCTGAAGCAATCCTGCGGTGTTGCGGCCAGCTCACAAGAAAGCGAGTTGAAGAAAGGAGCTCAGGGGCACTGTCATTCACAAACCTGCAGAGTTATAAATGACAGCTATCGTCCAAAAATATATTGGAGTAAGGCTGCCAAGAGGACTTGAAAGCGGGGCAGAATTGCAGGAAACCGATTTCAGGAGGTAGACTGGAATTGCATGTAAAGCATAGGAAAAGAGGCAGAACGTCCACAATGATGCACTTGGCCAAAAAGGGCGTATGCGTTTTTTCCTGAATATATTCAGGAAAAAACGCATACGCCCTTTTTGGCCAACCAAGCAAGCTTGCAAAGGAAATCTGCACTACAATGAAGTCTCACTGCCCCCCGGTCAAAAGGGCCATCTGAAAAAAGTGTAAAATCCAGAAAGGCAGGACAGGCCATGGAGAACTGGGAGCCATGTTATGCTGATGGGCGGGATGTAAATTGCCAACAGCCACTCTGGAGAAGTGTATGGTGTTTCCTGAAACATCTAAAAAACAAAGCAACAGAGCCTAGGTCACTTCCACTTATGGTCCTATAGCTTAGGGAAATGAAAATCAAAAAGACACAGCCACCCCAAAGTTTGGGACGGCTCTGTTTACAAGAACCTCGTTTACGGTACAAGTTCAATATTGCAGAAAGCGAAAAATGGATAAAGAAGTTGTAGTACTTACATACAATGCAATATCACTCAGCAATGAAATCTATGTCATCAGGCCCGTAGCAGCATAATGAGTGGATTCAGGTACGATGATTCTAAGTGAAACAAGTCACACAGAAAAAGAAATATCATAAGATATCACTACTACACGGAATGTAAACTTGGCTACCCAGGAACTGAATTACAAAACAGAACAGGGTCTCAAATGTAGAAAACCTACTTATGCTTGCTTAAGGGGAAAGGTGAGTTGGGGTGCTGCATAAAACCAGAGATTGAAAATAGCACAGATACCGTTCCATAAGCCAAATATGTAATAGACAAGAGTTACTCCTTGCTCAACTAAGTGGACTCAACACCCCATATTAAATGCCTAAGAATATACCTGATTAGTAAGAATCTTAAAACCTATGGATTTATATGTCTCCGAAAGAGAATCAGGCGTGTGTACAGTGGCATAATTGCAGCAGTGATAGGATTGGTGAGGTTCGGTGAGCAAATGCAGACCCTTTGAAGTCATATTGCATGGTACCCATTCCACGGATCTCAACTCTCCAGGTTTAAGGGATTCTTCCTTCAGCTAAAACATGCATGTGGAACCCAGTGTATGATCCACCATGTGATCGGGAAACGTGTTCAAAGGTGTCTCAGGTTTCGTCCCCTGGTACTCGGGTGCAACATTCCAGACGCTTTACTTACTCTCTCCCCACATGGAGAGTCAGTGCCTTTAACCTCCTGTTTGGCCCAGTTTGCAATTTCTGCGGAAAATGAACAGGAATAGGGAGAACCAATGAGAGACTAGCTGGAGGTGTCTGGACGGGCAAATTTAACTCTCATTTCCCACCAGGAAGAGGAATTAACCAAAGGCTCAGCGTGCCGTGCCGGAACCACACTAGGGCATGAAGCAATCCTGCGGTGTTGCGGCCAGCTCACAAGAAAGCGAGTTGAAGAAAGGAGCTTAGGGGCACTGTCATTCACAAACCTGCAGAGTTATAAATGACAGCTATCGTCCAAAAATATATTGGAGTAAGGCTGCCAAGAGGACTTGAAAGCGGGGCAGAATTGCAGGAAACCGATTTCAGGAGGTAGACTGGAATTGCATGTAAAGCATAGGAAAAGAGGCAGAACGTCCACAATGATGCACTTGGCCAAAAAGGGCGTATGCGTTTTTTCCTGAATATATTCAGGAAAAAACGCATACGCCCTTTTTGGCCAACCAAGCAAGCTTGCAAAGGAAATCTGCACTACAATGAAGTCTCACTGCCCCCCGGTCAAAAGGGCCATCTGAAAAAAGTGTAAAATCCAGAAAGGCAGGACAGGCCATGGAGAACTGGGAGCCTTGTTATGCTGATGGGCGGGATGTAAATTGCCAACAGCCACTCTGGAGAAGTGTATGGTGTTTCCTGAAACATCTACAAAACAAAGCAACAGAGCCTAGGGCACTTCCACTTATGGTCCTATAGCTTAGGGAAATTAAAATCATAAGACACAGCCACCCCAAAGTTTGGGACGGCTCTGTTTACAAGAACCTCGTTTACGGTACAAGTTCAATATTGCAGAAAGCGAAAAATGGATAAAGAAGTTGTAGTACTTACATACAATGCAATATCACTCAGCAATGAAATCTATGTCATCAGGCCCGTAGCAGCATAATGAGTGGATTCAGGTACGATGATTCTAAGTGAAACAAGTCACACAGAAAAAGAAACATCATAAGATATCACTACTACATGGAATGTAAACTTGGCTACCCAGGAACTGAATTACAAAACAGAACAGGGTCTCAAATGTAGAAAACCAACTTATGCTTGCTTAAGGGGAAAGGTGAGTTGGGTTGCTGCATAAAACCAGAGATTGAAATTAGCACAGATACCGTTCCATAAGCCAAATATGTAATAGACAAGAGCTACTCCTTGCTCAACGAAGTGGACTCAACACCCCATATTAAACGCCTAAGAATATACCTGACTAGTAAGAATCTTCAAACCTATGGATTTATATGTCTCCGAAAGAGAATCAAGCGTGTGTACAGCGGCATAAATGCAGCAGTGATAGGATTGGTGAGGATCGGTGAGCAAATGCAGACCCTTTGAAGTCATATTGCATGGTACCCATTCCATGGGTCTCAACTCTCCAGGTTTAAGGGATTCTTCCTTCAGCTAAAACATGCATGTAGAACCCAGACTATGATCCACCGTGTGATTGGGAAACGTGTTCAAAGGTGTCTCAGTTTTCGTCCCCTGATACTCGGGTGCAACATTCCAGACGCTTTACTAACACTCTCCCCACTTGGAGAGTCAGTGCCTTTAACCTCCTGTTTGTCCCAGTTTGCAATTTCTGCGGAAAATGAACAGGAATAGGGAGAACCAATGAGAGACTAGATGGAGGTGTCTGGACGGGCAAATTTAACTCTCATTTCCCACCAGGAAGAGGAATTAACCAAAGGCTCAGTGTGCCATGCCGGAACGACACTAGGGCCTGAAGCAATCCTGCGGTGTTGCGGCCAGCTCACAAGAAAGCGAGTTGAAGAAAGGAGCTCAGGGGCACTGTCATTCACAAACCTGCAGAGTTATAAATGACAGCTATCGTCCAAAAATATATTGGAGTAAGGCTGCCAAGAGGACTTGAAAGCGGGGCAGAATTGCAGGAAACCGATTTCAGGAGGTAGACTGGAATTGCATGTAAAGCATAGGAAAAGAGGCAGAACGTCCACAATGATGCACTTGGCCAAAAAGGGCGTATGCGTTTTTTCCTGAATATATTCAGGAAAAAACGCATACGCCCTTTTTGGCCAACCAAGCAAGCTTGCAAAGGAAATCTGCACTACAATGAAGTCTCACTGCCCCCCGGTCAAAAGGGCCATCTGAAAAAAGTGTAAAATCCAGAAAGGCAGGACAGGCCATGGAGAACTGGGAGCCATGTTATGCTGATGGGCGGGATGTAAATTGCCAACAGCCACTCTGGAGAAGTGTATGGTGTTTCCTGAAACATCTAAAAAACAAAGCAACAGAGCCTAGGTCACTTCCACTTATGGTCCTATAGCTTAGGGAAATGAAAATCAAAAAGACACAGCCACCCCAAAGTTTGGGACGGCTCTGTTTACAAGAACCTCGTTTACGGTACAAGTTCAATATTGCAGAAAGCGAAAAATGGATAAAGAAGTTGTAGTACTTACATACAATGCAATATCACTCAGCAATGAAATCTATGTCATCAGGCCCGTAGCAGCATAATGAGTGGATTCAGGTACGATGATTCTAAGTGAAACAAGTCACACAGAAAAAGAAATATCATAAGATATCACTACTACACGGAATGTAAACTTGGCTACCCAGGAACTGAATTACAAAACAGAACAGGGTCTCAAATGTAGAAAACCTACTTATGCTTGCTTAAGGGGAAAGGTGAGTTGGGGTGCTGCATAAAACCAGAGATTGAAAATAGCACAGATACCGTTCCATAAGCCAAATATGTAATAGACAAGAGTTACTCCTTGCTCAACTAAGTGGACTCAACACCCCATATTAAATGCCTAAGAATATACCTGATTAGTAAGAATCTTAAAACCTATGGATTTATATGTCTCCGAAAGAGAATCAGGCGTGTGTACAGTGGCATAATTGCAGCAGTGATAGGATTGGTGAGGTTCGGTGAGCAAATGCAGACCCTTTGAAGTCATATTGCATGGTACCCATTCCATGGGTCTCAACTCTCCAGGTTTAAGGGATTCTTCCTTCAGCTAAAACATGCATGTAGAACCCAGACTATGATCCACCGTGTGATTGGGAAACGTGTTCAAAGGTGTCTCAGTTTTCGTCCCCTGATACTCGGGTGCAACATTCCAGACGCTTTACTTACTCTCTCCCCACATGGAGAGTCAGTGCCTTTAACCTCCTGTTTGGCCCAGTTTGCAATTTCTGCGGAAAATGAACAGGAATAGGGAGAACCAATGAGAGACTAGCTGGAGGTGTCTGGACGGGCAAATTTAACTCTCATTTCCCACCAGGAAGAGGAATTAACCAAAGGCTCAGCGTGCCGTGCCGGAACCACACTAGGGCATGAAGCAATCCTGCGGTGTTGCGGCCAGCTCACAAGAAAGCGAGTTGAAGAAAGGAGCTTAGGGGCACTGTCATTCACAAACCTGCAGAGTTATAAATGACAGCTATCGTCCAAAAATATATTGGAGTAAGGCTGCCAAGAGGACTTGAAAGCGGGGCAGAATTGCAGGAAACCGATTTCAGGAGGTAGACTGGAATTGCATGTAAAGCATAGGAAAAGAGGCAGAACGTCCACAATGATGCACTTGGCCAAAAAGGGCGTATGCGTTTTTTCCTGAATATATTCAGGAAAAAACGCATACGCCCTTTTTGGCCAACCAAGCAAGCTTGCAAAGGAAATCTGCACTACAATGAAGTCTCACTGCCCCCCGGTCAAAAAGGCCATCTGAAAAAAGTGTAAAATCCAGAAACGCAGGACAGGCCATGGAGAACTGGGAGCCTTGTTATGCTGATGGGCGGGATGTAAATTGCCAACAGCCACTCTGGAGAAGTGTATGGTGTTTCCTGAAACATCTACAAAACAAAGCAACAGAGCCTAGGGCACTTCCACTTATGGTCCTATAGCTTAGGGAAATTAAAATCAAAAAGACACAGCCACCCCAAAGTTTGGGACGGCTCTGTTTACAAGAACCTCATTTACGGTACAAGTTCAATATCACAGAAAGCGAAAAATGGATAAAGAATTTGTGGTACTTACGTACAATGCAATATCACTCAGCAATGAAATCTATGTCATCAGGCCCGTAGCAGCATAATGAGTGGATTCAGGTACGATGATTCTAAGTGAAATAAGTCACACAGAAAAAGAAACATCATAAGATATCACTACTACATGGAATGTAAACTTGGCTACCCAGGAACTGAATTACAAAACAGAACAGGGTCTCAAATGTAGAAAACCTACTTATGCTTGCTTAAGGGGAAAGGTGAGTTGGGGTGCTGCATAAAACCAGAGATTGAAATTAGCACAGATACCGTTCCATAAGCCAAATATGTAATAGACAAGAGCTACTCCTTGCTCAACGAAGTGGACTCAACACCCCATATTAAACGCCTAAGAATATACGTGACTAGTAAGAATCTTAAAACCTATGGATTTATATGTCTCCGAAAGAGAATCAAGCGTGTGTACAGCGCAATAAACGCAGCAGTGAAAGGATTGGTGAGGATCGGTGAGCAAATGCACACTCTTTGAAGCCATATTGCATGGTACCCATTCCATGGGTCTCAACTCTCCAGGGTTAAGGGATTCTTCCTCCAGCTAAAACATGCATTTGGAACCCACAGTATGATCCACCGTGTGATTGGGAAACGTGTTCAAAGGTGTCTCAGGTTTCGTCCCCTGGTACTCAGGTGAAACATTCCAGACGCTTTACTAACTCTCTCCCCACTTGGAGAGTCAGTGCCTTTAACCTCCTCTTTGGCCCAGTTTGCAATTTCTGCGGAAAATGAACAGGAATAGGGAGAACCAATGAGAGACTAGCTGGAGGTGTCTAGACGGGCAAATTTAACTCTCATTTCCCACCAGGAAGAGGAATTAACCAAAGGCTCAGCGTGCCGTGCCGGAACCACACTAGGGCCTGAAGCAATCCTGCGGTGTTGCGGCCAGCTCACAAGAAAGCGAGTTGAAGAAAGGAGCTCAGGGGCACTGTCACTCACAAACCTGCAGAGTTATAAATGACAGCTATCGTCCAAAAATATATTGAAGTAAGGCTGCCAAGAGGACTTGAAAGCGGGGCAGAATTGCAGGAAACCGATTTCAGGAGGTAGACTGGAATTGCATGTAAAGCACAGGAAAAGAGGCAGAACGTCCACAATGATGCACTTGGCCAAAAAGGGCGTATGCGTTTTTTCCTGAATATATTCAGGAAAAAACGCATACGCCCTTTTTGGCCAACCAAGCAAGCTTGCAAATGAAATCTGCACTACAATGAAGTCTCACTGCCCCCCGGTCAAAAGGGCCATCTGAAAAAAGTGTAAAATCCAGAAAGGCAGGACAGGCCATGGAGAACTGGGAGCCTTGTTATGCTGATGGGCGGGATGTAAATTGCCAACAGCCACTCTGGAGAAGTGTATGGTGTTTCCTGAAACATCTACAAAACAAAGCAACAGAGCCTAGGGCACTTCCACTTATGGTCCTATAGCTTAGGGAAATTAAAATCAAAAAGACACAGCCACCCCAAATTTTGGGACGGCTCTGTTTACAAGAACCTCGTTTACGGTACAAGTTCAATATTGCAGAAAGCGAAAAATGGATAAAGAAATTGTAGTACTTACATACAATGCAATATCACTCAGCAATGAATTCTATGTCATCAGGCCCGTAGCAGCATAATGAGTGGATTCAGGTACGATGATTCTAAGTGAAACAAGTCACACAGAAAAAGAAACATCATAAGATATCACTACTACACGGAATGTAAACTTGGCTACCCAGGAACTGAATTACAAAACAGAACAGGGTCTCAAATGTAGAAAACCTACTTATGCTTGCTTAAGGGGAAAGGTGAGTTGGGGTGCTGCATAAAACCAGAGATTGAAAATAGCACAGATACCGTTCCATAAGCCAAATATGTAATAGACAAGAGTTACTCCTTGCTCAACGAAGTGGACACAACACCCCATATTAAACGCCTAAGAATATACCTGATTAGTAAGAATCTTAAAACCTATGGATTTATATGTCTCCGAAAGAGAATCAGGCGTGTGTACAGTGGCATAATTGCAGCAGTGATAGGATTGGTGAGGTTCGGTGAGCAAATGCAGACCCTTTGAAGTCATATTGCATGGTACCCATTCCATGGATCTCAACTCTCCAGGTTTAAGGGATTCTTCCTTCAGCTAAAACATGCATGTGGAACCCAGTGTATGATCCACCGTGTGATCGGGAAACGTGTTCAACGGTGTCTCAGGTTTCGTCCCCTGGTACTCGGGTGCAACATTCCAGACGCTTTACTTACTCTCTCCCCACTTGGAGAGTCAGTGCCTTTAACCTCCTGTTTGGCCCAGTTTGCAATTTCTGCGGAAAATGGACAGGAATAGGGAGAACCAATGAGAGACTAGCTGGAGGTGTCTGGACGGGCAAATTTAACTCTCGTTTCCCACCAGGAAGAGGAATTAACCAAAGGCTCAGCGTGCCGTGCCGGAACCACACTAGGGCATGAAGCAATCCTGCGGTGTTGCGGCCAGCTCACAAGAAAGCGAGTTGAAGAAAGGAGCTCAGGGGCACTGTCATTCACAAAACTGCAGAGTTATAAATGACAGCTATCGTCCAAAAATATATTGGAGTAAGGCTGCCAAGAGGACTTGAAAGCGGGGCAGAATTGCAGGAAACCGATTTCAGGAGGTAGACTGGAATTGCATGTAAAGCACAGGAAAAGAGGCAGAACGTCCACAATGATGCACTTGGCCAAAAAGGGCGTATGCGTTTTTTCCTGAATATATTCAGGAAAAAACGCATACGCACTTTTTGGCCAACCAAGCAAGCTTGCAAATGAAATCTGCACTACAATGAAGTCTCACTGCCCCCCGGTCAAAAGGGCCATCTGAAAAAAGTGTAAAATCCAGAAAGGCAGGACAGGCCATGGAGAACTGGGAGCCTTGTTATGCTGATGGGCGGGATGTAAATTGCCAACAGCCACTCTGGAGAAGTGTATGGTGTTTCCTGAAACATCTACAAAACAAAGCAACAGAGCCTAGGGCACTTCCACTTATGGTCCTATAGCTTAGGGAAATTAAAATCATAAGACACAGCCACCCCAAAGTTTGGGACGGCTCTGTTTACAAGAACCTCGTTTACGGTACAAGTTCAATATTGCAGAAAGTGAAAAATGGATAAAGAAGTTGTAGTACTTACATACAGTGCAATATCACTCAGCAATGAAATCTATGTCATCAGGCCCGTAGCAGCATAATGACTAGATTCAGGTACGATGATTCTAAGTGAAACAAGTCACACAGAAAAAGAAACATCATAAGATATCACTACTACACGGAATGTAAACTTGGCTACCCAGGAACTGAATTACAAAACAGAACAGGGTCTCAAATGTAGAAAACCAACTTATGCTTGCTTAAGGGGAAAGGTGAGTTGGGGTGCTACATAAAACCAGAGATTGAAAATAGCACAGATACCGTTCCATAAGCCAAATATGTAATAGACAAGAGCTACTCCTTGCTCAACGAAGTGGACTCAACACACCATATTAAACGCCTAAGAATATAGCTGACTAGTAAGAATCCTAAAACCTATGGATTTATATGTCTGCGAAAGAGAATCAAGCGTGTGTACAGCGGCATAAACGCAGCAGTGATAGGATTGGTGAGGATCGGTGAGCAAATGCAGACCCTTTGAAGTCATATTGCATGGTACCCATTCCAAGGGTCTCAACTCTCCAGGTTTAAGGGATTCTTCCTTCAGCTAAAACATGCATGTGGAACCCAGCCTATGATCCACCGTGTGATTGGGAAACGTGTTCAAAGGTGTCTCAGTTTTCGTCCCCTGGTACTCGGGTGCAACATTCCAGACGCTTTACTAACTCTCTCCCCACTTGGAGAGTCAGTGCCTTTAACCTCCTGTTTGGCCCAGTTTGCAGTTTCTGCGGAAAATGAACAGGAATAGGGAGAACCAATGAGAGACTAGCTGGAGTTGTCTGGACGGGCAAATTTGACTCTCATTTCCCACCACGAAGAGGAATTAACCAAAGGCTCAGCGTGCCGTGCCGGAACCACACTAGGGCCTGAAGCAATCCTGCGGTGTTGCGGCCAGCTCACAAGAAAGCGAGTTGAAGAAAGGAGCTCAGGGGCACTGTCACTCACAAACCTGCAGAGTTATAAATGACAGCTATCGTCCAAAAATATATTGAAGTAAGGCTGCCAAGAGGACTTGAAAGCGGGGCAGAATTGCAGGAAACCGATTTCAGGAGGTAGACTGGAATTGCATGTAAAGCACAGGAAAAGAGGCAGAACGTCCACAATGATGCACTTGGCCAAAAAGGGCGTATGCGTTTTTTCCTGAATATATTCAGGAAAAAACGCATACGCCCTTTTTGGCCAACCAAGCAAGCTTGCAAATGAAATCTGCACTACAATGAAGTCTCACTGCCCCCCGGTCAAAAGGGCCATCTGAAAAAAGTGTAAAATCCAGAAAGGCAGGACAGGCCATGGAGAACTGGGAGCCTTGTTATGCTGATGGACGGGATGTAAATTGCCAACAGCCACTCTGGAGAAGTGTATGGTGTTTCCTGAAACATCTAAAAAACAAAGCAACAGAGCCTAGGGCACTTCCACTTATGGTCCTATAGCTTAGGGAAATTAAAATCATAAGACACAGCCACCCCAAAGTTTGGGACAGCTCTGTTTACAAGAACCTCGTTTACGGTACAAGTTCAATATTGCAGAAAGCGAAAAATGGATAAAGAAGTTGTAGTACTTACAAACAATGCAATATCACTCAGCAATGAAATCTATGTCATCAGGCCCGTAGCAGCATAATGAGTGGATTCAGGTACGATGATTCTAAGTGAAATAAGTCACACAGAAAAAGAAACATCAAAAGATATCACTACTACATGGAATGTAAACTTGGCTACCCAGGAACTGAATTACAAAACAGAACAGGGTCTCAAATGTAGAAAACCAACTTATGCTTGCTTAAGGGGAAAGGTGAGTTGGGGTGCTGCATAAAACCAGAGATTGAAATTAGCACAGATACCGTTCCATAAGCCAAATATGTAATAGACAAGAGCTACTCCTTGCTCAACGAAGTGGACTCAACACCCCATATTAAACGCCTAAGAATATACCTGACTAGTAAGAATCTTAAAACCTATGGATTTATATGTCTCCGAAAGAGAATCATGCGTGTGTACAGCGCAATAAATGCAGCAGTGAAAGGATTGGTGAGGATCGGTGAGCAAATGCACACTCTTTGAAGCCATATTGCATGGTACCCATTCCATGGGTCTCAACTCTCCAGGGTTAAGGGATTCTTCCTCCAGCTAAAACATGCATTTGGAACCCACAGTATGATCCACCGTGTGATTGGGAAACGTGTTCAAAGGTGTCTCAGGTTTCGTCCCCTGGTACTCGGGTGAAACATTCCAGACGCTTTACTAACTCTCTCCCCACTTGGAGAGTCAGTGCCTTTAACCTCCTGTTTGGCCCAGTTTGCAATTTCTGCGGAAAATGAACAGGAATAGGGAGAACCAATGAGAGACTAGCTGGAGGTGTCTGGACGGGCAAATTTAACTCTCATTTCCCACCAGGAAGAGGAATTAACCAAAGGCTCAGCGTGCCGTGCCGGAACCACACTAGGGCCTGAAGCAATCCTGCGGTGTTGCGGCCAGCTCACAAGAAAGCGAGTTGAAGAAAGGAGCTCAGGGGCACTGTCACTCACAAACCTGCAGAGTTATAAATGACAGCTATCGTCCAAAAATATATTGAAGTAAGGCTGCCAAGAGGACTTGAAAGCGGGGCAGAATTGCAGGAAACCGATTTCAGGAGGTAGACTGGAATTGCATGTAAAGCACAGGAAAAGAGGCAGAACGTCCACAATGATGCACTTGGCCAAAAAGGGCGTATGCGTTTTTTCCTGAATATATTCAGGAAAAAACGCATACGCACTTTTTGGCCAACCAAGCAAGCTTGCAAATGAAATCTGCACTACAATGAAGTCTCACTGCCCCCCGGTCAAAAGGGCCATCTGAAAAAAGTGTAAAATCCAGAAAGGCAGGACAGGCCATGGAGAACTGGGAGCCTTGTTATGCTGATGGGCGGGATGTAAATTGCCAACAGCCACTCTGGAGAAGTGTATGGTGTTTCCTGAAACATCTACAAAACAAAGCAACAGAGCCTAGGGCACTTCCACTTATGGTCCTATAGCTTAGGGAAATTAAAATCATAAGACACAGCCACCCCAAAGTTTGGGACGGCTCTGTTTACAAGAACCTCGTTTACGGTACAAGTTCAATATTGCAGAAAGCGAAAAATGGATAAAGAAGTTGTAGTACTTACATACAATGCAATATCACTCAGCAATGAAATCTATGTCATCAGGCCCGTAGCAGCATAATGAGTGGATTCAGGTACGATGATTCTAAGTGAAACAAGTCACACAGAAAAAGAAACATCATAAGATATCACTACTACATGGAATGTAAACTTGGCTACCCAGGAACTGAATTACAAAACAGAACAGGGTCTCAAATGTAGAAAACCAACTTATGCTTGCTTAAGGGGAAAGGTGAGTTGGGTTGCTGCATAAAACCAGAGATTGAAATTAGCACAGATACCGTTCCATAAGCCAAATATGTAATAGACAAGAGCTACTCCTTGCTCAACGAAGTGGACTCAACACCCCATATTAAACGCCTAAGAATATACCTGACTAGTAAGAATCTTCAAACCTATGGATTTATATGTCTCCGAAAGAGAATCAAGCGTGTGTACAGCGGCATAAATGCAGCAGTGATAGGATTGGTGAGGATCGGTGAGCAAATGCAGACCCTTTGAAGTCATATTGCATGGTACCCATTCCATGGGTCTCAACTCTCCAGGTTTAAGGGATTCTTCCTTCAGCTAAAACATGCATGTAGAACCCAGACTATGATCCACCGTGTGATTGGGAAACGTGTTCAAAGGTGTCTCAGTTTTCGTCCCCTGATACTCGGGTGCAACATTCCAGACGCTTTACTAACACTCTCCCCACTTGGAGAGTCAGTGCCTTTAACCTCCTGTTTGTCCCAGTTTGCAATTTCTGCGGAAAATGAACAGGAATAGGGAGAACCAATGAGAGACTAGATGGAGGTGTCTGGACGGGCAAATTTAACTCTCATTTCCCACCAGGAAGAGGAATTAACCAAAGGCTCAGTGTGCCATGCCGGAACGACACTAGGGCCTGAAGCAATCCTGCGGTGTTGCGGCCAGCTCACAAGAAAGCGAGTTGAAGAAAGGAGCTCAGGGGCACTGTCATTCACAAACCTGCAGAGTTATAAATGACAGCTATCGTCCAAAAATATATTGGAGTAAGGCTGCCAAGAGGACTTGAAAGCGGGGCAGAATTGCAGGAAACCGATTTCAGGAGGTAGACTGGAATTGCATGTAAAGCATAGGAAAAGAGGCAGAACGTCCACAATGATGCACTTGGCCAAAAAGGGCGTATGCGTTTTTTCCTGAATATATTCAGGAAAAAACGCATACGCCCTTTTTGGCCAACCAAGCAAGCTTGCAAAGGAAATCTGCACTACAATGAAGTCTCACTGCCCCCCGGTCAAAAGGGCCATCTGAAAAAAGTGTAAAATCCAGAAAGGCAGGACAGGCCATGGAGAACTGGGAGCCATGTTATGCTGATGGGCGGGATGTAAATTGCCAACAGCCACTCTGGAGAAGTGTATGGTGTTTCCTGAAACATCTAAAAAACAAAGCAACAGAGCCTAGGTCACTTCCACTTATGGTCCTATAGCTTAGGGAAATGAAAATCAAAAAGACACAGCCACCCCAAAGTTTGGGACGGCTCTGTTTACAAGAACCTCGTTTACGGTACAAGTTCAATATTGCAGAAAGCGAAAAATGGATAAAGAAGTTGTAGTACTTACATACAATGCAATATCACTCAGCAATGAAATCTATGTCATCAGGCCCGTAGCAGCATAATGAGTGGATTCAGGTACGATGATTCTAAGTGAAACAAGTCACACAGAAAAAGAAATATCATAAGATATCACTACTACACGGAATGTAAACTTGGCTACCCAGGAACTGAATTACAAAACAGAACAGGGTCTCAAATGTAGAAAACCTACTTATGCTTGCTTAAGGGGAAAGGTGAGTTGGGGTGCTGCATAAAACCAGAGATTGAAAATAGCACAGATACCGTTCCATAAGCCAAATATGTAATAGACAAGAGTTACTCCTTGCTCAACTAAGTGGACTCAACACCCCATATTAAATGCCTAAGAATATACCTGATTAGTAAGAATCTTAAAACCTATGGATTTATATGTCTCCGAAAGAGAATCAGGCGTGTGTACAGTGGCATAATTGCAGCAGTGATAGGATTGGTGAGGTTCGGTGAGCAAATGCAGACCCTTTGAAGTCATATTGCATGGTACCCATTCCACGGATCTCAACTCTCCAGGTTTAAGGGATTCTTCCTTCAGCTAAAACATGCATGTGGAACCCAGTGTATGATCCACCATGTGATCGGGAAACGTGTTCAAAGGTGTCTCAGGTTTCGTCCCCTGGTACTCGGGTGCAACATTCCAGACGCTTTACTTACTCTCTCCCCACATGGAGAGTCAGTGCCTTTAACCTCCTGTTTGGCCCAGTTTGCAATTTCTGCGGAAAATGAACAGGAATAGGGAGAACCAATGAGAGACTAGCTGGAGGTGTCTGGACGGGCAAATTTAACTCTCATTTCCCACCAGGAAGAGGAATTAACCAAAGGCTCAGCGTGCCGTGCCGGAACCACACTAGGGCATGAAGCAATCCTGCGGTGTTGCGGCCAGCTCACAAGAAAGCGAGTTGAAGAAAGGAGCTTAGGGGCACTGTCATTCACAAACCTGCAGAGTTATAAATGACAGCTATCGTCCAAAAATATATTGGAGTAAGGCTGCCAAGAGGACTTGAAAGCGGGGCAGAATTGCAGGAAACCGATTTCAGGAGGTAGACTGGAATTGCATGTAAAGCATAGGAAAAGAGGCAGAACGTCCACAATGATGCACTTGGCCAAAAAGGGCGTATGCGTTTTTTCCTGAATATATTCAGGAAAAAACGCATACGCCCTTTTTGGCCAACCAAGCAAGCTTGCAAAGGAAATCTGCACTACAATGAAGTCTCACTGCCCCCCGGTCAAAAGGGCCATCTGAAAAAAGTGTAAAATCCAGAAAGGCAGGACAGGCCATGGAGAACTGGGAGCCTTGTTATGCTGATGGGCGGGATGTAAATTGCCAACAGCCACTCTGGAGAAGTGTATGGTGTTTCCTGAAACATCTACAAAACAAAGCAACAGAGCCTAGGGCACTTCCACTTATGGTCCTATAGCTTAGGGAAATTAAAATCATAAGACACAGCCACCCCAAAGTTTGGGACGGCTCTGTTTACAAGAACCTCGTTTACGGTACAAGTTCAATATTGCAGAAAGCGAAAAATGGATAAAGAAGTTGTAGTACTTACATACAATGCAATATCACTCAGCAATGAAATCTATGTCATCAGGCCCGTAGCAGCATAATGAGTGGATTCAGGTACGATGATTCTAAGTGAAACAAGTCACACAGAAAAAGAAACATCATAAGATATCACTACTACATGGAATGTAAACTTGGCTACCCAGGAACTGAATTACAAAACAGAACAGGGTCTCAAATGTAGAAAACCAACTTATGCTTGCTTAAGGGGAAAGGTGAGTTGGGTTGCTGCATAAAACCAGAGATTGAAATTAGCACAGATACCGTTCCATAAGCCAAATATGTAATAGACAAGAGCTACTCCTTGCTCAACGAAGTGGACTCAACACCCCATATTAAACGCCTAAGAATATACCTGACTAGTAAGAATCTTCAAACCTATGGATTTATATGTCTCCGAAAGAGAATCAAGCGTGTGTACAGCGGCATAAATGCAGCAGTGATAGGATTGGTGAGGATCGGTGAGCAAATGCAGACCCTTTGAAGTCATATTGCATGGTACCCATTCCATGGGTCTCAACTCTCCAGGTTTAAGGGATTCTTCCTTCAGCTAAAACATGCATGTAGAACCCAGACTATGATCCACCGTGTGATTGGGAAACGTGTTCAAAGGTGTCTCAGTTTTCGTCCCCTGATACTCGGGTGCAACATTCCAGACGCTTTACTAACACTCTCCCCACTTGGAGAGTCAGTGCCTTTAACCTCCTGTTTGTCCCAGTTTGCAATTTCTGCGGAAAATGAACAGGAATAGGGAGAACCAATGAGAGACTAGATGGAGGTGTCTGGACGGGCAAATTTAACTCTCATTTCCCACCAGGAAGAGGAATTAACCAAAGGCTCAGTGTGCCATGCCGGAACGACACTAGGGCCTGAAGCAATCCTGCGGTGTTGCGGCCAGCTCACAAGAAAGCGAGTTGAAGAAAGGAGCTCAGGGGCACTGTCATTCACAAACCTGCAGAGTTATAAATGACAGCTATCGTCCAAAAATATATTGGAGTAAGGCTGCCAAGAGGACTTGAAAGCGGGGCAGAATTGCAGGAAACCGATTTCAGGAGGTAGACTGGAATTGCATGTAAAGCATAGGAAAAGAGGCAGAACGTCCACAATGATGCACTTGGCCAAAAAGGGCGTATGCGTTTTTTCCTGAATATATTCAGGAAAAAACGCATACGCCCTTTTTGGCCAACCAAGCAAGCTTGCAAAGGAAATCTGCACTACAATGAAGTCTCACTGCCCCCCGGTCAAAAGGGCCATCTGAAAAAAGTGTAAAATCCAGAAAGGCAGGACAGGCCATGGAGAACTGGGAGCCATGTTATGCTGATGGGCGGGATGTAAATTGCCAACAGCCACTCTGGAGAAGTGTATGGTGTTTCCTGAAACATCTAAAAAACAAAGCAACAGAGCCTAGGTCACTTCCACTTATGGTCCTATAGCTTAGGGAAATGAAAATCAAAAAGACACAGCCACCCCAAAGTTTGGGACGGCTCTGTTTACAAGAACCTCGTTTACGGTACAAGTTCAATATTGCAGAAAGCGAAAAATGGATAAAGAAGTTGTAGTACTTACATACAATGCAATATCACTCAGCAATGAAATCTATGTCATCAGGCCCGTAGCAGCATAATGAGTGGATTCAGGTACGATGATTCTAAGTGAAACAAGTCACACAGAAAAAGAAATATCATAAGATATCACTACTACACGGAATGTAAACTTGGCTACCCAGGAACTGAATTACAAAACAGAACAGGGTCTCAAATGTAGAAAACCTACTTATGCTTGCTTAAGGGGAAAGGTGAGTTGGGGTGCTGCATAAAACCAGAGATTGAAAATAGCACAGATACCGTTCCATAAGCCAAATATGTAATAGACAAGAGTTACTCCTTGCTCAACTAAGTGGACTCAACACCCCATATTAAATGCCTAAGAATATACCTGATTAGTAAGAATCTTAAAACCTATGGATTTATATGTCTCCGAAAGAGAATCAGGCGTGTGTACAGTGGCATAATTGCAGCAGTGATAGGATTGGTGAGGTTCGGTGAGCAAATGCAGACCCTTTGAAGTCATATTGCATGGTACCCATTCCATGGATCTCAACTCTCCAGGTTTAAGGGATTCTTCCTTCAGCTAAAACATGCATGTGGAACCCAGTGTATGATCCACCATGTGATCGGGAAACGTGTTCAAAGGTGTCTCAGGTTTCGTCCCCTGGTACTCGGGTGCAACATTCCAGACGCTTTACTTACTCTCTCCCCACATGGAGAGTCAGTGCCTTTAACCTCCTGTTTGGCCCAGTTTGCAATTTCTGCGGAAAATGAACAGGAATAGGGAGAACCAATGAGAGACTAGCTGGAGGTGTCTGGACGGGCAAATTTAACTCTCATTTCCCACCAGGAAGAGGAATTAACCAAAGGCTCAGCGTGCCGTGCCGGAACCACACTAGGGCATGAAGCAATCCTGCGGTGTTGCGGCCAGCTCACAAGAAAGCGAGTTGAAGAAAGGAGCTTAGGGGCACTGTCATTCACAAACCTGCAGAGTTATAAATGACAGCTATCGTCCAAAAATATATTGGAGTAAGGCTGCCAAGAGGACTTGAAAGCGGGGCAGAATTGCAGGAAACCGATTTCAGGAGGTAGACTGGAATTGCATGTAAAGCATAGGAAAAGAGGCAGAACGTCCACAATGATGCACTTGGCCAAAAAGGGCGTATGCGTTTTTTCCTGAATATATTCAGGAAAAAACGCATACGCCCTTTTTGGCCAACCAAGCAAGCTTGCAAAGGAAATCTGCACTACAATGAAGTCTCACTGCCCCCCGGTCAAAAGGGCCATCTGAAAAAAGTGTAAAATCCAGAAAGGCAGGACAGGCCATGGAGAACTGGGAGCCTTGTTATGCTGATGGGCGGGATGTAAATTGCCAACAGCCACTCGGGAGAAGTGTATGGTGTTTCCTGAAACATCTACAAAACAAAGCAACAGAGCCTAGGGCACTTCCACTTATGGTCCTATAGCTTAGGGAAATTAAAATCAAAAAGACACAGCCACCCCAAAGTTTGGGACGGCTCTGTTTACAAGAACCTCGTTTACGGTACAAGTTCAATATCACAGAAAGCGAAAAATGGATAAAGAATTTGTGGTACTTACGTACAATGCAATATCACTCAGCAATGAAATCTATGTCATCAGGCCCGTAGCAGCATAATGAGTGGATTCAGGTACGATGATTCTAAGTGAAATAAGTCACACAGAAAAAGAAACATCATAAGATATCACTACTACACGGAATGTAAACTTGGCTACACAGGAACTGAATTACAAAACAGAACAGGGTCTCAAATGTAGAAAACCAACTTATGCTTGCTTAAGGGGAAAGGTGAGTTGGGCTGCTGCATAAAACCAGAGATTGAAATTAGCACAGATACCGTTCCATAAGCCAAATATGTAATAGACAAGAGCTACTCCTTGCTCAACGAAGTGGACTCAACACCCCATATTAAACGCCTAAGAATATACCTGACTAGTAAGAATCTTAAAACCTATGGATTTATATGTCTCCGAAAGAGAATCAAGCGTGTGTACAGTGCAATAAACGCAGCAGTGAAAGGATTGGTGAGGATCGGTGAGCAAATGCACACTCTTTGAAGCCATATTGCATGGTACCCATTCCATGGGTCTCAGCTCTCCAGGTTTAAGGGATTCTTCCTCCAGCTAAAACATGCATTTGGAACCCACAGTATGATCCACCGTGTGATTGGGAAACGGGTTCAAAGGTGTCTCAGGTTTCGTCCCCTGGTACTCGGGTGAAACATTCCAGACGCTTTACTAACTCTCTCCCCACTTGGAGAGTCAGTGCCTTTAACCTCCTGTTTGGCCCAGTTTGCAACTTCTGCGGAAAATGAACAGGAATAGGGGAACCAATGAGAGACTAGCTGGAGGTGTCTGGACGGGCAAATTTAACTCTCATTTCCCACCAGGAAGAGGAATTAACCAAAGGCTCAGCGTGCCGTGCCGGAACCACAGTAGGGCCTGAAGCAATCCTGCGGTGTTGCGGCCAGCTCACAAGAAAGCGAGTTGAAGAAAGGAGCTCAGGGGCACTGTCACTCACAAACCTGCAGAGTTATAAATGACAGCTATCGTCCAAAAATATATTGAAGTAAGGCTGCCAAGAGGACTTGAAAGCGGGGCAGAATTGCAGGAAACCGATTTCAGGAGGTAGACTGGAATTGCATGTAAATCACAGGAAAAGAGGCAGAACGTCCACAATGATGCACTTGGCCAAAAAGGGCGTATGCGTTTTTTCCTGAATATATTCAGGAAAAAACGCATACGCCCTTTTTGGCCAACCAAGCAAGCTTGCAAATGAAATCTGCACTACAATGAAGTCTCACTGCCCCCCGGTCAAAAGGGCCATCTGAAAAAAGTGTAAAATCCAGAAAGGCAGGACAGGCCATGGAGAACTGGGAGCCTTGTTATGCTGATGGGCGGGATGTAAATTGCCAACAGCCACTCTGGAGAAGTGTATGGTGTTTCCTGAAACATCTAAAAAACAAAGCAACAGAGCCTAGGTCACTTCCACTTATGGTCCTATAGCTTAGGGAAATGAAAATCAAAAAGACACAGCCACCCCAAAGTTTGGGACGGCTCTGTTTACAAGAACCTCGTTTACGGTACAAGTTCAATATTGCAGAAAGCGAAAAATGGATAAAGAAGTTGTAGTACTTACATACAATGCAATATCACTCAGCAATGAAATCTATGTCATCAGGCCCGTAGCAGCATAATGAGTGGATTCAGGTACGATGATTCTAAGTGAAACAAGTCACACAGAAAAAGAAACATCATAAGATATCACTACTACACGGAATGTAAACTTGGCTACCCAGGAACTGAATTACAAAACAGAACAGGGTCTCAAATGTAGAAAACCTACTTATGCTTGCTTAAGGGGAAAGGTGAGTTGGGGTGCTGCATAAAACCAGAGATTGAAAATAGCACAGATACCGTTCCATAAGCCAAATATGTAATAGACAAGAGTTACTCCTTGCTCAACGAAATGGACTCAACACCCCATATTAAACGCCTAAGAATATACCTGACTAGTAAGAATCTTAAAACCTATGGATTTATATGTCTCCGAAAGAGAATCAAGCGTGTGTACAGCGGCATAAATGCAGCAGTGATAGGATTGGTGAGGATCGGTGAGCAAATGCAGACCCTTTGAAGTCATATTGCATGGTACCCATTCCATGGGTCTCAACTCTCCAGGTTTAAGGGATTCTTCCTTCAGCTAAAACATGCATGTAGAACCCAGACTATGATCCACCGTGTGATTGGGAAACGTGTTCAAAGGTGTCTCAGTTTTCGTCCCCTGGTACTCGGGTGCAACATTCCAGACGCTTTACTAACACTCTCCCCACTTGGAGAGTCAGTGCCTTTAACCTCCTGTTTGTCCCAGTTTGCAATTTCTGCGGAAAATGAACAGGAATAGGGAGAACCAATGAGAGACTAGCTGGAGGTGTCTGGACGGGCAAATTTAACTCTCATTTCCCACCAGGAAGAGGAATTAACCAAAGGCTCAGTGTGCCATGCCGGAACGACACTAGGGCCTGAAGCAATCCTGCGGTGTTGCGGCCAGCTCACAAGAAAGCGAGTTGAAGAAAGGAGCTCAGGGGCACTGTCATTCACAAACCTGCAGAGTTATAAATGACAGCTATCGTCCAAAAATATATTGGAGTAAGGCTGCCAAGAGGACTTGAAAGCGGGGCAGAATTGCAGGAAACCGATTTCAGGAGGTAGACTGGAATTGCATGTAAAGCATAGGAAAAGAGGCAGAACGTCCACAATGATGCACTTGGCCAAAAAGGGCGTATGCGTTTTTTCCTGAATATATTCAGGAAAAAACGCATACGCCCTTTTTGGCCAACCAAGCAAGCTTGCAAAGGAAATCTGCACTACAATGAAGTCTCACTGCCCCCCGGTCAAAAGGGCCATCTGAAAAAAGTGTAAAATCCAGAAAGGCAGGACAGGCCATGGAGAACTGGGAGCCTTGTTATGCTGATGGGCGGGATGTAAATTGCCAACAGCCACTCTGGAGAAGTGTATGGTGTTTCCTGAAACATCTACAAAACAAAGCAACAGAGCCTAGGGCACTTCCACTTATGGTCCTATAGCTTAGGGAAATTAAAATCAAAAAGACACAGCCACCCCAAAGTTTGGGACGGCTCTGTTTACAAGAACCTCGTTTACGGTACAAGTTCAATATCACAGAAAGCGAACAATGGATAAAGAATTTGTGGTACTTACGTACAATGCAATATCACTCAGCAATGAAATCTATGTCATCAGGCCCGTAGCAGCATAATGAGTGGATTCAGGTACGATGATTCTAAGTGAAATAAGTCACACAGAAAAAGAAACATCATAAGATATCACTACTACACGGAATGTAAACTTGGCTACACAGGAACTGAATTACAAAACAGAACAGGGTCTCAAATGTAGAAAACCAACTTATGCTTGCTTAAGGGGAAAGGTGAGTTGGGGTGCTGCATAAAACCAGAGATTGAAATTAGCACAGATACCGTTCCATAAGCCAAATATGTAATAGACAAGAGCTACTCCTTGCTCAACGAAGTGGACTCAACACCCCATATTAAACGCCTAAGAATATACCTGACTAGTAAGAATCTTAAAACCTATGGATTTATATGTCTCCGAAAGAGAATCAAGCGTGTGTACAGTGCAATAAACGCAGCAGTGAAAGGATTGGTGAGGATCGGTGAGCAAATGCACACTCTTTGAAGCCATATTGCATGGTACCCATTCCATGGGTCTCAGCTCTCCAGGTTTAAGGGATTCTTCCTCCAGCTAAAACATGCATTTGGAACCCACAGTATGATCCACCGTGTGATTGGGAAACGGGTTCAAAGGTGTCTCAGGTTTCGTCCCCTGGTACTCGGGTGAAACATTCCAGACGCTTTACTAACTCTCTCCCCACTTGGAGAGACAGTGCCTTTAACCTCCTGTTTGGCCCAGTTTGCAATTTCTGCGGAAAATGAACAGGAATAGGGAGAACCAATGAGAGACTAGCTGGAGGTGTCTGGACGGGCAAATTTAACTCTCATTTCCCACCAGGAAGAGGAATTAACCAAAGGCTCAGCGTGCCGTGCCGGAACCACACTAGGGCCTGAAGCAATCCTGCGGTGTTGCGGCCAGCTCACAAGAAAGCGAGTTGAAGAAAGGAGCTCAGGGGCACTGTCACTCACAAACCTGCAGAGTTATAAATGACAGCTATCGTCCAAAAATATATTGAAGTAAGGCTGCCAAGAGGACTTGAAAGCGGGGCAGAATTGCAGGAAACCGATTTCAGGAGGTAGACTGGAATTGCATGTAAAGCACAGGAAAAGAGGCAGAACGTCCACAATGATGCACTTGGCCAAAAAGGGCGTATGCGTTTTTTCCTGAATATATTCAGGAAAAAACGCATACGCCCTTTTTGGCCAACCAAGCAAGCTTGCAAATGAAATCTGCACTACAATGAAGTCTCACTGCCCCCCGGTCAAAAGGGCCATCTGAAAAAAGTGTAAAATCCAGAAAGGCAGGACAGGCCATGGAGAACTGGGAGCCTTGTTATGCTGATGGGCGGGATGTAAATTGCCAACAGCCACTCTGGAGAAGTGTATGGTGTTTCCTGAAACATCTAAAAAACAAAGCAACAGAGCCTAGGGCACTTCCACTTATGGTCCTATAGCTTAGGGAAATTAAAATCAAAAAGACACAGCCACCCCAAATTTTGGGACGGCTCTGTTTACAAGAACCTCGTTTACGGTACAAGTTCAATATTGCAGAAAGCGAAAAATGGATAAAGAAATTGTAGTACTTACATACAATGCAATATCACTCAGCAATGAAATCTATGTCATCAGGCCCGTAGCAGCATAATGAGTGGATTCAGGTACGATGATTCTAAGTGAAACAAGTCACACAGAAAAAGAAACATCATAAGATATCACTACTACACGGAATGTAAACTTGGCTACCCAGGAACTGAATTACAAAACAGAACAGGGTCTCAAATGTAGAAAACCTACTTATGCTTGCTTAAGGGGAAAGGTGAGTTGGGGTGCTGCATAAAACCAGAGATTGAAAATAGCACAGATACCGTTCCATAAGCCAAATATGTAATAGACAAGAGTTACTCCTTGCTCAACGAAGTGGACTCAACACCCCATATTAAACGCCTAAGAATATACCTGACTAGTAAGAATCTTAAAACCTATGGATTTATATGTCTCCGAAAGAGAATCAAGCGTGTGTACAGCGGCATAAATGCAGCAGTGATAGGATTGGTGAGGATCGGTGAGCAAATGCAGACCCTTTGAAGTCATATTGCATGGTACCCATTCCATGGGTCTCAACTCTCCAGGTTTAAGGGATTCTTCCTTCAGCTAAAACATACATGTAGAACCCAGACTATGATCCACCGTGTGATTGGGAAACGTGTTCAAAGGTGTCTCAGTTTTCGTCCCCTGGTACTCGGGTGCAACATTCCAGACGCTTTACTAACACTCTCCCCACTTGGAGAGTCAGTGCCTTTAACCTCCTGTTTGTCCCAGTTTGCAATTTCTGCGGAAAATGAACAGGAATAGGGAGAACCAATGAGAGACTAGCTGGAGGTGTCTGGACGGGCAAATTTAACTCTCATTTCCCACCAGGAAGAGGAATTAACCAAAGGCTCAGCGTGCCATGCCGGAACCACACTAGGGCCTGAAGCAATCCTGCGGTGTTGCGGCCAGCTCACAAGAAAGCGAGTTGAAGAAAGGAGCTCAGGGGCACTGTCACTCACAAACCTGCAGAGTTATAAATGACAGCTATCGTCCAAAAATATATTGAAGTAAGCCTGCCAAGAGGACTTGAAAGCGGGGCAGAATTGCAGGAAACCGATTTCAGGAGGTAGACTGGAATTGCATGTAAATCACAGGAAAAGAGGCAGAACGTCCACAATGATGCACTTGGCCAAAAAGGGCGTATGCGTTTTTTCCTGAATATATTCAGGAAAAAACGCATACGCACTTTTTGGCCAACCAAGCAAGCTTGCAAATGAAATCTGCACTACAATGAAGTCTCACTGCCCCCTGGTCAAAAGGGCCATCTGAAAAAAGTGTAAAATCCAGAAAGGCAGGACAGGCCATGGAGAACTGGGAGCCTTGTTATGCTGATGGGCGGGATGTAAATTGCCAACAGCCACTCTGGAGAAGTGTATGGTGTTTCCTGAAACATCTAAAAAACAAAGCAACAGAGCCTAGGTCACTTCCACTTATGGTCCTATAGCTTAGGGAAATGAAAATCAAAAAGACACAGCCACCCCAAAGTTTGGGACGGCTCTGTTTACAAGAACCTCGTTTACGGTACAAGTTCAATATTGCAGAAAGCGAAAAATGGATAAAGAAGTTGTAGTACTTACATACAATGCAATATCACTCAGCAATGAAATCTATGTCATCAGGCCCGTAGCCGCATAATGAGTGGATTCAGGTACGATGATTCTAAGTGAAACAAGTCACACAGAAAAAGAAACATCATAAGATATCACTACTACACGGAATGTAAACTTGGCTACCCAGGAACTGAATTACAAAACAGAACAGGGTCTCAAATGTAGAAAACCTACTTATGCTTGCTTAAGGGGAAAGGTGAGTTGGGGTGCTGCATAAAACCAGAGATTGAAAATAGCACAGATACCGTTCCATAAGCCAAATATGTAATAGACAAGAGTTACTCCTTGCTCAATGAAGTGGACTCAACACCCCATATTAAACGCCTAAGAATATACCTGATTAGTAAGAATCTTAAAACCTATGGATTTATATGTCTCAGAAAGAGAATCAGGCGTGTGTACAGTGGCATAATTGCAGCAGTGATAGGATTGGTGAGGTTCGGTGTGCAAATGCAGACCCTTTGAAGTCATATTGCATGGTACCCATTCCATGGGTCTCAACTCTCCAGGTTTAAGGGATTCTTCCTTCAGCTAAAACATGCATGTGGAACCCAGTGTATGATCCACCGTGTGATCGGGAAACGTGTTCAAAGGTGTCTCAGGTTTCGTACCCTGGTACTCGGGTGCAACATTCCAGACGCTTTACTTACTCTCTCCCCACATGGAGAGTCAGTGCCTTTAACCTCCTGTTTGTCCCAGTTTGCAATTTCTGCGGAAAATGAACAGGAATAGGGAGAACCAATGAGAGACTAGCTGGAGGTGTCTGGACGGGCAAATTTAACTCTCATTTCCCACCAGGAAGAGGAATTAACCAAAGGCTCAGCATGCCGTGCCGGAACCACACTAGGGCATGAAGCAATCCTGCGGTGTTGCGGCCAGCTCACAAGAAAGCGAGTTGAAGAAAGGAGCTTAGGGGCACTGTCATTCACAAACCTGCAGAGTTATAAATGACAGCTATCGTCCAAAAATATATTGGAGTAAGGCTGCCAAGAGGACTTGAAAGCGGGGCAGAATTGCAGGAAACCGATTTCAGGAGGTAGACTGGAATTGCATGTAAAGCATAGGAAAAGAGGCAGAACGTCCACAATGATGCACTTGGCCAAAAAGGGCGTATGCGTTTTTTCCTGAATATATTCAGGAAAAAACGCATACGCACTTTTTGGCCAACCAAGCAAGCTTGCAAAGGAAATCTGCACTACAATGAAGTCTCACTGCCCCCCGGTCAAAAAGGCCATCTGAAAAAAGTGTAAAATCCAGAAACGCAGGACAGGCCATGGAGAACTGGGAGCCTTGTTATGCTGATGGGCGGGATGTAAATTGCCAACAGCCACTCGGGAGAAGTGTATGGTGTTTCCTGAAACATCTACAAAACAAAGCAACAGAGCCTAGGGCACTTCCACTTATGGTCCTATAGCTTAGGGAAATTAAAATCAAAAAGACACAGCCACCCCAAAGTTTGGGACGGCTCTGTTTACAAGAACCTCATTTACGGTACAAGTTCAATATCACAGAAAGCGAAAAATGGATAAAGAATTTGTGGTACTTACGTACAATGCAATATCACTCAGCAATGAAATCTATGTCATCAGGCCCATAGCAGCATAATGAGTGGATTCAGGTACGATGATTCTAAGTGAAACAAGTCACACAGAAAAAGAAACATCATAAGATATCACTACTACACGGAATGTAAACTTCGCTACCCAGGAACTGAAATACAAAACAGAACAGGGTCTCAAATGTAGAAAACCAACTTATGCTTGCTTAAGGGGAAAGGTGAGTTGGGGTGCTGCATAAAACCAGAGATTGAAAATAGCACAGATACCGTTCCATAAGCCAAATATGTAATAGACAAGAGCTACTCCTTGCTCAACGAAGTGGACTCAACACCCCATATTAAACGCCTAAGAATATACCTGATTAGTAAGAATCTTAAAACCTATGGATTTATATGTCTCCGAAAGAGAATCAGGCGTGTGTACAGTGGCATAAATGCAGCAGTGATAGGATTGGTGAGGTTCGGTGAGCAAATGCAGACCCTTTGAAGTCATATTGCATGGTACCCATTCCATGGGTCTCAACTCTCCAGGTTTAAGGGATTCTTCCTTCAGCTAAAACATGCATGTGGAACCCAGTGTATGATCCACCGTATGATCGGGAAACGTGTTCAAATGTGTCAGTTTTCGTCGCCTGGTACTCGGGTGCAACATTCCAGACGCTTTACTAACACTCTCCCCACTTGGAGAGTCAGTGCCTTTAACCTCCTGTTTGGCCCAGTTTGCAATTTCTGCGGAAAATGAACAGGAATAGGGAGAACCAATGAGAGAGTAGCTGGAGGTGTCTAGACTGGCAAATTTAACTCTCATTTCCCACCAGGAAGAGGAATTAACCAAAGGCTCAGCGTGCCGTGCCGGAACCACACTAGGGCCTGAAGCAATCCTGCGGTGTTGCGGCCAGCTCACAAGAAAGCGAGTTGAAGAAAGGAGCTCAGGGGCACTGTCACTCACAAACCTGCAGAGTTATAAATGACAGCTATCGTCCAAAAATATATTGAAGTAAGGCTGCCAAGAGGACTTGAAAGCGGGGCAGAATTGCAGGAAACCGATTTCAGGAGGTAGACTGGAATTGCATGTAAAGCACAGGAAAAGAGGCAGAACGTCCACAATGATGCACTTGGCCAAAAAGGGCGTATGCGTTTTTTCCTGAATATATTCAGGAAAAAACGCATACGCACTTTTTGGCCAACCAAGCAAGCTTGCAAATGAAATCTGCACTAAAATGAAGTCTCACTGCCCCCCGGTCAAAAGGGCCATCTGAAAAAAGTGTAAAATCCAGAAAGGCAGGACAGGCCATGGAGAACTGGGAGCCTTGTTATGCTGATGGGCGGGATGTAAATTGCCAACAGCCACTCTGGAGAAGTGTATGGTGTTTCCTGAAACATCTAAAAAACAAAGCAACAGAGCCTAGGGCACTTCCACTTATGGTCCTATAGCTTAGGGAAATTAAAATCAAAAAGACACAGCCACCCCAAAGTTTGGGACGGCTCTGTTTACAAGAACCTCGTTTACGGTACAAGTTCAATATTGCAGAAAGCGAAAAATGGATAAAGAAGTTGTAGTACTTACATACAATGCAATATCACTCAGCAATGAAATCTATGTCATCAGGCTCATAGCAGCATAATGAGTGGATTCAGGTACGATGATTCTAAGTGAAACAAGTCACACAGAAAAAGAAACATCATAAGATATCACTACTACATGGAATGTAAACTTGGCTACCCAGGAACTGAATTACAAAACAGAACAGGGTCTCAAATGTAGAAAACCAACTTATGCTTGCTTAAGGGGAAAGGTGAGTTGGGGTGCTTCATAAAACCAGAGATTGAAATTAGCACAGATACCGTTCCATAAGCCAAATATGTAATAGACAAGAGCTACTCCTTGCTCAACGAAGTGGACTCAACACCCCATATTAAACGCCTAGGAATATACCTGACTAGTAAGAATCTTAAAACCTATGGATTTATATGTCTCCGAAAGAGAATCAAGCGTGTGTACAGCGGCATAAATGAAGCAGTGATAGGATTGGTGAGGATCGGTGAGCAAATGCAGACCCTTTGAAGTCATATTGCATGGTACCCATTCCATGGGTCTCAACTCTCCAGGTTTAAGGGATTCTTCCTTCAGCTAAAACATGCATGTAGAACCCAGACTATGATCCACCGTGTGATTGGGAAACGTGTTCAAAGGTGTCTCAGTTTTCGTCCCCTGGTACTCGGGTGCAACATTCCAGACGGTTTACTAACACTCTCCCCAGTTGGAGAGTCAGTGCCTTTAACCTCCTGTTTGTCCCAGTTTGCAATTTCTGCGGAAAATGAACAGGAATAGGGAGAACCAATGAGAGACTAGCTGGAGGTGTCTGGACAGGCAAATTTAACTCTCATTTCCCACCAGGAAGAGGAATTAACCAAAGGCTCAGCGTGCTGTGCCGGAACCACACTAGGGTCTGAAGCAATACTGCGGTGTTGCGGCCAGCTCAAAAGAAAGCGAGTTGAAGAAAGGAGCTCAGGGGCACTGTCATTCACAGACCTGCAGAGTTATAAATGACAGCCATCGTCCAAAAATATATTGGAGTAAGGCTGCCAAGAGGACTTGAGAGCGGGGCAGAATTGCAGGAAACCGATTTCAGGAGGTAGACTGGAATTGCATGTAAAGCATAGGAAAAGAGGCAGAACGTCCACAATGATGCACTTGGCCAAAAAGTGCGTATGCGTTTTTTCCTGAATATATTCAGGAAAAAACGCATACGCCCTTTTTGGCCAACCAAGCAAGCTTGCAAAGGAAATCTGCACTACAATGAAGTCTCACTGCCCCCCGGTCAAAAGGGCCATCTGAAAAAAGTGTAAAATCCAGAAAGGCAGGACAGGCCATGGAGAACTGGGAGCCTTGTTATGCTGATGTGCGGGATGTAAATTGTCAACAGCCACTCTGGAGAAGTGTATGGTGTTTCCTGAAACATCTAAAAAACAAAGCAACAGAGCCTAGGGCACTTCCACTTATGGTCCTATAGCTTAGGGAAATGAAAATCAAAAAGACACAGCCACCCCAAAGTTTGGGACGGCTCTGTTTACAAGAACCTCGTTTACGGTACAAGTTCAATATTGCAGAAAGCGAAAAATGGATAAAGAAGTTGTAGTACTTACATACAATGCAATATCACTCAGCAATGAAATCTATGTCATCAGGCCCATAGCAGCATAATGAGAGGATTCAGGTACGATGATTCTAAGTGAAACAAGTCACACAGAAAAAGAAACATCATAAGATATCACTACTACACAGAATGTAAACTTGGCTACACAGGAACTGAATTACAAAGCAGAACACGGTCTCAAATGTAGGAAACCAACTTATGCTTGCTTAAGGGGAAAGGTGAGTTGGGATGCTGCATAAAACCAGAGATTGAAATCAGCACAGATACCGTTCCATAAGCCAAATATGTAATAGACAAGAGCTACTCCTTGCTCAACGAAGTGGACTCAACACCCCATATTAAACGCCTAAGAATATACCTTACTAGTAAGAATCTTAAAACCTATGGATTTATATGTCTCTGAAAGAGAATCAAGCATGTGTACAGTGGCATAAACGCAGCAGTGATAGGGTTGGTGAGGTTCGGTCAGCAAATGCAGACCCTTTGAAATCATATTGCATGTTACCCATTCCATGGGTCTCAACTCTCCAGTTTTAAGGGATTCTTCCTTCAGCTAAAACATGCATTTGGAACCCAGAGTATGATCCACCGTGTGATTGGGAAACGTGTTCAAAGGTGTCTCAGGTTTCGTCCCCTGGTACTCGGGTGAAACATTCCAGACGCTTTACTAACTCTCTCCCCACTTGGAGAGTCAGTGCCTTTAACCTCCTGTTTGGCCCAGTTTGCAATTTCTGCGGAAAATGAACAGGAATAGGGAGAACCAATGAGAAACTAGCTGGAGGTGTCTGGACGGGCAAATTTAACTCTCATTTCCCACCAGGAAGAGGAATTAACCAAAGGCTCAGCGTGCCGTGCCGGAACCACACTAGGGCCTGAAGCAATCCTGCGGTGTTGCGGCCAGCTCACAAGAAAGCAAGTTGAAGAAAGGAGCTCAGGGGCACTGTCACTCACAAACCTGCAGAGTTATAAATGACAGCTATCGTCCAAAAATATATTGAAGTAAGCCTGCCAAGAGGACTTGAAAGCGGGGCAGAATTGCAGGAAACCGATTTCAGGAGGTAGACTGGAATTGCATTTAAAGCATAGGAAAAGAGGCAGAACGTCCACAATGATGCACTTGGCCAAAAAGGGCATATGCGTTTTTTCCTGAATATATTCAGGAAAAAACGCATACGCACTTTTTGGCCAACCAAGCAAGCTTGCAAATGACATCTGCACTACAATGAAGTCTCACTGCCCCCCGGTCAAAAGGGCCATCTGAAAAAAGTGTAAAATCCAGAAAGGCAGGACAGGCCATGGAGAACTGGGAGCCTTGTTATGCTGATGGGCAGGATGTAAATTGCCAACAGCCACTCTGGAGAAGTGTATGGTGTTTCCTGAAACATCTACAAAACAAAGCAACAGAGCCTAGGGCACTTCCACTTATGGTCCTATAGCTTAGGGAAATTAAAATCAAAAAGACACAGCCACCCCAAAGTTTGGGACGGCTCTGTTTACATGAACCTCGTTTACGGTACAAGTTCAATATTGCAGAAAGCGAAAAATGGATAAAGAAGTTGTAGTACTTACATACAATGCAATATCACTCAGCAATGAAATCTATGTCATCAGGCCCGTAGCAGTATAATGAGTGGATTCAGGTACGATGATTCTAAGTGAAACAAGTCACACAGAAAAAGAAACATAATAAGATATCACTACTACATGGAATGTAAACTTGGCTACCCAGGAACTGAATTACAAAACAGAACAGGGTCTCAAATGTCGAAAACCAACTTATGCTTGCTTAACGGGAAAGGTGAGTTGGGGTGCTTCATAAAACCAGAGATTGAAATTAGCACAGATACCATTCCATAAGCCAAATATGTAATAGACAAGAGCTACTCCTTGCTCAACGAAGTGGACTCAACACCCCATATTAAACGCCTAAGAATATACCTGACTAGTAAGAATCTTAAAACCTATGGATTTATATGTCTCCGAAAGAGAATCAAGCGTGTGTACAGCGGCATAAATGAAGCAGTGATAGGATTGGTGAGGTTCGGTGAGCAAATGCAGACCCTTTGAAGTCATATTGCATGGTACCCATTCCATGGGTCTCAACTCTCCAGGTTTAAGGGATTCTTCCTTCAGCTAAAACATGCATGTGGAACCCAGTGTATGATCCACCGTATGATCGGGAAACGTGTTCAAATGTGTCAGTTTTCGTCGCCTGGTACTCAGGTGCAACATTCCAGACGCTTTACTAACACTCTCCCCACTCGGAGAGTCAGTGCCTTTAACCTCCTGTTTGGCCCAGTTTGCAATTTCTGCGGAAAATGAACAGGAATAGGGAGAACCAATGAGAGACTAGCTGGAGGTGTCTGGACGGGCAAATTTAACTCTCATTTCCCACCAGGAAGAGGAATTAACCAAAGGCTCAGCGTGCCATGCCGGAACCACACTAGGGCCTGAAGCAATCCTGCGGTGTTGCGGCCAGCTCACAAGAAAGCGAGTTGAGGAAAGGAGCTTAGGGGCACTGTCATTCACAAACCTGCAGAGTTATAAATGACAGCTATCGTCCAAAAATATATTGAAGTAAGGCTGCCAAGAGGACTTGAAAGCGGGGCAGAATTGCAGGAAACCGATTTCAGGAGGTAGACTGGAATTGCATGTAAAGCATAGGAAAAGAGGCAGAACGTCCACAATGATGCACTTGGCCAAAAAGTGCGTATGCGTTTTTTCCTGAATATATTCAGGAAAAAACGCATACGCCCTTTTTGGCCAACCAAGCAAGCTTGCAAAGGAAATCTGCACTACAATGAAGTCTCACTGCCCCCCGGTCAAAAGGGCCATCTGAAAAAAGTGTAAAATCCAGAAAGGCAGGACAGGCCATGGAGAACTGGGAGCCTTGTTATGCTGATGGGCGGGATGTAAATTGCCAACCGCCACTCTGGAGAAGTGTATGGTGTTTCCTGAAACATCTACAAAACAAAGCAACAGAGCCTAGGGCACTTCCACTTATGGTCCTATAGCTTTGGGAAATTAAAATCAAAAAGACACAGCCACCCCATAGTTTGGGATGGCTCTGTTTACAAGAACCTCCTTTACGGTACAAGTTCAATATCGCAGAAAGCGAAAAATGGATAAAGAATTTGTGGTACTTACGTACAATGCAATATCACTCAGCAATGAAATCTATGTCATCAGGCCCGTAGCAGCATAATGAGTGGATTCAGGTACGATGATTCTAAGTGAAATAAGTCACACAGAAAAAGAAACATCATAAGATATCACTACTACACGGAATGTAAACTTGGCTACACAGGAACTGAATTACAAAACAGAACAGGGTCTCAAATGTAGAAAAGCAACTTATGCTTGCTTAAGGGGAAAGGTGAGTTGGGGTGCTGCATAAAACCAGAGATTGAAATTAGCACAGATACCGTTCCATAAGCCAAATATGTAATAGACAAGAGCTACTCCTTGCTCAACGAAGTGGACTCAACACCCCATATTAAACGCCTAAGAATATACCTGACTAGTAAGAATCTTAAAACCTATGGATTTATATGTCTCCGAAAGAGAATCAAGCGTGTGTACAGCGCATAAACGCAGCAGTGATAGGATTGGTGAGGATCGGTGAGCAAATGCAGACCCTTTGAAGTCATATTGCATGAT
The DNA here is from genome assembly GCF_964374135.1 of Grampus griseus. Taxonomy (NCBI): domain Eukaryota; kingdom Metazoa; phylum Chordata; class Mammalia; order Artiodactyla; family Delphinidae; genus Grampus; species Grampus griseus. The sequence continues at coordinate 378,620 of NW_028133292.1, read as the reverse complement.
ACCCATTCCATGGGTCTCAACTCTCCAGGTTTAAGGGATTCTTCCTTCAGCTAAAACATGCATGTGGAACCCAGAGTATGATCCATCGTGTGATTAGGAAACGTGATCAAAGGTGTCTCAGTTTTTGTCCCCTGGTACTCGGGTGCAACATTCTAGATGCTTTACTAACACTCTCCCCACTTGGAGAGTCAGTGCCTTTAACCTCCTGTTTGGCCCAGTTTGCAATTTCTGCGGAAGATGAACAGGAATAGGGAGAACCAATGAGAGACTAGCTGGAGGTGTCTGGACGGGCAAATTTAACTCTCATTTCCCACCAGGAAGGGGAATTAACCAAAGGCTCAGAGTGCAGTGCCGGAACCACACTAGGGCCTGAAGCAATCCTGCGGTGTTGCGGCCAGCTCACAAGAAAGCGAGTTGAAGAAAGGAGCTCAGGGGCACTGTCATTCACAAACCTGCAGAGTTATAAATGACAGCTATCGTCCAAAAATATATTGAAGTAAGGCTGCCAAGAGGACTCGAAAGTGGGGCAGAATTGCAGGAAACCGATTTCAGGAGGTAGATAGGAATTGCATTTAAAGCATAGGAAAAGAGACAGAACTTGGAAAATAATGCACTTGGCAAAAAAGGACATATGTGTTTTATCCAGAGCTCTCATAACCGAGGGGAGGAGATTCCCAGCAGGCTCCAACTGCCACCTGAGGGCTCATGTTGTCAAGGCAACGTGAGCAAGCCAGGCAGGAGTTACCTCACAGCAGAGATCCCACCTCACAGAAGGGTGAGAAACCCAGCCAACATCAGACTCTCACCAGAGGGCCCACATCACCAAGGGGATGGGAACCAGGCAGGAGTGTCTTCACACCAGTGGGGCCACATCATCGAATGGTGAGGTACACAGCACATGTGTCCTCAAACCAGAGGACCCACATCACTAAGGGCCTCGGAGTGAGGCAGGCAGGAGTAGCCTCACAACACTGGGCCCATAGAATAAAAAAGTGAGGAATCCAGCAGTTGGAACCTCCCAGCAGGGGGCCCAGAGCACCGAGGCTATGGGATCCAGGCCACAGTGAACTCACAGAAGAGGGCCCATGTCATGAAACTGAGCAACCCAGCCATTGGGACCTCAGAGCAGGAGGCCCACATCCCCATGGGGATATAAATCTGGTAGGAGTGTCCTCGCACCACTGAAAACGTATCAGAAAATTTTGGGAGACCAGCAGTTAGAGCCTGACGCCAGAAGACCCTCATCACCAAGGGAAGGAGGCTCCCAGCAGGCTCCAACGGCCACCAGAGGGCTGACGTCGCCAAGGCGATGTGTGCCAACCAGGCACGAATGACCTCACAGCAGAGGGCCCACCTCAGAGAAGTGTGACGAACCCAGTCAGGATCAGACTCTCACCAGAGGGCCCACATCACCAAGGGGAAGGGAACCAGGAAGGAGTGTCCCCACATCAGTGAGACAACATCATCGAAAGGTGAGGATCCCAGCACATGTAGCCTCAAACCAGAGGAACCACATCACCAAGGGGTTCGGAATGAGGCTGGCAGGACTGGCCTCACATCACAGGGTCCATAGAATATAAAAGTTGAGGAATCCAGCAGTTGGAACCTCCCAGCAAGCGGCCCAGAGCACCGAGGCTATGGGATCCAGGCCGCAGTGAACTCACAGCAGAGGGCCCACATCATGAACCTGTGAGCAGCCCAGCCATTGGGACCTCAGGACAGAAGGCCCACATCCCCATTGGGATGGGAACCTGGCAGGAGTGGCTTCGCACCACTTAGCACATATCAGAATATGTTAGGAGCCCAGCAGTTAGGGCCTGACGCCAGGGGCCCCTCATAAGTGAGGGGAGGAGACTCCCAGCAGGTTCCAACTGTCAACAGAGGGCCCACGTCTACAAGGTGGCATGCGCCAGCCAGGCAGTAGTGACCTCACAACAGAGGGCCTATCTCACAGAAGGGTGAGGAACCGAGGTAGGATGAGACTCTTGCCAGAGGGCCCACAACACCAAGGGGATGGGAACCAGTCAGGACTGTCCTCTCACCAGTGGGGCCACATCATCGAAAGGTGAGGAACCCAGCACATGCGGCCTCATATCAGAGGACATACATCACAAAGGGGATGGGAGTGAGGCAGGTAGGAGTAGCCTAAAAACAGAGGGCCCAAAGAATAAAAAAGGTGAGGAATCCAGCATTTGGAACCTCCCAGCAGGCGGCCGAGAGCACAGAAGCTATGGGATGCAGGCAGGAGTGAACTAACAGCAGAGAGCCCACATCATGAAACTGTGAGCAACCCAGGCGTTGGGACCTCAGAGCAGAAAGCCCACATCCCCATGGGGATGGGAACCTGACAGGAGTGTCCTGGCATCACTGGGCTCACATCAGAAAACGTGGGGAGCCCAGCAGTTAGGGCCTGATGCTAGAGGGCTGTCATCACCGAGGGCAGGAGGCTCCCAGCAGGTTCCATGTGCCAACAGAGGGCCCACGTCACCAAGGTGATGTGTGCAAGACAGGTAGGATTGACCTCACAGCAGAGGGCCTACCTCACAGAAGAGTGAGGAACCCAGCCAGGATAAGACTGTCACCAGAAGGCCCACATCACCAAGGGGATGGGAACCAGGCAGGAGTGTCCTCACACCAGTGGGGCCACATCATTGAAAGTTGCGGAACCCAGCATATGTGGCCTCAAACCAGAGGACCCACATCACAAAGGGGATGCGAGTGAGGCAGGCAGGAGGAGCATCGCAACACAGGCCCCATAGAATACAAAAGTTGAGGAATCGAGCAGTTGGAACCTTCCAGCAGGCGGCCCAGAGCACAGAGGCTATGGCATCCAGGCCAGAGTGAACTAACAGCAGAGAGCCCACATCATGAAACTGTGAACAACCCAGCCGTTGGGACCTCAGAACAGAAGGCCCACATCCCAATGGGTATGTGAACCTGGATGGAGTGTCTTCGAACCACTGGGCGCACATCACAAAATGTGGGGAGCCCAGCCGTTAGGGCCTGACGCCAGAGGGCCCTCATCACCGAGGGGAGGAGGCTCCCAGCAGGCTCCAACTGCCACCAGAGGGCTCATGTCCACAAGGCGAGGTGAGCAAGCCAGGCAGGAGTGACCTCACAGCAGACGGCCCACCTCACAGATGGGTGAGGAACCCAGCCAGGATCAGACTCTCAACAGAGAGCCCACATCACCAAGGGGATGTGAACCAGGCAGGAGTCTCCTAAGACCATTGGTCCCACATCATCGAAAGGTGAGGAACCCAGCACATGTGGCCTCAAACCAGAGGACACACATCACGAAGGGACTGGGAGTGAGGCAGGCAGGAGGATCCTCACAACAGAGGGCCTAAAAAATTAAAAAAGTGAGGAATCCAGCAGTTGGAACCTTCCAGCAGGCGGCCAAGAACACAGAGGCTATGGGATCCAGGCCACAGTGAACTAACACCAGAGAGCCCACATCATGAAACTGTGATCAACCCAGCCGTTGGAACGTCAGAGCAGAAGGCCCACATCCCCATGGAGATGGGAACCTAAGAGGAGTGCCCGAGCATCACTGGGCTCACTAAGAAAAGTTGGGGAGCCCAGCAGTTAGGGCTTGACATCAGAGGGCCCTCATCACAGAGGTGAGGAGGCTCCCAGCAGGGTCCAAGTGCCACCAGAGGGCTCATGTCAACAAGGCGATGTGAGCAAGCCAGGCAAGAGTTACCTGATAGTAGAGGGCCCACCTCACAGATGGTTGAGGAACCCAGCCAGGATCAGACTCTCACCAGAGGGCCCACATCACAAAGGGGATGGGAACCAGTCAGGATTATCCTCACACCAGTGGGGCCTCATCATCTTAACGTGAGGAACCCAGCACATGTGTCCTCAAACCAGAGGACCCACATCACAAAGGGCCTTGGAGTGAGGCAGGCAGGAGTAGCCTCACAACACAGGGCACATAATATAAAATACGTGAGGATTCCAGCATTTAGACCTTCCAGCAGGCAGCTCAGAACACCGAGGCTATGGGATCCAGGCCACAGTGAACTCACAGCAGAGGGCCAACATCATAAAACTGTGAGCAACACAGGCGTTGGGACCACAGAGCAGAAGGCCCACATCCCCATGGGAATGGGAACCTGGCTGGAGTGTCCTCGCACCACTGGGCGCACATCACAAAATGTGGGGAGCCCACCATTTAGGGCCTGACGCCAGAGGGCCGTCATCACTGAGAGGAGGAGACACCCTGCACGCTCCAACTGCCACCAGAGGGCTCACGTCTCCAAGGTGACGTGTGCCAGCCAGTCAGGAGTGACCTCACAGCAGAGGGCCTACCTCACAGAACGTTGAGGAACCCAGCCAGGATTAGACTCTGGCCAGAGGGCCCACCTCACCAAGGGGATGGTAACCAGGCAGGAGTGTCCTCACACGAGTGGGGCCACATCATCGAAAGGTGAGGAACGCAGCACATGTGGCCTCAAGCTATAGGACAGTCATCACCAAGGGGCTGGCAGCGAGGCAGGCAGGAGGAGCCTCACAACAGAGGGCACATAGAATAAAAAAGTTGAGGAATCCAGCAGTTGGAACCTCCCAGCAGGCGGCTCAGAGCACCGATGATAAGGGATCCTTGCCGGAGTGAACTCACAGCAGAGGGCCCACATCATGGTACTGTGAGCAAGCCAGCCGTTTTGACCTCAGAGCAGAAGGCCCATATCCCCATGGGGATGCGAACCTGGCAAGAGTGTCCTCACTCACTTGGCGCACATCAGAAAATGTGGGGAGCCCAGCAGTTATGGCCTAAGGCAAGAGGGCCCTCATCACCGAGGGGAGGAGGATCCCAGCACACTCCAACTGCCACCAGAGGGCCCACGTCGCCAAGGTGACTTGTGCCAGACAGGCATGATTGACCTCACAGAAGAGGGCCCACCTCACAGAAGGGTGAGGAACCCAGCCAGGATCAGACTCTCACCTGAGGGCCCACATCAGCAAGGGGATGGGAACCAGTCAGGACTGTCTTCCCTCCAGTGGGGCCACATTATTGAAAGGTGCGGAACCCAGCACATGTGGCCTCAAATCAGAGGACACATATCACAAAGGGAATGGGAGTGAGGCAGGCAGGAGTAGCCTAAAAACAGAGGGCCCAAAGAATAAGAAAGGTGAGGAATCCAGCAGTTGGAACCTCCCAGCAGGCAGCCGAGAGCACAGAAGCTATGGGATGCAGGCAGGAGTGAACTAACAGCAGAGAGCCCACATCATGAAACTGTGAGCAACCCAGGCGTTGGGACCTCAGAGCAGAAGGCCCACATCCCAATGGGGATGTGAACCTGGATGGAGTGTCCTCGCACCACAGGGCCGCACATCACGAAATGTGGGGAGCACAGCTCTTAGGGCCTGACGCCAGAGGGCCCTCATCACCGAGGGGAGGAGGCTCCCAGCAGGCTCCAAGTGCCACCAGAGGGCTCATGTCCACAAGGCGAGGTGAGCAAGCCAGGGAGGAGTGACCTCACAGCAGACGGCCCACCTCACAGATGGGTGAAGAACCCAGCCAGGATCAGACTCTCAACAGAGGGCCCACATCACCAAGGGGATGTGAACCAGGCAGGAGTCTCCTAAGACCATTGGTCCCACATCATCGAAAGGTGAGGAACCCAGCACATGTGGCCTCAAACCAGAGGACACACATCACGAAGGGACTGGGAGTGAGGCAGGCAGGAGGATCCTCACAACAGAGGGCCTAAAAAATTAAAAAAGTGAGGAATCCAGCAGTTGGAACCTTCCAGCAGGCGGCCAAGAACACAGAGGCTATGGGATCCAGGCCACAGTGAACTAACACCAGAGAGCCCACATCATGAAACTGTGATCAACCCAGCCATTGGAACGTCAGAGCAGAAGGCCCACATCCCCATGGAGATGGGAACCTAAGAGGAGTGCCCGAGCATCACTGGGCTCACTAAGAAAAGTTGGGGAGCCCAGCAGTTAGGGCCTGACGTCAGAGGGCCCTCATCACCGGGGGGCGGAGATTCCCAGCACGCTCCAACTGCCACCACACAGCTGACTTCACCAAGGCATTGTGTGCCAGCCATGCAGGAGTGACCTATCAGCAGAGGGTCTCCCTCACAGAAGGCTGAGGAACACAGCCAGGAACAGACTCTCACCAGGGGGTCCGCATAACAACGTGGATGAGAAGCAGGCAGGAGTGTCCTCACACTACTGGGGCCACATCATCGAAAGGTGAGGAACCCAGCAAAGGTGGCCACAAACCAGAGGACCCACATCACAAGGGGGTTGAGAGTGAGGTAGGTGTCTGGACAGGCATATTTAACACTCATTTCCCACCAGGAAGAGGAATTAACCAAAGGCTCAGCGTGCCGTGCCGGAACCAGATTAGGGCCTGAAGCAATCCTGCGGTGTTGCGGCCAGCGCACAAGAAAGCGAGTTGAAGAAAGGAGCTCTGGGGCACTGTAATTCACAAACCTGCAGAGTTATAAATGTCAGCTATCGTCCAAAAATATACTGAAGTAAGGCTGCCAAGAGGACTTGAAAGCGGGCCAGAATTGCAGGAAACCGATTTCAGGAGGTAGACTGGAATTGCATTTAAAGCATAGGAAAAGAGGCAGAACATCCACAATGATGCACTTGGCCAAAAAGGGCGTATGCGTTTTTTCCTGAATATATTCAGGAAAAAACGCATACGCCCTTTTTGGCCAACCAAGCAAGCTTGCAAAGGAAATCTGCACTACAATGAAGTCTCACTGCCCCCCGGTCAAAAGGGCCATCTGAAAAAAGTGTAAAATCCAGAAAGGCAGGACAGGCCATGGAGAACTGGGAGCCTTGTTATGCTGATGGGCGGGATGTAAATTGCCAACAGCCACTCTGGAAAAGTGTATGGTGTTTCCTGAAACATCTAAAAAACAAAGCAACAGAGCCTAGGGCACTTCCACTTATGGTCCTATAGCTTAGGGCAATGAAAATCAAAAAGACACAGCCACCCCAAAGTTTGGGACGGCTCTGTTTAAAAGAACCTCGTTTACGGTACAAGTTCAATATCGCAGAAAGTGAAAAATGGATGAAGAAGTTGTGGTACTTACGTACAATGCAATATCACTCAGCAATGACATCTATGTCATCAGGCCCGTAGCAGCATAATGAGTGGATTCAGGTATGATGATTCTAACTGAAAGAAGTCACACAGAAAAAGAAACATCATAAGATATCACTATTACACGGAAAGTAAACTTGGCTACACAGGAATTGGATTACAAACAGAACAGGGTCTCAAATGTAGAAAACCAACTTATGCTTGCTTAAGGAGAAAGGTGAGTTGGGGTGCTGCATAAAACCAGAGATTGAAATGAGCACAGATAAAGTTCCTTAAGCCAAATATGGAATAGACAAGAGCTACTCCTTGCTCAACGAAATGGACTCAACACCCCATATTAAACGCCTAAGAATGTACCTGACTAGTAAGTATCTTAAAACCTATGGATTGCTATGTCTCCGAAAGAGAATCAAGCGTGTGTACAGGGGCATAAACGCAGCAGTGATAGGATTGGAGAGGTTCGGTGAGCAAATGAAGACCCTTTGAAGTCATATTGCATGGTACCCATTCCACGGGTCTCAACTCTCCAGGTTTAAGGGATTCTTCCTTCAGCTAAAACATGCATGTGGAACCCAGAGTATGATCAACCGTGTGATCGGGAGACGTCTTCAAATATGTCTCCGTTCTCATCCCCTGGTACTCGGGTGCAACATTCCAGACGCTTTACTAACACTCTCCCGACTTGGAGAGTCAGTGCCTTTAACCTCCTGTTTGTCCCAGTTTGCAATTTCTGCGGAAGATGAACAGGAATAGGGAGAACGAATGAGAGACTAGCTGGAGGTGTCTGGACGGGCAAATTTAACTCTCATTTCCCACCAGGAAGAGGAATTAACCAAAGGCTCAGCGTGCCGTGCCGGAACCAGATTAGGGCCTGAAGCAATGCTGCGGTGTTGCGGCCAGCTCACAAGAAAGCGAGTTGAAGAAAGGAGCTCAGGGGCACTGTAATTCACAAACCTGCAGAGTTATAAATGACAGCTATTGTCCAAAAATATACTGAAGTAAGGCTGCCAAGAGGACTTGAAAGCGGGGCAGAATTGCAGGAAACCGATTTCAGGAGGTAGACTGGAATTGCATTTAAAGCATAGGAAAAGAGGCAGAACGTCCACAATGATGCACTTGGCCAAAAAGGGCGTATGCGTTTTTTCCTGAATATATTCAGGAAAAAACGCATACGCCCTTTTTGGCCAACCAAGCAAGCTTGCAAAGGAAATCTGCACTACAATGAAGTCTCACTGCCCCCCGGTCAAAAGGGCCATCTGAAAAAAGTGTAAAATCCAGAAAGGCAGGACAGGCCATGGAGAACTGGGAGCCTTGTTATGCTGATGGGCGGGATGTAAATTGCCAACAGCCACTCGGGAGAAGTGTATGGTGTTTCCTGAAACATCTAAAAAACAAAGCAACAGAGCCTAGGGCACTTCCACTTATGGTCCTATAGCATAGGGAAATGAAAATCAAAAAGACACAGCCACCCCAAAGTTTGGGACGGCTCTGTTTACAAGAACCTCGTTTACGGTACAAGTGCAATATCGCAGAAAGTGAAAAATGGATGAAGAAGTTGTGGTACTTACGTACAATACAATATCACTCAGCAATGACATCTATGTCATCAGGCCCGTAGCAGCATAATGAGTGGATTCAGGTACGATGATTCTAAGTGAAATAAGTCACACAGAAAAAGAAACATCATAAGATATCACTACTACACGGAATGTAAACTTGGCTACACAGGAACTGAATTACAAAACAGAGCAGGGTCTCAAATGTAGAAAACCAACTTATGCTTGCTTAAGGGGAAAGGTGAGTTGGGGTGCTGCATAAAACCACAGATTGAAATTAGCACAGATACCGTTCCATAAGCCAAATATGTAATAGACAAGAGCTACTCCTTGCTCAATGAAGTGGACTCAACACCCCATATTAAACGCCTAAGAATATACCTGACTAGTAAGAATCTTAAAACCTATGGATTTATATGCCTCCGAAAGAGAATCAAGTGTGTGTACAGCAGCATAAATGCAGCAGTGATAGGATTGGTGAGGATCGGTGAGCAAATGCAGACCCTTTGAAGTCATATTGCATGGTACCCATTCCATGGGTCTCAACTCTCCAGGTTTAAGGGATTCTTCCTTCAGCTAAAATATGCATGTGGAACCCAGAGTATGATCCACCGTGTGATCGGGAAACGTGTTCAAATGTGACTCAGTTTTCGTCCCCCGGTCCTCGGGTGCAACATTCCAGACGCTTTACTAACACTCTCCCCACTTGGAGAGTCAGTGCCTTTAACCTCCTGTTTGGCCCAGTTTGCAATTTCTGCGGAAAATGAACAGGAATAGGGAGAAACAATGAGAGACTAGCTGGACGTGTCTGGACGGGCAAATTTAACTCTCATTTCCCACCAGGAAGAGGAATTAACCAAAGGCTCAGCGTGCCATGCCGGAACCACACTAGGGCCTGAAGCAATCCTGCGGTGTTGTGGCCAGCTCACAAGAAAGCGAGTTGAAGAAAGGAGCTCAGGGGCACTGTCACTCACAAACATGCAGAGTTATAAAGGACAGCTATCGTCCAAAAATATATTGAAGTAAGGCTGCCAAGAGGACTTGAAAGCGGGGCAGAATTGCAGGAAACCGATTTCAGGAGGTAGACTGGAATTGCATGTAAAGCATAGGAAAAGAGGCAGAACGTCCACAGTGATGCACTTGGCCAAAAAGACCGTATGCGTTTTTTCCTGAATATATTCAGGAAAAAAACGCATACGCCCTTTTTGGCCAACCAAGCAAGCTTGCAAAGGAAATCTGCACTACAATGAAGTCTCACTGCCCCCCGGTCAAAAGGGCCATCTGAAAAAAGTGTAAAATCCAGAAAGGCAGGACAGGCCATGGAGAACTGGGAGCCTTGTTATGCTGATGGGCGGGATGTAAATTGCCAACAGCCACTCGGGAGAAGTGTATGGTGTTTCCTGAAACATCTAAAAAACAAAGCAACAGAGCCTAGGGCACTTCCACTTATGGTCCTATAGCTTAGGGAAATTAAAATCAAAAAGACACAGCCACCCCAAAGTTTGGGACGGCTCTGTTTACAAGAACCTCGTTTACGGTACAAGTTCAATATCACAGAAAGCGAAAAATGGATAAAGAAGTTGTGGTACTTACGTACAATGCAATATCACTCAGCAATGAGATCTATGTCATCAGGCCCATAGCAGCATAATGAGTGGATTCAGGTACGATGATTCTAAGTGAAATAAGTCACACAGAAAAAGAAACATCATAAGATATCACTACTACACGGAATGTAAACTTGGCTACACAGGAACTGAATTACAAAACAGAACAGGGTCTCAAATGTAGAAAACCAACTTATGCTTGCTTAAGGGGAAAGGTGAGTTGGGGTGCTGCATAAAACCACAGATTGAAATTAGCACAGATACTGTTCCATAAGCCAAATATGTAATAGACAAGAGCTACTCCTTGCTCAACGAAGTGGACTCAACACCCCATATTAAACGCCTAAGAATATACCTGAGTAGTAAGAATCTTAAAACCTATGGATATATGTCTCCAAAAGAGAATCAAGAGTGTGTACAGTGCCATAAATGCAGCAGTGATAGGATTGGTGAGGATCGGTGAGCAAATGCATACTCTTTGAAGCCATATTGCATGGTACCCATTCCATGGGTCTCAACTCTCCATGTTTAAGGGATTCTTCCTTCAGCTAAAACATGCATGTGGAACCCAGAGTATGATCCACCGTGTGATTGGGAAACGTGTTCAAAGGTGTCTCAGTTTTCGTCCCCTGGTACTCGGGTGCAACATTCCAGACGCTTTACTAACTCTCTCCCCACTTGGAGAGTCAGTGCCTTTAACCTCCTGTTTGGCCCAGTTTGCAATTTCTGCGGAAAATGAACAGGAATAGGGAGAACCAATGAGAGACTAGCTGGAGTTGTCTGGACGGGCAAATTTAACTCTCATTTCCCACCAGGAAGAAGAATTAACCAAAGGCTCAGCGTGCCGTGCCGGAACCACACTAGGGCCTGAAGCAATCCTGCGGTGTTGCGGACAGCTCACAAGAAAGCGAGTTGAAGAAAGGAGCTCAGGGGCACTGTCACTCACAAACCTGCAGAGTTATAAATGACAGCTATCGTCCAAAAATATATTGAAGTAAGGCTGCCAAGAGGACTTGAAAGCGGGGCAGAATTGCAGGAAACCGATTTCAGGAGGTAGACTGGAATTGCATGTAAAGCACAGGAAAAGAGGCAGAACGTCCACAATGATGCACTTGGCCAAAAAGGGCGTATGCGTTTTTTCCTGAATATATTCAGGAAAAAACGCATACGCCCTTTTTGGCGAACCAAGCAATCTTGCAAAGGAAATCTGCACTACAATGAAGTCTCACTGCCCCCCGGTCAAAAGGGCCATCTGAAAAAAGTGTAAAATCCAGAAAGGCAGGACAGGCCATGGAGAACTGGGAGCCTTGTTATGCTGATGGGCCGGATGTAAATTGCCAACAGCCACTCTGGAGAAGTGTATGGTGTTTCCTGAAACATCTAAAACACAAAGCAACAGAGCCTAGGGCACTTCCACTTATGGTACTATAGCTTAGGGAAATTAAAATCAAAAAGACACAGCCACCCCAAAGTTTGGGACGGCTCTGTTTACAAGAACCTCATTTACGGTACAAGTTCAATATCACAGAAAGCGAAAAATGGATAAAGAAGTTGTGGTACTTACGTACAATGCAATATCACTCAGCAAAGAGATCTATGTCATCAGGCCCATAGCAGCATAATGAGTGGATTCAGGTACGATGATTCTAAGTGAAAGAAGTCACACAGAAAAAGAAACATCATAAGATATCACTACTACACGGAATGTAAACTTGACTACACAGGAACTGAATTACAAAACAGAACAGGGTCTCAAATGTAGAAAACCAACTTATGCTTGCTTAAGGGGAAAGGTGAGTTGGGGTGCTGCATAAAACCACAGATTGAAATTAGCACAGATACCGTTCCATAAGCCAAATATGTAATAGACAAGAGCTACTCCTTGCTCAACGAAGTGGACTCAACACCCCATATTAAACGCCTAAGAATATACCTGACTAGTAAGAATCTTAAAACCTATGGATATATGTCTCCAAAAGAGAATCAAGCGTGTGTATAGCGGCATAAACGCAGCAGTGATAGGATTGGTGAGGATCGGTGAGCAAATGCAGACCCTTTGAAGTCATATTGCATGGTACCCATTCCATGGGTCTCAACTCTCCAGGTTTAAGGGATTCTTCCTTCAGCTAAAACATGCATGTGGAACCCAGCCTATGATCCACCGTGTGATTGGGAAACGTGTTCAAAGGTGTCTCAGTTTTCGTCACCTGGTACTCGGGTGCAACATTCCAGACGCTTTACTAACACTCTCCCCACTTGGAGAGTCAGTGCCTTTAAACTCCTGTTTGGCCCAGTTTGCAATTTCTGCGGAAAATGATCAGGAATAGGGAGAACCAATTAGAGACTAGCTGGAAGTGTCTGGACGGGCAAATTTAACTCTCATTTCCCACCAGGAAGAGGAATTAACCAAAGGCTCAGCGTGCCATGCCGGAACCACACTAGGGCCTGAAGCAATCCTGCGGTGTTGCGGCCAGCTCACAAGAAAGCGAGTTGAAGAAAGGAGCTCAGGGGCACTGTAATTCACAAACCTGCAGACTTATAAATGACAGCTATCGTCCAAAAATATACTGAAGTAAGGCTGCCAAGAGGACTTGAAAGCGGGGCAGAATTGCAGGAAACCGATTTCAGGAGGTAGACTGGAATTGCATTTAAAGCATAGGAAAAGAGGCAGAACGTCCACAATGATGCACTTGGTCAAAAAGGGCGTATGCGTTTTTTCGTGAATATATTCAGGAAAAAACGCATACGCCCTTTTTGGCCAACCAAGCAAGCTTGCAAAGGAAATCTGCACTACAATAAGTCTCACTTCCCCCCGGTCAAAAGGGCCATCTGAAAAAAGTGTAAAATCCAGAAAGGCAGGACAGGCCATGGAGAACTGGGAGCCTTGTTATGCTGATGGGCGGGATGTAAATTGCCAACAGCCACTCGGGAGAAGTGTATGGTGTTTCCTGAAACATCTAAAAAACAAAGCAACAGAGCCTAGGGCACTTCCACTTATGGTCCTATAGCTTAGGGAAATGAAAATCAAAAAGACACAGCCACCCCAAAGTTTGGGACGGCTCTGTTTACAAGAACCTCGTTTACGGTACAAGTTCAATATCGCAGAAAGTGAAAAATGGATGAAGAAGTGGTGGTACTTACGTACAATGCAATATCACTCAGCAATGACATCTATGTCATCAGGCCCGTAGCAGCATAATGAGTGGATTCAGGTATGACGATTCTAACTGAAATAAGTCACGCAGAAAAAGAAACATCATAAGATATCACTAATACACGGAATGTAAACTTGGCTACACAGGAACTGGATTACAAAACAGAACAGGGTCTCAAATTTAGAAAACCAACTTATGCTTGCTTAAGGGGAAAGGTGAGTTGGGGTGCTGCATAAAACCAGAGATTGAAATGAGCACAGATAAAGTTCCTTAAGCAAATATGGAATAGACAAGAGCTACTCCTTGCTTAACGAAATGGACTCAACACCCCATATTAAACGCCTAAGTATGTACCTGACTAGTAAGTATCTTAAAACCTATGGATTGCTATGTCTCCGAAAGAGAATCAAGCGTGTGTTCAGGGGCATAAATGCAGCAGTGATAGGATTGGAGAGGTTCGGTGAGCAAATGAAGACCCTTTGAAGTCATATTGCATGGTACCCATTCCACGGGTCTCAACTCTCCAGGTTTAAGGGATTCTTCCTTCAGCTAAAACATGCATGTGGAGCCCAGAATATGATCAACCGTGTGATCGGGAGACGTGTTTAAATATGTCTCCGTTCTCGTCCCCTGGTACTCGGGTGCAACATTCCAGACGCTTTACTAACACTCTCCCGACTTGGAGAGTCAGTGCCTTTAACCTCCTGTTTGTCCCAGTTTGCAATTTCTGCGGAAGATGAACAGGAATAGGGAGAACCAATGAGAGACTAGCTGGAGGTGTCTAGACGGGCAAATTTAACTCTCATTTCCCACCAGGAAGAGGAATTAACCAAAGGCTCAGCGTGGCGTGCCGGAACCAGATTAGGGCCTGAAGCAATCCTGCGGTGTTGCGGCCAGCTCACAAGAAAGCGAGTTGAAGAAAGGAGCTCAGGGGCACTGTAATTCACAAACCTGCAGAGTTATAAATGACAGCTATCGTCCAAAAATATACTGAAGTAAGGCTGCCAAGAGGACTTGAAAGCGGGGCAGAATTGCAGGAAACCGATTTCAGGAGGTAGACTGGAATTGCATTTAAAGCATAGGAAAAGAGGCAGAACGTCCACAATGATGCACTTGGCCAAAAAGGGCGTATGCGTTTTTTCCTGAATATATTCAGGAAAAAACGCATACGCCCTTTTTGGCCAACCAAGCAAGCTTGCAAAGGAAATCTGCACTACGATGAAGTCTCACTTCCCCCTAGTCAAAAGGGCCATCTGAAAAAAGCGTAAAATCCAGAAAGGCAGGACAGGCCATGGAGAACTGGGAGCCTTGTTATGCTGATGGGCCGGATGTAAATTGCCAACAGCCACTCTGGAGAAGTGTATGGTGTTTCCTGAAACATCTAAAAAACAAAGCAACAGAGCCTAGGGCACTTCCACTTATGGTCCTATAGCTTAGGGAAATGAAATTCAAAAGGACACAGCCACCCCAAAGTTTGGAATGGCTCTGTTTACAAGAACCTCGTTTTCGGTACAAGTTCAATATCGCAGAAAGTGAAAAATTGATGAAGAAGTTGTGGTACTTACGTACGATGCAATATCACTCAGCAATGACATCTATGTCATCAGGCCCGTAGCAGCATAATGAGTGGATTCAGGTATGATGATTCTAACTGAAATAAGTCACACAGAAAAAGAAACATCATAAGATATCACTAATACACGGAAAGTAAACTTGGCTACACAGGGATTGGATTACAAACAGAACAGTGTCTCAAATTTAGAAAACCAACTTATGCTTGCTTAAGGGGAAAGGTGAGTTGGGGTGCTGCATAAAACCAGAGATTGAAATGAGCACAGATAAAGTTCCTTAAGCCAAATATGGAATAGACAAGAGCTACTCCTTGGTCAACGAAATGGACTCAACACCCCATATTAAACACCAAAGAATGTACCTGACTAGTAATTATCTTAAAACCTATGGATTGCTATGTCTCCGAAAGAGAATCAAGCATGTGTACAGGGGCATAAACACAGCAGTGATAGGATTGGAGAGGTTCGCTGAGCAAATGAGGACCCTTTGAAGTCATATTGCATGGTACCCATTCCACGGGTCTCAACTCTCCAGGTTTAAGGGATTCTTCCTTCAGCTAAAACATGCATGTGGAACCCAGAGTATGATCAACCGTGTGATCGGGAGACGTCTTCAAATATGTCTCCGTTCTCATCCCCTGGTACTCGGGTGCAACATTCCAGACGCTTTACTAACACTCTCCCGACTTGGAGAGTCAGTGCCTTTAACCTCCTGTTTGGCCCAGTTTGCAATTTCTGCGGAAGATGAACAGGAATAGGGAGAACCAATGAGAGACTAGCTGGAGGTGTCTGGACGGGCAAATTTAACTCTCATTTCCCACCAGGAAGAGGAATTAACCAAAGGCTCAGCGTGCCATGCCGGAACCACACTAGGGCCTGAAGCAATCATGCGGTCTTGTGGCCAGCTCACAGGAAAGCGAGTTGAACAAAGGAGCTCAGGGGCACTGTAATTCACAAACCTGCAGAGTTATAAATGACAGCTATCGTCCAAAAATATACTGAAGTAAGGCTGCCAAGAGGACTTGAAAGCGGAGCAGAATTGCAGGAAACCGATTTCAGGAGGTGCATTGGAATTGCATTTAAAGCATAGGAAAAGAGGCAGAACGTCCACAATGATGCACTTGGCCAAAAAGGACGTATGCGTTTTTTCCTGAATATATTCAGGAAAAAACGCATACGCCCTTTCTGGCCAACCAAGCAAGCTTGCAAAGGAAATCTGCACTACAATGAAATCTCACTTCCCCCCGGTCAAAAGGGCCATCTGAAAAAAGTGTAAAATCCAAAAAGGCAGGACAGGCCATGGAGAACTGGGAGACTGTTATGCTGATGGGCGGGATGTAAATTGCCAACAGCCACTCTGGAGAAGTGTATGGTGTTTCCTGAAACATGTAAAAAACAAAGCAACAGAGCCTAGGGCACTTCCACTTATGGTCCTATAGCTTAGGGAAATGAAAATCAAAAAGACACAGCCACCCCAAAGTTTGGGACGGCTCTGTTTACAAGAACCTCGTTTACGGTACAAGTTCAATATCGCAGAAAGTGAAAAATGGATAAAGAAGTTGTGGCACTTACGTACAATACAATATCACTCAGCAATGACATCTATTTCATCAGGCCCGTAGCAGCATAATGAGTGCATTCAGGTATGATGATTCTAACTGAAATAAGTCACACAGAAAAAGAAACATCATAAAATATCACTAATACACGGAATATAAACTTGGCTACACAGGAACTGGATTACAAAACAGAACAGGGTCTCAAATTTAGAAAACCAACATATGCTTGCTGAAGGTGACAGGTGAGTTGGGGTGCTGCATAAAACCAGAGATTGAAATGAGCACAGATAAAGTTCCTTAAGCCAAATATGGAATAGACAAGAGCTACTCCTTGCTCAACGAAATGGACTCAACACCCCATATTAAACGCCTAAGAATGTACCTGACTAGTAAGTATCTTAAAACCTATGGATTGCTATGTCTGCGAAAGAGAATCAAGCGTGTGTACAGGGGCATAAACGCAGCAGTGATAGGACTGGAGAGGTTCGGTGAGCAAATGAAGACCCTTTGAAGTCATATTGCATGGTACCCATTCCACGGGTCTCAACTCTCCAGGTTTAAGGGATTTTTCCTTCTGCTAAAACATGCATGTGGAACCCAGAGTATGATCAACCATGTGATCGGGAGACGTGTTCAAATATGTCTCCGTTCTTGTCCCCTGGTACTCGGGTGCAACATTCTAGACGCTTTACTAACACTCTCCCGACTTGGAGAGTCAGTGCCTTTAACCTCCTGTTTGGCCCAGTTTGCAATTTCTGCGGAAGATGAACAGGAATAGGGAGAACCAATGAGAGACTAGCTGGACGTGTCTGGACGGGCAAATTTAACTCTCATTTCCCACCAGGAAGAGGAATTAACCAAAGGCTCAGCGTGCCGTGCCGGAACCACACTAGGGCCTGAAGCAATCCTGTGGTGTTGCGGCCAGCTCACAAGAAAGCGAGTTGAAGAAAGGAGCTCAGGGGCACTGTCATTCACAAATCTGCAGAGTTATAAATGACAGCTATCGTCCAAAAATATATTGAAGTAAGGCTGCCAAGAGGACTTGAAAGCGGGGCAGAATTGCAGGAAACCGATTTCAGGAGGTAGACTGGAATTGCATGTAAAGCATAGGAAAAGAGGCAGAACGTCCACAATGATGCACTTGGCCAAAAAGCGCGTATGCGTTTTTTCCTGAATATATTCAGGAAAAAACGCATACGCACTTTTTGGCCAACCAAGCAAGCTTGCCATGGAAATCTGCACTACAATGAAGTCTCACTGCCCCCCGGTCAAAAGGGCCATCTGAAAAAAGTGTAAAATCTAGAAAGGCAGGACAGGCCATGGAGAACTGGGAGCCTTGTTATGCTGATGGCCTGGATGTAAATTGCCAATAGCCACTCTGGAGAAGTGTATGGTGTTTCCTGAAACATCTACAAAACAAAGCAACAGAGCCTAGGGCACTTCCACTTATGGTCCTATAGCTTAGGGAAATTAAAATCAAAAAGACACAGCCACCCCAAATTTTGGGACGGCTCTGTTTACAAGAACCTCATTTACGGTACAAGGTCAATATCGCAGAAAGCGAAAAATGGATAAAGAAGTTGTGGTACTTACGTACAATGCAATATCACTCAGCAATGAAATCTATGTCATCAGGCCCGTAGCAGCATAACGAGTGGATTCAGGTACGATGATTCTAAGTGAAATAAGTCACACAGAAAAAGAAACATCATAAGATATCACTACTACACGGAATGTAAACTTGGCTACACAGGAACTGAATTACAAAACAGAACAGGGTCTCAAATGTAGAAAACCAACTTATGCTTGCTTAAGGGGAAAGGTGAGTTGGGGTGCTGCATAAAACCAGAGATTGAAATTAACACAGATACCGTTCCATAAGCCAAATATGTAATAGAGAAGAGCTACTCCTTGCTCAACGAAGTGGACTCAACACCCCATATTAAATGCCTTAGAATATACCTGACTAGAAAGAATCTTAAAACCTATGGATTTATATGTCTCCGAAAGAGAATCAAGCGTGTGTACAGCGGCATAAACGCAGCAGTGATAGGATTGGTGAGGATCGGTGAGCAAATGTATACTCTTTGAAGTCATATTGCATGGTACCCATTCCATGGGTCTCAACTCTCCAGGTTTAAGGGATTCTTCCTTCAGATAAAACATGCATGTGGAACCCAGAGTATGATCCACCGTGTGATCGGGAAACGTGTTCAAATGTGACTCAGTTTTCGTCCCCCGGTACTCGGGTGCAACATTCCAGACGCTTTACTAACACTCTCCCCACTTGGAGAGTCAGTGCCTTTAACCTCCTGTTTGTCCCAGTTTGCAATTTCTGCGGAAAATGAACAGGAATAGGGAGAACCAATGAGAGACTAGCTGGAGGTGTCTGGACGGGCAAATTTAACTCTCATTTCCCACCAGGAAGAGGAATTAACCAAAGGCTCAGCGTGCCATGCCGGAACCACACTAGGGCCTGAAGCAATCCTGCAGTGTTGCGGCCAGCTCAGAAGAAACCGAGTTGAAGAAAGGAGCTCAGGGGCACTGTCATTCACAAACCAGCAGAGTTATAAATGACAGCTATCGTCCAAAAATATATTGAAGTAAGGCTGCCAAGAGGACTTGAAAGCGGGGTAGAATTGCAGGAAACCGATTTCAGGAGGTAGACTGGAATTGCATGTAAAGCATAGGAAAAGAGGCAGAACGTCCACAATGATGCACTTGGCCAAAAAGGGCGTATGCGTTTTTTCCTGAATATATTCAGGAAAAAACGCATACGCCCTTTTTGGCCAACCAAGCAAGCTTGCAAAGGAAATCTGCACTACAATGAAGTCTCACTGCCCCCCGGTCAAAAGGGCCATCTGAAAAAAGTGTAAAATCCAGAAAGGCAGGACAGGCCATGGACAACTGGGAGCCTTGTTATGCTGATGGGTGGGATGTAAATTGCCAACAGCCAATCTGGAGAAGTGTATGGTGTTTCCTGAAACATCTACAAAACAAAGCAACAGAGCCTAGGGCACTTCCACTTATGGTCCTATAGCTTAGGTAAATTAAAATCAAAAAGACACAGCCACCCCAAAGTTTGGGACGGCTCTGTTTACAAGAACCTCGTTTACGGTACAAGTTCAATATCGCAGAAAGTGAAAAATGGATAAAGAAGTTGTGGTACTTACTTTCAATGCAATATCACTCAGCAATGAAATCTATGTCATCAGGCCCGTAGCAGCATAATGAGTGGATTCAGGTACGATGATTCTAAGTGAAATAAGTCACAGAGAAAAAGAAACATCATAAGATATCACTACTACACGGAATGTAAACTTGGCTACACAGGAACTGAATTACAAAACAGAACAGGGTCTCAAATGTAGAAAACCAACTTATGCTTGCTTAAGGTGACAGGTGAGTTGGGGTGCTGCATAAAACCAGAGATTGAAATTAGCACAGATACCGTTCCATAAGCCAAATATGTAATAGACAAGAGCTACTCCTTGCTCAACGATGTGGACTCAACACCCCATATTAAACGCCTAAGAATATACCTGACTAGTAAGAATCTTAAACCCTATGGATTTATACGCCTCTGAAAGAGAATCAAGCGTGTGTACAGCGGAATAAACGCAGCAGTGATAGGATTGGTGAGGATCGGTGAGCAAATGCAGACCCTTTGAAGTCATATTGCATGGTACCCATTCCATGGGTCTCAACTCTCCAGGTTTAAGGGATTCTTCCGTCAGCTAAAATATGCATGTGGAACCCAGAGTATGATCCACCGTGTGATCGGGAAACGTGTTCAAATGTGATTCAGTTTTCGTCCCCCGGTACTCGGGTGCAACATTCCAGACGCTTTACTAACACTCTTCCCACTTGGAGAGTCAGTGCCTTTAACCTCCTGTTTGTCCCAGTTTGCAATTTCTGCGGAAAATGAACAGGAATAGGGAGAACCAATAAGAGTCTAGCTGGAGGTGTCTGGACGGACAAATTTAACTCTCATTTCCCACCAGGAAGAGGAATTAACCAAAGGCTCAGCGTGCCATGCCGGAACCACACTAGGGCCTGAAGCAATCCTGCAGTGTTGTGACCTGCTCACAAGAAAGCGAGTTGAAGAAAGGAGCTCAGGGGCACTGTCATTCACAAACCTGCAGAGTTATAAATGACAGCTATCGTCCAAAAATATATTGAAGTAAGGCTGCCAAGAGGACTTGAAAGCGGGGCAGAATTGCAGGAAACCGATTTCAGGAGGTAGACTGGAATTGCATGTAAAGCATAGGAAAAGAGGGAGAACGTCCACAGTGATGCACTTGGCCAAAAAGGGCGTATGCGTTTTTTCCTGAATATAGTCAGGAAAAAACGCATACGCCATTTTTGGCCAACCAAGCAAGCTTGCAAAGGAAATCTGCACTACAATGAAGTCTCACTGCCACCTAGTCAAAAGGGCCATCTGAAAAAAGTGTAAAATCCAGAAAGGCAGGACAAGCCATGGATCGTGGGAGCCTTGTAATGCTGATGGGTGGGATGTAAATTGCCAACAGCCACTCTGGAGAAGTGTATGGTGTTTCCTGAAACATCTAAAAAACAAAGCAACAAAGCCTAGGGCATTTCCGCTTATGGTTCTATAGCTTAGGGAAATTAAAATCAAAAAGACACAGCCACCCCAAAGTTTGGGACGGCTCTGTTTACAAGAAGCTCGTTTACGGTACAAGTTCAATATCGCAGAAATCGAAAAATGGATAAAGAAGTTGTAGTACTTACGTACAATGCAATATCACTCAGCAATGAAATCTATGTCATCAGGCCCGTAGCAGCATAATGAGTGGATTCAGGTACGATGATTCTAAGTGAAATAAGTCACAGAGAAAAAGAAACATCATAAGATATCACTACTACACGGAATGTAAACTTGGCTACACAGGAACTGAATTACAAAACAGAGCAGGGTCTCAAATGTAGAAAACCAACTTATGCTTGCTTAAGGGGAAAGGTGAGTTGGGGTGCTGCATAAAACCAGAGATTGAAATTAGCACAGATACCGTTCCATAAGCCAAATATGTAATAGACAAGAGCTACTCCTTGCTCAACGAAGTGAACTCAACACCCCATATTAAACGCCTAAGAATATACCTGACTAGTAAGAATCTTAAAACCTATGGATTTATATGTCTCCGAAAGAGAATCAAGCGTGTGTACAGCGGCATAAACGCAGCAGTGATAGGATTGGTGAGGATCGGTGAGCAAATGCAGACCCTTTGAAGTCATATTGCATGGTACCAATTCCATGGGTCTCAACTCTCCAGGTTTAAGGGATTCTTCCTTCAGCTAAAACATGCATGTGGAACCCAGAGTATGATCCACCGTGTGATTAGGAAACGTGTTCAAAGGTGTCTCAGTTTTCGTCCCCTGGTACTCGGGTGCAACATTCCAGACGCTTTACTAACACTCTCCCCACTTGGAGAGTCAGTGCCTTTAACCTCCTGTTTGGCCCAGTTTGCAATTTCTGCGGAAAATGAACAGGAATAGGGAGAACCAATGAGAGACTAGCTGGAGGTGTCTGGACGGGCAAATTTAACTCTCATTTCCCACCAGGAAGCGGAATTAACCAAAGGCTCAGAGTGCAGTGCCGGAACCACACTAGGGCCTGAAGCAATCCTGCGGTGTTGCGGCCAGCTCACAAGAAAGCGAGTTGAAGAAAGGAGCTCAGGGGCACTGTCATTCACAAACCTGCAGAGTTATAAATGACAGCTATCGTCCAAAAATATATTGAAGTAAGGCCGCCAAGAGGACTCGAAAGCGGTGCAGAACTGCAGGAAACCGATTTCAGGAGGTAGGTAGGAATTGCATTTAAAGCATAGGAAAAGAGACAGAACTTGGAAAATAATGCACTTGGCAAAAAGGGGCATATGTGTTTTATCCAGAGCTCTCATAACCGAGGGGAGGAGATTCCCAGCAGGCTCCAACTGCCACCTGAGGGCTCATGTTGTCAAGGCAACGTGAGCAAGCCAGGCAGGAGTTACCTCACAGCAGAGATCCCACCTCACAGAAGGGTGAGAAACCCAGCCAACATCAGACTCTCACCAGAGGGCCCACATCACCAAGGGGATGGGAACCAGGCAGGAGTGTCTTCACACCAGTGGGGCCACATCATCGAAAGGTGAGGTACTCAGCACATGTGTCCTCAAACCAGAGGACCCACATCACTAAGGGCCTCAGAGTGAGGCAGGCAGGAGTAGCCTCACAACACTGGGCCCATAGAATAAAAAAGTGAGGAATCCAGCAGTTGGAACCTCCCAGCAGGGGGCCCAGAGGACCGAGGCTATGGGATCCAGGCCACAGTGAACTCACAGAAGAGGGCCCATGTCATGAAACTGAGCAACCCAGCCATTGGGACCTCAGAGCAGGAGGCCCACATCCCCATGGGGATATAAATCTGGTAGGAGTGTCCTCGCACCACTGAAAACGTATCAGAAAATTTTGGGAGACCAGTAGTTAGAGCCTGATGCCAGAGGACCCTCATCACCAAGGGAAGGAGGCTCCCAGCAGGCTCCAACGGCCACCAGAGGGCTGACGTCGCCAAGGCGATGTGTGCCAACCAGGCACGAATGACCTCACAGCAGAGGGCCCACCTCAGAGAAGTGTGACGAACCCAGTCAGGATCAGACTCGCACCAGAGGGCCCACATCACCAAATGAATTGGAACCAGGCAGGAGTGTCCTCACATGAGTAGGGCCACATCATCTAAAGGTGAGGAACCCAGAACACGTGGCTTCAAACCATAGGACACGCATCACCAAGGGGCTGGGCGTGAGGCAGGCAGGAGGAGCCTCACAACAGAGGGCCCAAAAATAAGGAAGGTGAGGAATCCAGCAGTTGCAACCTCCCAGCAGGCGGCCCAGAGCACAGAGGCTAGGGGATCCAAGCCAGAGTGAACTAACACCAGACAGCCCACATCATGAAACTGTGAGCAACCCAGACATTGGGACCTCAGAGCAGAAGGCCCACATCCCCATGGTGATGGGAACATGACAGGAGTGTCCTGGCATCACTGGGCTCACATCAGAAAACGTGGGGTGCTCAGAAGTTAGGGCCTGACGCTAGAGGGCACTCATCACCGAGGGGAGGAGGCTCCCAGCAGGCTCCAGCTGCCACCAGAGGGCCAACGTCACCAAGGCGATGTGTGCCAGCCCGGCAGGAGTGACCTCACAGCAGAGGCCCCACCTCACAGAAGGGTGAGGAACACAGCCAGGATCAGACTCTCACCAGAGGGCCCACATCACCAAGGGGAAGGGAATCAGGCAGGAGTGTCCCCACATCAGTGGGACAACATCATCGAAAGGTGAGGATCCCAGTACATGTAGCCTCAAACCAGAGGAACCACATCACCAAGGGGTTCGGAATGAGGCTGGCAGGACCGGCCTCACAACACAGGGTCCATAGAATATAAAAGTTGAGGAATCCAGCAGTTGGAACCTCCCAGCAAGCGGCCCAGAGCACCGAGGCTATGGGATCCAGGCCGCAGTGAACTCACAGCAGAGGGCCCACATCATGAACCTGTGAGCAGCCCAGCCGTTGGGACCTCAGAACAGAAGGCCCACATCCCCATTGGGATGGGAACCTGGCAGGAGTGGCTTCGCACCACTTAGCACATATCAGAAAATGTTAGGAGCCCAGCAGTTAGGGCCTGACGCCAGGGGGCCCTCATAACTGAGGGGAGGAGACTCCCAGCAGGTTCCAACTGCCAACAGAGGGCCCACGTCTACAAGGTGGCATGCGCCAGCCAGGCAGTAGTGACCTCACAACAGAGGGCCTATCTCACAGAAGGGTGAGGAACCGAGGTAGGATGAGACTCTTGCCAGAGGGCCCACAACACCAAGGGGATGGGAACCAGTCAGGACTGTCCTCTCACCAGTGGGGCCACATCATCGAAAGGTGAGGAACCCAGCACATGCGGCCTCATATCAGAGGACATACATCACAAAGGGGATGGGAGTGAGGCAGGTAGGAGTAGCCTAAAAACAGAGGGCCCAAAGAATAAAAAAGGTGAGGAATCCAGCATTTGGAACCTCCCAGCAGGCGGCCGAGAGCACAGAAGCTATGGGATGCAGGCAGGAGTGAACTAACAGCAGAGAGCCCACATCATGAAACTGTGAGCAACCCAGGCGTTGGGACCTCAGAGCAGAAAGCCCACATCCCCATGGGGATGGGAACCTGACAGGAGTGTCCTGGCATCACTGGGCTCACATCAGAAAAGGTGGGGAGCCCAGCAGTTAGGGCCTGATGCTAGAGGGCTGTCATCACCGAGGGCAGGAGGCTCCCAGCAGGTTCCATGTGCCAACAGAGGGCCCACGTCGCCAAGGTGATGTGTGCAAGTCAGGTAGGATTGACCTCACAGCAGAGGGCCTACCTCACAGAAGAGTGAGGAACCCAGCCAGGATAAGACTGTCACCAGAAGGCCCACATCACCAAGGGGATGGGAACCAGGCAGGAGTGTCCTCACACCAGTGGGGCCACATCATTGAAAGTTGCGGAACCCAGCATATGTGGCCTCAAACCAGAGGACCCACATCACAAAGGGGATGCGAGTGAGGCAGGCAGGAGGAGCATCGCAACACAGGCCCCATAGAATACAAAAGTTGAGGAATCGAGCAGTTGGAACCTTCCAGCAGGCGGCCCAGAGCACAGAGGCTATGGCATCCAGGCCAGAGTGAACTAACAGCAGAGAGCCCACATCATGAAACTGTGAACAACCCAGCCGTTGGGACCTCAGAACAGAAGGCCCACATCCCAATGGGTATGTGAACCTGGATGGAGTGTCTTCGAACCACTGGGTGCACATCACAAAATGTGGGGAGCCCAGCCGTTAGGGCCTGACGCCAGAGTGCCCTCATCACCGAGGGGAGGAGGCTCCCAGCAGGCTCCAAGTGCCACCAGAGGGCTCATGTCCACAAGGCGAGGTGAGCAAGCCAGGCAGGAGTGACCTCACAGCAGACGGCCCACCTCACAGATGGGTGAAGAACCCAGCCAGGATCAGACTCTCAACAGAGAGCCCACATCACCAAGGGGATGTGAACCAGGCAGGAGTCTCCTAAGACCATTGGTCCCACATCATCGAAAGGTGAGGAACCCAGCACATGTGGCCTCAAACCAGAGGACACACATCACGAAGGGACTGGGAGTGAGGCAGGCAGGAGGATCCTCACAACAGAGGGCCTAAAAAATTAAAAAAGTGAGGAATCCAGCAGTTGGAACCTTCCAGCAGGCGGCCAAGAACACAGAGGCTATGGGATCCAGGCCACAGTGAACTAACACCAGAGAGCCCACATCATGAAACTGTGATCAACCCAGCCGTTGGAACGTCAGAGCAGAAGGCCCACATCCCCATGGAGATGGGAACCTAAGAGGAGTGCCCGAGCATCACTGGGCTCACTAAGAAAAGTTGGGGAGCCCAGCAGTTAGGGCTTGACGTCAGAGGGCCCTCATCACAGAGGTGAGGAGGCTCCCAGCAGGGTCCAAGTGCCACCAGAGGGCTCATGTCAACAAGGCGATGTGAGCAAGCCAGGCAAGAGTTACCTGATAGTAGAGGGCCCACCTCACAGATGGTTGAGGAACCCAGCCAGGATCAGACTCTCACCAGAGGGCCCACATCACAAAGGGGATGGGAACCAGTCAGGATTATCCTCACACCAGTGGGGCCTCATCATCTTAACGTGAGGAACCCAGCACATGTGTCCTCAAACCAGAGGACCCACATCACAAAGGGCCTTGGAGTGAGGCAGGCAGGAGTAGCCTCACAACACAGGGCAAATAATATAAAATACGTGAGGATTCCAGCATTTAGACCTTCCAGCAGGTAGCTCAGAACACCGAGGCTATGGGATCCAGGCCACAGTGAACTCACAGCAGAGGGCCAACATCATAAAACTGTGAGCAACCCAGGCGTTGGGACCACAGAGCAGAAGGCCCACATCCCCATGGGAATGGGAACCTGGCTGGAGTGTCCTCGCACCACTGGGCACACATCAGAAAATGTGGGGAGCCCACCATTTAGGGCCTGACGCCAGAGGGCTGTCATCACCGAGAGGAGGAGGCACCCTGCACGCTCCAACTGCCACCAGAGGGCTCACGTCTCCAAGGTGACGTGTGCCAGCCAGTCAGGAGTGACCTCACAGCAGAGGGCTTACCTCACAGAACGTTGAGGAACCCAGCCAGGATTAGACTCTCGCCAGAGGGCCCACCTCACCAAGCGGATGGTAACCAGGCAGGAGTGTCCTCACACGAGTGGGGCCACATCATCGAAAGGTGAGGAACGCAGCACATGTGGCCTCAAGCTATAGGACAGTCATCACCAAGGGGCTGGCAGCGAGGCAGGCAGGAGGAGCCTCACAACAGAGGGCACATAGAATAAAAAAGTTGAGGAATCCAGCAGTTGGAACCTCCCAGCAGGCGGCTCAGAGCACCGATGATAAGGGATCCTTGCCGGAGTGAACTCACAGCAGAGGGCCCACATCATGGTACTGTGAGCAAGCCAGCCGTTTTGACCTCAGAGCAGAAGGCCCATATCCCCATGGGGATGCGAACCTGGCAAGAGTGTCCTCACTCACTTGGCGCACATCAGAAAATGTGGGGAGCCCAGCAGTTATGGCCTAAGGCAAGAGGGCCCTCATCACTGAGGGGAGGAGGATCCCAGCACACTCCAACTGCCACCAGAGGGCCCACGTCGCCAAGGTGACTTGTGCCAGACAGGCATGATTGACCTCACAGAAGAGGGCCCACCTCACAGAAGGGTGAGGAACCCAGCCAGGATCAGACTCTCACCTGAGGGCCCACATCAGCAAGAGGATGGGAACTAGTCAGGACTGTCTTCCCTCCAGTGGGGCCACATCATTGAAAGGTGCGGAACCCAGCACATGTGGCCTCAAATCAGAGGACACATATCACAAAGGGAATGGGAGTGAGGCAGGCAGGAGTAGCTTAAAAACAGAGGGCCCAAAGAATAAGAAAGGTGAGGAATCCAGCAGTTGGAACCTCCCAGCAGGCAGCCGAGAGCACAGAAGCTATGGGATGCAGGCAGGAGTGAACTAACAGCAGAGAGCCCACATCATGAAACTGTGAGCAACCCAGGCGTTGGGACCTCAGAGCAGAAGGCCCACATCCCAATGGGGATGTGAACCTGGATGGAGTGTCCTCGCACCACTGGGCGCACATCACGAAATGTGGGGAGCCCAGCTCTTAGGGCCTGACGCCAGAGGGCCCTCATCACCGAGGGGAGGAGGCTCCCAGCAGGCTCCAAGTGCCACCAGAGGGCTCATGTCCACAAGGCGAGGTGAGCAAGCCAGGGAGGAGTGACCTCACAGCAGACGGCCCACCTCACAGATGGGTGAAGAACCCAGCCAGGATCAGACTCTCAACAGAGGGCCCACATCACCAAGGGGATGTGAACCAGGCAGGAGTCTCCTAAGACCATTGGTCCCACATCATTGAAAGGTGAGGAACCCAGCACATGTGGCCTCAAACCAGAGGACACACATCACGAAGGGGCTGGGAGTGAGGCAGGCAGGAGGATCCTCACAACAGAGGGCCCAAAAAATTAAAAAAGTGAGGAATCCAGCAGTTGGAACCTCCCAGCAGGCGGCCAAGAACACAGAGGCTATGGGATCCAGGCCACAGTGAACTAACACCAGAGAGCCCACATCATGAAACTGTGATCAACCCAGCCGTTGGAACGTCAGAGCAGAAGGCCCACATCCCCATGGAGATGGGAACCTAAGAGGAGTGCCCGAGCATCACTGGGCTCACTAAGAAAAGTTGGGGAGCCCAGCAGTTAGGGCCTGACGTCAGAGGGCCCTCATCACCGGGGGGCGGAGATTCCCAGCACGCTCCAACTGCCACCACACAGCTGACTTCACCAAGGCATTGTGTGCCAGCCATGCAGGAGTGACCTATCAGCAGAGGGTCTCCCTCACAGAAGGCTGAGGAACACAGCCAGGAACAGACTCTCACCAGGGGGTCCGCATAACCACGTGGATGAGAAGCAGTCAGGAGTGTCCTCACACTAGTGGGGCCACATCATTGAAAGGTGAGGAACCCAGCAAAGGTGGCCACAAACCAGAGGACCCACATCACCAGGGGGTTGAGAGTGAGGTAGGTGTCTGGACAGGCATATTTAACACTCATTTCCCACCAGGAAGAGGAATTAACCAAAGGCTCAGCGTGCCATGCCGGAACCACACTAGGGCCTGAATCAATCCTGCGGTGTTGCGGCCAGCTCACAAGAAAGCGAGTTGAAGAAAGGAGCTCAGGGGCACTGTCATTCACAAACCTGCAGAGTTATAAATGACAGCTATCGTCCAAAAATATATTGAAGTAAGGCCGCCAAGAGGACTCGAAAGCGGTGCAGAACTGCAGGAAACCGATTTCAGGAGGTAGGTAGGAATTGCATTTAAAGCATAGGAAAAGAGACAGAACTTGGAAAATAATGCACTTGGCAAAAAAGGGCATATGTGTTTTATCCAGAGCTCTCATAACCGAGGGGAGGAGATTCCCAGCAGGCTCCAACTGCCACCTGAGGGCTCATGTTGTCAAGGCAACGTGAGCAAGCCAGGCAGGAGTTACCTCACAGCAGAGATCCCACCTCACAGAAGGGTGAGAAACCCAGCCAACATCAGACTCTCACCAGAGGGCCCACATCACCAAGGGGATGGGAACCAGGCAGGAGTGTCTTCACACCAGTGGGGCCACATCATCGAAAGGTGAGGTACTCAGCACATGTGTCCTCAAACCAGAGGACCCACATCACTAAGGGCCTCAGAGTGAGGCAGGCAGGAGTAGCCTCACAACACTGGGCCCATAGAATAAAAAAGTGAGGAATCCAGCAGTTGGAACCTCCCAGCAGGGGGCCCAGAGGACCGAGGCTATGGGATCCAGGCCACAGTGAACTCACAGAAGAGGGCCCATGTCATGAAACTGAGCAACCCAGCCATTGGGACCTCAGAGCAGGAGGCCCACATCCCCATGGGGATATAAATCTGGTAGGAGTGTCCTCGCACCACTGAAAACGTATCAGAAAATTTTGGGAGACCAGTAGTTAGAGCCTGATGCCAGAGGACCCTCATCACCAAGGGAAGGAGGCTCCCAGCAGGCTCCAACGGCCACCAGAGGGCTGACGTCGCCAAGGCGATGTGTGCCAACCAGGCACGAATGACCTCACAGCAGAGGGCCCACCTCAGAGAAGTGTGACGAACCCAGTCAGGATCAGACTCGCACCAGAGGGCCCACATCACCAAATGAATTGGAACCAGGCAGGAGTGTCCTCACATGAGTAGGGCCACATCATCTAAAGGTGAGGAACCCAGAACACGTGGCTTCAAACCATAGGACACGCATCACCAAGGGGCTGGGTGTGAGGCAGGCAGGAGGAGCCTCACAACAGAGGGCCCAAAAATAAGGAAGGTGAGGAATCCAGCAGTTGCAACCTCCCAGCAGGCGGCCCAGAGCACAGAGGCTAGGGGATCCAAGCCAGAGTGAACTAACACCAGACAGCCCACATCATGAAACTGTGAGCAACCCAGACATTGGGACCTCAGAGCAGAAGGCCCACATCCCCATGGTGATGGGAACATGACAGGAGTGTCCTGGCATCACTGGGCTCACATCAGAAAACGTGGGGTGCTCAGAAGTTAGGGCCTGACGCTAGAGGGCACTCATCACCGAGGGGAGGAGGCTCCCAGCAGGCTCCAGCTGCCACCAGAGGGCCAACGTCACCAAGGCGATGTGTGCCAGCCCGGCAGGAGTGACCTCACAGCAGAGGCCCCACCTCACAGAAGGGTGAGGAACACAGCCAGGATCAGACTCTCACCAGAGGGCCCACATCACCAAGGGGAAGGGAATCAGGCAGGAGTGTCCCCACATCAGTGGGACAACATCATCGAAAGGTGAGGATCCCAGTACATGTAGCCTCAAACCAGAGGAACCACATCACCAAGGGGTTCGGAATGAGGCTGGCAGGACCGGCCTCACAACACAGGGTCCATAGAATATAAAAGTTGAGGAATCCAGCAGTTGGAACCTCCCAGCAAGCGGCCCAGAGCACCGAGGCTATGGGATCCAGGCCGCAGTGAACTCACAGCAGAGGGCCCACATCATGAACCTGTGAGCAGCCCAGCCGTTGGGACCTCAGAACAGAAGGCCCACATCCCCATTGGGATGGGAACCTGGCAGGAGTGGCTTCGCACCACTTAGCACATATCAGAAAATGTTAGGAGCCCAGCAGTTAGGGCCTGACGCCAAGGGGCCCTCATAACTGAGGGGAGGAGACTCCCAGCAGGTTCCAACTGCCAACAGAGGGCCCACGTCTACAAGGTGGCATGCGCCAGCCAGGCAGTAGTGACCTCACAACAGAGGGCCTATCTCACAGAAGGGTGAGGAACCGAGGTAGGATGAGACTCTTGCCAGAGGGCCCACAACACCAAGGGGATGGGAACCAGTCAGGACTGTCCTCTCACCAGTGGGGCCACATCATCGAAAGGTGAGGAACCCAGCACATGCGGCCTCATATCAGAGGACATACATCACAAAGGGGATGGGAGTGAGGCAGGTAGGAGTAGCCTAAAAACAGAGGGCCCAAAGAATAAAAAAGGTGAGGAATCCAGCATTTGGAACCTCCCAGCAGGCGGCCGAGAGCACAGAAGCTATGGGATGCAGGCAGGAGTGAACTAACAGCAGAGAGCCCACATCATGAAACTGTGAGCAACCCAGGCGTTGGGACCTCAGAGCAGAAAGCCCACATCCCCATGGGGATGGGAACCTGACAGGAGTGTCCTGGCATCACTGGGCTCACATCAGAAAAGGTGGGGAGCCCAGCAGTTAGGGCCTGATGCTAGAGGGCTGTCATCACCGAGGGCAGGAGGCTCCCAGCAGGTTCCATGTGCCAACAGAGGGCCCACGTCGCCAAGGTGATGTGTGCAAGTCAGGTAGGATTGACCTCACAGCAGAGGGCCTACCTCACAGAAGAGTGAGGAACCCAGCCAGGATAAGACTGTCACCAGAAGGCCCACATCACCAAGGGGATGGGAACCAGGCAGGAGTGTCCTCACACCAGTGGGGCCACATCATTGAAAGTTGCGGAACCCAGCATATGTGGCCTCAAACCAGAGGACCCACATCACAAAGGGGATGCGAGTGAGGCAGGCAGGAGGAGCATCGCAACACAGGCCCCATAGAATACAAAAGTTGAGGAATCGAGCAGTTGGAACCTTCCAGCAGGCGGCCCAGAGCACAGAGGCTATGGCATCCAGGCCAGAGTGAACTAACAGCAGAGAGCCCACATCATGAAACTGTGAACAACCCAGCCGTTGGGACCTCAGAACAGAAGGCCCACATCCCAATGGGTATGTGAACCTGGATGGAGTGTCTTCGAACCACTGGGTGCACATCACAAAATGTGGGGAGCCCAGCCGTTAGGGCCTGACGCCAGAGTGCCCTCATCACCGAGGGGAGGAGGCTCCCAGCAGGCTCCAAGTGCCACCAGAGGGCTCATGTCCACAAGGCGAGGTGAGCAAGCCAGGCAGGAGTGACCTCACAGCAGACGGCCCACCTCACAGATGGGTGAAGAACCCAGCCAGGATCAGACTCTCAACAGAGAGCCCACATCACCAAGGGGATGTGAACCAGGCAGGAGTCTCCTAAGACCATTGGTCCCACATCATCGAAAGGTGAGGAACCCAGCACATGTGGCCTCAAACCAGAGGACACACATCACGAAGGGACTGGGAGTGAGGCAGGCAGGAGGATCCTCACAACAGAGGGCCTAAAAAATTAAAAAAGTGAGGAATCCAGCAGTTGGAACCTTCCAGCAGGCGGCCAAGAACACAGAGGCTATGGGATCCAGGCCACAGTGAACTAACACCAGAGAGCCCACATCATGAAACTGTGATCAACCCAGCCGTTGGAACGTCAGAGCAGAAGGCCCACATCCCCATGGAGATGGGAACCTAAGAGGAGTGCCCGAGCATCACTGGGCTCACTAAGAAAAGTTGGGGAGCCCAGCAGTTAGGGCTTGACATCAGAGGGCCCTCATCACAGAGGTGAGGAGGCTCCCAGCAGGGTCCAAGTGCCACCAGAGGGCTCATGTCAACAAGGCGAGGTGAGCAAGCCAGGCAAGAGTTACCTGATAGTAGAGGGCCCACCTCACAGATGGTTGAGGAACCCAGCCAGGATCAGACTCTCACCAGAGGGCCCACATCACAAAGGGGATGGGAACCAGTCAGGATTATCCTCACACCAGTGGGGCCTCATCATCTTAACGTGAGGAACCCAGCACATGTGTCCTCAAACCAGAGGACCCACATCACAAAGGGCCTTGGAGTGAGGCAGGCAGGAGTAGCCTCACAACACAGGGGCACATAATATAAAATACGTGAGGATTCCAGCATTTAGACCTTCCAGCAGGCAGCTCAGAACACCGAGGCTATGGGATCCAGGCCACAGTGAACTCACAGCAGAGGGCCAACATCATAAAACTGTGAGCAACCCAGGCGTTGGGACCACAGAGCAGAAGGCCCACATCCCCATGGGAATGGGAACCTGGCTGGAGTGTCCTCGCACCACTGGGCACACATCAGAAAATGTGGGGAGCCCACCATTTAGGGCCTGACGCCAGAGGGCCGTCATCACCGAGAGGAGGAGGCACCCTGCACGCTCCAACTGCCACCAGAGGGCTCACGTCTCCAAGGTGACGTGTGCCAGCCAGTCAGGAGTGACCTCACAGCAGAGGGCCTACCTCACAGAACGTTGAGGAACCCAGCCAGGATTAGACTCTGGCCAGAGGGCCCACCTCACCAAGGGGATGGTAACCAGGCAGGAGTGTCCTCACACGAGTGGGGCCACATCATCGAAAGGTGAGGAACGCAGCACATGTGGCCTCAAGCTATAGGACAGTCATCACCAAGGGGCTGGCAGCGAGGCAGGCAGGAGGAGCCTCACAACAGAGGGCACATGGAATAAAAAAGTTGAGGAATCCAGCAGTTGGAACCTCCCAGCAGGCGGCTCAAAGCACCGATGATAAGGGATCCTTGCCGGAGTGAACTCACAGCAGAGGGCCCACATCATGGTACTGTGAGCAAGCCAGCCGTTTTGACCTCAGAGCAGAAGGCCCATATCCCCATGGGGATGCGAACCTGGCAAGAGTGTCCTCACTCACTTG
Source organism: Grampus griseus (assembly GCF_964374135.1). Classification (NCBI taxonomy): domain Eukaryota; kingdom Metazoa; phylum Chordata; class Mammalia; order Artiodactyla; family Delphinidae; genus Grampus; species Grampus griseus. The sequence goes on along the minus strand of NW_028133292.1, from coordinate 344,897 downwards.
GCGCACATCAGAAAATGTGGGGAGCCCAGCAGTTATGGCCTAAGGCAAGAGGGCCCTCATCACCGAGGGGAGGAGGATCCCAGCACACTCCAACTGCCACCAGAGGGCCCACGTCGCCAAGGTGACTTGTGCCAGACAGGCATGATTGACCTCACAGCAGAGGGCCCACCTCACAGAAGGGTGAGGAACCCAGCCAGGATCAGACTCTCACCTGAGGGCCCACATCAGCAAGGGGATGGGAACCAGTCACGACTGTCTTCGCTCCAGTGGGGCCACATCAATGAAAGGTGCGGAACCCAGCACATGTGGCCTCAAATCAGAGGACACATATCACAAAGGGAATGGGAGTGAGGCAGGCAGGAGTAGCCTAAAAACAGAGGGCCCAAACAATAAGAAAGGTGAGGAATCCAGCAGTTGGAACCTCCCAGCAGGCAGCCGAGAGCACAGAAGCTATGGGATTCAGGCAGGAGTGAACTAACAGCAGAGAGCCCACATCATGAAACTGTGAGCAACCCAGGCGTTGGGACCTCAGAGCAGAAGGCCCACATCCCAATGGGGATGTGAACCTGGATGGAGTGTCCTCGCACCACTGGACCGCATATCACGAAATGTGGGGAGCACAGCTCTTAGGGCCTGACGCCAGAGGGCCTTCATCACCGAGTGGAGGAGGCTCCCAGCAGGCTCCAAGTGCCACCAGAGGGCTCATGTCCACAAGGCGAGGTGAGCAAGCCAGGCAGGAGTGACCTCACAGCAGACGGCCCACCTCACAGATGGGTGAAGAACCCAGCCAGGATCAGACTCTCAACAGAGGGCCCACATCACCAAGGGGATGTGAACCAGGCAGGAGTCTCCTAAGACCATTGGTCCCACATCATTGAAAGGTGAGGAACCCAGCACATGTGGCCTCAAACCAGAGGACACACATCACGAAGGGGCTGGGAGTGAGGCAGGCAGGAGGATCCTCACAACAGAGGGCCCAAAAAATTAAAAAAGTGAGGAATCCAGCAGTTGGAACCTCCCAGCAGGCGGCCAAGAACACAGAGGCTATGGGATCCAGGCCACAGTGAACTAACACCAGAGAGCCCACATCATGAAACTGTGATCAACCCAGCCATTGGAACGTCAGAGCAGAAGGCCCACATCCCCATGGAGATGGGAACATAAGAGGAGTGCCTGAGCATCACTGGGCTCACTAAGAAAAGTTGGGGAGCCCAGCAGTTAGGGCCTGACGTCAGAGGGCCCTCATCACCGGGGGGCAGAGATTCCCAGCACGCTCCAACTGCCACCACACAGCTGACTTCACCAAGGCATTGTGTGCCAGCCATGCAGGAGTGACCTATCAGCAGAGGGTCTCGCTCACAGAAGGGTGAGGAACACAGCCAGGAACAGACTCTAACCAGGGGGTCCGCATAACCACGTGGATGAGAAGCAGTCAGGAGTGTCCTCACACTAGTGGGGCCACATCATCGAAAGGTGAGGAACCCAGCAAAGGTGGCCACAAACTAGAGGACCCACATCACCAGGGGGTTGAGAGTGAGGTAGGTGTCTGGACAGGCATATTTACCTCTCATTTCCCACCGGGAAGAGGAATTAACCAAAGGCTCAGCGTGCCGTGCCGGAACCACACTAGTGCCTGAAGCAATCCTGCGGTGTTGCGGCCAGTTAACAAGAAAGCGAGTTGAAGAAAGGAGCTCAGGGGCACTGTCATTCACAAACCTGCAGAGTTATAAATGACAGCTATCGTCCAAATATATATTGAAGTAAGGCTGCCAAGAGGACTTGAAAGCGGGGCAGAATTGCAGGAAACCGATTTCAGGAGGTAGACTGGAATTGCATGTAAAGCATAGGAAAAGAGGCAGAACGACCACAATGATGCACTTGGCCAAAAAGGGCGTATGCGTTTTTTCCTGAATATATTCAGGAAAAAACGCATACGCACTTTTTGGCCAAACAAGCAAGCTTGCAAAGGAAATCTGCACTACAATGAAGTCTCACTGCCCCCCGGTCAAAAGGGCCATCTGAAAAAAGTGTAAAATCCAGAAAGGCAGGACAGGCCATGGAGAACTGGGAGCCTTGTTATGCTGATGGGCGGGATGTAAATTGCCAACAGCCACTCTGGAGAAGTGTATGGTGTTTCCTGAAACATCTAAAAAACAAAGCAACAGAGCCTAGGGCACTTCCACTTATGGTCCTATAGCTTAGGGAAATTAAAATCAAAAAGACACAGCCACCCCAAAGTTTGGGACGGCTCTGTTTACAAGAACCTCGTTTACGGTACAAGTTCAATATCGCAGAAAGCGAAAAATGGATAAAGATGTTGTGGTACTTACGTACAATGCAATATAACTCAGCAATGAAATCTATGTCATCAGGCACATAGCAGCATGACGAGTGGATTCAGGTACGATGATTCTAAGTGAAATAAGTCACACAGAAAAAGAAACATCATAAGATATCACTACTACACGGAATGTAAACTTGTCTACACAGGAACTGAATTACAAAACAGAACAGGGTCTCAAATGTAGAAAACCAACTTATGATTGCTTAAGGGGAAAGGTGAGTTTGGGTGCTGCATAAAACCAGAGATTGAAATTAGCACACATACCGTTCCATAAGCCAAATATGTAATAGACAAGAGCTACTCCTTGCTCAACGAAGTGCACTCAACACCCCATATTAAACGCCTAAGAATATACCTGACTAGTAAGAATCTTAAAACCTATGGATTTATATGTCTCCGAAAGAGAATCAAGCGTGTGTACAGCGGCATAAACGCAGCAGTGATAGGATTGGTGAGGATCGGTGAGCAAATGCAGACCCTTTGAAGTCATATTGCATGGTACCCATTCCATGGGTCTCAACTCTCCAGGTTTAAGGGATTCTTCCTTCAGCTAAAACATGCATGTGGAACCCAGAGTATGATCCACCGTGTGATAGGGAAACGTGTTCAAAGGTGTCTCAGTTTTCGTCCCCAGGTACTCGGGTGCAACATTCCAGACGCTTTACTAACACTCTCCCCACTTGGAGAGTCAGCGCTTTTAACCTCCTGTTTGGCCCAGTTTGCAATTTCTGCGGAAAATGAACAGGAATAGGGAGAACCAATGAGAGACTAGCTGGAGGTGTCTGGACAGGCAAATTTAACTCTCATTTCCCACCAGGAAGTGGAATTAAACAAAGGCTCAGCGTGCCGTGGCGGAACCACACTAGGGCCTGAAGCAATCCTGCGGTGTTGTGGCCAGCTCACAAGAAAGCGAGTTGAAGAAAGGAGCTCAGGGGCACTGTCATTCACAAACTTGCAGAGTTATAAATGACAGCTATCGTCCAAAAATATATTGAAGTAAGGCTGCCAAGAGGACTTGAAAGCGGGGCAGAATTGCAGGAAACCGATTTCAGGAGGTAGACTGGAATTGCATGTAAAGCATAGGAAAAGAGGCAGAACGTCCACAATGATGCACTTGGCCAAAAAGGGCGTATGCGTTTTTTCCTGAATATATTCAGTAAAATCTCATACATCTTTTTTGGCCAACCAAGCAAGCTTGCAAAGGAAATCTGCACTACAATGAAGTCTCACTGCCCCCCGGTCAAAAGGGCCATCTGAAAAAAGTGTAAAATCCAGAAAGGCAGGTCAGGCCATGGAGAACTGGGAACATTGTTATGCTGATGGGCGGGATGTAAATTGCCAACAGCCACTCTGGAGAAGTGTATGGTGTTTCCTGAAACATCTTAAAAAGAAAGCAACAGAGCCTAGGGCACTTCCGCTTATGGTCCTATAGCTTAGGGAAATTAAAATCAAAAAGACACAGCCACCCCAAAGTTTGGGACGGCTCTGTTTACAAGAACCTCGTTTACGGTACAAGTTCAATATCGCAGAAAGCGAAAAATGGATAAAGAAGTTGTGGTACTTACGTACAATGCAATATCACTCAGCAATGAAATCTATGTCATCAGGCCCGTAGCAGCATAATGAGTGGATTCAGGTACGATGATTCTAAGTGAAATAAGTCACACAGAAAAAGAAACATCATAAGATATCACTACTACACGGAATGTAAACTTGGCTACACAGGAACTGAATTACAAAACAGAGCAGGGTCTCAAATGTAGAAAACCAACTTATGCTTGCTTAAGGGAAAAGGTGAGTTGGGGTGCTGCATAAAACCAGAGATTGAAATTAGCACAGATACCCTTCCATAAGCCAAATATGTAATAGACAAGAGCTACTCCTTGCTCAACGAAGTGGACTCAACACCCCATATTAAACGCCTAAGAATATACCTGACAAGTAAGAATCATAAAACCTATGGATTTATATGTCTCCGAAAGAGAATCAAGCGTGTGTACAGCGGCATAAACGCAGCAGTGATAGGATTGGTGAGGATCGGTGAGCAAATGCAGACCCTTTGAAGTCATATTGCATGGTACCCATTCCATGGGTCTCAACTCTCCAGGTTTAAGGGATTCTTCCTTCAACTAAAACATGCATGTGGAACCCAGAGTATGATCCACGTGTGATCAGGAAACGTGTTCAAATGTGACTCAGTTTTCGTCCCCCAGTACTCGGGTGCAACATTCCAGACGCTTTACTAACACTCTCCCCACTTGGAGAGTCTGTGCCTTTAACCTCCTGTTTGTCCCAGTTTGCAATTTCTGTGGAAAATGAACAGGAATAGGGAGAACCAATGAGAGACTAGCTGGAGGTGTCTGGACGGGCAAATTTAACTCTCATTTCCCACCAGGAAGAGGAATTAACCAAAGGCTCAGCGTGCCATGCTGGAACCACACTAGGGCCTGAAGCAATCCTGCAGTGTTGCGGCCAGCTCACAAGAAAGCGAGTTGAAGAAAGGAGCTCAGGGGCACTGTCATTCACAAACCTGCAGAGTTATAAATGACAGCTATCGTCCAAAAATATATTGAAGTAAGGCTGCCAAGAGGACTTGAAAGCGGGGCAGAATTGCAGGAAACCAATTTCAGGAGGTAGACTGGAATTGCATGTAAAGCATAGGAAAAGAGGCAGAACGTCCACAATGATGCACTTGGCCAAAAAGGGCGTATGCGTTTTTTCCTGAATATATTCAGGAAAAAACGCATACGCCCTTTTTGGCCAACCAAGCAAGCTTGCAAAGGAAATCTGCACTACAATAAAGTCTCACTGCCCTCCGGTCAAAAGGGCCATCTGAAAAAAGTGTAAAATCCAGAAAGGCAGGACAGGCCATGGAGAACTGGGAGCCTTGGTATGCTGATGGGAGGGATGTAAATTGCCAACAGCCACTCTGGAGAAGTGTATGGTGTTTGCTGAAACATCTACAAAACAAAGCAACAGAGCCTAGGGCACTTCCACTTATGGTCCTATAGCTTAGGGAAATTAAAATCCAAAAGACACAACCACCCTAAAGTTTGGGACGGCTCTGTTTACAAGAACCTCGTTTACGGTACAAGTTCTATATCGCAGAAAGCGAAAAATGGATAAAGAAGTTGTGGTACTTACGTACAATGCAATATCACTCAGCAATGAAATCTATGTCATCAGGCCCGTAGCAGCATAATGAGTGGATTCAGGTACGATGATTCTAAGTGAAATAAGTCACACAGAAAAAGAAACATCATAAGATATCACTACTACACGGAATGTAAACTTGGCTACACAGGAACTGAATTACAAAACAGAACAGGGTCTCAAATGAAGAAAACCAACTTATGCTTGCTTAAGGTGAAAGGTGAGTTGGGGTGCTGCATAAAACCAGAGATTGAAATTAGCACAGATACCGTTCCATAAGCCAAATATGTAATAGACAAGAGCTACTCCTTGCTCAGCGATGTTGACTCAACACCCCATATTAAACGCCTAAGAATATACCTGACTAGTAAGAATCTTAAAACCTATGGATTTATATGCCTCCGAAAGAGAATCAAGCGTGTGTACAGCGGCATAAACGCAGCAGTGATAGGATTGGTGAGGATCGGTGAGCAAATGCAGAAACTTTCAAGTCATATTGCATGGTACCCATTCCATGGGTCTCAACTCTCCAGGTTTAAGGGATTCTTCCTTCAGCTAAAACATGCATGTGGAACCCAGACTATGATCCACCGTGTGATTGGGAAACGTGTTCAAAGGTGTCTCAGTTTTCGTCCCCTGGTACTCGGGTGCAACATTCCAGACGCTTTACTAACACTCTCCCCACTTGGAGAGTCAGTGCCTTTAACCTCCTGTTTGTCCCAGTTTGCAATTTCTGCGGAAAATGAACAGGAATAGGGAGAACCAATGAGAGACTAGCTGGAGGTGTCTGGACGGGCAAATTTAACCCTCATTTCCCACCAGGAAGAGGAATTAACCAAAGGCTCAGCGTGCCATGCCGGAACCACACTAGGGCCTGAAGCAATCCTGCAGTGTTGCGGCCAGCTCAGAAGAAAGCGAGTTGAAGAAAGGAGCTCAGGGGCACTGTCATTCACAAACCAGCAGAGTTATAAATGACAGCTATCGTCCAAAAATATACTGAAGTAAGGCTGCCAAGAGGACTTGAATGCGGGGCAGAATTGCAGGAAACCGATTTCAGGAGGTAGACTGGAATTGCATGTAAAGCATAGGAAAAGAGGCAGAACGTCCACAATGATGCACTTGGCCAAAAAGGGCGTATGCGTTTTTTCCTGAATATATTCAGGAAAAAACGCATACGCCCTTTTTGGCCAACCAAGCAAGCTTGCAAAGGAAATCTGCACTACAATGAAGTCTCACTGCCCCCCGGTCAAAAGGGCCATCTGAAAAATGTGTAAAATCCAGAAAGGCAGGACAGGCCATGGAGAACTGGGAGCCTTGTTATGCTGATGGGCGGGATGTAAATTGCCAACAGCCACTCTGGACAAGTGTATGGTGTTTCCTGAAACATCTACAAAACAAAGCAACAGAGCCTAGGGCACTTCCACTTATGGTCCTATAGCTTAGGGAAATTAAAATCAAAACGACACAGCCACCCCAAAGTTTGGGACGGCTCTGTTTACAAGAACCTCGTTTATGGTACAAGTTCAATATCGCAGAAAGCGAAAAATGGATAAAGAAGTTGTGGTACTTACGTACAATGCAATATCACTCAGCAATGAAATCTATGTCATCAGGCCCGTAGCAGCATAATGAGTGGATTCAGGTACGATGATTCTAAGTGAAATGAGTCACAGAGAAAAAGAAACATCATAAGATATCACTACTACACGGAATGTAAACTTGGCTACACAGGAACTGAATTACAAAACAGAGCAGGGTCTCAAATGTAGAAAACCAACTTATGCTTGCTTAAGGGGAAAGGTGAGTTGGGGTGCTGCATAAAACCAGAGATTGAAATTAGCACAGATACCGTTCCATAAGCCAAATATGTAATAGACAAGAGCTACTCCTTGCTCAACGAAGTGGACTCAACACCCCATATTAAACGCCTAAGAATATACCTGACTAGTAAGAATCTTAAAACCTATGGATTTATATGCCTCCGAAAGAGAATCAAGCGTGTGTACAGCGGCATAAACGAAGCAGTGATAGGATTGGTGAAGATCGGTGAGCAAATGCAGACCCTTTGAAGTCATATTGCATGGTACCCATTCCATGGGTCTCAACTCTCCAGGTTTAAGGGATTCTTCCTTCAGCTAAAACATGCATGTGGAACCCAGAGTATGATCCACCGTGTGATTAGGAAACGTGTTCAAAGGTGTCTCAGTTTTCGTCCCCTGGTACTCGGGTGCAACATTCCAGACGCTTTACTAACACTCTCCCCACTTGGAGAGTCAGTGCCTTTAACCGCCTATTTGGCCCAGTTTGCAATTTCTGCGGAAAATGAACAGGAATAGGGAGAACCAATGAGAGACTAGCTGGAGGTGTCTGGACGGGCAAATTTAACTCTCATTTCCCACCAGGAAGCGGAATTAACCAAAGGCTCAGAGTGCAGTGCCGGAACCACACTAGGGCCTGAAGCAATCCTGCGGTGTTGCGGCCAGCTCACAAGAAAGCGAGTTGAAGAAAGGAGCTCAGGGGCACTGTCATTCACAAACCTGCAGAGTTATAAATGACAGCTATCGTCCAAAAATATATTGAAGTAAGGCCGCCAAGAGGACTCGAAAGCGGTGCAGAATTGCAGGAAACCAATTTCAGGAGGTAGATAGGAATTGCCTTTAAAGCATAGGAAAAGAGACAGAACTTGGAAAAATAATGCACTTGGCAAAAAAGGGCATATGTGTTTTATCCAGAGCTCTTATAACCGAGGGGAGGAGATTCCCAGCAGGCTCCAACTGCCACCTGAGGGCTCATGTTGTCAAGGCAACGTGAGCAAGCCAGGCAGGAGTTACCTCACAGCAGAGATCCCACCTCACAGAAGGGTGAGAAACCCAGCCAACATCAGACTCTCACCAGAGGGCCCACATTACCAAGGGGATGGGAACCAGGCAGGAGTGTCTTCACACCAGTGTGGCCACATCATCAAAAGGTGAGGTACTCAGCACATGTGTCCTCAAACCAGAGGACCCACATCACTAAGGGCCTCGGAGTGAGGCAGGCAGGAGTAGCCTCACAACACTGGGCCCATAGAATAAAAAAGTGAGGAATCCAGCAGTTGGAACCTCCCAGCAGGGGGCCCAGAGCACCGAGGCTATGGGATCCAGGCCACAGTGAACTCACAGAAGAGGGCCCATGTCATGAAACTGAGCAACCCAGCCATTGGGACCTCAGAGCAGGAGGCCCACATCCCCATGGGGATATAAATCTGGTAGGAGTGTCCTCGCACCACTGAAAACGTATCAGAAAATTTTGGGAGACCAGCAGTTAGAGCCTGATGCCAGAGGACCCTCATCACCAAGGGAAGGAGGCTCCCAGCAGGCTCCAACGGCCACCAGAGGGCTGACGTCGCCAAGGCGATGTGTGCCAACCAGGCACTAATGACCTCACAACAGAGGGCCCACCTCAGAGAAGTGTGACGAACCCAGTCAGGATCAGACTCGCACCAGAGGGCCCACATCACCAAATGGATTGGAACCAGGCAGGAGTGTCCTCACATGAGTAGGGCCACATCATCTAAAGGTGAGGAACCCAGAACACGTGGCTTCAAACCATAGGACACGCATCACCAAGGGGCTGGGGGTGAGGCAGGCAGGAGGAGCCTCACAACAGAGGGCCCAAAAATAAGGAAGGTGAGGAATCCAGCAGTTGCAACCTCCCAGCAGGCGACCCAGAGCACAGAGGCTAGGGGATCCAAGCCAGAGTGAACTAACACCAGACAGCCCACATCATGAAACTGTGAGCAACCCAGACATTGGGACCTCAGAGCAGAAGGCCCACATCCCCATGGTGATGGGAACATGACAGGAGTGTCCTGGCATCACTGGGCTCACATCAGAAAACGTGGGGTGCTCAGAAGTTAGGGCCTGATGCTAGAGGGCACTCATCACCGAGGGGAGGAGGCTCCCAGCAGGCTCCAGCTGCCACCAGAGGGCCAACGTCACCAAGGCGATGTGTGCCAGCCTGGCAGGAGTGACCTCACAGCAGAGGCCCCACCTCACAGAAGGGTGAGGAACACAGCCAGGATCAGACTCTCACCAGAGGGCCCACATCACCAAGGGGAAGGGAACCAGGAAGGAGTGTCCCCACATCAGTGGGACAACATCATCGAAAGGTGAGGATCCCAGCACATGTAGCCTCAAACCAGAGGAACCACATCACCAAGGGGTTCGGAATGAGGCTGGCAGGACCGGCCTCACAACACAGGGTCCATAGAATATAAAAGTTGAGGAATCCAGCAGTTGGAACCTCCCAGCAAGCGGCCCAGAGCACCGAGGCTATGGGATCCAGGCCGCAGTGAACTCACAGCAGAGGGCCCACATCATGATCCTGTGAGCAGCCCAGCCGTTGGGACCTCAGAACAGAAGGCCCACATCCCCATTGGGATGGGAACCTGGCAGGAGTGGCTTCGCACAACTTAGCACATATCAGAAAATGTTAGGAGCCCAGCAGTTAGGGCCTGACGCCAGGGGGCCCTCATAACTGAGGGGAGGAGACTCCCAGCAGGTTCCAACTGCCAACAGAGGGCCCACGTCTACAAGGTGGCATGCGCCAGCCAGGCAGTAGTGACCTCACAACAGAGGGCCTATCTCACAGAAGGGTGAGGAACCGAGGTAGGATGAGACTCTTGCCAGAGGGCCCACAACACCAAGGGGATGGGAACCAGTCAGGACTGTCCTCTCACCAGTGGGGCCACATCATCGAAAGGTGAGGAACCCAGCACATGCGGCCTCATATCAGAGGACATACATCACAAAGGGGATGGGAGTGAGGCAGGTAGGAGTAGCCTAAAAACAGAGGGCCCAAAGAATAAAAAAGGTGAGGAATCCAGCATTTGGAACCTCCCAGCAGGCGGCCGAGAGCACAGAAGCTATGGGATGCAGGCAGGAGTGAACTAACAGCAGAGAGCCCACATCATGAAACTGTGAGCAACCCAGGCGTTGGGACCTCAGAGCAGAAAGCCCACATCCCCATGGGGATGGGAACCTGACAGGAGTGTCCTGGCATCACTGGGCTCACATCAGAAAAGGTGGGGAGCCCAGCAGTTAGGGCCTGATGCTAGAGGGCTGTCATCACCGAGGGCAGGAGGCTCCCAGCAGGTTCCATGTGCCAACAGAGGGCCCACGTCGCCAAGGTGATGTGTGCAAGTCAGGTAGGATTGACCTCACAGCAGAGGGCCTACCTCACAGAAGAGTGAGGAACCCAGCCAGGATAAGACTGTCACCAGAAGGCCCACATCACCAAGGGGATGGGAACCAGGCAGGAGTGTCCTCACACCAGTGGGGCCACATCATTGAAAGTTGCGGAACCCAGCATATGTGGCCTCAAACCAGAGGACCCACATCACAAAGGGGATGCGAGTGAGGCAGACAAGAGGAGCATCGCAACACAGGCCCCATAGAATACAAAAGTTGAGGAATCGAGCAGTTGGAACCTTCCAGCAGGCGGCCCAGAGCACAGAGGCTATGGCATCCAGGCCAGAGTGAACTAACAGCAGAGAGCCCACATCATGAAACTGTGAACAACCCAGCCGTTGGGACCTCAGAACAGAAGGCCCACATCCCAATGGGTATGTGAACCTGGATGGAGTGTCTTCGAACCACTGAGCGCACATCACAAAATGTGGGGAGCCCAGCCGTTAGGGCCTGACGCCAGAGGGCCCTCATCACCGAGGGGAGGAGGCTCCCAGCAGGCTCCAAGTGCCACCAGAGGGCTCATGTCCACAAGGCGAGGTGAGCAAGCCAGGCAGGAGTGACCTCACAGCAGACGGCCCACCTCACAGATGGGTGAGGAACCCAGCCAGGATCAGACTCTCAACAGAGAGCCCACATCACCAAGGGGATGTGAACCAGGCAGGAGTCTCCTAAGACCATTGGTCCCACATCATCGAAAGGTGAGGAACCCAGCACATGTGGCCTCAAACCAGAGGACACACATCACGAAGGGACTGGGAGTGAGGCAGGCAGGAGGATCCTCACAACAGAGGGCCTAAAAAATTAAAAAAGTGAGGAATCCAGCAGTTGGAACCTTCCAGCAGGCGGCCAAGAACACAGAGGCTATGGGATCCAGGCCACAGTGAACTAACACCAGAGAGCCCACATCATGAAACTGTGATCAACCCAGCCGTTGGAACGTCAGAGCAGAAGGCCCACATCCCCATGGAGATGGGAACCTAAGAGGAGTGCCCGAGCATCACTGGGCTCACTAAGAAAAGTTGGGGAGCCCAGCAGTTAGGGCTTGACATCAGAGGGCCCTCATCACAGAGGTGAGGAGGCTCCCAGCAGGGTCCAAGTGCCACCAGAGGGCTCATGTCAACAAGGCGATGTGAGCAAGCCAGGCAAGAGTTACCTGATAGTAGAGGGCCCACCTCACAGATGGTTGAGGAACCCAGCCAGGATCAGACTCTCACCAGAGGGCCCACATCACAAAGGGGATGGGAACCAGTCAGGATTATCCTCACACCAGTGGGGCCTCATCATCTTAACGTGAGGAACCCAGCACATGTGTCCTCAAACCAGAGGACCCACATCACAAAGGGCCTTGGAGTGAGGCAGGCAGGAGTAGCCTCACAACACAGGGCACATAATATAAAATACGTGAGGATTCCAGCATTTAGACCTTCCAGCAGGCAGCTCAGAACACCGAGGCTATGGGATCCAGGCCACAGTGAACTCACAGCAGAGGGCCAACATCATAAAACTGTGAGCAACCCAGGCGTTGGGACCACAGAGCAGAAGGCCCACATCCCCATGGGAATGGGAACCTGGCTGGAGTGTCCTCGCACCACTGGGCGCACATCAGAAAATGTGGGGAGCCCACCATTTAGGGCCTGACGCCAGAGGGCTGTCATCACCGAGAGGAGGAGGCACCCTGCACGCTCCAACTGCCACCAGAGGGCTCACGTCTCCAAGGTGACGTGTGCCAGCCAGTCAGGAGTGACCTCACAGCAGAGGGCCTACCTCACAGAACGTTGAGGAACCCAGCCAGGATTAGACTCTCGCCAGAGGGCCCACCTCACCAAGCGGATGGTAACCAGGCAGGAGTGTCCTCACACGAGTGGGGCCACATCATCGAAAGGTGAGGAACGCAGCACATGTGGCCTCAAGCTATAGGACAGTCATCACCAAGGGGCTGGCAGCGAGGCAGGCAGGAGGAGCCTCACAACAGAGGGCACATAGAATAAAAAAGTTGAGGAATCCAGCAGTTGGAACCTCCCAGCAGGCGGCTCAGAGCACCGATGATAAGGGATCCTTGCCGGAGTGAACTCACAGCAGAGGGCCCACATCATGGTACTGTGAGCAAGCCAGCCGTTTTGACCTCAGAGCAGAAGGCCCATATCCCCATGGGGATGCGAACCTGGCAAGAGTGTCCTCACTCACTTGGCGCACATCAGAAAATGTGGGGAGCCCAGCAGTTATGGCCTAAGGCAAGAGGGCCCTCATCACCGAGGGGAGGAGGATCCCAGCACACTCCAACTGCCACCAGAGGGCCCACGTCGCCAAGGTGACTTGTGCCAGACAGGCATGATTGACCTCACAGAAGAGGGCCCACCTCACAGAAGGGTGAGGAACCCAGCCAGGATCAGACTCTCACCTGAGGGCCCACATCAGCAAGAGGATGGGAACCAGTCAGGACTGTCTTCCCTCCAGTGGGGCCACATCATTGAAAGGTGCGGAACCCAGCACATGTGGCCTCAAATCAGAGGACACATATCACAAAGGGAATGGGAGTGAGGCAGGCAGGAGTAGCTTAAAAACAGAGGGCCCAAAGAATAAGAAAGGTGAGGAATCCAGCAGTTGGAACCTCCCAGCAGGCAGCCGAGAGCACAGAAGCTATGGGATGCAGGCAGGAGTGAACTAACAGCAGAGAGCCCACATCATGAAACTGTGAGCAACCCAGGCGTTGGGACCTCAGAGCAGAAGGCCCACATCCCAATGGGGATGTGAACCTGGATGGAGTGTCCTCGCACCACTGGGCGCACATCACGAAATGTGGGGAGCCCAGCTCTTAGGGCCTGACGCCAGAGGGCCCTCATCACCGAGGGGAGGAGGCTCCCAGCAGGCTCCAAGTGCCACCAGAGGGCTCATGTCCACAAGGCGAGGTGAGCAAGCCAGGGAGGAGTGACCTCACAGCAGACGGCCCACCTCACAGATGGGTGAAGAACCCAGCCAGGATCAGACTCTCAACAGAGGGCCCACATCACCAAGGGGATGTGAACCAGGCAGGAGTCTCCTAAGACCATTGGTCCCACATCATTGAAAGGTGAGGAACCCAGCACATGTGGCCTCAAACCAGAGGACACACATCACGAAGGGGCTGGGAGTGAGACAGGCAGGAGGATCCTCACAACAGAGAGCCCAAAAAATTAAAAAAGTGAGGAATCCAGCAGTTGGAACCTCCCAGCAGGCGGCCAAGGACACAGAGGCTATGGGATCCAGGCCACAGTGAACTAACACCAGAGAGCCCACATCATGAAACTGTGATCAACCCAGCCGTTGGAACGTCAGAGCAGAAGGCCCACATCCCCATGGAGATGGGAACCTAAGAGGAGTGCCCGAGCATCACTGGGCTCACTAAGAAAAGTTGGGGAGCCCAGCAGTTAGGGCCTGACGTCAGAGGGCCCTCATCACCGGGAGGCGGAGATTCCCAGCACGCTCCAACTGCCACCACACAGCTGACTTCACCAAGGCATTGTGTGCCAGCCATGCAGGAGTGACCTATCAGCAGAGGGTCTCCCTCACAGAAGGGTGAGGAACACAGCCAGGAACAGACTCTCACCAGTGTGTCCGCATAACCACGTGGATGAGAACCAGGCAGGAGTGTCCTCACACTAGTGGGGCCACATCATCGAAAGGTGAGGAACCCAGCAAAGGTGGCCACAAACCAGAGGACCCACATCACCAAGGGGTTGAGAGTGAGGTAGGTGTCTGGACAGGCATATTTAACACTCATTTCCCACCAGGAAGAGGAATTAACCAAAGGCTCAGCGTGCCCTGCCAGAAGCAGATTAGGGCCTGAAGCAGTCTTGCAGGTTTGCGGCCAGCTCACAAGAAAGCGAGTTGAAGAGAGGAGCTCAGGGGCCCTGTAATTCACAAACCTGCAGAGTTATAAATGACAGATAACGTCCAAAAATATATTGAAGTAAGGCTGCGAAGTGGACTTGAAAGCGGGGCAGAATTTCAGGAAACCGATTTCAGGAGGTAAACTGGATTTGCATTTAAAGCATAGGAAAAGAGGCAGAACATCGACAATGATGCACTTGGCAAAAAAGGACGTATGAGTTTGTTCCTGAATATATTCAGGAAAAAACACATACGCCCTTTTTGGCAAACCAAGCAAGCTTGCAATGGAAATCCGAACTACTATGAAGTGTCATTTCCCCCCGGTCTAAAGGGCCATCTGAAAAAAGTGTAAAATCCAGAAAGGCAAGACAGGCCATGGGGAAAAAGGAGCCTTGTTATGCTGATGGGCGGGATGTAAATTGCCAACAGCCACTCTGGAGAAGTGTATGGTGTTTCCTGATACATCTGAAAAACAAAGCAACAGAGTCTAGGGCATTTCCACGTATGGTCCTATAGCTTAGGGAAATTAAAATCAAAAAGACACAGCCACCCCAAAATTTGGGATGGCTCTGTTTACAGGAACCTCTTCTACGGTACAAGTTAAATATCCCAGAGAACAAATAATTGATAAAGAAGTTGCGGTACTTACGTACAACAGAATACCACTCAGCAATGAAATCTGTGTCACCAGGCCTGTACCAGCATAATGAGTGGATTGAGGCACGATGATTCTAAGTGAAATAAGTCACACAGAAAAAGAAACATCATAAGGTATCACTAATGCACGGAATGTAAACTTGGCTACACATGAACTGAATTACAAAACAGAACAGGGTCTCAAGTTTAGAAAACCAACTTATGCTTGCTTAAGGGGAAAGGTGAGTTGGGGTGCTGCATAAAACCAGAGTTTGAAATTAGCACAGATACCGTTCCATAAGCCAAATATGTAATAGACAAGACCTACCCTTTGCTCAACGAAATGGACTCAACAATGAGGTATCACCTCACACCTGTTAGAATGGGCATCATCTGAAAATCTACAAACAACAAATGCTGGAATGGGTGTGGAGAAAAGGAAGCCTCTTCCACTACTCTTGGGAATATAAATTGATACAGTCACTATGGAGAACAATATGGAGTTTCTTAAGAAACTAATAATAGAATTACCATATGATACAGCAATCCCAGTACTGGACATATACCCAGACAAAACCATAAATCAAAAAGAGACATTCACCGCAATGTTCATTGCATCACTATTTACAATATCGAGGTAATGGAAGCAACCTAAATGGCCACAGACAGACGAATGCATAAAGATGTGGTACATATATAAAATGGAATATTACTAAGCCATGAAAGGAATGAAATTGGGTCATTTGTAGAGACGTAGATGGATCTAGAGACTGTCATACAGAGTGAAGTAAGTCAGAAAGAGAAAAACAAATCTTGTATATTCATGCATATATGTGGAACCTAGAAAAACTGTACAGATTAACCGTTTTGCAAGGCATAAATAGAGCAACAGATGTAGACAACAATCGTATGGACAACAAGGGGGGAAAGCTCTTGGGGGGGTGGTGGTGGGAGGAGTTGAGAGATTGGGATTGGCATGTAAACATTTATATGTATAAAATAGATAACCAATAAGAACCTGCTGTATAAAAATATAAAATAAAATTAAAAATTAAAAAGAAATAAAATTTAAAAAACAAAACAGAAAAAACAATTATTCCCTTCACATACATGTATTTATATGAATAAATTATTTCCATGCTTATATCTGTAAATACAAAAAAGAGGAATAAAATCTACCTTGAACCAAAAACGAAAAAGAGAAAAAAAAAACAGAACCCACCAGTTACTCAGAGGAAAACCGTATCAGGGCCCTTGCTCCAGTTGTAAACAATTCTGAAGTTGGTCAGTGGTGGGGAATCGTCTCCCATTCAGCCAGCAGCCCCCACACAACAAGCGTCCTCATTGCAAAGCTGGGGCACCGTGCCGAGGCATCTGTGAGTGAACGTGAGCTGAGCCCCAGGCCAGTTGCTGCTGAACTGTTCCCACCCTTCCCAGGTAAAACACCTGAATATATACAAGGACTTGAAAGCCTAGAGGCAGGGTCATGGAGCCACATGAGTGACAGCATGCCAGCTGACTTGGTGCCTGCAGGCCAGCCAGGATGGCCCTGGCCCTGGGTGCTCTTCTGGAAGATTTCCATTTCCCTGCCTGAGATACCCGTCCTGTCCCTGCCCCCACTGCTTTTTTCCTTCCTCACCTCTGCCCAGGGAGAAATTCCAGCAGCAGGTATGGGTGACACATCCTCTTCTTTAGCAGGTGGCAGCCTGGCAACTGCTGCAGAAAGTCCAGCAGAGCCCCACTCACACTGGGCCACCCACAAAGCCGTGGCCTCTCACTCCCTCCCACCAGCCCAGCCCCGAGACTGCTGACAGGGCAGAGAAAATGGCGTCAGGCACAGCTGCAGGGGCTCTTGCTGCCTGGAGTGGTATTTATATTGATCTCAACCCAGGCACACCTGGGGAGGGCTGGCCGGCACCGTAAGGCTGCCCAGGTCAGCCAATCATCACCCCTCAGGGGCTCACAGTTGCAGAAAATGGAACTTGCTGAACCGGCCAGGTCCAAGGAACAGGTGTGGGCTCCTGAGAGTCAGGATAGACAAGGGGCTGCAGCTTTGGCTTGTTTTCTAATCATTTTATCTGGCCCATGAGTGGGAGACAACTTCAAGAAAAGCCTCTCCTAATGAGAGGAACCCAGGAGTCAGGGAGAGGAGGGGTGGGTGGTGGTTGGAGACAGAGGCCTGGTGCCCCGGGTGCAGTGGAAGTCTCTGGAAGACCAGGTGGAGGGAGGCCACACAGAGTGATGCCCAGGGTCACAGACCTGTCGGAGCTGCTGTTTGTTAGTTCAAGTCCTGCTCTGAGGTGCTCTGTGTCAGCTCTGAGCGACAGGTGAGATGGGGGTGCTCTTCAATGAAGGCTATGTGCATGGTTCCTGTGTGCCCAGCCCTGCCACGGTACCTGCAAGGGTAGCTCTGTATCCTGGGAGAGGCCTGACCACGAGAGCCCCGTGGGCTGGGTTGGGGGTGGGGTACCTGCCCAGGAGAGCTCCATATCCTGGGATTGGCCTGACCACGAGAGCCCCATGGGCTGCTGGGGACCTGGTAAAGGATGTCAGGACAGTCAGTGAAGCCACCGAGGATATACCTCCAGTTGCTCCTAATTCCTACACCCTGCTGGTCATTCTACCAACCACCAGGACATGGTATTCTGTATTAGTCTTCAATGATGCCTTCTTTTGTATTCCATTAGTCCCAGAGTCACAAGAAATTTTGGCTTGTGAGTGGCAGGACTCAACATACAACTAAAACAATACTTCCGGGCCGTCTTGCCCCAAGGGTTCAAAAATTCCCACATCATCTTTGGGGAAAGCTTAGCTAAAGACCGAAAAGTTCTACCTCTGGAAAAGGAAACCCTCCTTCAATATGCAGACGACATTCTGATCGCCAGCCCTACTAAGGAGGCCTCTGAACTACCAAGCCAATAAAGGATAGAAGTTGTCCAAGAAAAAGCTCAAATATCACAGACTGCGGTGACCTGCCTGGGCTTCATTCTCACACAAGGTCAGAGAAGCCCATCCCAGGAAAGGGAAGAAACCATTTGCAGCCTTACCCCTTTCTAAAACTAGAAGACAGCTTAGGGGTTCCTGGGGAGGCCAGGGTTTGCTGCTTCTGGATCCCTAACTACAGTCTACTAGCTGGGCCTCTATATGAAACACTGAAAGGAAAAGATGATGATCCTTTTGAACAGAATCCAGAAGTGGCCTTTCAAGAATGGAAAGAGCAGTCAATTCAGACCCTTGCCCTGGAACTCCCTAATTGAGCTAAACCCTTTGACCTTTCCATTCCCGGTGAAAGGTGAATCGCCATTGGAGAATTAGTGCAAAAACTGGGACCACTTGAAATGGAACAACGCAAGAATGCCATCCAGGTAAGATAAACTACAGTCACCAAGGGGCTTGGCCCACTGCCACATCTGGCCAAGATACTGGCGGTATCTAAAAACCTGGAAATCAGCAGCCCAAAAGGCCACCTCCCTCCTAAGGGAGAAGGACCCCACGTGGTGATCCTAATCACCAACCATGCCCTGAAGTTCCAGGGTTCGCTCCGTGGGCACACCGACCTCGAGTGAGGAGGCCCTCCAACTCCAACATCCAGAGAGATAACCGGGGGCAACAGGGCACCATGACGACTCGTGTGAACATCACTTGACCTGGAGTTTCTCTCATAAAACAACAATAGTGTGTCCCGAAGGAGTAGACTACTGCTTGCAGGACTTACTGCACCCGGAGGGGAGCTAATAATCTTGGCGGGGGAAACGTATATCACACTGTCACCATAGAAAAGCCTACAGACACCGTGATGATGGTGGCCAATAAGACCGGCTGGACTCCTGTTTACTTCAAAAGGCTGTTGACTCAGTGGTCATCATGGTCCTTGATCACCACTGACCCTGGACTGTCTGGGAGTTGAGCGGGCAGGGCTCTGACACCTGGTGCTGTTTTTACGTTAATTCAGGGGCCTAATTGAAGAAAGAGCAGACTACTGGTCAGAGCATCTAGGCTGGCAGAAACGGTCAGCCTAAGGTGACCAAACAAATGTGGGCCGGGGTGAAACCGGCCCCCACAGCGTCTCTGCACATCTCTTTCCTGGACCCTTAAAGGTCATTAGAATCTATAACACTTCCAATGCTGGTGCTCAGGCGGACGAGCAGGGAGGCAGGGGTCCTGGGGCCAATCAACATCACCTGGAGGCTGCTGGGGAGAAGTTCTGACCCTCATCCCCTGGTATGAGGGCTCCCAACTCAGCACTCAGCAGTTACAGAAGAAGGGTCTGCACCCTCAGCACTCCAAGAATGAGGAACGGGACAAAAGGCAGAGGAGGGGTTTGTCCCCAGCAAAGCCCATTAAAAATCCCTGGGAGATAAAAATAGAATCTGGGCAATAAAGTCAAGTCTGACCTTTTTTATCCTTTGTGCTTTGTCTAATTTCACGTGCTCCTAGGGTCCCGCATGCAGAGGTTCCACACCCGGCACTTCAGACCAGATTTCCTAGTGCAGAATGGCTGGGTCGACACCTCAGCTCCTGGGGCCCAGTGCAGACTCCGAGATATAGAGCCTGAGCTGCAGCCAACCCGGCCCTCGAGAGCTCCGCCCCCTCCCTCCCACTGACTCTGACAGGATCTCTACACAGCAGCCCAGCCCACAGCCCACGGGGTAGTGCATGCTCTCACCTCTCCATTCTCTGATCAAAATATAAAGTTTCCTTTGCTTGTGAACCAAACTCAGTCTCGATCTGTTGGCCCCAATGACACTGGGCAGGGGGACACTTGTTGGGGTCCGCTCTGGAGGATCAGTAACAGAAATTGAGACTATTGTAACTTCAATGAACAGATGTGTGAGCCAAACTGTAGTTAACATAGAACAGTTTATAAGGCTCGGGTAAAATAAGATGTTTCTAACACTTCCATTTGATATTTCCATCACTTTATTATAAGCAAGTTCAGTGAAAAGGTTTGTCTTATTTGTCAGGTCAATATTAGAGAAATGAAGTGATTTCTTTCCAAGGATGTACATCTAATAATCTTGGTTAAAGCTTCAATCTTGTTTTAAATGCTTTTCCATTGAAAATGATACCTCTCTTTCAGCTCCCCCATTTCTGAGAAGTATAAAATCTTATAATTTATTATTACCAAAGGAGAAAGGTGGGAGGAGGGATAAATTAACAGTTTGGAATTAACACATACACACTGCTATGTATAAAATAGATCATCAACAAGGAACTACTGTATAACACAGGGAACTACACTCAACATTTTGCAATAACCTATAAGGGGAAATAATCGGAAAAAGAATAGATATTTTTATTGACATCATCTATCAATGACAGTTAAAGTGTAACCTAAGGGAAGCTGGTGGTGAGTGCTTCTGACCCTGAAGACTTCAATCATCTAAAGTTTGGACTCTGCCTACTCCCCAAGGCCCTTCATGAACATATGTGTAGCCATAGCTTAAAAAATTCCCCAGTTTGGGTTTCGGGGAGACACTGATTTTGAAAAAGCTCTGGTGTTCTCCTTACATGAATGGGACTCTTCCTACTGCTAAAACATGTCTGTCACACCCAGAGGATGGTATACCGTCTGATCGGGAAGAGTTTGAAAAAGGCATCTCATCTCCTCATCTCCTGGTGCTCGGGTTCACCCCTCCAGGGTCTTTACTAACAGTCTCCCCACTTGGAGATGTCAGCACTGTCAACATCCTGTTGCATACAGTTTGGAATTTGTCCAGAGGATGAAGCGGAAGGATGAGGAACAATGAGAGACAAGTCCTAGGTGTTCAGACAGGCACATGTCACTCTAATTTCCAATCAGGAAGACGAATTGACCAAAGGCTAGGGTTGTCCATGGAAACAGTATAGGGCTTGAGGAAATCCCACTGCTTTGTGGCCAGTTCCCATAAACACAAGTTGAACAATGGAACTCAGGGGCAGTAAAATTCACGAAACTGCAGAGTTGAAAATATCTATCACTGAAAAATGTCTTGAGGAAAGTCAGAGAAAAGGATTGGTAAGCAAGGGAGAATGGCAGGAAAGGGATTTGAGGAGGTAGAAAGGACTCGCCATTAAGCACAAGAAAAGGGGCTGAACATTGCCAACATTGCAGTTGGCCAAAAAGGCTGTATGCGTTTTTTTCTGTATATATTCAAGAAAAGGGCATACACTTTTTTAGCCAACCAAACAGGTGGGCACTGGAAATCAATACTACAAAAGATATCACTTCACATCAGTCAGAAGAGCCATCCTCATAAAGTGTAAACACCAGAAATGCAGGACAGGGCAAGGAGAAGAGGGAGCCCTGTGAGGCTTATAGTGGAAATGTATATTGCCAATGGCCATTCTGGAGAAGTGTATTGTGTTTACTAAAGCATCTAAAAAATGAGCTACAGAGCATAGGGCACTTGCACTCATGGGCGTATATCTTGGGAAAAACAAAAATCGAGAGGACACAGGCACCCCAATGTTTACTGCCTCTCTGTTTAAAAGATCCTCGACTAAGATATAACTTAAATGTCTCTGGAGGGAAAAAATGGATAGAGATGTGGTACTTATGTAGAGTGGAATATTACTCAGCCTGGAAATCAATGAAATATGGCCAGTTGTAACAACTCCGGAGGAGTTATGTATGATCATTCTAAGTGACATAATTCAAAAAGAAAAAGACACATATCATAAGATATCACTTAAAGGTGGAATCCAAAATGGCTACACATGAAATAAATTACAAAACAAAAACATAGTCAAATATGTAGAAAACACGCGTAAGGCTGCTAAACGGGAAAGGTGGGGAGGGGTGAGGCATCATCCAGGAGGTTGAAATTAGCAAAGATACCATTCCAAATACCAAACTGATAATCAACAAGGCCTACACAGTAGCTAAAAGAACTGCACTCAGCACACTCAAGTCACCAGAAAAGAATATATATGACTGGTAAGAATCTGAAAAAGAATTTATTGATGTCTCTCTGTATGTGAATCAAGTGGATGTACAGCAGCAAGAAACAGAGCTTTGAAAATCAGCTGCAACCAATACAGTAATAAATTGAAAAAAATAAACGACAGAGAGACAGAGAAAACCTCTTACAACTTTTCCTCAGAGACGGTGATGCAACATGGATTGAACACATCTAGACCCACAGCAGGATGAGACATAAGGCTGGAAACTGTTCGTGCTAAGAGAAATGTGAGGTTGGGTGAGGAAATGCACACCCTTTAAAGTAATACTACCTGGTACCCATTCAATGGGTCCCAAATCTGCAGGTTCAAGGAATCTTCCTACAGCTAAAACATGCATGGAAAACCCAGAGGACTGTACACCATGTGATCGGGAGATGTGTCTAAAATGCACCTCATTTATCCTCTCCTGGTGCTCCTGTTCATCATTCCAGCCACGTTACTTAGAATCTCCCCACTTAGAGAATCAGCACATTTAAACTTCTGTTTCACACATTTTGCAAATTGTGAGGAGGATGAACGGGAAGAGGGAGAACCAATGAGAGAATAGTTGTAGGGGTTTGGACGGGCACATGTCACTCTAATTTCCCATTAAGAATAAGAATTAAAAAAAGGCTCAGCCCGCCTCGCCGGAGCCAAAATAGGACCTGAAGCAATCCTGCGGCTTTGAGGCCAGCTCACAAAAGAACAACTTAAAAAATGGAGCTCAGGGTCACTGCAATTCACAAACCTGCAGAGTTATAAATGAAAACTAACATCCAAAAATATGTTGACGTAAGGCAAAGAAGAGGATCTGAATGCAAGACAGAATTGCAAGAAATAGATTTCAAGAGATAGATTGGACTCGTCTTTAAAGCACATGAAAAGCGGCAGAATTTCGACAATGATGCAGTTGGCCCAAAAGGGAGTATGCGTTTTTTCCTGAATATATCCAGGAAAAAACGCATACGCACTTTATGGGCAACCAAGCAAGCAAGCAATGCAAATGTGCACAACAAAGAAGTCTCATTTCCCACCGGTCAAAAGGGCCATCCAAAAAAATTGTAAAAACCAGAAATGCAGGACAGGCCATGGAGAACAGGGAGCCTTTATACGCTGATGGACAGTCTGTGAACTGCCAAGAGCCACTCTGGAGAAGTGTATGGTGGTTCCTAAATCATCTAAAAAACAGAGCTACAGAGCATAGGGCACTTCCAATCACGGAAGTATATCTAGGGAAGTCTAAAAATCAACAAGACACAAGCACACCACAGTTTAGGGCTACTCTGTTTACAAGAACCTCAACTTCAGTACACCTTAAATATCCCAGGAAAGAGAACAATGGATAAAGAAAATGTGGTACTTATGTACAATGGAATATCTCTTCACCATGAAATCAATGTAATAAGGCTAGTAGAAGGATAAAGAGTGAATTTAGGTCCGATAATACTACTTGAAATAAGTCAAACAGAAAAAGAAACATATCATAAGATATCACTTATAGAGGGAGGATAAATATGGCTGCACAAAAAATGAATTACAAAACAGAACAGTGTCTCACATTTAGAAAACA
Organism: Grampus griseus; assembly: GCF_964374135.1. Taxonomy (NCBI): domain Eukaryota; kingdom Metazoa; phylum Chordata; class Mammalia; order Artiodactyla; family Delphinidae; genus Grampus; species Grampus griseus. Next base: position 321,172 of record NW_028133292.1, on the reverse strand, counting down.
CACTTATGTCAGCTTAAGGGGAAAGGAGAGGTGGGGTGATGCATAAAACCAGAGTTTGAAATTAGCACAGATACCATTCAATAAACCAAATAGGTATTAGACAAGATCTACACCTTGCTCAATGAACTGGCCTCAACACACCCTATACACCGCAGAGAAATATATCTGAGTAATAAGAATCTTAAAACCCATGTATTGATATATCTCCATAAGGGAATCAAGTGTGTGCAGAGCGGCCAAACACAGCAGTGAAAATGAGCTAAACCCCATTATAGAAATAAATTTTAAAACCAAAACGCAGAAACAATGAAAGAGAGAAAAATTCTTACAAAATTCGCTCAGGGGCTGTGATGCAACCTGGAATGACCACATATAAACCCACAGCTGGATAAGACATAAGGCTGGACACTTGGGGCTGAGAGGATTGGTGAGCTTTGGTGAGCAACTGCCGAAAGTTTAATGCAATACTTCATGCTACTCATTCCAAGGGTCCCAACACTCCAGGTTGAAGGGAATCTTCCTACAGCTAAACCATGCATGGGAAATCCAGCAGATGGTATACCATAGGATGGGGAAAGGTTTCTAAAACGCACCTCATTTTCCTCTCTTGGGGCTCCGGATCAACATTCCAGCCACTTTACTAACAACATCCCCACATGGAGAGTCAATGCCTTTAAGTTCCGGTATCGCAGAGTCTGCAGTTAGTGCGGAGGATGAATGGGAATAGGGGTAACCAGTGAGAAAATAGCTGTAGCGGTTTCAATGGGCACATGTCACTCTAATTTCACATCAGGAAGAAGAATTAACCAAAGGCAGAGCAAGGCGCCCCAGAAGAAGAATAGGGCCTGAAGAAATCCTGTGGATATGAGGCAAGATCACAAAAATAAGAGCTGAAAAATGGAGCTAAGGGCCACTGCAATTCAAAAACCTGCAGAGTTATACAGGCCAACTATTTTCCAAAATACATATTGAGGTAAGGCTATGAAGAGGCACTGACAGCAAGGCAGAATTGCAGGAAACCGATTTCAAGAGGTAGAATAGAATTGCATTGAAAACATATGAAAAGACTCAGAATGTTGACACTGATGCACATGGCCAAAAAGGGCGTATGCGTTTTTTCCTGAATATATTCAGGAAGAAACGCATATGCATTTTCTGGCCAACCAAGCAAGCTTGCAAAGGAAATCTGCACTACAATGAAGTCTCACTTTCCCCCGTCAAAAGGGCCATCTGAAAAAAGTGTAAAATCCAGAAAGGCAGGACAGGCCATGGAAAATTGGGAGCCTTGTCATGCTGACGGGCAGGATGTAAACTGCCAAAAGCCACACTGGAGAAGTGTATGGTGTTTCCAGAAACATCCAAAAAACAAAGCAACAGAGCCAAGGGCACTTCCACTTATGGTCCTATAGTTTAGGGAAATAAAAATCAAAAAGACACAGCCACCCCAAAGTTTGGGATGGCTCTGTTTACAAGAACCTCATTTACGGTACAAATTCAATATCACAGAAAGCGAAAAATGGAAAAAGAAGTTGTGGTACTTACGTACAATGCAATATCACTCAGCAATGAAATCTATGTCATCAGGCCCGTAGCAGCATAATGAGTGGATTCATGTACGATGATTCTAAGTAAAATAAGTCACACAGAAAAAGAAACATGATAAGATATCACTACTACACGGAATGTAAACGTGGCTACACAGGAACTGAATTACAAAACAGAACAGGGTCTCAAATGTAGAAAACCAACTTACGCTTGCTTAAGGGGAAAGGTGAGTTGGGGTGCTGCATAAAACCAGAGATTGAAATTAGCACAGATACCGTTCCATAAGCCAAAAAAGGAATAGACAAGAGCTACTCCTTGCTCAACGAAGTGGACTCAACACCCCATATTAAACGCCTAAGAATATACCTGACTAGTAAGAATCTTAAAACCTATGGATTTATATGTCTCCGAAAGAGAATCAAGCGTGTGTACAGCGGCATAAACGGAGCAGTGAAAGGATTGGTGAGGTTCGGTGAGCAAATGCAGACCCCTTGAAGTCATATTGCATGGTACCCATTCCATGTGTCTCAACTCTCCAGGTTTAAGGGATTCTTCCTTCAGCTAAAACATGCATGTGGAACCCAGAGTATGATCCACCGTGTGATCGGGAAACGTGTTCAAATGTGTCAGTTTTCGTCCCCTGGTACTCGGGTGCAACATTCCAGATGCTTTACTAACACTCTCCCCACTTGGAGAGTCAGTGCCTTTAACCTTCTGTTTGGCCCAGTTTGCAATTTCTGCGGAAAATGAACAGGAATAGGGAGAACCAATGAGAGACTAGCTGGAGGTGTCTGGACGGGCAAATTTAACTCTCATTTCCCACCAGGAAGAGGAATTAACCAAAGGATCAGCGTGCCATGCCGGAACCACACTAGGGCCTGAAGCAATCCTGCAGTGTTGTGGCCAGCTCACAAGAAAGCGAGTTGAAGAAAGGAGCTCAGGGGCACTGTCATTCACAAACCTGCAGAGTTATAAATGACAGCTATCGTCCAAAAATATATTGAAGTAAGGCTGCCAAGAGGACTTGAAAGCTTGGCAGAATTGCAGGAAACCGATTTCAGGAGGTAGACTGGAATTGCATGTAAAGCATAGGAAAAGAGGCAGAACGTCCACAATGATGCACTTGGCCAAAAAGGGCGTATGCGTTTTTTCCTGAATATATTCAGGAAAAAACGCATACGCCCTTTTTGGCCAACCAAGCAAGCTTGCAAATGAAATCTGCACTACAATGAAGACTCACTGCCCCCCGGTCAAAAGGGCCATCAGAAAAAAGTGTAAAATCCAGAAAGGCAGGACAGGCCATGGAGAACTGGGAGCCTTGTTATGCTGATGGGGGGGGATGTAAATTGCCAACAGCCACTCTGGAGAAGTGTATGGTGTTTCCTGAAACATCTAAAAAACAAAGAAACAGAGCCTAGGGCACTTCCACTTATGGTCCTATAGCCTAGGGAAATTAAAATCAAAAAGACAGAGGCACCCCAAAGTTTGGGACGGCTCTGTTTACAAGAACCTCGTTTACGGTACAAGTTCAATATCGCAGAAAGTGAAAAATGGATGAAGAAGTTGTGGTACTTCCGTACAATGCAATATCACTCAGCAATGACATCTATGTCATCAGGCCCGCAGCAGCATAATGAGTGGATTCAGGTATGATGATTCTAACTTAAATAAGTCACACAGAAAAAGAAACATCATAAGATATCACTAATACACAGAATGTAAACTTGGCTACACAGGAACTGGATTACAAAACAGAACAGGGTCTCAAATGTAGAAAACCAACTTATGCTTGCTTAAGGGGAAAGGTGAGTTGGGGTGCTGCATAAAACCAGAGATTGAAATGAGCACAGTTAAGTTTCCTTAAGCCAAATACGTAATAGACAAGAGCTACTCCTTGCTCAATGAAATGGACTCAACACCCCATATTAAACGCCTAAGTATGTACCTGACTAGTAAGTATCTTAAAACCTATGGATTGCTATGTCTCCGAAAGAGAATCAAGCGTGTGTACAGGGGCATAAACTCAGCAGTGATAGGATTGGAGAGGTTTGGTGAGCAAATGAAGACCCTTTGAAGTCATATTGCATGGTATCCATTCCACGGGTCTCAACTCTCCAGGTTTAAGGGATTCTTCCTTCAGCTAAAACATGCATGTGGAACCCAGAGTATGATCAACCGTGTGATCGGGAGACGTGTTCAAATATGTCTCCGTTCTCGTCCCCTGGTACTCGGGTGCAACATTCCAGACGCTTTACTAACACTCTCCCGACTTGGAGAGTCAGTGCCTTTAACCTCCTGTTTGGCCCAGTTTGCAATTTCTGCGGAAGATGAACAGGAATAGGGAGAACCAATGAGAGACTAGCTGGAGGTGTCTGGACGGGCAAATTTAACTCTCATTTCCCACCAGGAAGAGGAATTAACCAAAGGCTCAGCGTGCCGTGCCGATACCAGATTAGGGCCTGAAGCAATCCTGCGGTGTTGCGGCCAGCTCCCAGGAAAGCGAGTTGAGGAAACGAGCTCAGGGGCACTGTAATTCACAAACCTGCAGAGTTATAAATGACAGCTATCATCCAAAAATATACTGAAGTAACGCTGCCAAGACGACTTGAAAGCGGGGCAGAATTGCAGGAAACCGATTTCAGGAGGTAGACTGGAATTGCATTTAAAGCATAGGAAAAGAGGCAGAACGTCCACAATGATGCACTTGGCCAAAAAGGGCGTATGCGTTTTTTCCTGAATATATTCAGGAAAAAACGCATACGCCCTTTTTGGCCAACCAAGCAAGCTTGCAAAGGAAATCTGCACTACAATGAAGTCTCACTTCCCCACGGTCAAAAGGGCCATCTGAAAAAAGTGTAAAATCCAGAAAGGCAGGACAGGCCATGGAGAACTGGGAGCCTTGTTATGCCGATGGGCGGGATGTAAATTGCCAACAGCCACTCTGGAGAAGTGTATGGTGTTTCCTGAAACATCTAAAAAACAAAGCAACAGAGCCTAGGGCACTTCCACTTATGGTCCTATAGCTTAGGGAAATGAAAATCAAAAAGACACAGCCACCCCAAAGTTTGGGACGGCTCTGTCTACAAGAACCTCGTTTACGGTACAAGTTCAATATCGCAGAAAGTGAAAAATGGATAAAGAAGTTGTGGTACTTACGTACAATGCTATATCACTCAGCAATGACATCTATGTCATCAGGACCGTAGCATCATAATGAGTGCATTCAGGTATGATGATTCTAACTGAAATAAGTCACACAGAAAAAGAAACATCATAAGATGTCACTAATACACGGAATGTAAACTTGGCTACACAGGAACTGGATTACAAAACAGAACAGGGTCTCAAATGTAGAAAACCAACTTATGCTTGCTTAAGGGGATAGGTGAGTTGTGGTGCTGCATAAAACCAGAGATTGAAATGAGCACAGATAAAGTTCCTTAAGCCAAATATGGAATAGACAAGAGCTACTCCTTGCTCAACGAAATGGACTCAACACCCCATATTAAACGCCTAAGAATGTACCTGACTAGTAAGTATCTTAAAACCTATGGATTGTTATGTCTCTGAAAGAGAATCAAGCGTGTGTACAGGGGCATAAACGCAGCAGTGATAAAATTGGAGAGGTTCGGTGAGCAAATGAAGACCCTTTGAAGTCATATTGCATGGTACTCATTCCACGGGTCTCAACTCTCCAGGTTTAAGGATTCTTCCTTCAGCTAAAACATGCATGTGGAACCCAGAGTATGATCAACCGTGTGATCGGGAGACGTGTTCAAATATGTCTCAGTTCTCGTCCGCTGGTAATCGGGTGCAACATTTCAGACGCTTTACTAACACTCTCCCGACTTGGAGAGTCAGTGCCTTTAACCTCCTGTTTGGCCCAGTTTGCAATTTCTGCGGAAGATGAACAGGAATAGGGAGAACCAATGAGAGACTAGCTGGAGGTGTCTGGACGGGCAAATTTAACTCTCATTTCCCACCAGGAAGACGAATTAACCAAAGGCTCAGCGTGCCGTGCCGGAACCAGATTAGGGCCTGAAGCAATCCTGCGGTGTTGCGGCCAGCTCCCAGGAAAGCGAGTTGAGGAAAGGAGCTCAGGGGCACTGTAATTCACAAACCTGCAGAGTTATAAATGACAGCTATCGTCCAAAAATATACTGAAGTAAGGCTGCCAAGAGGACTTGAAAGCGGAGCAGAATTGCAGGAAACCGATTTCAGGAGGTAGACTGGAATTGCATGTAAAACATAGGAAACGAGGCAGAACGTCCACAATGATGCACTTGGCCAAAAAGGGCGTATGCGTTTTTTCCTGAATATATTCAAGAAAAAACGCATACGCCCTTTTTGGCCAACCAAGCAAGCTTGCAAAGGAAATCTGCACTACAATGAAGTCTCACTTCCCCCCGGTCAAAAAGGCCATCTGAAAAAAGTGTAAAATCCAGAAAGGCAGGACAGGCCATGGAGAACTGGGAGCCTTGTTATGCTGATGGGCGGGATGTAAATTGCCAACAGCCACTCCGGAGAAGTGTATGGTGTTTCCTGGAACATCTAAAAAACAAAGCAACAGAGCCTAGGGCACTTCCACGTATGGTCCTATAGCCTAGGGAAATTAAATCAAAAAGACAGAGGCACTCCAAAATTTGGGACGGCTCTGTTTACAAGAACCTCGTTTACGGTACAAGTTCAATATCGCAGAAAGTGAAAAATGGATGAAGAAGTTGTGGTACTTACGTACAATGCAATATCACTCAGCAATGACATCTATGTCATCAGGCCCGCAGCAGAATAATGAGTGGATTCAGGTATGATGATTGTAACTGAAATAAGTCACACAGAAAAAGAAACATCATAAGATATCACTAATACACGGAATGTAAACTTGGCTACACAGGAACTGGATTACAAAACAGAACAGGGTCTCAAATTTAGAAAACCAACTTATGCTTGCTTAAGGGGAAAGGTGAGTTGGGGTGCTGCATAAAACGAGAGATTGAAATGAGCACAGATAAGTTTCCTTAAGCCAAATACGTAATAGACAAGAGCTACTCCTTGCTCAATGAAATGGACTCAACACCCCATATTAAACGCCTAAGAATGTACCTGACTAGTAAGTATCTTAAAACCTATGGATTGCTATGTCTCCGAAAGAGAATCAAGCGTGTGTACAGGGGCATAAACTCAGCAGGGATAGGATTGGAGAGGTTTGGTGAGCAAATGAAGACCCTTTGAAGTCATATTGCATGGTATCCATTCCACGGGTCTCAACTCTCCAGGTTTAAGGGATTCTTCCTTCAGCTAAAACATGCATGTGGAACCCAGAGTATGATCAACCGTGTGATCGGGAGACGTGTTCAAATATGTCTCCGTTCTCGTCCCCTGGTACTCGGGTGCAACATTCCAGACGCTTTACTAACACTCTCCCAACTGGGAGAGTCAGTGCCTTTAACCTCCTGTTTGGCCCAGTTTGCAATTTCTGCGGAAGATGAACAGGAATAGGGAGAACCAATGAGAGACTAGCTGGAGGTGTCTGGACGGGCAAATTTAACTCTCATTTCCCACCAGGAAGAGGAATTAACCAAAGGCTCAGCGTGCCGTGCCGATACCAGATTAGGGCCTGAAGCAATCCTGCGGTGTTGCGGCCAGCTCACAGGAAAGCGAGTTGAGGAAAGGAGCTCAGGGGCACTGTAATTCACAAACCTGCAGAGTTATAAATGACAGCTATCGTCCAAAAATATACTGAAGTAAGGCTGCCAAGAGGACTTGAAAGCGGGGCAGAATTGCAGGAAACCGATTTCAGGAGGTAGACTGGAATTGCATTTAAAGCATAGGAAAAGAGGCAGAACGTCCACAATGATGCACTTGGCCAAAAAGGGCGTATGCGTTTTTTCCTGAATATATTCAGGAAAAAACGCATACGCCCTTTTTGGCCAACCAAGCAAGCTTGCAAAGGAAGTCTGCACTACAATAAGTCTCAATTCCCCCCAGTCAAAAGGGCCATCTGAAAAAAGTGTAAAATCCAGAAAGGCAGGACAGGCCATGGAGAACTGGGAGCCTTGTTATGCTGATGGGCGGGATGTAAATTGCCAACAGCCACTCGGGAGAAGTGTATGGTGTTTCCTGAAACATCTAAAAAACAAAGCAACAGAGCCTAGGGCACTTCCACTTATGGTCCTATAGCTTAGGGAAATGAAAATCAAAAAGACACAGCCACCCCAAAGTTTGGGACGGCTCTGTTTACAAGAACCTCGTTTACGGTACAAGTGCAATATCGCAGAAAGTGAAAAATGGATGAAGAAGTTGTGGTACTTACGTACAATACAATATCACTCAGCAATGACATCTATGTCATCAGGCCCGTAGCAGCATAATGAGTGCATTCAGGTATGATGATTCTAACTGAAATAAGTCACACAGAAAAAGAAACATCATAAGATATCACTAATACACGGAATGTAAACTTGGCTACACAGGAACTGGATTACAAAACAGAACAGGGTCTCAAATTTAGAAAACCAACATATGCTTGCTTAAGGGGAAAGGTGAGTTGGGGTGCTGCATAAAACCAGAGATTGAAATGAGCACAGATAAAGTTCCTTAAGCCAAATATGGAATAGACAAGAGCTACTCCTTGCTCAACGAAATGGACTCAACACCCCATATTAAACGCCTAAGAATGTACCTGACTAGTAAGTATCTTAAAACCTATGGATTGCTATGTCTCCGAAAGAGAATCAAGCGTGTGTACAGGGGCATAAACGCAGCAGTGATAGGATTGGAGAGGTTCGGTGAGCAAATGAAGACCCTTTGAAGTCATATTGCATGGTACCCATTCCACGGGTCTCAACTCTCCAGGTTTAAGGGATTCTTCCTTCAGCTAAAACATGCATGTGGAACCCAGAGTATGATCAACCGTGTGATCGGGAGACGTGTTCAAATATGTCTCCGTTCTCGTCCCCTGGTACTCGGGTGCAACATTCCAGACGCTTTACTAACACTCTCCCGACTTGGAGAGTCAGTGCCTTTAACCTCCTGTTTGGCCCAGTTTGCAATTTCTGCGGAAGATGAACAGGAATAGGGAGAACCAATGAGAGACTAGCTGGAGGTGTCTGGACGGGCAAATTTAACTCTCATTTCCCACCAGGAAGAGGAATTAACCAAAGGCTCAGCGTGCCGTGCCGGAACCAGATTAGGGCCTGAAGCAATCCTGCGGTGTTGCGGCCAGCTCACAAGAAAGCGAGTTGAAGAAAGGAGCTCAGGGGCACTGTAATTCACAAACCTGCAGAGTTATAAATGACAGCTATCGTCCAAAAATATACTGAAGTAAGGCTGCCAAGAGGACTTGAAAGCGGGGCAGAATTGCAGGAAACCGATTTCAGGAGGTAGACTGGAATTGCATTTAAAGCATAGGAAAAGAGGCAGAACGTCCACAATGATGCACTTGGCCAAAAAGGGCGTATGCGTTTTTTCCTGAATATATTCAGGAAAAAACGCATACGCCCTTTTTGGCCAACCAAGCAAGCTTGCAAAGGAAATCTGCACTACAATAAGTCTCACTTCCCCCCGGTCAAAAGGGCCATCTGAAAAAACTGTAAAATCCAGAAAGGCAGGACAGGCCATGGAGAACTGGGAGCCTTGTTATGCTGATGGACGGGATGTAAATTGCCAACAGCCACTCCGGAAAAGTGTATGGTGTTTCCTGAAACATCTAAAAAACAAAGCAACAGAGCCTAGGGCACTTCCACTTATGTTCCTATAGCTTAGGGCAATGAAAATCAAAAAGGCACAGCCACCCCAAAGTTTGGGATGGCTCTGTTTAAAAGAACCTCGTTTACGGTACAAGTTCAATATCGCAGAAAGTGAAAAATGGATGAAGAAGTTGTGGTACTTACGTACAATGCAATATCACTCAGCAATGACATCTATGTCATCAGGCCCGTAGCAGCATAATGAGTGGATTCAGGTATGATGATTCTAACTGAAAGAAGTCACACAGAAAAAGAAACATCATAAGATATCACTATTACACGGAAAGTAAACTTGGCTACAGAGGAATTGGATTACAAACAGAACAGGGTCTCAAATGTAGAAAACCAACTTATGCTTGCTTAAGGAGAAAGGTGAGTTGGGGTGCTGCATAAAACCAGAGATTGAAATGAGCACAGATAAAGTTCCTTAAGCCAAATATGGAATAGACAAGAGCTACTCCTTGCTCAACGAAATGGACTCAACACCCCATATTAAACGCCTAAGAATGTACCTGACTAGTAAGTATCTTAAAACCTATGGATTGCTATGTCTCCGAAAGAGAATCAAGCGTGTGTACAGGGGCATAAACGCAGCAGTGATAGGATTGGAGAGGTTCGGTGAGCAAATGAAGACCCTTTGAAGTCATATTGCATGGTACCCATTCCACGGGTCTCAACTCTCCAGGTTTAAGGGATTCTTCCTTCAGCTAAAACATGCATGTGGAACCCAGAGTATGATCAACCGTGTGATCGGGAGACGTGTTCAAATATGTCTCCGTTCTCGTCCCCTGGTACTCGGGTGCAACATTCCAGACGCTTTACTAACACTCTCCCGACTTGGAGAGTCAGTGCCTTTAACCTCCTGTTTGGCCCAGTTTGCAATTTCTGCGGAAGATGAACAGGAATAGGGAGAACCAATGAGAGACTAGCTGGAGGTGTCTGGACGGGCAAATTTAACTCTCATTTCCCACCAGGAAGAGGAATTAACCAAAGGCTCAGCGTGCCGTGCCGGAACCAGATTAGGGCCTGAAGCAATCCTGCGGTGTTGCGGCCAGCTCACAAGAAAGCGAGTTGAAGAAAGGAGCTCAGGGGCACTGTAATTCACAAACCTGCAGAGTTATAAATGACAGCTATCGTCCAAAAATATACTGAAGTAAGGCTGCCAAGAGGACTTGAAAGCGGGGCAGAATTGCAGGAAACCGATTTCAGGAGGTAGACTGGAATTGCATGTAAAACATAGGAAACGAGGCAGAACGTCCACAATGATGCACTTGGCCAAAAAGGGCGTATGCGTTTTTTCCTGAATATATTCAGGAAAAAACGCATACGCCCTTTTTGGCCAACCAAGCAAGCTTGCAAAGGAAATCTGCACTACAATGAAGTCTCACTGCCCCCCGGTCAAAAGGGCCATCTGAAAAAAGTGTAAAATCCAGAAAGGCAGGACAGGCCATGGAGAACTGGGAGCCTTGTTATGCTGATGGGCGGGATGTAAATTGCCAACAGCCACTCTGGAGAAGTGTATGGTGTTTCCTGAAACATCTAAAAAACAAAGCAACAGAGCCTAGGGCACTTCCACTTATGGACCTATAGCCTAGGGAAATTAAAATCAAAAAGACAGAGGCACCCCAATGTTTGGGACAGCTCTGTTTACAAGAACCTCGTTTACGGTACAAGTTCAATATCGCAGAAAGTGAAAAATGGATGAAGAAGTTGTGGTACTTCCGTACAATGCAATATCACTCAGCAATGACATCTATGTCATCAGGCCTGCAGCAGCATAATGAGTGGATTCAGGTATGATGATTCTAACTTAAATAAGTCACACAGAAAAAGAAACATCATAAGATATCACTAATACACAGAATGTAAACTTGGCTACACAGGAACTGGATTACAAAACAGAACAGGGTCTCAAATGTAGAAAACCAACTTATGCTTGCTTAAGGGGAAAGGTGAGTTGGGGTGCTGCATAAAACCAGAGATTGAAATGAGCACAGATAAAGTTCCTTAAGCCAAATATGGAATAGACAAGAGCTACTCCTTGCTCAACGAAATGGACTCAACACCCCATATTAAACGCCTAAGAATGTACCTGACTAGTAAGTATCTTAAAACCTATGGATTGCTATGTCTCCGAAAGAGAATCAAGCGTGTGTACAGGGGCATAAACGCAGCAGTGATAGGATTGGAGAGGTTCGGTGAGCAAATGAAGACCCTTTGAAGTCATATTGCATGGTACCCATTCCACGGGTCTCAACTCTCCAGGTTTAAGGGATTCTTCCTTCAGCTAAATCATGCATGTGGAACCCAGAGTATGATCAACCGTGTGATCGGGAGACCTCTTCAAATATGTCTCCATTCTCGTCCCCTGGTACTCGGGTGCAACATTCCAGACGCTTTACTAAAACTCTCCCGACTTGGAGAGTCAGTGCCTTTAACCTCCTGTTTGGCCCAGTTTGCAATTTCTGCGGAAGATGAACAGGAATAGGGAGAACCAATGAGAGACTAGCTGGAGGTGTCTGGACGGGCAAATTTAACTCTCATTTCCCACCAGGAAGAGGAATTAACCAAAGGCTCAGAGTGCCGTGCCGGAACCAGATTAGGGCCTGAAGCAATCCTGCGGTGTTGCGGCCAGCTCACAAGAAAGCGAGTTGAAGAAAGGAGCTCAGGGGCACTGTAATTCACAAACCTGCAGAGTTATAAATGACAGCTATCGTCCAAAAATATACTGAAGTAAGGCTGCCAAGAGGACTTGAAAGCGGGGCAGAATTGCAGGAAACCGATTTCAGGAGGTAGACTGGAATTGCATTTAAAGCATAGGAAAAGAGGCAGAACGTCCACAATGATGCACTTGGCCAAAAAGGGCGTATGCGTTTTTTCCTGAATATATTCAGGAAAAAACGCATACGCCCTTTTTGGCCAACCAAGCAAGCTTGCAAAGGAAGTCTGCACTACAATAAGTCTCAATTCCCCCCGGTCAAAAGGGCCATCTGAAAAAAGTGTAAAATCCAGAAAGGCAGGACAGGCCATGGAGAACTGGGAGCCTTGTTATGCTGATGGGCGGGATGTAAATTGCCAACAGCCACTCGGGAGAAGTGTATGGTGTTTCCTGAAACATCTACAAAACAAAGCAACAGAGCCTAGGGCACTTCCACTTATGGTCCTATAGCTTAGGGAAATGAAAATCAAAAAGACACAGCCACCCCAAAGTTTGGGACGGCTCTGTTTACAAGAACCTCGTTTACGGTACAAGTTCAATATCGCAGAAAGTGAAAAATGGATGAAGAAGTTGTGGTACTTACGTACAATGCAATATCACTCAGCAATGACATCTATGTCATCAGGCCCGTAGCAGCATAATGAGTGGATTCAGGTATGATGATTCTAACTGAAAGAAGTCACACAGAAAAAGAAACATCATAAGATATCACTAATACACGGAAAGTAAACTTGGCTACACAGGAATTGGATTACAAACAGAACAGGGTCTCAAATTTAGAAAACCAACTTATGCTTGCTTAAGGAGAAAGGTGAGTTGGGGTGCTGCATAAAACCAGAGATTGAAATGAGCACAGATAAAGTTCCTTAAGCCAAATATGGAATAGACAAGAGCTACTCCTTGCTCAACGAAATGGACTCAACACCCCATATTAAATGCCTAAGAATGTACCTGACTAGTAAGTATCTTAAAACCTATGGATTGCTATGTCTCCGAAAGAGAATCAAGCGTGTGTACAGGGGCATAAACGCAGCAGTGATAGGATTGGAGAGGTTCGCTGAGCAAATGAGGACCCTTTGAAGTCATATTGCATGGTACCCATTCCACGGGTCTCAACTCTCCAGGTTTAAGGGATTCTTCCTTCAGCTAAAACATGCATGTGGAACCCAGAGTATGATCAACCGTGTGATCGGGAGACGTGTTCAAATATGTCTCCGTTCTCGTCCCCTGGTACTCGGGTGCAACATTCCAGACGCTTTACTAACACTCTCCCGACTTGGAGAGTCAGTGCCTTTAACCTCCTGTTTGGCCCAGTTTGCAATTTCTGCGGAAGATGAACAGGAATAGGGAGAACCAATGAGAGACTAGCTGGAGGTGTCTGGACGGACAAATTTAACTCTCATTTCCCACCAGGAAGAGGAATTAAGCAAAGGCTCAGCATGCCGTGCCGGAACCAGATTAGGGCCTGAAGCAATCCTGCGGTGTTGCGGCCAGCTCACAAGAAAGCGAGTTGAAGAAAGGAGCTCAGGGGCACTGTAATTCACAAACCTGCAGAGTTATAAATGACAGCTATCGTCCAAAAATATACTGAAGTAACGCTGCCAAGAGGACTTGAAAGCGGGGCAGAATTGCAGGAAACCGATTTCAGGAGGTAGACTGGAATTGCATTTAAAGCATAGGAAAAGAGGCAGAACGTCCACAATGATGCACTTGGCCAAAAAGGGCGTATGCGTTTTTTCCTGAATATATTCAGGAAAAAACGCATACGCCCTTTTTGGCCAACCAAGCAAGCTTGCAAAGGAAATCTGCACTACAATAAGTCTCACTTCCCCCCGGTCAAAAGGGCCATCTGAAAAAAGTGTAAAATCCAGAAAGGCAGGACAGGCCATGGAGAACTGGGAGCCTTGTTATGCTGATGGGCGGGATGTAAATTGCCAACAGCCACTCCGGAAAAGTGTATGGTGTTTCCTGAAACATCTAAAAAACAAAGTAACAGAGCCTAGGGCACTTCCACTTATGTTCCTATAGCTTAGGGCAATGAAAATCAAAAAGACACAGCCACCCCAAAGTTTGGGATGGCTCTGTTTAAAAGAACCTCGTTTATGGTACAAGTTCAATATCGCAGAAAGTGAAAAATGGATGAAGAAGTTGTGGTACTTACGTACAATGCAATATCACTCAGCAATGACATCTATGTCATCAGGCCCGTAGCAGCATAATGAGTGGATTCAGGTATGATGATTCTAACTGAAAGAAGTCACACAGAAAAAGAAACAGCATAAGATATCACTATTACACGGAAAGTAAACTTGGCTACACAGGAATTGGATTACAAACAGAACAGGGTCTCAAATGTAGAAAACCAACTTATGCTTGCTTAAGGAGAAAGGTGAGTTGGGGTGCTGCATAAAACCAGAGATTGAAATGAGCACAGATAAAGTTCCTTAAGCCAAATATGGAATAGACAAGAGCTACTCCTTGCTCAACGAAATGGACTCAACACCCCATATTAAACGCCTAAGAATGTACCTGACTAGTAAGTATCTTAAAACCTATGGATTGCTATGTCTCCGAAAGAGAATCAAGCGTGTGTACAGGGGCATAAACGCAGCAGTGATAGGATTGGAGAGGTTCGGTGAGCAAATGAAGACCCTTTGAAGTCATATTGCATGGTACCCATTCCACGGGTCTCAACTCTCCAGGTTTAAGGGATTCTTCCTTCAGCTAAAACATGCATGTGGAACCCAGAGTATGATCAACCGTGTGATCGGGAGACGTGTTCAAATATGTCTCCGTTCTCGTCCCCTGGTACTCGGGTGCAACATTCCAGACGCTTTACTAACACTCTCCCGACTTGGAGAGTCAGTGCCTTTAACCTCCTGTTTGGCCCAGTTTGCAATTTCTGCGGAAGATGAACAGGAATAGGGAGAACCAATGAGAGACTAGCTGGAGGTGTCTGGACGGGCAAATTTAACTCTCATTTCCCACCAGGAAGAGGAATTAACCAAAGGCTCAGCGTGCCGTGCCGGAACCAGATTAGGGCCTGAAGCAATCCTGCGGTGTTGCGGCCAGCTCACAAGAAAGCGAGTTGAAGAAAGGAGCTCAGGGGCACTGTAATTCACAAACCTGCAGAGTTATAAATGACAGCTATCGTCCAATAATATACTGAAGTAACGCTGCCAAGAGGACTTGAAAGCGGGGCAGAATTGCAGGAAACCGATTTCAGGAGGTAGACTGGAATTGCATTTAAAGCATAGGAAAAGAGGCAGAACGTCCACAATGATGCACTTGGCCAAAAAGGGCGTATGCGTTTTTTCCTGAATATATTAAGGAAAAAACGCATACGCCCTTTTTGGCCAACCAAGCAAGCTTGCAAAGGAAATCTGCACTACAATAAGTCTCACTTCCCCCCGGTCAAAAGGGCCATCTGAAAAAAGTGTAAAATCCAGAAAGGCAGAACAGGCCATGGAGAACTGGGAGCCTTGTTATGCTGATGGGCGGGATGTAAATTGCCAACAGCCACTCGGGAGAAGTGTATGGTGTTTCCTGAAACATCTAAAAAACAAAGCAACAGAGCCTAGGGCACTTCCACTTATGGTCCTATAGCTTAGGGAAATGAAAATCAAAAAGACACAGCCACCCCAAAGTTTGGGACGGCTCTGTTTACAAGAACCTCGTTTACGGTACAAGTGCAATATCGCAGAAAGTGAAAAATGGATGAAGAAGTTGTGGTACTTACGTACAATACAATATCACTCAGCAATGACATCTATGTCATCAGGCCCGTAGCAGCATAATGAGTGCATTCAGGTATGATGATTCTAACTGAAAGAAGTCACACAGAAAAAGAAACATCATAAGATATCACTATTACACGGAAAGTAAACTTGGCTACACAGGAATTGGATTACAAACAGAACAGGGTCTCAAATGTAGAAAACCAACTTATGCTTGCTTAAGGAGAAAGGTGAGTTGGGGTGCTGCATAAAACCAGAGATTGAAATGAGCACAGATAAAGTTCCTTAAGCCAAATATGGAATAGACAAGAGCTACTCCTTGCTCAACGAAATGGACTCAACACCCCATATTAAACGCCTAAGAATGTACCTGACTAGTAAGTATCTTAAAACCTATGGATTGCTATGTCTCCGAAAGAGAATCAAGCGTGTGTACAGGGGCATAAACGCAGCAGTGATAGGATTGGAGAGGTTCGGTGAGCAAATGAAGACCGTTTGAAGTCATATTGCATGGTACCCAGTCCACGGGTCTCAACTCTCCAGGTTTAAGGGATTCTTCCTTCAGCTAAAACATGCATGTGGAACCCAGAGTATGATCAACCGTGTGATCGGGAGACGTCTTCAAATATGTCTCCATTCTCGTCCCCTGGTATTCGGGTGCAACATTCCAGACGCTTTACTAACACTCTCCCGACTTGGAGAGTCAGTGCCTTTAACCTCCTGTTTGGCCCAGTTTGCAATTTCTGCGGAAGATGAACAGGAATAGGGAGAACCAATGAGAGACTAGCTGGAGGTGTCTGGACGGGCAAATTTAACTCTCATTTCCCACCAGGAAGAGGAATTAAGCAAAGGCTCAGAGTTCCGTGCTGGAACCAGATTAGGGCCTGAAGCAATCCTGCGGTGTTGCGGCCAGCTCACAAGAAAGCGAGTTGAAGAAAGGAGCTCAGGGGCACTGTAATTCACAAACCTGCAGAGTTATAAATGACAGCTATCGTCCAAAAATATACTGAAGTAAGGCTGCCAAGAGGACTTGAAAGCGGGGCAGAATTGCAGGAAACCGATTTCAGGAGGTAGACTGGAATTGCATTTAAAGCATAGGAAAAGAGGCAGAACGTCCACAATGATGCACTTGGCCAAAAAGGGCGTATGCGTTTTTTCCTGAATATATTCAGGAAAAAACGCATACGCCCTTTTTGGCCAACCAAGCAAGCTTGCAAAGGAAATCTGCACTACAATGAAGTCTCACTTCCCCCCGGTCAAAAGGGCCATCTGAAAAAAGTGTAAAATCCAGAAAGGCAGGACAGGCCATGGAGAACTGGGAGCCTTGTTATGCTGATGGGCGGGATGTAAATTGCCAACAGCCACTCGGGAGAAGTGTATGGTGTTTCCTGAAACATCTAAAAAACAAAGCAACAGAGCCTAGGGTACTTCCACTTATGGTCCTATAGCTTAGGGAAATGAAAATCAAAAAGACAGAGGCACCCCAAAGTTTGGGACGGCTCTGTTTACAAGAACCTCGTTTACGGTACAAGTTCAATATCGCAGAAAGTGAAAAATGGATGAAGAAGTTGTGGTACTTACGTACAATACAATATCACTCAGCAATGACATCTATGTCATCAGGCCCGTAGCAGCACTATGAGTGCATTCAGGTGTGATGATTCTAACGGAAATAAGTCACACAGAAAAAGAAACATCATAAGATATCACTAATACACGGAATGTAAACTTGGCTACACAGGAACTGGATTACAAAACAGAACAGGGTCTCAAATTTAGAAAACCAACATATGCTTGCCTAAGGAGAAAGGTGAGTTGGGGTGCTGCATAAAACCAGAGATTGAAATGAGCACAGATAAAGTTCCTTAAGCCAAATATGGAATAGACAAGAGCTACTCCTTGCTCAACGAAATGGACTCAACACCCCATATTAAATGCCTAAGAATGTACCTGACTAGTAAGTATCTTAAAACCTATGGATTGCTATGTCTCCGAAAGAGAATCAAGCGTGTGTACAGGGGCATAAACGCAGCAGTGATAGGATTGGAGAGGTTCGCTGAGCAAATGAGGACCCTTTGAAGTCATATTGCATGGTACCCATTCCACGGGTCTCAACTCTCCAGGTTTAAGGGATTCTTCCTTCAGCTAAAACATGCATGTGGAACCCAGAGTATGATCAACCGTGTGATCGGGAGACGTGTTCAAATATGTCTCCGTTCTCGTCCCCTGGTACTCGGGTGCAACATTCCAGACGCTTTACTAACACTCTCCCGACTTGGAGAGTCAGTGCCTTTAACCTCCTGTTTGGCCCAGTTTGCAATTTCTGCGGAAGATGAACAGGAATAGGGAGAACCAATGAGAGACTAGCTGGAGGTGTCTGGACGGGCAAATTTAACTCTCATTTCCCACCAGGAAGAGGAATTAACCAAAGGCTCAGCGTGCCGTGCCGGAACCAGATTAGGGCCTGAAGCAATCCTGCGGTGTTGCAGCCAGCTCACAAGAAAGCGAGTTGAAGAAAGGAGCTCAGGGGCACTGTCATTCACAAACCTGCAGAGTTATAAATGACAGCTATCGTCCAAAAATATACTGAAGTAAGGCTGCCAAGAGGACTTGAAAGCGGGGCAGAATTGCAGGAAACCGATTTCAGGAGGTAGACTGGAATTGCATTTAAAGCATAGGAAAAGAGGCAGAACGTCCACAATGATGCACTTGGCCAAAAAGGGCGTATGCGTTTTTTCCTGAATATATTCAGGAAAAAACGCATACGCCCTTTTTGGCCAACCAAGCAGGCTTGCAAAGGAAATCTGCACTACAATAAGTCTCACTTCCCCCCGGTCAAAAGGGCCATCTGAAAAAAGTGTAAAATCCAGAAAGGCAGGACAGGCCATGGAGAACTGGGAGCCTTGTTATGCTGCTGGGCGGGATGTAAATTGCCAACAGCCACTCTGGAGAAGTGTATGGTGTTTCCTGAAACATCTAAAAAACAAAGCAACAGAGCCTAGGGCACTTCCACTTATGGTCCTATAGCCTAGGGAAATTAAAATCAAAAAGACAGAGGCACCCCAAAGTTTGGGACGGCTCTGTTTACAAGAACCTCGTTTACGGTACAAGTTCAATATCGCAGAAAGTGAAAAATGGATTAAGAAGTTGTGGTACTTCCGTACAATGCAATATCACTCAGCAATGACATCTATGTCATCAGGCCCGCAGCAGCATAATGAGTGGATTCAGGTATGATGATTCTAACTTAAATAAGTCACACAGAAAAAGAAACATCATAAGATATCACTAATACACAGAATGTAAACTTGGCTACACAGGAACTGGATTACAAAACAGAACAGGGTCTCAAATGTAGAAAACCAACTTATGCTTGCTTAAGGGGAAAGGTGAGTTGGGGTGCTGCATAAAACCAGAGATTGAAATGAGCACAGTTAAGTTTCCTTAAGCCAAATACGTAATAGACAAGAGCTACTCCTTGCTCAATGAAATGGACTCACCACCCCATATTAAACGCCTAAGTATGTACCTGACTAGTAAGTATCTTAAAACCTATGGATTGCTATGTCTCCGAAAGAGAATCAAGCGTGTGTACAGGGGCATAAACTCAGCAGTGATAGGATTGGAGAGGTTTGGTGAGCAAATGAAGACCCTTTGAAGTCATATTGCATGGTATCCATTCCACGGGTCTCAACTCTCCAGGTTTAAGGGATTCTTCCTTCAGCTAAAACATGCATGTGGAACCCAGAGTATGATCAACCGTGTGATCGGGAGACGTGTTCAAATATGTCTCCGTTCTCGTCCCCTGGTACTCGGGTGCAACATTCCAGACGCTTTACTAACACTCTCCCAACTTGGAGAGTCAGTGCCTTTAACCTCCTGTTTGGCCCAGTTTGCAATTTCTGCGGAAGATGAACAGGAATAGGGAGAACCAATGAGAGACTAGCTGGAGGTGTCTGGACGGGCAAATTTAACTCTCATTTCCCACCAGGAAGAGGAATTAACCAAAGGCTCAGCGTGCCGTGCCGATACCAGATTAGGGCCTGAAGCAATCCTGCGGTGTTGCGGCCAGCTCCCAGGAAAGCGAGTTGAGGAAAGGAGCTCAGGGGCACTGTAATTCACAAACCTGCAGAGTTATAAATGACAGCTATCATCCAAAAATATACTGAAGTAACGCTGCCAAGACGACTTGAAAGCGGGGCAGAATTGCAGGAAACCGATTTCAGGAGGTAGACTGGAATTGCATTTAAAGCATAGGAAAAGAGGCAGAACGTCCACAATGATGCACTTGGCCAAAAAGGGCGTATGCGTTTTTTCCTGAATATATTCAGGAAAAAACGCATACGCCCTTTTTGGCCAACCAAGCAAGCTTGCAAAGGAAATCTGCACTACAATGAAGTCTCACTTCCCCACGGTCAAAAGGGCCATCTGAAAAAAGTGTAAAATCCAGAAAGGCAGGACAGGCCATGGAGAACTGGGAGCCTTGTTATGCCGATGGGCGGGATGTAAATTGCCAACAGCCACTCTGGAGAAGTGTATGGTGTTTCCTGAAACATCTAAAAAACAAAGCAACAGAGCCTAGGGCACTTCCACTTATGGTCCTATAGCTTAGGGAAATGAAAATCAAAAAGACACAGCCACCCCAAAGTTTGGGACGGCTCTGTTTACAAGAACCTCGTTTACGGTACAAGTTCAATATCGCAGAAAGTGAAAAATGGATAAAGAAGTTGTGGTACTTACGTACAATGCTATATCACTCAGCAATGACATCTATGTCATCAGGACCGTAGCAGCATAATGAGTGCATTCAGGTATGATGATTCTAACTGAAATAAGTCACACAGAAAAAGAAACATCATAAGATATCACTAATACACGGAATGTAAACTTGGCTACACAGGAACTGGATTACAAAACAGAACAGGGTCTCAAATGTAGAAAACCAACTTATGCTTGCTTAAGGGGATAGGTGAGTTGGGGTGCTGCATAAAACCAGAGATTGAAATGAGCACAGATAAAGTTCCTTAAGCCAAATATGGAATAGACAAGAGCTACTCCTTGCTCAACGAAATGGACTCAACACCCCATATTAAACGCCTAAGAATGTACCTGACTAGTAAGTATCTTAAAACCTATGGATTGTTATGTCTCTGAAAGAGAATCAAGCGTGTGTACAGGGGCATAAACGCAGCAGTGATAAAATTGGAGAGGTTCGGTGAGGAAATGAAGACCCTTTGAAGTCATATTGCATGGTACTCATTCCACGGGTCTCAACTCTCCAGGTTTAAGGGATTCTTCCTTCAGCTAAAACATGCATGTGGAACCCAGAGTATGATCAACCGTGTGATCGGGAGACGTGTTCAAATATGTCTCAGTTCTCGTCCGCTGGTAATCGGGTGCAACATTTCAGACGCTTTACTAACACTCTCCCGACTTGGAGAGTCAGTGCCTTTAACCTCCTGTTTGGCCCAGTTTGCAATTTCTGCGGAAGATGAACAGGAATAGGGAGAACCAATGAGAGACTAGCTGGAGGTGTCTGGACGGGCAAATTTAACTCTCATTTCCCACCAGGAAGACGAATTAACCAAAGGCTCAGCGTGCCGTGCCGGAACCAGATTAGGGCCTGAAGCAATCCTGCGGTGTTGCGGCCAGCTCCCAGGAAAGCGAGTTGAGGAAAGGAGCTCAGGGGCACTGTAATTCACAAACCTGCAGAGTTATAAATGACAGCTATCGTCCAAAAATATACTGAAGTAAGGCTGCCAAGAGGACTTGAAAGCGGAGCAGAATTGCAGGAAACCGATTTCAGGAGGTAGACTGGAATTGCATGTAAAACATAGGAAACGAGGCAGAACGTCCACAATGATGCACTTGGCCAAAAAGGGCGTATGCGTTTTTTCCTGAATATATTCAAGAAAAAACGCATACGCCCTTTTTGGCCAACCAAGCAAGCTTGCAAAGGAAATCTGCACTACAATGAAGTCTCACTTCCCCCCGGTCAAAAAGGCCATCTGAAAAAAGTGTAAAATCCAGAAAGGCAGGACAGGCCATGGAGAACTGGGAGCCTTGTTATGCTGATGGGCGGGATGTAAATTGCCAACAGCCACTCCGGAGAAGTGTATGGTGTTTCCTGGAACATCTAAAAAACAAAGCAACAGAGCCTAGGGCACTTCCACTTATGGTCCTATAGCCTAGGGAAATTAAATCAAAAAGACAGAGGCACCCCAAAATTTGGGACGGCTCTGTTTACAAGAACCTCGTTTACGGTACAAGTTCAATATCGCAGAAAGTGAAAAATGGATGAAGAAGTTGTGGTACTTACGTACAATGCAATATCACTCAGCAATGACATCTATGTCATCAGGCCCGCAGCAGAATAATGAGTGGATTCAGGTATGATGATTGTAACTGAAATAAGTCACACAGAAAAAGAAACATCATAAGATATCACTAATACACGGAATGTAAACTTGGCTACACAGGAACTGGATTACAAAACAGAACAGGGTCTCAAATTTAGAAAACCAACTTATGCTTGCTTAAGGGGAAAGGTGAGTTGGGGTGCTGCATAAAACGAGAGATTGAAATGAGCACAGATAAGTTTCCTTAAGCCAAATACGTAATAGACAAGAGCTACTCCTTGCTCAATGAAATGGACTCAACACCCCATATTAAACGCCTAAGAATGTACCTGACTAGTAAGTATCTTAAAACCTATGGATTGCTATGTCTCCGAAAGAGAATCAAGCGTGTGTACAGGGGCATAAACTCAGCAGGGATAGGATTGGAGAGGTTTGGTGAGCAAATGAAGACCCTTTGAAGTCATATTGCATGGTATCCATTCCACGGGTCTCAACTCTCCAGGTTTAAGGGATTCTTCCTTCAGCTAAAACATGCATGTGGAACCCAGAGTATGATCAACCGTGTGATCGGGAGACGTGTTCAAATATGTCTCCGTTCTCGTCCCCTGGTACTCGGGTGCAACATTCCAGACCCTTTACTAACACTCTCCCAACTGGGAGAGTCAGTGCCTTTAACCTCCTGTTTGGCCCAGTTTGCAATTTCTGCGGAAGATGAACAGGAATAGGGAGAACCAATGAGAGACTAGCTGGAGGTGTCTGGACGGGCAAATTTAACTCTCATTTCCCACCAGGAAGAGGAATTAAGCAAAGGCTCAGAGTGCCGTGCCGGAACCAGATTAGGGCCTGAAGCAATCCTGCGGTGTTGCGGCCAGCTCACAAGAAAGCGAGTTGAAGAAAGGAGCTCAGGGGCACTGTAATTCACAAACCTGCAGAGTTATAAATGACAGCTATCGTCCAAAAATATACTGAAGTAAGGCTGCCAAGAGGACTTGAAAGCGGGGCAGAATTGCAGGAAACCGATTTCAGGAGGTAGACTGGAATTGCATTTAAAGCATAGGAAAAGAGGCAGAACGTCCACAATGATGCACTTGGCCAAAAAGGGCGTATGCGTTTTTTCCTGAATATATTCAGGAAAAAACGCATACGCCCTTTTTGGCCAACCAAGCAAGCTTGCAAAGGAAGTCTGCACTACAATAAGTCTCAATTCCCCCCGGTCAAAAGGGCCATCTGAAAAAAGTGTAAAATCCAGAAAGGCAGGACAGGCCATGGAGAACTGGGAGCCTTGTTATGCTGATGGGCGGGATGTAAATTGCCAACAGCCACTCGGGAGAAGTGTATGGTGTTTCCTGAAACATCTACAAAACAAAGCAACAGAGCCTAGGGCACTTCCACTTATGGTCCTATAGCTTAGGGAAATGAAAATCAAAAAGACACAGCCACCCCAAAGTTTGGGACGGCTCTGTTTACAAGAACCTCGTTTACGGTACAAGTGCAATATCGCAGAAAGTGAAAAATGGATGAAGAAGTTGTGGTACTTACGTACAATACAATATCACTCAGCAATGACATCTATGTCATCAGGCCCGTAGCAGCATAATGAGTGCATTCAGGTATGATGATTCTAACTGAAATAAGTCACACAGAAAAAGAAACATCATAAGATATCACTAATACACGGAATGTAAACTTGGCTACACAGGAACTGGATTACAAAACAGAACAGGGTCTCAAATTTAGAAAACCAACATATGCTTGCTTAAGGGGAAAGGTGAGTTGGGGTGCTGCATAAAACCAGAGATTGAAATGAGCACAGATAAATTTCCTTAAGCCAAATATGGAATAGACAAGAGCTACTCCTTGCTCAACGAAATGGACTCAACACCCCATATTAAACGCCTAAGAATGTACCTGACTAGTAAGTATCTTAAAACCTATGGATTGCTATGTCTCCGAAAGAGAATCAAGCGTGTGTACAGGGGCATAAACGCAGCAGTGATAGGATTGGAGAGGTTCGGTGAGCAAATGAAGACCCTTTGAAGTCATATTGCATGGTACCCATTCCACGGGTCTCAACTCTCCAGGTTTAAGGGATTCTTCCTTCAGCTAAAACATGCATGTGGAACCCAGAGTATGATCAACCGTGTGATCGGGAGACGTGTTCAAATATGTCTCCGTTCTCGTCCCCTGGTACTCGGGTGCAACATTCCAGACGCTTTACTAACACTCTCCCGACTTGGAGAGTCAGTGCCTTTAACCTCCTGTTTGGCCCAGTTTGCAATTTCTGCGGAAGATGAACAGGAATAGGGAGAACCAATGAGAGACTAGCTGGAGGTGTCTGGACGGGCAAATTTAACTCTCATTTCCCACCAGGAAGAGGAATTAACCAAAGGCTCAGCGTGCCGTGCCGGAACCAGATTAGGGCCTGAAGCAATCCTGCGGTGTTGCGGCCAGCTCACAAGAAAGCGAGTTGAAGAAAGGAGCTCAGGGGCACTGTAATTCACAAACCTGCAGAGTTATAAATGACAGCTATCGTCCAAAAATATACTGAAGTAAGGCTGCCAAGAGGACTTGAAAGCGGGGCAGAATTGCAGGAAACCGATTTCAGGAGGTAGACTGGAATTGCATGTAAAACATAGGAAACGAGGCAGAACGTCCACAATGATGCACTTGGCCAAAAAGGGCGTATGCGTTTTTTCCTGAATATATTCAGGAAAAAACGCATACGCCCTTTTTGGCCAACCAAGCAAGCTTGCAAAGGAAATCTGCACTACAATGAAGTCTCACTGCCCCCCGGTCAAAAGGGCCATCTGAAAAAAGTGTAAAATCCAGAAAGGCAGGACAGGCCATGGAGAACTGGGAGCCTTGTTATGCTGATGGGCGGGATGTAAATTGCCAACAGCCACTCTGGAGAAGTGTATGGTGTTTCCTGAAACATCTAAAAAACAAAGCAACAGAGCCTAGGGCACTTCCACTTATGGACCTATAGCCTAGGGAAATTAAAATCAAAAAGACAGAGGCACCCCAATGTTTGGGACAGCTCTGTTTACAAGAACCTCGTTTACGGTACAAGTTCAATATCGCAGAAAGTGAAAAATGGATGAAGAAGTTGTGGTACTTCCGTACAATGCAATATCACTCAGCAATGACATCTATGTCATCAGGCCTGCAGCAGCATAATGAGTGGATTCAGGTATGATGATTCTAACTTAAATAAGTCACACAGAAAAAGAAACATCATAAGATATCACTAATACACAGAATGTAAACTTGGCTACACAGGAACTGGATTACAAAACAGAACAGGGTCTCAAATGTAGAAAACCAACTTATGCTTGCTTAAGGGGAAAGGTGAGTTGGGGTGCTGCATAAAACCAGAGATTGAAATGAGCACAGATAAAGTTCCTTAAGCCAAATATGGAATAGACAAGAGCTACTCCTTGCTCAACGAAATGGACTCAACACCCCATATTAAACGCCTAAGAATGTACCTGACTAGTAAGTATCTTAAAACCTATGGATTGCTATGTCTCCGAAAGAGAATCAAGCGTGTGTACAGGGGCATAAACGCAGCAGTGATAGGATTGGAGAGGTTCGGTGAGCAAATGAAGACCCTTTGAAGTCATATTGCATGGTACCCATTCCACGGGTCTCAACTCTCCAGGTTTAAGGGATTCTTCCTTCAGCTAAATCATGCATGTGGAACCCAGAGTATGATCAACCGTGTGATCGGGAGACCTCTTCAAATATGTCTCCATTCTCGTCCCCTGGTACTCGGGTGCAACATTCCAGACGCTTTACTAAAACTCTCCCGACTTGGAGAGTCAGTGCCTTTAACCTCCTGTTTGGCCCAGTTTGCAATTTCTGCGGAAGATGAACAGGAATAGGGAGAACCAATGAGAGACTAGCTGGAGGTGTCTGGACGGGCAAATTTAACTCTCATTTCCCACCAGGAAGAGGAATTAACCAAAGGCTCAGAGTGCCGTGCCGGAACCAGATTAGGGCCTGAAGCAATCCTGCGGTGTTGCGGCCAGCTCACAAGAAAGCGAGTTGAAGAAAGGAGCTCAGGGGCACTGTAATTCACAAACCTGCAGAGTTATAAATGACAGCTATCGTCCAAAAATATACTGAAGTAAGGCTGCCAAGAGGACTTGAAAGCGGGGCAGAATTGCAGGAAACCGATTTCAGGAGGTAGACTGGAATTGCATTTAAAGCATAGGAAAAGAGGCAGAACGTCCACAATGATGCACTTGGCCAAAAAGGGCGTATGCGTTTTTTCCTGAATATATTCAGGAAAAAACGCATACGCCCTTTTTGGCCAACCAAGCAAGCTTGCAAAGGAAGTCTGCACTACAATAAGTCTCAATTCCCCCCGGTCAAAAGGGCCATCTGAAAAAAGTGTAAAATCCAGAAAGGCAGGACAGGCCATGGAGAACTGGGAGCCTTGTTATGCTGATGGGCGGGATGTAAATTGCCAACAGCCACTCGGGAGAAGTGTATGGTGTTTCCTGAAACATCTACAAAACAAAGCAACAGAGCCTAGGGCACTTCCACTTATGGTCCTATAGCTTAGGGAAATGAAAATCAAAAAGACACAGCCACCCCAAAGTTTGGGACGGCTCTGTTTACAAGAACCTCGTTTACGGTACAAGTTCAATATCGCAGAAAGTGAAAAATGGATGAAGAAGTTGTGGTACTTACGTACAATGCAATATCACTCAGCAATGACATCTATGTCATCAGGCCCGTAGCAGCATAATGAGTGGATTCAGGTATGATGATTCTAACTGAAAGAAGTCACACAGAAAAAGAAACATCATAAGATATCACTATTACACGGAAAGTAAACTTGGCTACAGAGGAATTGGATTACAAACAGAACAGGGTCTCAAATGTAGAAAACCAACTTATGCTTGCTTAAGGAGAAAGGTGAGTTGGGGTGCTGCATAAAACCAGAGATTGAAATGAGCACAGATAAAGTTCCTTAAGCCAAATATGGAATAGACAAGAGCTACTCCTTGCTCAACGAAATGGACTCAACACCCCATATTAAACGCCTAAGAATGTACCTGACTAGTAAGTATCTTAAAACCTATGGATTGCTATGTCTCCGAAAGAGAATCAAGCGTGTGTACAGGGGCATAAACGCAGCAGTGATAGGATTGGAGAGGTTCGGTGAGCAAATGAAGACCCTTTGAAGTCATATTGCATGGTACCCATTCCACGGGTCTCAACTCTCCAGGTTTAAGGGATTCTTCCTTCAGCTAAAACATGCATGTGGAACCCAGAGTATGATCAACCGTGTGATCGGGAGACGTGTTCAAATATGTCTCCGTTCTCGTCCCCTGGTACTCGGGTGCAACATTCCAGACGCTTTACTAACACTCTCCCGACTTGGAGAGTCAGTGCCTTTAACCTCCTGTTTGGCCCAGTTTGCAATTTCTGCGGAAGATGAACAGGAATAGGGAGAACCAATGAGAGACTAGCTGGAGGTGTCTGGACGGGCAAATTTAACTCTCATTTCCCACCAGGAAGAGGAATTAACCAAAGGCTCAGCGTGCCGTGCCGGAACCAGATTAGGGCCTGAAGCAATCCTGCGGTGTTGCGGCCAGCTCACAAGAAAGCGAGTTGAAGAAAGGAGCTCAGGGGCACTGTAATTCACAAACCTGCAGAGTTATAAATGACAGCTATCGTCCAATAATATACTGAAGTAACGCTGCCAAGAGGACTTGAAAGCGGGGCAGAATTGCAGGAAACCGATTTCAGGAGGTAGACTGGAATTGCATTTAAAGCATAGGAAAAGAGGCAGAACGTCCACAATGATGCACTTGGCCAAAAAGGGCGTATGCGTTTTTTCCTGAATATATTAAGGAAAAAACGCATACGCCCTTTTTGGCCAACCAAGCAAGCTTGCAAAGGAAATCTGCACTACAATAAGTCTCACTTCCCCCCGGTCAAAAGGGCCATCTGAAAAAAGTGTAAAATCCAGAAAGGCAGAACAGGCCATGGAGAACTGGGAGCCTTGTTATGCTGATGGGCGGGATGTAAATTGCCAACAGCCACTCGGGAGAAGTGTATGGTGTTTCCTGAAACATCTAAAAAACAAAGCAACAGAGCCTAGGGCACTTCCACTTATGGTCCTATAGCTTAGGGAAATGAAAATCAAAAAGACACAGCCACCCCAAAGTTTGGGACGGCTCTGTTTACAAGAACCTCGTTTACGGTACAAGTGCAATATCGCAGAAAGTGAAAAATGGATGAAGAAGTTGTGGTACTTACGTACAATACAATATCACTCAGCAATGACATCTATGTCATCAGGCCCGTAGCAGCATAATGAGTGCATTCAGGTATGATGATTCTAACTGAAAGAAGTCACACAGAAAAAGAAACATCATAAGATATCACTATTACACGGAAAGTAAACTTGGCTACACAGGAATTGGATTACAAACAGAACAGGGTCTCAAATGTAGAAAACCAACTTATGCTTGCTTAAGGAGAAAGGTGAGTTGGGGTGCTGCATAAAACCAGAGATTGAAATGAGCACAGATAAAGTTCCTTAAGCCAAATATGGAATAGACAAGAGCTACTCCTTGCTCAACGAAATGGACTCAACACCCCATATTAAACGCCTAAGAATGTACCTGACTAGTAAGTATCTTAAAACCTATGGATTGCTATGTCTCCGAAAGAGAATCAAGCGTGTGTACAGGGGCATAAACGCAGCAGTGATAGGATTGGAGAGGTTCGGTGAGCAAATGAAGACCGTTTGAAGTCATATTGCATGGTACCCATTCCACGGGTCTCAACTCTCCAGGTTTAAGGGATTCTTCCTTCAGCTAAAACATGCATGTGGAACCCAGAGTATGATCAACCGTGTGATCGGGAGACGTCTTCAAATATGTCTCCATTCTCGTCCCCTGGTATTCGGGTGCAACATTCCAGACGCTTTACTAACACTCTCCCGACTTGGAGAGTCAGTGCCTTTAACCTCCTGTTTGGCCCAGTTTGCAATTTCTGCGGAAGATGAACAGGAATAGGGAGAACCAATGAGAGACTAGCTGGAGGTGTCTGGACGGGCAAATTTAACTCTCATTTCCCACCAGGAAGAGGAATTAAGCAAAGGCTCAGAGTGCCGTGCTGGAACCAGATTAGGGCCTGAAGCAATCCTGCGGTGTTGCGGCCAGCTCACAAGAAAGCGAGTTGAAGAAAGGAGCTCAGGGGCACTGTAATTCACAAACCTGCAGAGTTATAAATGACAGCTATCGTCCAAAAATATACTGAAGTAAGGCTGCCAAGAGGACTTGAAAGCGGGGCAGAATTGCAGGAAACCGATTTCAGGAGGTAGACTGGAATTGCATTTAAAGCATAGGAAAAGAGGCAGAACGTCCACAATGATGCACTTGGCCAAAAAGGGCGTATGCGTTTTTTCCTGAATATATTCAGGAAAAAACGCATACGCCCTTTTTGGCCAACCAAGCAAGCTTGCAAAGGAAATCTGCACTACAATGAAGTCTCACTTCCCCCCGGTCAAAAGGGCCATCTGAAAAAAGTGTAAAATCCAGAAAGGCAGGACAGGCCATGGAGAACTGGGAGCCTTGTTATGCTGATGGGCGGGATGTAAATTGCCAACAGCCACTCGGGAGAAGTGTATGGTGTTTCCTGAAACATCTAAAAAACAAAGCAACAGAGCCTAGGGTACTTCCACTTATGGTCCTATAGCTTAGGGAAATGAAAATCAAAAAGACAGAGGCACCCCAAAGTTTGGGACGGCTCTGTTTACAAGAACCTCGTTTACGGTACAAGTTCAATATCGCAGAAAGTGAAAAATGGATGAAGAAGTTGTGGTACTTACGTACAATACAATATCACTCAGCAATGACATCTATGTCATCAGGCCCGTAACAGCACTATGAGTGCATTCAGGTGTGATGATTCTAACGGAAATAAGTCACACAGAAAAAGAAACATCATAAGATATCACTAATACACGGAATGTAAACTTGGCTACACAGGAACTGGATTACAAAACAGAACAGGGTCTCAAATTTAGAAAACCAACATATGCTTGCCTAAGGGGAAAGGTGAGTTGGGGTGCTGCATAAAACCAGAGATTGAAATGAGCACAGATAAAGTTCCTTATGCCAAATATGGAATAGACAAGAGCTACTCCTTGCTCAACGAAATGGACTCCACACCCCATATTAAACGCCTAAGAATGTACCTGACTAGTAAGTATCGTAAAACCTATGGATTGCTTTGTCTCCGAAAGAGAATCAAGCGTGTGTACAGGGGCATAAACGCAGCAGTGATAGGATTGGAGAGGTTCGGTGAGCAAATGAAGACCCTTTGAAGTCATATTGCATGGTACCCATTCCACGGGTCTCAACTCTCCAGGTTTAAGGGATTCTTCCTTCAGCTAAAACATGCATGTGGAACCCAGAGTATGTTCAACCGTGTGATCGGGAGACGTCTTCAAATATGTCTCCGTTCTCGTCCCCTGGTACTCGGGTACAACATTCCAGACGCTTTACTAACACTCTCCCGACTTGGAGAGTCAGTGCCTTTAACCTCCTGTTTGGCCCAGTTTGCAATTTCTGCGGAAGATGAACAGGAATAGGGAGAACCAATGAGAGACTAGCTGGAGGTGTCTGGACGGGCAAATTTAACTCTCATTTCCCACCAGGAAGAGGAATTAACCAAAGGCTCAGCGTGCCGTGCCGGAACCAGATTAGGGCCTGAAGCAATCCTGCGGTGTTGCGGCCAGCTCACAAGAAAGCGAGTTGAAGAAAGGAGCTCTGGGGCACTGTCATTCACAAACCTGCAGAGTTATAAATGTCAGCTATCGTCCAAAAATATACTGAAGTAAGGCTCCCAAGAGGACTTGAAAGCGGGGCAGAATTGCAGGAAACCGATTTCAGGAGGTAGACTGGAATTGCATTTAAAGCATAGGAAAAGAGGCAGAACGTCCACAATGATGCACTTGGCCAAAAAGGGCGTATGCGTTTTTTCCTGAATATATTCAGGAAAAAACGCATACGCCCTTTTTGGCCAACCAAGCAAGCTTGCAAAGGAAATCTGCACTACAATAAGTCTCACTTCCCCCCGGTCAAAAGGGCCATCTGAAAAAAGTGTAAAATCCAGAAAGGCAGGACAGGCCATGGAGAACTGGGAGCCTTGTTATGCTGATGGGCGGGATGTAAATTGCCAACAGCCACTCCGGAAAAGTGTATGGTGTTTCCTGAAACATCTAAAAAACAAAGTAACAGAGCCTAGGGCACTTCCACTTATGTTCCTATAGCTTAGGGCAATGAAAATCAAAAAGACACAGCCACCCCAAAGTTTGGGACGGCTCTGTTTACAAGAACCTCGTTTACGGTACAAGTTCAATATCGCAGAAAGTGAAAAATGGATGAAGAAGTTGTGGTACTTACGTACAATGCAATATCACTCAGCAATGACATCTATGTCATCAGGCCCGTAGCAGCATAATGAGTGGATTCAGGTATGATGATTCTAACTGAAAGAAGTCACACAGAAAAAGAAACATCATAAGATATCACTAATACACGGAAAGTAAACTTGGCTACACAGGAATTGGATTACAAACAGAACAGGGTCTCAAATGTAGAAAACCAACTTATGCTTGCTTAAGGAGAAAGGTGAGTTGGGGTGCTGCATAAAACCAGAGATTGAAATGAGCACAGATAAAGTTCCTTAAGCCAAATATGGAATAGACAAGAGCTACTCCTTGCTCAACGAAATGGACTCAACACCCCATATTAAACGCCTAAGAATGTACCTGACTAGTAAGTATCTTAAAACCTATGGATTGCTATGTCTCCGAAAGAGAATCAAGCGTGTGTACAGGGGCATAAACGCAGCAGTGATAGGATTGGAGAGGTTCGCTGAGCAAATGAGGACCCTTTGAAGTCATATTGCATGGTACCCATTCCACGGGTCTCAACTCTCCAGGTTTAAGGGATTCTTCCTTCAGCTAAAACATGCATGTGGAACCCAGAGTATGATCAACCGTGTGATCGGGAGACGTGTTCAAATATGTCTCCATTCTCGTCCCCTGGTACTCGGGTGCAACATTCCAGACGCTTTACTAACACTCTCCCGACTTGGAGAGTCAGTGCCTTTAACCTCCTGTTTGGCCCAGTTTGCAATTTCTGCGGAAGATGAACAGGAATAGGGAAAACCAATGAGAGACTAGCTGGACGTGTCTGGACGGGCAAATTTAACTCTCATTTCCCACCAGGAAGAGGAATTAACCAAAGGTTCAGCGTGGCGTGCCGGAACCAGATTAGGGCCTGAAGCAATCCTGTGGTGTTGCGGCCAGCTCACAAGAAAGCGAGTTGAAGAAAGGAGCTCAGGGGCACTGTAATTCACAAACCTGCAGAGTTATAAATGACAGCTATCATCCAAAAATATACTGAAGTAAGGCTGCCAAGAGGACTTGAAAGCGGGGCAGAATTGCAGGAAACCGATTTCAGGAGGTAGACTGGAATTGCATTTAAAGCATAGGAAAAGAGGCAGAACGTCCACAATGATGCACTTGGCCAAAAAGGGCGTATGCGTTTTTTCCTGAATATATTCAGGAAAAAACGCATACGCACTTTTTGGCCAACCAAGCAAGCTTGCAAAGGAAATCTGCACTACAATGAAGTCTCACTTCCCCCCGGTCAAAAGGGCCATCTGAAAAAAGTGTAAAATCCAGAAAGGCAGGACAGGCCATGGAGAACTGGGAGCCTTGTTATGCTGATGGGCGGGATGTAAATTGCCAACAGCCACTCGGGAGAAGTGTATGGTGTTTCCTGAAACATCTACAAAACAAAGCAACAGAGCCTAGGGCACTTCCACTTATGGTCCTATAGCTTAGGGAAATGAAAATCAAAAAGACACAGCCACCCCAAAGTTTGGGACGGCTCTGTTTACAAGAACCTCGTTTACGGTACAAGTGCAATATCGCAGAAAGTGAAAAATGGATGAAGAAGTTGTGGTACTTACGTACAATACAATATTACTCAGCAATGACATCTATGTCATCAGGCCCGTAGCAGCATAATGAGTGCATTCAGGTATGATGATTCTAACTGAAATAAGTCACACAGAAAAAGAAACATCATAAGATATCACTAATACACGGAATGTAAACTTGGCTACACAGGAACTGGATTACAAAACAGAACAGGGTCTCAA
Organism: Grampus griseus; assembly: GCF_964374135.1. Taxonomy (NCBI): domain Eukaryota; kingdom Metazoa; phylum Chordata; class Mammalia; order Artiodactyla; family Delphinidae; genus Grampus; species Grampus griseus. The sequence continues at coordinate 287,859 of NW_028133292.1, read as the reverse complement.
ATTTAGAAAACCAACATATGCTTGCTTAAGGGGAAAGGTGAGTTGGGGTGCTGCATAAAACCAGAGATTGAAATGAGCACAGATAAAGTTCCTTAAGCCAAATATGGAATAGACAAGAGCTACTCCTTGCTCAACGAAATGGACTCAACACCCCATATTAAACGCCTAAGAATGTACCTGACTAGTAAGTATCTTAAAACCTATGGATTGCTATGTCTCCGAAAGAGAATCAAGCGTGTGTACAGGGGCATAAACGCAGCAGTGATAGGATTGGAGAGGTTCGCTGAGCAAATGAGGACCCTTTGAAGTCATATTGCATGGTACCCATTCCACGGGTCTCAACTCTCCAGGTTTAAGGGATTCTTCCTTCAGCTAAAACATGCATGTGGAACCCAGAGTATGATCAACCGTGTGATCGGGAGACGTGTTCAAATATGTCTCCATTCTCGTCCCCTGGTACTCGGGTGCAACATTCCAGACGCTTTACTAACACTCTCCCGACTTGGAGAGTCAGTGCCTTTAACCTCCTGTTTGGCCCAGTTTGCAATTTCTGCGGAAGATGAACAGGAATAGGGAAAACCAATGAGAGACTAGCTGGACGTGTCTGGACGGGCAAATTTAACTCTCATTTCCCACCAGGAAGAGGAATTAACCAAAGGTTCAGCGTGGCGTGCCGGAACCAGATTAGGGCCTGAAGCAATCCTGTGGTGTTGCGGCCAGCTCACAAGAAAGCGAGTTGAAGAAAGGAGCTCAGGGGCACTGTAATTCACAAACCTGCAGAGTTATAAATGACAGCTATCATCCAAAAATATACTGAAGTAAGGCTGCCAAGAGGACTTGAAAGCGGGGCAGAATTGCAGGAAACCGATTTCAGGAGGTAGACTGGAATTGCATTTAAAGCATAGGAAAAGAGGCAGAACGTCCACAATGATGCACTTGGCCAAAAAGGGCGTATGCGTTTTTTCCTGAATATATTCAGGAAAAAACGCATACGCACTTTTTGGCCAACCAAGCAAGCTTGCAAAGGAAATCTGCACTACAATGAAGTCTCACTTCCCCCCGGTCAAAAGGGCCATCTGAAAAAAGTGTAAAATCCAGAAAGGCAGGACAGGCCATGGAGAACTGGGAGCCTTGTTATGCTGATGGGCGGGATGTAAATTGCCAACAGCCACTCGGGAGAAGTGTATGGTGTTTCCTGAAACATCTACAAAACAAAGCAACAGAGCCTAGGGCACTTCCACTTATGGTCCTATAGCTTAGGGAAATGAAAATCAAAAAGACACAGCCACCCCAAAGTTTGGGACGGCTCTGTTTACAAGAACCTCGTTTACGGTACAAGTGCAATATCGCAGAAAGTGAAAAATGGATGAAGAAGTTGTGGTACTTACGTACAATACAATATTACTCAGCAATGACATCTATGTCATCAGGCCCGTAGCAGCATAATGAGTGCATTCAGGTATGATGATTCTAACTGAAATAAGTCACACAGAAAAAGAAACATCATAAGATATCACTAATACACGGAATGTAAACTTGGCTACACAGGAACTGGATTACAAAACAGAACAGGGTCTCAAATTTAGAAAACCAACATATGCTTGCTTAAGGGGAAAGGTGAGTTGGGGTGCTGCATAAAACCAGAGATTGAAATGAGCACAGATAAAGTTCCTTAAGCCAAATATGGAATAGACAAGAGCTACTCCTTGCTCAACGAAATGGACTCAACACCCCATATTAAACGCCTAAGAATGTACCTGACTAGTAAGTATCTTAAAACCTATGGATTGCTATGTCTCCGAAAGAGAATCAAGCATGTGTACAGGGGCATAAACGCAGCAGTGATAGGATTGGAGAGGTTCGGTGAGCAAATGAAGACCCTTTGAAGTCATATTGCATGGTACCCATTCCACGGGTCTCAACTCTCCAGGTTTAAGGGATTCTTCCTTCAGCTAAAACATGCATGTGGAACCCAGAGTATGATCAACCGTGTGATCGGGAGACGTGTTCAAATATGTCTCCGTTCTCGTCCCCTGGTACTCGGGTGCAACATTCCAGACGCTTTACTAACACTCTCCCAACTTGGAGAGTCAGTGCCTTTAACCTCCTGTTTGTCCCAGTTTGCAATTTCTGCGGAAGATGAACAGGAATAGGGAGAACGAATGAGAGACTAGCTGGAGGTGTCTGGACGGGCAAATTTAACTCTCATTTCCCACCAGGAAGAGGAATTAACCAAAGGCTCAGCGTGCCGTGCCGGAACCAGATTAGGGCCTGAAGCAATCCTGCGGTGTTGCGGCCAGCTCACAAGAAAGCGAGTTGAAGAAAGGAGCTCAGGGGCACTGTAATTCACAAACCTGCAGAGTTATAAATGACAGCTATCGTCCAAAAATATACTGAAGTAAGGCTGCCAAGAGGACTTGAAAGCGGGGCAGAATTGCAGGAAACCGATTTCAGGAGGTAGACTGGAATTGCATTTAAAGCATAGGAAAAGAGGCAGAACGTCCACAATGATGCACTTGGCCAAAAAGGGCGTATGCGTTTTTTCCTGAATATATTCAGGAAAAAACGCATACGCCCTTTTTGGCCAACCAAGCAAGCTTGCAAAGGAAATCTGCACTACAATGAAGTCTCACTTCCCCCCGGTCAAAAGGGACATCTGAAAAAAGTGTAAAATCCAGAAAGGCAGGACAGGCCATGGAGAACTGGGAGCCTTGTTATGCTGATGGGCGGGATGTAAATTGCCAACAGCCACTCCGGAGAAGTGTATGGTGTTTCCTGAAACATCTAAAAAACAAAGCAACAGAGCCTAGGGCACTTCCACTTATGGTCCTATAGCTTAGGGAAATGAAAATCAAAAAGACACAGCCACCCCAAAGTTTGGGACGGCTCTGTTTACAAGAACCTCGTTTACGGTACAAGTGCAATATCGCAGAAAGTGAAAAATGGATGAAGAAGTTGTGGTACTTACGTACAATACAATATTACTCAGCAATGACATCTATGTCATCAGGCCCGTAGCAGCATAATGAGTGCATTCAGGTATGATGATTCTAACTGAAATAAGTCACACAGAAAAAGAAACATCATAAGATATCACTAATACACGGAATGTAAACTTGGCTACACAGGAACTGGATTACAAAACAGAACAGGGTCTCAAATTTAGAAAACCAACATATGCTTGCTTAAGGGGAAAGGTGAGTTGGGGTGCTGCATAAAACCAGAGATTGAAATGAGCACAGATAAAGTTCCTTAAGCCAAATATGGAATAGACAAGAGCTACTCCTTGCTCAACGAAATTGACTCAACACCCCATATTAAACGCCTAAGAATGTACCTGACTAGTAAGTATCTTAAAACCTATGGATTGCTATGTCTCCGAAAGAGAATCAAGCATGTGTACAGGGGCATAAACGGAGCAGTGATAGGATTGGAGAGGTTCGGTGAGCAAATGAAGACCCTTTGAAGTCATATTGCATGGTACCCATTCCACGGGTCTCAACTCTCCAGGTTTAAGGGATTCTTCCTTCAGCTAAAACATGCATGTGGAACCCAGAGTATGATCAACCGTGTGATCGGGAGACGTCTTCAAATATGTCTCCATTCTCGTCCCCTGGTACTCGGGTGCAACATTCCAGACACTTTACTAACACTCTCCCGACTTGGAGAGTCAGTGCCTTTAACCTCCTGTTTGGCCCAGTTTGCAATTTCTGCGGAAGATGAACAGGAATAGGGAGAACCAATGAGAGACTAGCTGGAGGTGTCTGGACGGGCAAATTTAACTCTCATTTCCCACCAGGAAGAGGAATTAAGCAAAGGCTCAGAGTGCCGTGCCGGAACCAGATTAGGGCCTGAAGCAATCCTGCGGTGTTGCGGCCAGCTCACAAGAAAGCGAGTTGAAGAAAGGAGCTCAGGGGCACTGTAATTCACAAACCTGCAGAGTTATAAATGACAACTATCGTCCAATAATATACTGAAGTAAGGCTGCCAAGAGGACTTGAAAGCGGGGCAGAATTGCAGGAAACCGATTTCAGGAGGTAGACTGGAATTGCATTTAAAGCATAGGAAATGAGGTAGAACGTCCACAATGATGCACTTGGCCAAAAAGGGCGTATGCATTTTTTCCTGAATATATTCAGGAAAAAACGCATACGCCCTTTTTGGCCAACCAAGCAGGCTTGCAAAGGAAATCTGCACTACAATAAGTCTCACTTCCCCCCGGTCAAAAGGGCCATCTGAAAAAAGTGTAAAATCCAGAAAGGCAGGACAGGCCATGGAGAACTGGGAGCCTTGTTATGCTGATGGGCGGGATGTAAATTGCCAACAGCCACTCCGGAAAAGTGTATGGTGTTTCCTGAAACATCTAAAAAACAAAGTAACAGAACCTAGGGCACTTCCACTTATGTTCCTATAGCTTAGGGCAATGAAAATCAAAAAGACACAGCCACCCCAAAGTTTGGGACGGCTCTGTTTACAAGAACCTCGTTTACGGTACAAGTTCAATATCGCAGAAAGTGAAAAATGGATGAAGAAGTTGTGGTACTTACGTACAATGCAATATCACTCAGCAATGACATCTATGTCATCAGGCCCGTAGCAGCATAATGAGTGGATTCAGGTATGATGATTCTAACTGAAAGAAGTCACACAGAAAAAGAAACATCATAAGATATCACTAATACACGGAAAGTAAACTTGGCTACACAGGAATTGGATTACAAACAGAACAGGGTCTCAAATTTAGAAAACCAACTTATGCTTGCTTAAGGAGAAAGGTGAGTTGGGGTGCTGCATAAAACCAGAGATTGAAATGAGCACAGATAAAGTTCCTTAAGCCAAATATGGAATAGACAAGAGCTACTCCTTGCTCAACGAAATGGACTCAACACCCCATATTAAACGCCTAAGAATGTACCTGACTAGTAAGTATCTTAAAACCTATGGATTGCTATGTCTCCGAAAGAGAATCAAGCGTGTGTACAGGGGCATAAACGCAGCAGTGATAGGATTGGAGAGGTTCGCTGAGCAAATGAGGACCCTTTGAAGTCATATTGCATGGTACCCATTCCACGGGTCTCAACTCTCCAGGTTTAAGGGATTCTTCCTTCAGCTAAAACATGCATGTGGAACCCAGAGTATGATCAACCGTGTGATCGGGAGACGTCTTCAAATATGTCTCCGTTCTCGTCCCCTGGTACTCGGGTGCAACATTCCAGACGCTTTACTAACACTCTCCCGACTTGGAGAGTCAGTGCCTTTAACCTCCTGTTTGGCCCAGTTTGCAATTTCTGCGGAAGATGAACAGGAATAGGGAAAACCAATGAGAGACTAGCTGGACGTGTCTGGACGGGCAAATTTAACTCTCATTTCCCACCAGGAAGAGGAATTAACCAAAGGTTCAGCGTGGCGTGCCGGAACCAGATTAGGGCCTGAAGCAATCCTGTGGTGTTGCGGCCAGCTCACAAGAAAGCGAGTTGAAGAAAGGAGCTCAGGGGCACTGTAATTCACAAACCTGCAGAGTTATAAATGACAGCTATCATCCAAAAATATACTGAAGTAAGGCTGCCAAGAGGACTTGAAAGCGGGGCAGAATTGCAGGAAACCGATTTCAGGAGGTAGACTGGAATTGCATTTAAAGCATAGGAAAAGAGGCAGAACGTCCACAATGATGCACTTGGCCAAAAAGGGCGTATGCGTTTTTTCCTGAATATATTCAGGAAAAAACGCATACGCCCTTTTTGGCCAACCAAGCAAGCTTGCAAAGGAAATCTGCACTACAATGAAGTCTCACTTCCCCCCGGTCAAAAGGGCCATCTGAAAAAAGTGTAAAATCCAGAAAGGCAGGACAGGCCATGGAGAACTGGGAGCCTTGTTATGCTGATGGGCGGGATGTAAATTGCCAACAGCCACTCGGGAGAAGTGTATGGTGTTTCCTGAAACATCTAAAAAACAAAGCAACAGAGCCTAGGGCACTTCCACTTATGTTCCTATAGTTTAGGGCAATGAAAATCAAAAAGACACAGCCACCCCAAAGTTTGGGATGGCTCTGTTTAAAAGAACCTCGTTTACGGTACAAGTTCAATATCGCAGAAAGTGAAAAATGGATGAAGAAGTTGTGGTACTTACGTACAATGCAATATCACTCAGCAATGACATCTATGTCATCAGGCCCGTAGCAGCATAATGAGTGGATTCAGGTATGATGATTCTAACTGAAAGAAGTCACACAGAAAAAGAAACATCATAAGATATCACTATTACACGGAAAGTAAACTTGGCTACACAGGAATTGGATTACAAACAGAACAGGGTCTCAAATGTAGAAAACCAACTTATGCTTGCTTAAGGAGAAAGGTGAGTTGGGGTGCTGCATAAAACCAGAGATTGAAATGAGCACAGATAAAGTTCCTTAAGCCAAATATGGAATAGACAAGAGCTACTCCTTGCTCAACGAAATGGACTCAACACCCCATATTAAACGCCTAAGAATGTACCTGACTAGTAAGTATCTTAAAACCTATGGATTGCTATGTCTCCGAAAGAGAATCAAGCATGTGTACAGGGGCATAAACGCAGCAGTGATAGGATTGGAGAGGTTCGGTGAGCAAATGCAGACCCTTTGAAGTCATACTGCATAGTACCCATTCCATGGGGCTCAACTCTCCAGGTTTAAGGGATTCTTCCTTCAGCTAAAACATGCATGTGGAACCCAGAGTATGATCAACCGTGTGATCGGGAGACGTCTTCAAATATGTCTCCGTTCTCGTCCCCTGGTACTCGGGTGCAACATTCCAGACGCTTTACTAACACTCTCCCGACTTGGAGAGTCAGTGCCTTTAACCTCCTGTTTGGCCCAGTTTGCAATTTCTGCGGAAGATGAACAGGAATAGGGAAAACCAATGAGAGACTAGCTGGACGTGTCTGGACGGGCAAATTTAACTCTCATTTCCCACCAGGAAGAGGAATTAACCAAAGGTTCAGCGTGGCGTGCCGGAACCAGATTAGGGCCTGAAGCAATCCTGTGGTGTTGCGGCCAGCTCACAAGAAAGCGAGTTGAAGAAAGGAGCTCAGGGGCACTGTAATTCACAAACCTGCAGAGTTATAAATGACAGCTATCATCCAAAAATATACTGAAGTAAGGCTGCCAAGAGGACTTGAAAGCGGGGCAGAATTGCAGGAAACCGATTTCAGGAGGTAGACTGGAATTGCATTTAAAGCATAGGAAAAGAGGCAGAACGTCCACAATGATGCACTTGGCCAAAAAGGGCGTATGCGTTTTTTCCTGAATATATTCAGGAAAAAACGCATACGCCCTTTTTGGCCAACCAAGCAAGCTTGCAAAGGAAATCTGCACTACAATGAAGTCTCACTTCCCCCCGGTCAAAAGGGCCATCTGAAAAAAGTGTAAAATCCAGAAAGGCAGGACAGGCCATGGAGAACTGGGAGCCTTGTTATGCTGATGGGCGGGATGTAAATTGCCAACAGCCACTCGGGAGAAGTGTATGGTGTTTCCTGAAACATCTAAAAAACAAAGCAACAGAGCCTAGGGCACTTCCACTTATGTTCCTATAGTTTAGGGCAATGAAAATCAAAAAGACACAGCCACCCCAAAGTTTGGGATGGCTCTGTTTAAAAGAACCTCGTTTACGGTACAAGTTCAATATCGCAGAAAGTGAAAAATGGATGAAGAAGTTGTGGTACTTACGTACAATGCAATATCACTCAGCAATGACATCTATGTCATCAGGCCCGTAGCAGCATAATGAGTGGATTCAGGTATGATGATTCTAACTGAAAGAAGTCACACAGAAAAAGAAACATCATAAGATATCACTATTACACGGAAAGTAAACTTGGCTACACAGGAATTGGATTACAAACAGAACAGGGTCTCAAATGTAGAAAACCAACTTATGCTTGCTTAAGGAGAAAGGTGAGTTGGGGTGCTGCATAAAACCAGAGATTGAAATGAGCACAGATAAAGTTCCTTAAGCCAAATATGGAATAGACAAGAGCTACTCCTTGCTCAACGAAATGGACTCAACACCCCATATTAAACGCCTAAGAATGTACCTGACTAGTAAGTATCTTAAAACCTATGGATTGCTATGTCTCCGAAAGAGAATCAAGCATGTGTACAGGGGCATAAACGCAGCAGTGATAGGATTGGAGAGGTTCGGTGAGCAAATGCAGACCCTTTGAAGTCATACTGCATAGTACCCATTCCATGGGGCTCAACTCTCCAGGTTTAAGGGATTCTTCCTTCAGCTAAAACATGCATGTGGAACCCGGAGTATGTTCAACCGTGTGATCGGGAGACGTCTTCAAATATGTCTCCGTTCTCGTCCCCTGGTACTCGGGTACAACATTCCAGATGCTTTACTAACACTCTCCCGACTTGGAGAGTCAGTGCCTTTAACCTCCTGTTTGGCCCAGTTTGCAATTTCTGCGGAAGATGAACAGGAATAGGGAGAACCAATGAGAGACTAGCTGGAGGTGTCTGGACGGGCAAATTTAACTCTCATTTCCCACCAGGAAGAGGAATTAACCAAAGGCTCAGCGTGCCGTGCCGGAACCAGATTAGGGCCTGAAGCAATCCTGCGGTGTTGCGGCCAGCTCACAAGAAAGCGAGTTGAAGAAAGGAGCTCTGGGGCACTGTCATTCACAAACCTGCAGAGTTATAAATGTCAGCTATCGTCCAAAAATATACTGAAGTAAGGCTGCCAAGAGGACTTGAAAGCGGGGCAGAATTGCAGGAAACCGATTTCAGGAGGTAGACTGGAATTGCATTTAAAGCATAGGAAAAGAGGCAGAACGTCCACAATGATGCACTTGGCCAAAAAGGGCGTATGCGTTTTTTCCTGAATATATTCAGGAAAAAACGCATACGCCCTTTTTGGCCAACCAAGCAAGCTTGCAAAGGAAATCTGCACTACAATAAGTCTCACTTCCCCCCGGTCAAAAGGGCCATCTGAAAAAAGTGTAAAATCCAGAAAGGCAGGACAGGCCATGGAGAACTGGGAGCCTTGTTATGCTGATGGGCGGGATGTAACTTGCCAACAGCCACTCGGGAGAAGTGTATGGTGTTTCCTAAAACATCTAAAAAACAAAGCAACAGAGCCTAGGGCACTTCCACTTATGGTCCTATAGCTTAGGGAAATTAAAATCAAAAAGACACAGCCACCCCAAAGTTTGGGACGGCTCTGTTTACAAGAGCCTGGTTTACGGTACAAGTTCAATATCGCAGAACGTGAAAAATTGATGAAGAAGTTGTGGTACTTACGTACAATGCAATATCACTCAGCAATGACATCTATGTCATCAGGCCCGTAGCAGCATAATGAGTGGATTCAGGTATGATGATTCTAACTGAAAGAAGTCACACAGAAAAAGAAATATCATAAGATATCACTAATACACGGAATGTAAACTTGGCTACACAGGAATTGGATTACAAACAGAACAGGGTCTCAAATTTAGAAAACCAACTTATGCTTGCTTAAGGGGAAAGGTGAGTTGGGGTGTTGCATAAAACCAGAGATTGAAATGAGCACAGATAAAGTTCCTTAAGCCAAATATGGAATAGACAAGAGCTACACCTTGCTCAACGAAATGGACTCAACACCCCGTATTAAACACCTAAGAATGTACCTGACTAGTAAGTATCTTAAAACCTATGGATTGCTATGTCTCCGAAAGAGAATCAAGCGTGTGTACAGGGGCATAAACACAGCAGTGATAGGATTGGATAGGTTCGGTGAGCAAATGAGGACCCTTTGAAATCATATTGCATGGTACCCATTCCACGGGTCTCAACTCTCCAGGTTTAAGGGATTCTTCCTTCAGCTAAAACATGCATGTGCAACCCAGAGTATGATCAACCGTGTGATCGGGAGACGTGTTCAAATATGTCTCCGTTCTCGTCCCCTGGTACTCGGGTGCAACATTCCAGACGCTTTACTAACACTCTCCCGAATTGGAGAGTCAGTGCCTTTAACCTCTTGTTTGTCCCAGTTTGCAATTTCTGCGGAAGATGAACAAGAATATGGAGAACCAATGAGAGACTAGCTGGAGGTGTCTGGACGGGCAAATTTAACTCTCATTTCCCACCAGGAAGAGGAATTAACCAAAGGCTCAGCGTGCCATGCCGGAACCAGATTAGGGATTGAAGCAATCATGCGGGCTTGCGGCCAGCTCATAGGAAAGCGAGTTGAAGAAAGGAGCTCAGGGGCACTGTAATTCACAAACCTGCAGAGTTATAAATGACAGCTATCGTCCAAAAATATACTGAAGTAAGGCTGCCAAGAGGACTTGAAAGCGGGGCAGAATTGCAGGAAACCGATTTCAGGAGGTAGACTGGAATTGCATTTAAAGCATAGGAAAAGAGGCAGAACGTCCACAATGATGCACTTGGCCAAAAAGGGCGGATGCGTTTTTTCCTGAATATATTCAGGAAAAAACGCATACGCCCTTTTTGGCCAACCAAGCAAGCTTGCAAAGGAAATCTGCACTACAATAAGTCTCACTTCCCCCCGGTCAAAAGGGCCATCTGAAAAAAGTGTAAAATCCAGAAAGGCAGGACAGGCCATGGAGAACTGGGAGCCTTGTTATGCTGATGGGCGGGATGTAAATTGCCAACAGCCACTCCGGAAAAGTGTATGGTGTTTCCTAAAACATCTAAAAAACAAAGCAACAGAGCCTAGGGCACTTCCACTTATGGTCCTATAGCTTAGGGCAATGAAAATCAAAAAGACACAGCCACCCCAAAGTTTGGGACGGCTCTGTTTACAAGAACCTCATTTACGGTACAAGTGCAATATCGCAGAAAGTGAAAAATGGATGAAGAAGTTGTGGTACATACGTACAATACAATATTACTCAGCAATGACATCTATGTCATCAGGCCCGTAGCAGCATAATGAGTGCATTCAGGTATGATGATTCTAACTGAAATAAGTCACACAGAAAAAGAAACATCATAAGATATCACTAATACACGGAATGTAAACTTGGCTACACAGGAACTGGATTACAAAACAGAACAGGGTCTCAAATTTAGAAAACCAACATATGCTTGCTTAAGGGGAAAGGTGAGTTGGGGTGCTGCATAACACCAGAGATTGAAATGAGCACAGATAAAGTTCCTTAAGCCAAATATGGAATAGACAAGAGCTATTCCTTGCTCAACGAAATTGACTCAACACCCCATATTAAAAGCCTAAGAATGTACCTGACTAGTAAGTATCTTAAAACCTATGGATTGCTATGTCTCCGAAAGAGAATCAAGCATGTGTACAGGGGCATAAACGCAGCAGTGATAGGATTGGAGAGGTTCGGTGAGCAAATGAAGACCCTTTGAAGTCATATTGCATGGTACCCATTCCACGGGTCTCAACTCTCCAGGTTTAAGGGATTCTTCCTTCAGCTAAAACTTGCATGTGGAACCCAGAGTATGATCAACCGTGTGATCGGGAGACGTCTTCAAATATGTCTCCGTTTTCGTCCCCTGGTACTCGGGTGCAACATTCCAGACGCTTTACTAACACTCTCCCGACTTGGAGAGTCAGTGCCTTTAACCTCCTGTTTGGCCCAGTTTGCAATTTCTGCGGAAGATGAACAGGAATAGGGAGAACCAATGAGAGACTAGCTGGAGGTGTCTGGACGGGCAAATTTAACTCTCATTTCCCACCAGGAAGAGGAATTAAGCAAAGGCTCAGAGTGCCGTGCCGGAACCAGATTAGGGCCTGAAGCAATCCTGCGGTGTTGCGGCCAGCTCACAAGAAAGCGAGTTGAAGAAAGGAGCTCAGGGGCACTGTAATTCACAAACCTGCAGAGTTATAAATGACAGCTATCGTCCAAAAATATACTGAAGTAAGGCTGCCAAGAGGACTTGAAAGCGGGGCAGAATTGCAGGAAACCGATTTCAGGAGGTAGACTGGAATTGCATTTAAAGCATAGGAAAAGAGGCAGAACGTCCACAATGATGCACTTGGCCAAAAAGGGCGTATGCATTTTTTCCTGAATATATTCAGGAAAAAACGCATACGCCCTTTTTGGCCAACCAAGCAAGCTTGCAAAGGAAGTCTGCACTACAATAAGTCTCAATTCCCCCCTGTCAAAAGGGCCATCTGAAAAAAGTGTAAAATCCAGAAAGGCAGGACAGGCCATGGAGAACTGGGAGCCTTGTTATGCTGATGGGCGGGATGTAAATTGCCAACAGCCACTCTGGAGAAGTGTATGGTGTTTCCTGAAACATCTACAAAACAAAGCAACAGAGCCTAGGGCACTTCCACTTATGGTCCTATAGCTTAGGGAAATGAAAATCAAAAAGACACAGCCACCCCAAAGTTTGGGACGGCTCTGTTTACAAGAACCTCGTTTACGGTACAAGTGCAATATCGCAGAAAGTGAAAAATGGATGAAGAAGTTGTGGTACTTACGTACAATGCAATATCACTCAGCAATGACATCTATGTCATCAGGCCCGTAGCAGCATAATGAGTGGATTCAGGTACGATGATTCTAAGTGAAATAAGTCACACAGAAAAAGAAACATCATAAGATATCACTACTACACGGAATGTAAACTTGGCTACACAGGAACTGAATTACAAAACAGAACAGGGTCTCAAATGTAGAAAACCAACTTATGCTTGCTTAAGGGGAAAGGTGAGTTGGGGTGCTGCATAACACCAGAGATTGAAATGAGCACAGATAAAGTTCCTTAAGCCAAATATGGAATAGACAAGAGCTATTCCTTGCTCAACGAAATTGACTCAACACCCCATATTAAACGCCTAAGAATGTACCTGACTAGTAAGTATCTTAAAACCTATGGATTGCTATGTCTCCGAAAGAGAATCAAGCATGTGTACAGGGGCATAAACGCAGCAGTGATAGGATTGGAGAGGTTCGGTGAGCAAATGAAGACCCTTTGAAGTCATATTGCATGGTACCCATTCCACGGGTCTCAACTCTCCAGGTTTAAGGGATTCTTCCTTCAGCTAAAACTTGCATGTGGAACCCAGAGTATGATCAACCGTGTGATCGGGAGACGTCTTCAAATATGTCTCCGTTTTCGTCCCCTGGTACTCGGGTGCAACATTCCAGACGCTTTACTAACACTCTCCCGACTTGGAGAGTCAGTGCCTTTAACCTCCTGTTTGGCCCAGTTTGCAATTTCTGCGGAAGATGAACAGGAATAGGGAGAACCAATGAGAGACTAGCTGGAGGTGTCTGGACGGGCAAATTTAACTCTCATTTCCCACCAGGAAGAGGAATTAAGCAAAGGCTCAGAGTGCCGTGCCGGAACCAGATTAGGGCCTGAAGCAATCCTGCGGTGTTGCGGCCAGCTCACAAGAAAGCGAGTTGAAGAAAGGAGCTCAGGGGCACTGTAATTCACAAACCTGCAGAGTTATAAATGACAGCTATCGTCCAAAAATATACTGAAGTAAGGCTGCCAAGAGGACTTGAAAGCGGGGCAGAATTGCAGGAAACCGATTTCAGGAGGTAGACTGGAATTGCATTTAAAGCATAGGAAAAGAGGCAGAACGTCCACAATGATGCACTTGGCCAAAAAGGGCGTATGCATTTTTTCCTGAATATATTCAGGAAAAAACGCATACGCCCTTTTTGGCCAACCAAGCAAGCTTGCAAAGGAAGTCTGCACTACAATAAGTCTCAATTCCCCCCTGTCAAAAGGGCCATCTGAAAAAAGTGTAAAATCCAGAAAGGCAGGACAGGCCATGGAGAACTGGGAGCCTTGTTATGCTGATGGGCGGGATGTAAATTGCCAACAGCCACTCGGGAGAAGTGTATGGTGTTTCCTGAAACATCTACAAAACAAAGCAACAGAGCCTAGGGCACTTCCACTTATGGTCCTATAGCTTAGGGAAATGAAAATCAAAAAGACACAGCCACCCCAAAGTTTGGGACGGCTCTGTTTACAAGAACCTCGTTTACGGTACAAGTGCAATATCGCAGAAAGTGAAAAATGGATGAAGAAGTTGTGGTACTTACGTACAATGCAATATCACTCAGCAATGACATCTATGTCATCAGGCCCGTAGCAGCATAATGAGTGGATTCAGGTATGATGATTCTAACTGAAAGAAGTCACACAGAAAAAGAAACATCATAAGATATCACTACTACACGGAATGTAAACTTGGCTACACAGGAACTGAATTACAAAACAGAGCAGGGTCTCAAATGTAGAAAACCAACTTATGCTTGCTTAAGGGGAAAGGTGAGTTGGGGTGCTGCATAAAACCACAGATTGAAATTAGCACAGATACCGTTCCATAAGCCAAATATGTAATAGACAAGAGCTACTCCTTGCTCAACGAAGTGGACTCAACACCCCATAGTAAACGCCTAAGAATATACCTGACTAGTAAGAATCTTAAAACCTATGGATTTATATGCCTCCGAAAGAGAATCAAGCATGTGTACAGCGGCATAAACGCAGCAGTGATAGGATTGGTGAGGATCGGTGAGCAAATGCAGACCCTTTGAAGTCATATTGCATGGTACCCATTCCATGGGTCTCAACTCTCCAGGTTTAAGGGATTCTTCCTTCAGCTAAAATATGCATGTGGAACCCAGAGTATGATCCACCGTGTGATCGGGAAACGTGTTCAAATGTGACTCAGTTTTCGTCCCCCGGTACTCGGGTGCAACATTCCAGACGCTTTACTAACACTCTGCCCACTTGGAGAGTCAGTGCCTTTAACCTCCTGTTTGGCCCAGTTTGCAATTTCTGCGGAAAATGAACAGGAATAGGGAGAACCAATGACAGACTAGCTGGAGGTGTCTGGACGGGCAAATTTAACTCTCATTTCCCACCAGGAAGAGGAATTAACCAAAGGCTCAGCGTGCCATGCCGGAACCACACTAGGGCCTGAAGCAATCCTGCGGTGTTGCGGACAGCTCACAAGAAAGCGAGTTGAAGAAAGGAGCTCAGGGGCACTGTCACTCACAAACATGCAGAGTTATAAATGACAGCTATCGTCCAAAAATATATTGAAGTAAGGCTGCCAAGAGGACTTGAAAGCGGGGCAGAATTGCAGGAAACCGATTTCAGGAGGTAGACTGGAATTGCATGTAAAGCACAGGAAAAGAGGCAGAACGTCCACAATGATGCACTTGGCCAAAAAGGGCGTATGCATTTTTTCCTGAATATATTCAGGAAAAAACGCATACGCCCTTTTTGGCCAACCAAGCAAGCTTGCAAATGAAATCTGCACTACAATGAAGACTCACTGCCCCCCGGTCAAAAGGGCCATCTGAAAAAAGTGTAAAATCCAGAAAGGCAGGACAGGCCATGGAGAACTGGGAGCCTTGTTATGCTGATGGGCCGGATGTAAATTGCCAACAGCCACTCTGGAGAAGTGTATGGTGTTTCCTGAAACATCTGAAAAACAAAGCAACAGAGCCTAGGGCACTTCCACTTATGGTCCTATAGCTTAGGGAAATTAAAATCAAAAAGACACAGCCACCCCAAAGTTTGGGACGGCTCTGTTTACAAGAACCTCGTTTACGGTACAAGTTCAATATCACAGAAAGCGAAAAATGGATAAAGAAGTTGTGGTACTTACGTACAATGCAATATCACTCAGCAAAGAGATCTATGTCATCAGGCCCATAGCAGCATAATGAGTGGATTCAGGTACGATGATTCTAAGTGAAATAAGTCACACAGAAAAAGAAACATCATAAGATATCACTACTACACGGAATGTAAACTTGACTACACAGGAACTGAATTACAAAACAGAACAGGGACTCAAATGTAGAAAACCAACTTATGCTTGCTTAAGGGGAAAGGTGAGTTGGGGTGCTGCATAAAACCACAGATTGAAATTAGCACAGATACCGTTCCATAAGCCAAATATGTAATAGACAAGAGCTACTCCTTGCTCAACGAAGTGGACTCAACACCCCATATTAAACGCCTAAGAATATACCTGACTAGTAAGAATTTTAAAACCTATGGATATATGTCTCCAAAAGAGAATCAAGCGTGTGTACAGCGGCATAAACGCAGCAGTGATAGGATTGGTGAGGATCGGTGAGCAAATGCAGACCCTTTGAAGTCATATTGCATGGTACCCATTCCATGGGTCTCAACTCTCCAGGTTTAAGGGATTCTTCCTTCAGCTAAAACATGCATGTGGAACCCAGCCTATGATCCACCGTGTGATTGGGAAACGTGTTCAAAGGTGTCTCAGTTTTCGTCCCCTGGTACTCGGGTGCAACATTCCAGACGGTTTACTAACACTCTCCCGACTTGGAGAGTCAGTGCCTTTAACCTCCTGTTTGGCCCAGTTTGCAATTTCTGCGGAAGATGAACAGGAATAGGGAGAACGAATGAGAGACAAGCTGGAGGTGTCTGGACGGGCAAATTTAACTCTCATTTCCCACCAGGAAGAGGAATTAAGCAAAGGCTCAGAGTGCCGTGCCGGAACCAGATTAGGGCCTGAAGCAATCCTGCGGTGTTGCGGCCAGCTCACAAGAAAGCGAGTTGAAGAAAGGAGCTCAGGGGCACTGTAATTCACAAACCTGCAGAGTTATAAATGACAGCTATCGTCCAAAAATATACTGAAGTAAGGCTGCCAAGAGGACTTGAAAGCGGGGCAGAATTGCAGGAAACCGATTTCAGGAGGTAGACTGGAATTGCATTTAAAGCATAGGAAAAGAGGCAGAACGTCCACAATGATGCACTTGGCCAAAAAGGGCGTATGCGTCTTTTCCTGAATATATTCAGGAAAAAACGCATATGCCCTTTTTGGCCAACCAAGCAAGCTTGCAAAGGAAACCTGCACTACAATGAAGTCTCACTGCCCCCCGGTCAAAAGGGCCATCTGAAAAAAGTGTAAAATCCAGAAAGGCAGGACAGGCCATGGAGAACTGGGAGCCTTGTTATGCTGATGGGCGGGATGTAAATTGCCAACAGCCACTCGGGAGAAGTGTATGGTGTTTCCTGAAACATCTAAAAAACAAAGCAACAGAGCCTAGGGCACTTCCACTTATGGTCCTATAGCTTAGGGAAATGAAAATCAAAAAGACACAGCCACCCCAAAGTTTGGGACGGCTCTGTTTACAAGAACCTCGTTTAAGGTACAAGTTCAATATCGCAGAAAGTGAAAAATGGATGAAGAAGTTGTGGTACTTACGTACAATGCAATATCACTCAGCAATGACATCTATGTCATCAGGCCCGTAGCAGCATAATGAGTGGATTCAGGTTTGATGATTCTAACTGAAAGATGTCACACAGAAAAAGAAACATCATAAGATATCACTAATACACGGAAAGTAAACTTGGCTACACAGGAATTGGATTACAAACAGAACAGTGTCTAAAATTTAGAAAACCAACTTATGCTTGCTTAAGGAGAAAGGTGAGTTGGGGTGCTGCATAAAACCAGAGATTGAAATGAGCACAGATAAAGTTCCTTAAGCCAAATATGGAATAGACAAGAGCTACTCCTTGCTCAACGAAATGGACTCAACACCCCATATTAAACGCCTAAGAATGTACCTGACTAGTAAGTACCTTAAAACCTATGGATTGCTATGTCTCCGAAAGAGAATCAAGCGTGTGTACAGGGGCATAAACGCAGCAGTGATAGGATTGGAGAGGTTCGCTGAGCAAATGAGGACCCTTTGAAGTCATATTGCATGGTACCCATTCCACGGGTCTCAACTCTCCAGGTTTAAGGGATTCTTCCTTCAGCTAAAACATGCATGTGGAACCCAGAGTATGATCAACAGTGTGATCGGAGACGTCTTCAAATATGTCTCCGTTCTCGTCCCCTGGTACTCGGGTGCAACATTCCAGACGCTTTACTAACACTCTCCCGACTTGGAGAGTCAGTGCCTTTAACCTCCTGTTTGGCCCAGTTTGCAATTTCTGCGGAAGATGAACAGGAATAGGGAGAACCAATGAGAGACTAGCTGGAGGTGTCTGGACGGGCAAATTTAACTCTCATTTCCCACCAGGAAGAGGAATTAACCAAAGGCTCAGCGTGCCGTGCCGGAACCAGATTAGGGCCTGAAGCAATCCTGCGGTGTTGCGGCCAGCTCACAAGAAAGCGAGTTGAAGAAAGGAGCTCAGGGGCACTGTAATTCACAAACTTGCAGAGTTATAAATGACAGCTATCGTCCAAAAATATACTGAAGTAAGGCTGCCAAGAGGACTTGAAAGCGGGGCAGAATTGCAGGAAACCGATTTCAGGAGGTAGACTGGAATTGCATTTAAAGCATAGGAAAAGAGGCAGAACGTCCACAATGATGCACTTGGCCAAAAAGGGCGTATGCGTTTTTTCCTGAATATATTCAGGAAAAAACGCATACGCCCTTTTTGGCCAACCAAGCATGCTTGCAAAGGAAATCTGCACTACAATAAGTCTCACTTCCCCCCGGTCAAAAGGGCCATCTGAAAAATGTGTAAAATCCAGAAAGGCAGGACAGGCCATGGAGAACTGGGAGCCTTGTTATGCTGATGGGCGGGATGTAAATTGCCAACAGCCACTCTGGAGAAGTGTATGGTGTTTCCTGAAACATCTACAAAACAAAGCAACAGAGCCTAGGGCACTTCCACTTATGGTCCTATAGCTTAGGGAAATGAAAATCAAAAAGACACAGCCACCCCAAAGTTTGGGACGGCTCTGTTTACAAGAACCTCGTTTACGGTACAAGTTCAATATCGCAGAAAGTGAAAAATGGATGAAGAAGTTGTGGTACTTACGTACAATGCAATATCACTCAGCAATGACATCTATGTCATCAGGCCTGTAGCAGCATAATGAGTGGATTCAGGTATGATGATTCTAACTGAAAGATGTCACACAGAAAAAGAAACATCATAAGATATCACTAATACACGGAAAGTAAACTTGGCTACACAGGAATTGGATTACAAACAGAACAGGGTCTCAAATTTAGAAAACCAACATATGCTTGCTTAAGGAGAAAGGTGAGTTGGGGTGCTGCATAAAACCAGAGATTGAAATGAGCACAGATAAAGTTCCTTAAGCCAAATATGGAATAGACAAGAGCTACTCCTTGCTCAACGAAATGGACTCAACACCCCATATTAAACGCCTAAGAATGTACCTGACTAGTAAGTATCTTAAAACCTATGGATTGCTATGTCTCCGAAAGAGAATCAAGCGTGTGTACAGGGGCATAAACGCAGCAGTGATAGGATTGGAGAGGTTCGGTGAGCAAATGAAGACCCTTTGAAATCATATTGCATGGTACCCATTCCACGGGTCTCAACTCTCCAGGTTTAAGGGATTCTTCCTTCAGCTAAAACATGCATGTGGAACCCAGAGTATGATCAACCGTGTGATCGGGAGACGTGTTCAAATATGTCTCCGTTCTCGTCCCCTGGTACTCGGGTGCATCATTCCAGACGCTTTACTAACACTCTCCCGACTTGGAGAGTCAGTGCCTTTAACCTCCTGTTTGGCCCAGTTTGCAATTTCTGCGGAAGATGAACAGGAATAGGGAGAACCAATGAGAGACTAGCTGGAGGTGTCTGGACGGGCAAATTTAACTCTCATTTCCCACCAGGAAGAGGAATTAAGCAAAGGCTCAGAGTGCCGTGCCGGAACCAGATTAGGGCCTGAAGCAATCCTGCGGTGTTGCGGCCAGCTCACAAGAAAGCGAGTTGAAGAAAGGAGCTCAGGGGCACTGTAATTCACAAACTTGCAGAGTTATAAATGACAGCTATCGTCCAAAAATCTACTGAAGTAAGGCTGCCAAGAGGACTTGAAAGCGGGGCAGAATTGCAGGAAACCGATTTCAGGAGGTAGACTGGAATTGCATTTAAAGCATAGGAAAAGAGGCAGAACGTCCACAATGATGCACTTGGCCAAAAAGGGCGTATGCGTTTTTTCCTGAATATATTCAGGAAAAAACGCATACGCCCTTTTTGGCCAACCAAGCAAGCTTGCAAAGGAAATCTGCACTACAATAAGTCTCACTTCCCCCCGGTCAAAAGGGCCATCTGAAAAATGTGTAAAATCCAGAAAGGCAGGACAGGCCATGGAGAACTGGGAGCCTTGTTATGCTGATGGGCGGGATGTAAATTGCCAACAGCCACTCTGGAGAAGTGTATGGTGTTTCCTGAAACATCTAAAAAACAAAGCAACAGAGCCTAGGGCACTTCCACTTATGGTCCTATAGCTTAGGGAAATGAAATTCAAAAAGACACAGCCACCCCAGAGTTTGGGACGGCTCTGTTTACAAGAACCTCCTTTAAGGTACAAGTTCAATATCGCAGAAAGTGAAAAATGGATGAAGAAGTTGTGGTACTTACGTACAATGCAATATGACTCAGCAATGACATCTATGTCATCAGGCCCGTAGCAGCATAATGAGTGGATTCAGGTATGATGATTCTAACTGAAAGATGTCACACAGAAAAAGAAACATCATAAGATATCACTAATACACGGAATGTAAACTTGGCTACACAGGAATTGGATTACAAACAGAACAGGGTCTCAAATTTAGAAAACCAACTTATGCTTGCTTAAGGAGAAAGGTGAGTTGGGGTGCTGCATAAAACCAGAGATTGAAATGAGCACAGATAAAGTTCCTTAAGCCAAATATGGAATAGACAAGAGCTACTCCTTGCTCAACGAAATGGACTCAACACGCCATATTAAACGCCTAAGAATGTACCTGACTAGTAAGTATCTTAAAACCTATGGATTGCTATGTCTCCGAAAGAGAATCAAGCGTGTGTACAGGGGCATAAACGCAGCAGTGATAGGATTGGAGAGGTTCGCTGAGCAAATGAGGACCCTTTGAAGTCATATTGCATGGTACCCATTCCACGGGTCTCAACTCTCCAGGTTTAAGGGATTCTTCCTTCAGCTAAAACATGCATGTGGAACCCAGAGTATGATCAACCGTGTGATCGGGAGACGTCTTCAAATATGTCTCCGTTCTCGTCCCCTGGTACTCGGGTGCAACATTCCAGACGCTTTACTAACACTCTCCCGACTTGGAGAGTCAGTGCCTTTAACCTCCTGTTTGGCCCAGTTTGCAATTTCTGTGGAAGATGAACAGGAATAGGGAGAACGAATGAGAGACTAGCTGGAGGTGTCTGGACGGGCAAATTTAACTCTCATTTCCCACCAGGAAGAGGAATTAACCAAAGGCTCAGCGTGCCGTGCCGGAACCAGATTAGGGCCTGAAGCAATCCTGCGGTGTTGCGGCCAGCTCACAAGTAAGCGAGTTGAAGAAAGGAGCTCAGGGGCACTGTAATTCACAAACCTGCAGAGTTATAAATGACAGCTATCGTCCAAAAATATACTGAAGTAAGGCTGCCAAGAGGACTTGAAAGCGGGGCAGAATTGCAGGAAACCGATTTCAGGAGGTAGACTGGAATTGCATTTAAAGCATAGGAAAAGAGGCAGAACGTCCACAATGATGCACTTGGCCAAAAAGGGCGTATGCGTTTTTTCCTGAATATATTCAGGAAAAAACGCATACGCCGTTTTTGGCCAACCAAGCAAGCTTGCAAAGGAAATCTGCACTACAATGAAGTCTCACTTCCCCCCGGTCAAAAGGGCCATCTGAAAAAAGTGTAAAATCCAGAAAGGCAGGACAGGCCATGGAGAACTGGGAGCCCTGTTATGCTGATGGGCGGGATGTAAATTGCCAACAGCCACTCTGGAGAAGTGTATGGTGTTTCCTGAAACATCTAAAAAACAAAGCAACAGAGCCTAGGGCACTTCCACTTATGGTCCTATAACTTAGGGAAATGAAAATCAAAAAGACACAGCCACCCCAAAGTTTGGGACGGCTCTGTTTATAAGAACCTCGTTTAAGGTACAAGTTCAATATCGCAGAAAGTGAAAAATGGATGAAGAAGTTGTGGTACTTACGTACAATGCAATATCACTCAGCAATGACATCTATGTCATCAGGCCCGTAGCAGCACAATGAGTGCATTCAGGTATGATGATTCTAACTGAAATAAGTCACACAGAAAAAGAAACATCATAAGATATCACTAATACACGGATTGTAAACTTGGCTACACAGGAACTGGATTACAAAACAGAACAGGGTCTCAAATTTAGAAAACCAACATATGCTTGCTTAAGGGGAAAGGTGAGTTGGGGTGCTGCATAAAACCAGAGATTGAAATGAGCACAGATAAAGTTCCTTAAGCCAAATATGGAATAGACAAGAGCTACTCCTTGCTCAACGAAATGGACTCAACACCCCATATTAAACGCCTAAGAATGTACCTGACTAGTAAGTATCGTAAAACCTATGGATTGCTATGTCTCCGAAAGAGAATCAAGCGTGTGTACAGGGGCATAAACGCAGCAGTGATAGGATTGCAGAGGTTCGGTGAGCAAATGAAGACCCTTTGAAGTCATATTGCATGGTACCCATTCCACGGGTCTCAACTCTCCAGGTTTAAGGGATTCTTCCTTCAGCTAAAACATGCATGTGGAACCCAGAGTATGATCAACCGTGTGATCGGAGACGTCTTCAAATATGTCTCCGTTCTCGTCCCCTGGTACTCGGGTGCAACATTCCAGACGCTTTACTAACACTCTCCCGACTTGGAGAGTCAGTGCCTTTAACCTCCTGTTTGGCCCAGTTTGCAATTTCTGCGGAAGATGAACAGGAATAGGGAGAACCAATGAGAGACTAGCTGGAGGTGTCTGGAAGGGCAAATTTAACTCTCATTTCCCACCAGGAAGAGGAATTAAGCAAAGGCTCAGCGTGCCGTGCCGGAACCAGATTAGGGCCTGAAGCAATCCTGCGGTGTTGCGGCCAGCTCACAAGAAAGCGAGTTGAAGAAAGGAGCTCTGGGGCACTGTAATTCACAAACCTGCAGAGTTATAAATGTCAGCTATCGTCCAAAAATATACTGAAGTAAGGCTGCCAAGAGGACTTGAAAGCGGGGCAGAATTGCAGGAAACCGATTTCAGGAGGTAGACTGGAATTGCATTTAAAGCATAGGAAAAGAGGCAGAACGTCCACAATGATGCACTTGGCCAAAAAGGGCGTATGCTTTTTCCTGAATATATTCAGGAAAAAACTCATACGCCCTTTTTGGCCAACCAAGCAAGCTTGCAAAGGAAATCTGCACTACAATAAGTCTCACTTCCCTCCGGTCAAAAGGGCCATCTGAAAAAAGTGTAAAATCCAGAAAGGCAGGACAGGCCATGGAGAACTGGGAGCCTTGTTATGCTGATGGGCGGGATGTAAATTGCCAACAGCCACTCGGGAGAAGTGTATGGTGTTTCCTGAAACATCTAAAAAACAAAGCAACAGAGCCTAGGGCACTTCCACTTATGGTCCTATAGCTTAGGGAAATGAAAATCAAAAAGACACAGCCACCCCAAAGTTTGGGATGGCTCTGTTTACAAGAACCTCGTTTACGGTACAAGTTCAATATCGCAGAAAGTGAAAAATGGATGAAGAAGTTGTGGTACTTACGTACAATGCAATATCACTCAGCAATGACATCTATGTCATCAGGCCCGTAGCAGCATAATGAGTGCATTCAGGTATGATGATTCTAACTGAAATAAGTCACACAGAAAAAGAAACATCATAAGATATCACTAATACACGGAATGTAAACTTGGCTACACAGGAACTGGATTACAAAACAGAACAGGGTCTCAAATTTAGAAAACCAACATATGCTTGCTTAAGGGGAAAGGTGAGTTGGGGTGCTGCATAAAACCAGAGATTGAAATGAGCACAGATAAAGTTCCTTAAGCCAAATATGGAATAGACAAGAGCTACTCCTTGCTCAACGAAATGGACTCAACACCCCATATTAAACGCCTAAGAATGTACCTGACTAGTAAGTATCTTAAAACCTATGGATTGCTATGTCTCCGAAAGAGAATCAAGCGTGTGTACAGGGGCATAAACGCAGCAGTGATAGGATTGGAGAGGTTCGGTGAGCAAATGAAGACCCTTTGAAGTCATATTGCATGGTACCCATTCCACGGGTCTCAACTCTCCAGGTTTAAGGGATTCTTCCTTCAGCTAAAACATGCATGTGGAACCCAGAATATGATCAACCGTGTGATCGGGAGACGTCTTCAAATATGTCTCCGTTCTCGTCCCCTGGTACTCGGGTGCAACATTCCAGACGCTTTACTAAAACTCTCCCGACTTGGAGAGTCAGTGCCTTTAACCTCCTGTTTGGCCCAGTTTGCAATTTCTGCGGAAGATGAACAGGAATAGGGAGAACGAATGAGAGACTAGCTGGAGGTGTCTGGACGGGCAAATTTAACTCTCATTTCCCACCAGGAAGAGGAATTAACCAAAGGCTCAGCGTGCCGTGCCGGAACCAGATTAGGGCCTGAAGCAATCCTGCGGTGTTGCGGCCAGCTCACAAGAAAGCGAGTTGAAGAAAGGAGCTCAGGGGCACTGTAATTCACAAACCTGCAGAGTTATAAATGACAGCTATCGTCCAAAAATATACTGAAGTAAGGCTGCCAAGAGGACTTGAAAGCGGGGCAGAATTGCAGGAAACCGATTTCAGGAGGTAGACTGGAATTGCATTTAAAGCATAGGAAAAGAGGCAGAACGTCCACAATGATGCACTTGGCCAAAAAGGGCGTATGCGTTTTTTCCTGAATATATTCAGGAAAAAACGCATACGCACTTTTTGGCCAACCAAGCAACCTTGCAAAGGAAATCTGCACTACAATGAAGTCTCACTTCCCCCCGGTCAAAAGGGCCATCTGAAAAAAGTGTAAAATCCAGAAAGGCAGGACAGGCCATGGAGAACTGGGAGCCTTGTTATGCTGATGGGCGGGATGTAAATTGCCAACAGCCACTCGGGAGAAGTGTATGGTGTTTCCTGAAACATCTAAAAAACAAAGCAACAGAGCCTGGGGCACTTCCACTTATGGTCCTATAGCTTAGGGAAATGAAAATCAAAAAGACACAGCCACCCCAAAGTTTGGGACGGCTCTGTTTACAAGAACCTCGTTTACGGTACAAGTTCAATATCGCAGAAAGTGAAAAATGGATGAAGAAGTTGTGGTACTTACGTACAATACAATATCACTCAGCAATGACATCTATGTCATCAGGCCCGTAGCAGCATAATGAGTGCATTCAGGTATGATGATTCTAACTGAAATAAGTCACACAGAAAAAGAAACATCATAAGATATCACTAATACACGGAATGTAAACTTGGCTACACAGGAACTGGATTACAAAACAGAACAGGGTCTCAAATTTAGAAAACCAACATATGCTTGCTTAAGGGGAAAGGTGAGTTGGGGTGCTGCATAAAACCAGAGATTGAAATGAGCACAGATAAAGTTCCTTAAGCCAAATATGGAATAGACAAGAGCTACTCCTTGCTCAACGAAATGGACTCAACACCCCATATTAAACGCCTAAGAATGTACCTGACTAGTAAGTATCTTAAAACCTATGGATTGCTATGTCTCCGAAAGAGAATCAAGCGTGTGTACAGGGGCATAAACGCAGCAGTGATAGGATTGGAGAGGTTCGGTGAGCAAATGAAGACCCTTTGAAGTCATATTGCATGGTACCCATTCCACGGGTCTCAACTCTCCAGGTTTAAGGGATTCTTCCTTCAGCTAAAACATGCATGTGGAACCCAGAGTATGATCAACCGTGTGATCGGGAGACGTCTTCAAATATGTCTCCGTTCTCGTCCTCTGGTACTCGGGTGCAACATTCCAGACGCTTTACTAACACTCTCCCGACTTGGAGAGTCAGTGCCTTTAACCTCCTGTTTGGCCCAGTTTGCAATTTCTGCGGAAGATGAACAGGAATAGGGAGAACCAATGAGAGACTAGCTGGAGGTGTCTGGACGGGCAAATTTAACTCTCATTTCCCACCAGGAAGAGGAATTAACCAAAGGCTCAGCGTGCCGTGCCGGAACCAGATTAGGGCCTGAAGCAATCCTGCGGTGTTGCGGCCAGCTCACAAGAAAGCGAGTTGAAGAAAGGAGCTCAGGGGCACTGTAATTCACAAACCTGCAGAGTTATAAATGACAGCTATCGTCCAAAAATATACTGAAGTAAGGCTGCCAAGAGGACTTGAAAGCGGGGCAGAATTGCAGGAAACCGATTTCAGGAGGTAGACTGGAATTGCATTTAAAGCATAGGAAAAGAGGCAGAACGTCCACAATGATGCACTTGGCCAAAAAGGGCGTATGCGTTTTTTCCTGAATATATTCAGGAAAAAACGCATACGCACTTTTTGGCCAACCAAGCAACCTTGCAAAGGAAATCTGCACTACAATGAAGTCTCACTTCCCCCCGGTCAAAAGGGCCATCTGAAAAAAGTGTAAAATCCAGAAAGGCAGGACAGGCCATGGAGAACTGGGAGCCTTGTTATGCTGATGGGCGGGATGTAAATTGCCAACAGCCACTCGGGAGAAGTGTATGGTGTTTCCTGAAACATCTAAAAAACAAAGCAACAGAGCCTGGGGCACTTCCACTTATGGTCCTATAGCTTAGGGAAATGAAAATCAAAAAGACACAGCCACCCCAAAGTTTGGGACGGCTCTGTTTACAAGAACCTCGTTTACGGTACAAGTTCAATATCGCAGAAAGTGAAAAATGGATGAAGAAGTTGTGGTACTTACGTACAATACAATATCACTCAGCAATGACATCTATGTCATCAGGCCCGTAGCAGCATAATGAGTGCATTCAGGTATGATGATTCTAACTGAAATAAGTCACACAGAAAAAGAAACATCATAAGATATCACTAATACACGGAATGTAAACTTGGCTACACAGGAACTGGATTACAAAACAGAACAGGGTCTCAAATTTAGAAAACCAACATATGCTTGCTTAAGGGGAAAGGTGAGTTGGGGTGCTGCATAAAACCAGAGATTGAAATGAGCACAGATAAAGTTCCTTAAGCCAAATATGGAATAGACAAGAGCTACTCCTTGCTCAACGAAATGGACTCAACACCCCATATTAAACGCCTAAGAATGTACCTGACTAGTAAGTATCTTAAAACCTATGGATTGCTATGTCTCCGAAAGAGAATCAAGCGTGTGTACAGGGGCATAAACGCAGCAGTGATAGGATTGGAGAGGTTCGGTGAGCAAATGAAGACCCTTTGAAGTCATATTGCATGGTACCCATTCCACGGGTCTCAACTCTCCAGGTTTAAGGGATTCTTCCTTCAGCTAAAACATGCATGTGGAACCCAGAGTATGATCAACCGTGTGATCGGGAGACGTCTTCAAATATGTCTCCGTTCTCGTCCTCTGGTACTCGGGTGCAACATTCCAGACGCTTTACTAACACTCTCCCGACTTGGAGAGTCAGTGCCTTTAACCTCCTGTTTGGCCCAGTTTGCAATTTCTGCGGAAGATGAACAGGAATAGGGAGAACCAATGAGAGACTAGCTGGAGGTGTCTGGACGGGCAAATTTAACTCTCATTTCCCACCAGGAAGAGGAATTAACCAAAGGCTCAGCGTGCCGTGCCGGAACCAGATTAGGGCCTGAAGCAATCCTGCGGTGTTTCGACCAGCTCACAAGAAAGCGAGTTGAAGAAAGGAGCTCAGGGGCACTGTAATTCACAAACCTGCAGAGTTATAAATGACAGCTATCGTCCAAAAATATACTGAAGTAACGCTGCCAAGAGGACTTGAAAGCGGGGCAGAATTGCAGGAAACCGATTTCAGGAAGTAGACAGGAATTGCATTTAAAGCATAGGAAAAGAGGCAGAACGTCCACAATGATGCACTTGGCCAAAAAGGGCGTATGTGTTTTTTCCTGAATATATTCACGAAAAAACGCATACGCCCTTTTTGGTCAACCAAGCAAGCTTGCAAAGGAAATCTGCACTACAATAAGTCTCACTTCCCCCCGGTCAAAAGGGCCATCTGAAAAAAGTGTAAAATCCAGAAAGGCAGGACAGGCCATGGAGAACTGGGAGCCTTGTTATGCTGATGGGCGGGATGTAAATTGCCAACAGCCACTCCGGAGAAGTGTATGGTGTTTCCTGAAACATCTAAAAAACAAAGCAACAGAGCCTAGGGCACTTCCACTTATGGTCTTATAGCTTAGGGAAATGAAAATCAAAAAGACACAGCCACCCCAAAGTTTGGGACGGCTCTGTTTACAAGAACCTCGTTTACGGTACAAGTTCAATATCGCAGAAAGTGAAAAATGGATGAAGAAGTTGTGGTACTTACGTACAATGCAATATCACTCAGCAATGACATCTATGTCATCAGGCCCGTAGCAGCATAATGAGTGCATTCAGGTATGATGATTCTAACTGAAAGAAGTCACACAGAAAAAGAAACATCAGAAGATATCACTAATACATGGAAAGTAAACTTGGCTACACAGGAATTGGATTACAAAGAGAACAGGGTCTAAAATTTAGAAAACCAACTTATGCTTGCTTAAGGGGAAAGGTGAGTTGGGGTGCTGCATAAAACCAGAGATTGAAACGAGCACAGATAAAGTTCCTTAAGCTAAATATGGAATAGACAAGAGCTACTCCTTGCTCAACGAAATGGACTCAACACCCCGTATTAAACACCTAAGAATGTACCTGACTAGTAAGTATCTTAAAACCTATGGATTGCTATGTCTCCGAAAGAGAATCAAGCGTGTGTACAGGGGCATAAACGCAGCAGTGATAGGATTGGAGAGGTTCGCTGAGCAAATGAGGACCCTTTGAAGTCATATTGCATGGTACCCATTCCACGGGTCTCAACTCTCCAGGTTTAAGGGATTCTTCCTTCAGCTAAAACATGCATGTGGAACCCAGAGTATGATCAACCGTGTGATCGGGAGACGTCTTCAAATATGTCTCCGTTCTCGTCCCCTGGTACTCGGGTGCAACATTCTAGACGGTTTACTAACACTCTCCCGACTTGGAGAGTCAGTGCCTTTAACCTCCTGTTTGGCCCACTTTGCAATTTCTGCGGAAGATGAACAGGAATAGGGAGAACGAATGAGAGACTAGCTGGAGGTGTCTGGACGGGCAAATTTAACTCTAATTTCCCACCAGGAAGAGGAATTAACCAAAGGCTCAGCGTGCCGTGCCGGAACCAGATTAGGGCCTGAAGCAATCCTGCGGTGTTGCGGCCAGCTCACAAGAAAGCGAGTTGAAGAAAGGAGCTCAGGGGCACTGTAATTCACAAACCTGCAGAGTTATAAATGACAGCTATCGTCCAAAAATATACTGAAGTAAGGCTGCCAAGAGGACTTGAAAGCGGGGCAGAATTGCAGGAAACCGATTTCAGGAGGTAGACTGGAATTGCATTTAAAGCATAGGAAAAGAGGCAGAACGTCCACAATGATGCACTTGGCCAAAAAGGGTGTATGCGTTTTTTCCTGAATATATTCAGGAAAAAACGCATACGCCCTTTTTGGCCAACCAAGCAACCTTGCAAAGGAAATCTGCACTACAATGAAGTCTCACTTCCCCCTGGTCAAAAGGGCCATCTGAAAAAAGTGTAAAATCCAGAAAGGCAGGACAGGCCATGGAGAACTGGGAGCCTTGTTATGCTGATGGGCGGGATGTAAATTGCCAACAGCCACTCGGGAGAAGTGTATGGTGTTTCCTGAAACATCTAAAAAACAAAGCAACAGAGCCTAGGGCACTTCCACTTATGGTCCTATAGCTTAGGGAAATTAAAATCAAAAAGACACAGCCACCCCAAAGTTTGGGACGGCTCTGTTTACAAGAACCTCGTTTACGGTACAAGTTCAATATCGCAGAAAGTGAAAAATGGATGAAGAAGTTGTGGTACTTACGTACAATACAATATCACTCAGCAATGAAATCTATGTCATCAGGCCCGTAGCAGCACAATGAGTGCATTCAGGTATGATGATTCTAAGTGAAATAAGTCACACAGAAAAAGAAACATCATAAGATATCACTAATACACGGAATGTAAACTTGGCTACACAGGAACTGGATTACAAAACAGAACAGGATCTCAAATTTAGAAAACCAACATATGCTTGCTTAAGGGGAAAGGTGAGTTGGGGTGCTGCATAAAACCAGAGATTGAAATGAGCACAGATAAAGTTCCTTAAGCCAAATATGGAATAGACAAGAGCTACTCCTTGCTCAACGAAATGCACTCAACACCCCATATTAAACGCCTAAGAATGTACCTGACTAGTAAGTATCGTAAAACCTATGGATTGCTATGTCTCCGAAAGAGAATCAAGCGTGTGTACAGGGGCATAAACGCAGCAGTGATAGGATTGGAGAGGTTCGGTGAGCAAATGAAGACCCTTTGAAGTCATATTGCATGGTACCCATTCCACGGGTCTCAACTCTCCAGGTTTAAGGGATTCTTCCTTCAGCTAAAACATGCATGTGGAACCCAGAGTATGATCAACCGTGTGATCGGGAGACGTGTTCAAATATGTCTCCGTTCCCGTCCCCTGGTACTTGGGTGCAACATTCCAGACTCTTTACTAACACTCTCCCGAATTGGAGAGTCAGTGCCTTTAACCTCCTGTTTGTCCCAGTTTGCAATTTCTGCGGAAGATGTACAAGAATATGGAGAACCAATGAGAGACTAGCTGGAGGTGTCTGGACGGGTAAATTTAACTCTCATTTCCCACCAGGAAGAGGAATTAACCAAAGGCTCAGCGTGCCGTGCCGGAACCAGATTAGGGCCTGAAGCAATCATGCGGTGTTGCGGCCAGCTCATAGGAAAGCGAGTTGAAGAAAGGAGCTCAGGGGCACTGTAATTCACAAACCTGCAGAGTTATAAATGACAGCTATCGTGCAAAAATATACTGAAGTAAGGCTGCCAAGAGGACATGAAAGCGGGGCAGAATTGCAGGAAACCGATTTCAGGAGGTACATTGGAATTGCATTTAAAGCATAGGAAAAGAGGCAGAACGTCCACAATGATGCACTTGGCCAAAAAGGACGTATGCGTTTTTTCCTGAATATATTCAGGAAAAAACGCATACGCCCTTTCTGGCCAACCAAGCAAGCTTGCAAAGGAAATCTGCACTACAATGAAATCTCACTTCCCCTCGGTCAAAAGGGCCATCTGAAAAAAGTGTAAAATCCAGAAAGGCAGGACAGGCCTTGGAGAACAGGGAGCCTTGTTATGCTGATGGGCGGGATGTAAATTGCCAACAGCCACTCTGGAGAAGTGTATGGTGTTTCCTGAAACATCTACAAAACAAAGCAACAGAGCCTAGGGCACTTCCACTTATGGTCCTATAGCTTAGGGAAATGAAATTCAAAAAGACACAGCCACCCCAAAGTTTGGGACGGCTCTGTTTACAAGAACCTCGTTTACGGTACAAGTTCAAAATTGCAGAAAGTGAAAAATGGATAAAGAAGTTGTGGTACTTACGTACAATACAATATCACTCAGCAATGACATCTATGTCATCAGGCCCGTAGCAGCATAATGAGTGGATTCAGGTATGATGATTCTAACTGAAATAAGTCACACAGAAAAAGAAACATCATAAGATATCACTAATACATGGAATGTAAACTTGGCTACACAGGAACTGGATTACAAAACAGAACAGGGTCTCAAATTTAGAAAACCAACATATGCTTGCTTAAGGGGAAAGGTGAGTTGGGGTGCTGCATAAAACCAGAGATTGAAATGAGCACAGATAAAGTTCCTTAAGCCAAATATGGAATAGACAAGAGCTACTCCTTGCTCAACGAAATGGACTCAACTCCCCATATTAAACGCCTAAGAATATATCTGACTAGTAAGAATCTTAAAACCTATGGATTTATATGTCTCCGAAGGAGAATCAAGCGTGTGTACAGCGGCATAAACGCAGCAGTGATAGGATTGGTGAGGATCGGTGAGCAAATGCAGAAACTTTGAAGTCATATTGCATGGTACCCATTCCACGGGTCTCAACTCTCCAGGTTTAAGGGATTCTTCCTTCAGCTAAAACATGCATGTGGAACCCAGAGTATGATCCACCGTGTGATTGGGAAACGTTTTCAAAGGTGTCTCAGTTTTCGTCCCCTGGTACTCGGGTGCAACATTCCAGACGCTTTACTAACTCTCTCCCCACTTGGAGAGTCAGTGCCTTTAACCTCCTGTTTGGCCCAGTTTGCAATTTCTGCGGAAAATGAACAGGAATGGGGAGAACCAATGAGAGACTAGCTGGAGGTGTCTGGACGGGCAAATTTAACTCTCATTGCCCACCAGGAAGAGGAATTAACCAAAGGCTCAGTGTGCGGTGCCGGAACCACACTAGGGCATGAAGCAATCCTGCGGTGTTGCGGCCAGCTCACAAGAAAGCGAGTTGAAGAAAGGAGCTCAGGGGCACTGTCACTCACAAACATGCAGAGTTATAAATGACATCTATCGTCCAAAAATATATTGAAGTAAGGCTGCCAAGAGGACTTGAAAGCGGGACAGAATTGCAGGAAACCGATTTCAGGAGGTAGACTGGAATTGCATGTAAAGCACAGGAAAAGAGGCAGAACGTCCACAATGATGCACTTGGCCAAAAAGGGCGTATGCGTTTTTTCCTGAATATATTCAGGAAAAAACGCATACGCCCTTTTTGGCCAACCAAGCAAGCTTGCAAATGAAATCTGCACTACAATGAAGTCTCACTGCCCCCCGGTCAAAAGGGCCATCTGAAAAAAGTGTAAAATCCAGAAAGGCAGGACAGGCCATGGAGAACTGGGAGCCTTGTTATGCTGATGGGCGGGATGTAAATTGCCAACAGCCACTCTGGAGAAGTGTATGGTGTTTCCTGAAACATCTAAAAAACAAAGCAACAGAGCCTAGGGCACTTCCACTTATGGTCCTATAGCTTAGGGAAATTAAAATCAAAAAGACACAGCCACCCCAAAGTTTGGGACGGCTCTGTTTACAAGAACCTCGTTTACGGTACAAGTTCAATATCACAGAAAGCGAAAAATGGATAAAGAATTTGTGGTACTTACGTACAATGCAATATCACTCAGCAATGAAATCTATGTCATCAGGCCCGTAGCAGCATAATGAGTGGATTCAGGTACGATGATTCTAAGTGAAATAAGTCACCCAGAAAAAGAAACATCATAAGATATCACTACTACACGGAATGTAAACTTGGCTACACAGGAACTGAATTACAAAACAGAACAGGGTCTCAAATGTAGAAAACCAACTTATGCTTGCTTAAGGGGAAAGGTGAGTTGGGGTGCTGCATAAAACCAGAGATTGAAATTAGCACAGATACCGTTCCATAAGCCAAATATGTAATAGACAAGAGCTACTCCTTGCTCAACGAAGTGGACTCAACACCCCATATTAAACGCCTAAGAATATACCTGACTAGTAAGAATCTTAAAACCTATGGATTGCTATGTCTCCGAAAGAGAATCAAGCGTGTGTACAGCGCAATAAATGCAGCAGTGAAAGGATTGGTGAGGATCGGTGAGCAAATGCATACTCTTTGAAGCCATATTGCATGGTACCCATTCCATGGGTCTCAACTCTCCAGGTTTAAGGGATTCTTCCTTCAGCTAAAACATGCATGTGGAACCCAGAGTATGATCCACCGTGTGATTGGGAAACGTGTTCAAAGGTGTCTCAGGTTTCGTCCCCTCGTACTCGGGTGCAACATTCCAGACGCTTTACTTACTCTCTCCCCACTTGGAGAGTCACTGCCTTTAACCTCCTCTTTGGCCCAGTTTGCAATTTCTGCGGAAAATGAACAGGAATAGGGAGAACCAATGAGAGACTAGCTGGAGGTGTCTGGACGGGCAAATTTAACTCTCATTTCCCACCAGGAAGAGGAATTAACGAAAGGCTCAGCGTGCGGTGCCGGAACCACACTAGGGCATGAAGCAATCCTGCGGTGTTGCGGCCAGCTCACAAGAAAGCGAGTTGAAGAAAGGAGCTCAGGGGCACTGTCATTCACAAACCTGCAGAGTTATAAATGACAGCTATCGTCCAAAAATATATTGGAGTAAGGCTGCCAAGAGGACTTGAAAGCGGGGCAGAATTGCAGGAAACCGATTTCAGGAGGTAGACTGGAATTGCATGTAAAGCATAGGAAAAGAGGCAGAACGTCCACAATGATGCACTTGGCCAAAAAGGGCGTATGCGTTTTTTCCTGAATATATTCAGGAAAAAACGCATACGCACTTTTTGGCCAACCAAGCAAGCTTGCAAAGGAAATCTGCACTACAATGAAGTCTCACTGCCCCCCGGTCAAAAGGGCCATCTGAAAAAAGTGTAAAATCCAGAAAGGCAGGACAGGCCATGGAGAACTGGGAGCCTTGTTATGCTGATGGGCGGGATGTAAATTGCCAACAGCCACTCTGGAGAAGTGTATGGTGTTTCCTGAAACATCTACAAAACAAAGCAACAGAGCCTAGGGCACTTCCACTTATGGTCCTATAGCTTAGGGAAATTAAAATCAAAAAGACACAGCCACCCCAAAGTTTGGGCCGGCTCTGTTTACAAGAACCTCGTTTACGGTACAAGTTCAATATCGCAGAAAGCGAAAAATGGATAAAGAAGTTGTGGTACTTACGTACAATGCAATATCACTCAGCAATGAAATCTATGTCATCAGGCCCGTAGCAGCATAATGAGTGGATTCAGGTACGATGATTCTAAGTGAAATAAGTCACACAGAAAAAGAAACATCATAAGATATCACTACTACACGGAATGTAAACTTGGCTACACAGGAACTGAATTACAAAACAGAACAGGGTCTCAAATGTAGAAAACCAACTTATGCTTGCTTAAGGGGAAAGGTGAGTTGGGGTGCTGCATAAAACCAGAGATTGAAAATAGCACAGATACCGTTCCATAAGCCAAATATGTAATAGACAAGAGCTACTCCTTGCTCAACGACGTGGACTAAACACACCATATTAAACGCCTAAGAATATAGCTGACTAGTAAGAATCCTAAAACCTATGGATTTATATGTCTCCGAAAGAGAATCAAGCGTGTGTACAGCGGCATAAACACAGCAGTGATAGGATTGGTGAGGATCGGTGAGCAAATGCTGACCCTTTGAAGTCATATTGCATGGTACCCATTCCAAGGGTCTCAACTCTCCAGGTTTAAGGGATTCTTCCTTCAGCTAAAACATGCATGTGGAACCCAGCCTATGATCCACCGTGTGATTGGGAAACGTGTTCAAAGGTGTCTCAGTTTTCGTCCCCTGGTACTCGGGTGCAACATTGCAGACGCTTTACTAACTCTCTCCCCACTTGGAGAGTCAGTGCCTTTAACCTCCTGTTTGGCCCAGTTTGCAGTTTCTGCGGAAAATGAACAGGAATAGGGAGAACCAATGAGAGACTAGCTGGAGGTGTCTGGACGGGCAAATTTGACTCTCATTTCCCACCAGGAAGAGGAATTAACCAAAGGCTCAGCGTGCCGTGCCGGAACCACACTAGGGCCTGAAGCAATCCTGCGGTGTTGCGGCCAGCTCACAAGAAAGCGAGTTGAAGAAAGGAGCTCAGGGGCACTGTCACTCACAAACCTGCAGAGTTATAAATGACAGCTATCGTCCAAAAATATATTGAAGTAAGGCTGCCAAGAGGACTTGAAAGCGGGGCAGAATTGCAGGAAACCGATTTCAGGAGGTAGACTGGAATTGCATGTAAAGCACAGGAAAAGAGGCAGAACGTCCACAATGATGCACTTGGCCAAAAAGGGCGTATGCGTTTTTTCCTGAATATATTCAGGAAAAAACGCATACGCCCTTTTTGGCCAACCAAGCAAGCTTGCAAATGAAATCTGCACTACAATGAAGACTCACTGCCCCCCGGTCAAAAGGGCCATCTGAAAAAAGTGTAAAATCCAGAAAGGCAGGACAGGCCATGGAGAACTGGGAGCCTTGTTATGCTGATGGGCGGGAGGTAATTGCCAACAGCCACTCTGGAGAAGTGTATGGTGTTTCCTGAAACATCTAAAAAACAAAGCAACAGAGCCTAGGGCACTTCCACTTATGGTCCTATAGCCTAGGGAAATTAAAATCAAAAAGACACAGCCACTCCAAAGTTTGGGACGGCTCTGTTTACAAGAACCTCGTTTACGGTACAAGTTCAATATCGCAGAACGCGAAAAATGGATAAAGAAGTTGTGGTACTTACGTACAATACAATATCACTCAGCAATGACATCTATGTCATCAGGCCCGTAGCAGCACAATGAGTGCATTCAGGTATGATGATTCTAACTGAAATAAGTCACACAGAAAAAGAAACATCATAAGATATCACTAATACACGGATTGTAAACTTGGCTACACAGGAACTGGATTACAAAACAGAACAGGGTCTCAAATTTAGAAAACCAACATATGCTTGCTTAAGGGGAAAGGTGAGTTGGGGTGCTGCATAAAACCAGAGATTGAAATGAGCACAGATAAAGTTCCTTAAGCCAAATATGGAATAGACAAGAGCTACTCCTTGCTCAACGAAATGGACTCAACACCCCATATTAAACGCCTAAGAATGTACCTGACTAGTAAGTATCGTAAAACCTATGGATTGCTATGTCTCCGAAAGAGAATCAAGCGTGTGTACAGGGGCATAAACGCAGCAGTGATAGGATTGCAGAGGTTCGGTGAGCAAATGAAGACCCTTTGAAGTCATATTGCATGGTACCCATTCCACGGGTCTCAACTCTCCAGGTTTAAGGGATTCTTCCTTCAGCTAAAACATGCATGTGGAACCCAGAGTATGATCAACCGTGTGATCGGAGACGTCTTCAAATATGTCTCCGTTCTCGTCCCCTGGTACTCGGGTGCAACATTCCAGACGCTTTACTAACACTCTCCCGACTTGGAGAGTCAGTGCCTTTAACCTCCTGTTTGGCCCAGTTTGCAATTTCTGCGGAAGATGAACAGGAATAGGGAGAACCAATGAGAGACTAGCTGGAGGTGTCTGGACGGGCAAATTTAACTCTCATTTCCCACCAGGAAGAGGAATTAAGCAAAGGCTCAGCGTGCCGTGCCGGAACCAGATTAGGGCCTGAAGCAATCCTGCGGTGTTGCGGCCAGCTCACAAGAAAGCGAGTTGAAGAAAGGAGCTCTGGGGCACTGTAATTCACAAACCTGCAGAGTTATAAATGTCAGCTATCGTCCAAAAATATACTGAAGTAAGGCTGCCAAGAGGACTTGAAAGCGGGGCAGAATTGCAGGAAACCGATTTCAGGAGGTAGACTGGAATTGCATTTAAAGCATAGGAAAAGAGGCAGAACGTCCACAATGATGCACTTGGCCAAAAAGGGCGTATGTTTTTTCCTGAATATATTCAGGAAAAAACGCATACGCCCTTTTTGGCCAACCAAGCAAGCTTGCAAAGGAAATCTGCACTACAATAAGTCTCACTTCCCTCCGGTCAAAAGGGCCATCTGAAAAAAGTGTAAAATCCAGAAAGGCAGGACAGGCCATGGAGAACTGGGAGCCTTGTTATGCTGATGGGCGGGATGTAAATTGCCAACAGCCACTCGGGAGAAGTGTATGGTGTTTCCTGAAACATCTAAAAAACAAAGCAACAGAGCCTAGGGCACTTCCACTTATGGTCCTATAGCTTAGGGAAATGAAAATCAAAAAGACACAGCCACCCCAAAGTTTGGGATGGCTCTGTTTACAAGAACCTCGTTTACGGTACAAGTGCAATATCGCAGAAAGTGAAAAATGGATGAAGAAGTTGTGGTACTTACGTACAATACAATATCACTCAGCAATGACATCTATGTCATCAGGCCCGTAGCAGCATAATGAGTGCATTCAGGTATGATGATTCTAACTGAAATAAGTCACACAGAAAAAGAAACATCATAAGATATCACTAATACACGGAATGTAAACTTGGCTACACAGGAACTGGATTACAAAACAGAACAGGGTCTCAAATTTAGAAAACCAACATATGCTTGCTTAAGGGGAAAGGTGAGTTGGGGTGCTGCATAAAACCAGAGATTGAAATGAGCACAGATAAAGTTCCTTAAGCCAAATATGGAATAGACAAGAGCTACTCCTTGCTCAACGAAATGGACTCAACACCCCATATTAAACGCCTAAGAATGTACCTGACTAGTAAGTATCTTAAAACCTATGGATTGCTATGTCTCCGAAAGAGAATCAAGCGTGTGTACAGGGGCATAAACGCAGCAGTGATAGGATTGGAGAGGTTCGGTGAGCAAATGAAGACCCTTTGAAGTCATATTGCATGGTACCCATTCCACGGGTCTCAACTCTCCAGGTTTAAGGGATTCTTCCTTCAGCTAAAACATGCATGTGGAACCCAGAATATGATCAACCGTGTGATCGGGAGACGTCTTCAAATATGTCTCCGTTCTCGTCCCCTGGTACTCGGGTGCAACATTCCAGACGCTTTACTAAAACTCTCCCGACTTGGAGAGTCAGTGCCTTTAACCTCCTGTTTGGCCCAGTTTGCAATTTCTGCGGAAGATGAACAGGAATAGGGAGAACGAATGAGAGACTAGCTGGAGGTGTCTGGACGGGCAAATTTAACTCTCATTTCCCACCAGGAAGAGGAATTAACCAAAGGCTCAGCGTGCCGTGCCGGAACCAGATTAGGGCCTGAAGCAATCCTGCGGTGTTGCGGCCAGCTCACAAGAAAGCGAGTTGAAGAAAGGAGCTCAGGGGCACTGTAATTCACAAACCTGCAGAGTTATAAATGACAGCTATCGTCCAAAAATATACTGAAGTAAGGCTGCCAAGAGGACTTGAAAGCGGGGCAGAATTGCAGGAAACCGATTTCAGGAGGTAGACTGGAATTGCATTTAAAGCATAGGAAAAGAGGCAGAACGTCCACAATGATGCACTTGGCCAAAAAGGGCGTATGCGTTTTTTCCTGAATATATTCAGGAAAAAACGCATACGCCCTTTTTGGCCAACCAAGCAACCTTGCAAAGGAAATCTGCACTACAATGAAGTCTCACTTCCCCCCGGTCAAAAGGGCCATCTGAAAAAAGTGTAAAATCCAGAAAGGCAGGACAGGCCATGGAGAACTGGGAGCCTTGTTATGCTGATGGGCGGGATGTAAATTGCCAACAGCCACTCGGGAGAAGTGTATGGTGTTTCCTGAAACATCTAAAAAACAAAGCAACAGAGCCTGGGGCACTTCCACTTATGGTCCTATAGCTTAGGGAAATGAAAATCAAAAAGACACAGCCACCCCAAAGTTTGGGACGGCTCTGTTTACAAGAACCTCGTTTACGGTACAAGTTCAATATCGCAGAAAGTGAAAAATGGATGAAGAAGTTGTGGTACTTACGTACAATACAATATCACTCAGCAATGACATCTATGTCATCAGGCCCGTAGCAGCATAATGAGTGCATTCAGGTATGATGATTCTAACTGAAATAAGTCACACAGAAAAAGAAACATCATAAGATATCACTAATACACGGAATGTAAACTTGGCTACACAGGAACTGGATTACAAAACAGAACAGGGTCTCAAATTTAGAAAACCAACATATGCTTGCTTAAGGGGAAAGGTGAGTTGGGGTGCTGCATAAAACCAGAGATTGAAATGAGCACAGATAAAGTTCCTTAAGCCAAATATGGAATAGACAAGAGCTACTCCTTGCTCAACGAAATGGACTCAACACCCCATATTAAACGCCTAAGAATGTACCTGACTAGTAAGTATCTTAAAACCTATGGATTGCTATGTCTCCGAAAGAGAATCAAGCGTGTGTACAGGGGCATAAACGCAGCAGTGATAGGATTGGAGAGGTTCGGTGAGCAAATGAAGACCCTTTGAAGTCATATTGCATGGTACCCATTCCACGGGTCTCAACTCTCCAGGTTTAAGGGATTCTTCCTTCAGCTAAAACATGCATGTGGAACCCAGAGTATGATCAACCGTGTGATCGGGAGACGTCTTCAAATATGTCTCCGTTCTCGTCCTCTGGTACTCGGGTGCAACATTCCAGACGCTTTACTAACACTCTCCCGACTTGGAGAGTCAGTGCCTTTAACCTCCTGTTTGGCCCAGTTTGCAATTTCTGCGGAAGATGAACAGGAATAGGGAGAACCAATGAGAGACTAGCTGGAGGTGTCTGGACGGGCAAATTTAACTCTCATTTCCCACCAGGAAGAGGAATTAACCAAAGGCTCAGCGTGCCGTGCCGGAACCAGATTAGGGCCTGAAGCAATCCTGCGGTGTTGCGACCAGCTCACAAGAAAGCGAGTTGAAGAAAGGAGCTCAGGGGCACTGTAATTCACAAACCTGCAGAGTTATAAATGACAGCTATCGTCCAAAAATATACTGAAGTAACGCTGCC
Organism: Grampus griseus; assembly: GCF_964374135.1. Taxonomy (NCBI): domain Eukaryota; kingdom Metazoa; phylum Chordata; class Mammalia; order Artiodactyla; family Delphinidae; genus Grampus; species Grampus griseus. The sequence goes on along the minus strand of NW_028133292.1, from coordinate 247,558 downwards.
AAGAGGACTTGAAAGCGGGACAGAATTGCAGGAAACCGATTTCAGGAGGTAGACAGGAATTGCATTTAAAGCATAGGAAAAGAGGCAGAACGTCCACAATGATGCACTTGGCCAAAAAGGGCGTATGTGTTTTTTCCTGAATATATTCACGAAAAAACGCATACGCCCTTTTTGGTCAACCAAGCAAGCTTGCAAAGGAAATCTGCACTACAATAAGTCTCACTTCCCCCCGGTCAAAAGGGCCATCTGAAAAAAGTGTAAAATCCAGAAAGACAGGGCAGGCCATGGAGAACTGGGAGCCTTGTTATGCTGATGGGCGGGATGTAAATTGCCAACAGCCACTCCGGAGAAGTGTATGGTGTTTCCTGAAACATCTAAAAAACAAAGCAACAGAGCCTAGGGCACTTCCACTTATGGTCTTATAGCTTAGGGAAATGAAAATCAAAAAGACACAGCCACCCCAAAGTTTGGGACGGCTCTGTTTACAAGAACCTCGTTTACGGTACAAGTTCAATATCGCAGAAAGTGAAAAATGGATGAAGAAGTTGTGGTACTTACGTACAATGCAATATCACTCAGCAATGACATCTATGTCATCAGGCCCGTAGCAGCATAATGAGTGCATTCAGGTATGATGATTCTAACTGAAAGAAGTCACACAGAAAAAGAAACATCAGAAGTTATCACTAATACATGGAAAGTAAACTTGGCTACACAGGAATTGGATTACAAAGAGAACAGGGTCTAAAATTTAGAAAACCAACTTATGCTTGCTTAAGGGGAAAGGTGAGTTGGGGTGCTGCATAAAACCAGAGATTGAAATGAGCACAGATAAAGTTCCTTAAGCTAAATATGGAATAGACAAGAGCTACTCCTTGCTCAACGAAATGGACTCAACACCCCGTATTAAACACCTAAGAATGTACCTGACTAGTAAGTATCTTAAAACCTATGGATTGCTATGTCTCCGAAAGAGAATCAAGCGTGTGTACAGGGGCATAAACGCAGCAGTGATAGGATTGGAGAGGTTCGCTGAGCAAATGAGGACCCTTTGAAGTCATATTGCATGGTACCCATTCCACGGGTCTCAACTCTCCAGGTTTAAGGGATTCTTCCTTCAGCTAAAACATGCATGTGGAACCCAGAGTATGATCAACCGTGTGATCGGGAGACGTCTTCAAATATGTCTCCGTTCTCGTCCCCTGGTACTCGGGTGCAACATTCTAGACGGTTTACTAACACTCTCCCGACTTGGAGAGTCAGTGCCTTTAACCTCCTGTTTGGCCCACTTTGCAATTTCTGCGGAAGATGAACAGGAATAGGGAGAACGAATGAGAGACTAGCTGGAGGTGTCTGGACGGGCAAATTTAACTCTAATTTCCCACCAGGAAGAGGAATTAACCAAAGGCTCAGCGTGCCGTGCCGGAACCAGATTAGGGCCTGAAGCAATCCTGCGGTGTTGCGGCCAGCTCACAAGAAAGCGAGTTGAAGAAAGGAGCTCAGGGGCACTGTAATTCACAAACCTGCAGAGTTATAAATGACAGCTATCGTCCAAAAATATACTGAAGTAAGGCTGCCAAGAGGACTTGAAAGCGGGGCAGAATTGCAGGAAACCGATTTCAGGAGGTAGACTGGAATTGCATTTAAAGCATAGGAAAAGAGGCAGAACGTCCACAATGATGCACTTGGCCAAAAAGGGTGTATGCGTTTTTTCCTGAATATATTCAGGAAAAAACGCATACGCCCTTTTTGGCCAACCAAGCAACCTTGCAAAGGAAATCTGCACTACAATGAAGTCTCACTTCCCCCTGGTCAAAAGGGCCATCTGAAAAAAGTGTAAAATCCAGAAAGGCAGGACAGGCCATGGAGAACTGGGAGCCTTGTTATGCTGATGGGCGGGATGTAAATTTCCAACAGCCACTCGGGAGAAGTGTATGGTGTTTCCTGAAACATCTAAAAAACAAAGCAACAGAGCCTAGGGCACTTCCACTTATGGTCCTATAGCTTAGGGAAATTAAAATCAAAAAGACACAGCCACCCCAAAGTTTGGGACGGCTCTGTTTACAAGAACCTCGTTTACGGTACAAGTTCAATATCACAGAAAGTGAAAAATGGATGAAGAAGTTGTGGTACTTACGTACAATACAATATCACTCAGCAATGAAATCTATGTCATCAGGCCCGTAGCAGCACAATGAGTGCATTCAGGTATGATGATTCTAAGTGAAATAAGTCACACAGAAAAAGAAACATCATAAGATATCACTAATACACGGAATGTAAACTTGGCTACACAGGAACTGGATTACAAAACAGAACAGGATCTCAAATTTAGAAAACCAACATATGCTTGCTTAAGGGGAAAGGTGAGTTGGGGTGCTGCATAAAACCAGAGATTGAAATGAGCACAGATAAAGTTCCTTAAGCCAAATATGGAATAGACAAGAGCTACTCCTTGCTCAACGAAATGCACTCAACACCCCATATTAAACGCCTAAGAATGTACCTGACTAGTAAGTATCGTAAAACCTATGGATTGCTATGTCTCCGAAAGAGAATCAAGCGTGTGTACAGGGGCATAAACGCAGCAGTGATAGGATTGGAGAGGTTCGGTGAGCAAATGAAATGACTTTGAAGTCATATTGCATGGTACCCATTCCACGGGTCTCAACTCTCCAGGTTTAAGGGATTCTTCCTTCAGCTAAAACATGCATGTGGAACCCAGAGTATGATCAACCGTGTGATCGGGAGACGTGTTCAAATATGTCTCCGTTCCCGACCCCTGGTACTTGGGTGCAACATTCCAGACTCTTTACTAACACTCTCCCGAATTGGAGAGTCAGTGCCTTTAACCTCCTGTTTGTCCCAGTTTGCAATTTCTGCGGAAGATGTACAAGAATATGGAGAACCAATGAGAGACTAGCTGGAGGTGTCTGGACGGGTAAATTTAACTCTCATTTCCCACCAGGAAGAGGAATTAACCAAAGGCTCAGCGTGCCGTGCCGGAACCAGATTAGGGCCTGAAGCAATCATGCGGTGTTGCGGCCAGCTCATAGGAAAGCGAGTTGAAGAAAGGAGCTCAGGGGCACTGTAATTCACAAACCTGCAGAGTTATAAATGACAGCTATCGTGCAAAAATATACTGAAGTAAGGCTGCCAAGAGGACATGAAAGCGGGGCAGAATTGCAGGAAACCGATTTCAGGAGGTACATTGGAATTGCATTTAAAGCATAGGAAAAGAGGCAGAACGTCCACAATGATGCACTTGGCCAAAAAGGACGTATGCGTTTTTTCCTGAATATATTCAGGAAAAAACGCATACGCCCTTTCTGGCCAACCAAGCAAGCTTGCAAAGGAAATCTGCACTACAATGAAATCTCACTTCCCCTCGGTCAAAAGGGCCATCTGAAAAAAGTGTAAAATCCAGAAAGGCAGGACAGGCCTTGGAGAACAGGGAGCCTTGTTATGCTGATGGGCGGGATGTAAATTGCCAACAGCCACTCTGGAGAAGTGTATGGTGTTTCCTGAAACATCTACAAAACAAAGCAACAGAGCCTAGGGCACTTCCACTTATGGTCCTATAGCTTAGGGAAATGAAAATCAAAAAGACACAGCCACCCCAAAGTTTGGGACGGCTCTGTTTACAAGAACCTCGTTTACGGTACAAGTTCAAAATTGCAGAAAGTGAAAAATGGATAAAGAAGTTGTGGTACTTACGTACAATACAATATCACTCAGCAATGACATCTATGTCATCAGGCCCGTAGCAGCATAATGAGTGGATTCAGGTACGATGATTCTAAGTGAAATAAGTCACACAGAAAAAGAAACATCATAAGATATCACTACTACACGGAATGTAAACTTGGCTACACAGGAACTGAATTACAAAACAGAACAGGGTCTCAAATGTAGAAAACCAACTTATGCTTGCTTAAGGGGAAAGGTGAGTTGGGGTGCTGCATAAAACCAGAGATTGAAATTAGCACAGATACCGTTCCATAAGCCAAATATGTAATAGACAAGAGCTACTCCTTGCTCAACGAAGTGGACTCAACACCCCATATTAAACGCCTAAGAATATACCTGACTAGTAAGAATCTTAAAACCTATGGATTGCTATGTCTCCGAAAGAGAATCAAGCGTGTGTACAGCGCAATAAACGCAGCAGTGAAAGGATTGGTGAGGATCGGTGAGCAAATGCATACTCTTTGAAGCCATATTGCATGGTACCCATTCCATGGGTCTCAACTCTCCAGGTTTAAGGGATTCTTCCTTCAGCTAAAACATGCATGTGGAACCCAGAGTATGATCCACCGTGTGATTGGGAAACGTGTTCAAAGGTGTCTCAGGTTTCGTCCCCTCGTACTCGGGTGCAACATTCCAGACGCTTTACTTACTCTCTCCCCACTTGGAGAGTCACTGCCTTTAACCTCCTGTTTGGCCCAGTTTGCAATTTCTGCGGAAAATGAACAGGAATAGGGAGAACCAATGAGAGACTAGCTGGAGGTGTCTGGACGGGCAAATTTAACTCTCATTTCCCACCAGGAAGAGGAATTAACGAAAGGCTCAGCGTGCGGTGCCGGAACCACACTAGGGCATGAAGCAATCCTGCGGTGTTGCGGCCAGCTCACAAGAAAGCGAGTTGAAGAAAGGAGCTCAGGGGCACTGTCATTCACAAACCTGCAGAGTTATAAATGACAGCTATCGTCCAAAAATATATTGGAGTAAGGCTGCCAAGAGGACTTGAAAGCGGGGCAGAATTGCAGGAAACCGATTTCAGGAGGTAGACTGGAATTGCATGTAAAGCATAGGAAAAGAGGCAGAACGTCCACAATGATGCACTTGGCCAAAAAGGGCGTATGCGTTTTTTCCTGAATATATTCAGGAAAAAACGCATACGCACTTTTTGGCCAACCAAGCAAGCTTGCAAAGGAAATCTGCACTACAATGAAGTCTCACTGCCCCCCGGTCAAAAGGGCCATCTGAAAAAAGTGTAAAATCCAGAAAGGCAGGACAGGCCATGGAGAACTGGGAGCCTTGTTATGCTGATGGGCGGGATGTAAATTGCCAACAGCCACTCTGGAGAAGTGTATGGTGTTTCCTGAAACATCTACAAAACAAAGCAACAGAGCCTAGGGCACTTCCACTTATGGTCCTATAGCTTAGGGAAATTAAAATCAAAAAGACACAGCCACCCCAAAGTTTGGGACGGCTCTGTTTACAAGAACCTCGTTTACGGTACAAGTTCAATATCGCAGAAAGCGAAAAATGGATAAAGAAGTTGTGGTACTTACGTACAATGCAATATCACTCAGCAATGAAATCTATGTCATCAGGCCCGTAGCAGCATAATGAGTGGATTCAGGTACGATGATTCTAAGTGAAATAAGTCACACAGAAAAAGAAACATCATAAGATATCACTACTACACGGAATGTAAACTTGGCTACACAGGAACTGAATTACAAAACAGAACAGGGTCTCAAATGTAGAAAACCAACTTATGCTTGCTTAAGGGGAAAGGTGAGTTGGGGTGCTGCATAAAACCAGAGATTGAAATTAGCACAGATACCGTTCCATAAGCCAAATATGTAATAGACAAGAGCTACTCCTTGCTCAACGAAGTGGACTCAACACCCCATATTAAACGCCTAAGAATATACCTGACTAGTAAGAATCTTAAAATCTATGGATTTATATGTCTCCGAAAGAGAATCAAGCGTGTGTACAGCGGCATAAACGCAGCAGTGATAGGATTGGTGAGGATCGGTGAGCAAATGCAGACCCTTTGAAGTCATATTGCATGGTACCCATTCCATGGGTCTCAACTCTCCAGGTTTAAGGGATTCTTCCTTCAGCTAAAACATGCATGTGGAACCCAGCCTATGATCCACCGTGTGATTGGGAAACGTGTTCAAAGGTGTCTCAGTTTTCGTCCCCTGGTACTCGGGTGCAACATTCCAGACGCTTTACTAACTCTCTCCCCACTTGGAGAGTCAGTGCCTTTAACCTCCTGTTTGGCCCAGTTTGCAATTTCTGCGGAAAATGAACAGGAATAGGGAGAACCAATGAGAGACTAGCTGGAGGTGTCTGGACGGGCAAATTTAACTCTCATTTCCCACCAGGAAGAGGAATTAACCAAAGGCGCAGCGTGCCGTGCCAGAACCACACTAGGGCTTGAAGCAATCCTGCGGTGTTGCGGCCAGCTCACAAGAAAGCGAGTTGAAGAAAGGAGCTCAGGGGCACTGTCACTCACAAACATGCAGAGTTATAAATGACAGCTATCGTCCAAAAATATATTGAAGTAAGGCTGCCAAGAGGACTTGAAAGCGGGGCAGAATTGCAGGAAACCGATTTCAGGAGGTAGACTGGAATTGCATGTAAAGCACAGGAAAAGAGGCAGAACGTCCACAATGATGCACTTGGCCAAAAAGGGCGTATGCGTTTTTTCCTGAATATATTCAGGAAAAAACGCATACGCCCTTTTTGGCCAACCAAGCAAGCTTGCAAATGAAATCTGCACTACAATGAAGTCTCACTGTCCCCCGGTCAAAAGGGCCATCTGAAAAAAGTGTAAAATCCAGAAAGGCAGGACAGGCCATGGAGAACTGGGAGCCTTGTTATGCTGATGGGCGGGATGTAAATTGCCAACAGCCACTCTGGAGAAGTGTATGGTGTTTCCTGAAACATCTAAAAAACAAAGCAACAGAGCCTAGGGCACTTCCACTTATGGTCCTATAGCTTAGGGAAATTAAAATCAAAAAGACACAGCCACCCCAAAGTTTGGGACGGCTCTGTTTACAAGAACCTCGTTTACGGTACAAGTTCAATATCGCAGAAAGTGAAAAATGGATAAAGAATTTGTGGTACTTACGTACAATGCAATATCACTCAGCAATGAAATCTATGTCATCAGGCCCGTAGCAGCATAATGAGTGGATTCAGGTACGATGATTCTAAGTGAAATAAGTCACACAGAAAAAGAAACATCATAAGATATCACTACTACACGGAATGTAAACTTGGCTACACAGGAACTGAATTACAAAACAGAACAGGGTCTCAAATGTAGAAAACCAACTTATGCTTGCTTAAGGGGAAAGGTGAGTTGGGGTGCTGCATAAAACCAGAGATTGAAATTAGCACAGATACCGTTCCATAAGCCAAATATGTAATAGACAAGAGCTACTCCTTGCTCAACGAAGTGGACTCAACACCCCATATTAAACGCCTAAGAATATACCTGACTAGTAAGAATCTTAAAACCTATGGATTTATATGTCCCCGAAAGAGAATCAAGCGTGTGTACAGCGCAATAAACGCAGCAGTGAAAGGATTGGTGAGGATCGGTGAGCAAATGCATACTCTTTGAAGCCATATTGCATGGTACCCATTCCATGGGTCTCAACTCTCCAGGTTTAAGGGATTCTTCCTTCAGCTAAAACATGCATGTGGAACCCAGAGTATGATCCACCGTGTGATTGGGAAACGTGTTCAAAGGTGTCTCAGGTTTCGTCCCCTGGTACTCGGGTGCAATATTCCAGACGCTTTACTTACTCTCTCCCCACTTGGAGAGTCAGTGCCTTTAACCTCCTGTTTGGCCCAGTTTGCAATTTCTGCGGAAAATGAACAGGAATAGGGAGAACCAATGAGAGACTAGCTGGAGGTGTCTGGACGGGCAAATTTAACTCTCATTTCCCACCAGGAAGAGGAATTAACCAAAGGCTCAGCGTGCGGTGCCGGAACCACACTAGGGCATGAAGCAATCCTGCGGTGTTGCGGCCAGTTCACAAGAAAGCGAGTTGAAGAAAGGAGCTCAGGGGCACTGTCATTCACAAACCTGCAGAGTTATAAATGACAGCTATCGTTCAAAAATATATTGGAGTAAGGCTGCCAAGAGGACTTGAAAGCGGGGCAGAATTGCAGGAAACCGATTTCAGGAGGTAGACTGGAATTGCATGTAAAGCATAGGAAAAGAGGCAGAACGTCCACAATGATGCACTTGGCCAAAAAGGGCGTATGCGTTTTTTCCTGAATATATTCAGGAAAAAACGCATACGCACTTTTTGGCCAACCAAGCAAGCTTGCAAAGGAAATCTGCACTACAATGAAGTCTCACTGCCCCCCGGTCAAAAGGGCCATCTGAAAAAAGTGTAAAATCCAGAAAGGCAGGACAGGCCATGGAGAACTGGGAGCCTTGTTATGCTGATGGGCGGGATGTAAATTGCCAACAGCCACTCTGGAGAAGTGTATGGTGTTTCCTGAAACATCTACAAAACAAAGCAACAGAGCCTAGGGCACTTCCACTTATGGTCCTATAGCTTAGGGAAATTAAAATCAAAAAGACACAGCCACCCCAAAGTTTGGGACGGCTCTGTTTACAAGAACCTCGTTTACGGTACAAGTTCAATATCGCAGAAAGCGAAAAATGGATAAAGAAGTTGTGGTACTTACGTACAATGCAATATCACTCAGCAATGAAATCTATGTCATCAGGCCCGTAGCAGCATAATGAGTGGATTCAGGTACGATGATTCTAAGTGAAATAAGTCACACAGAAAAAGAAACATCATAAGATATCACTACTACACGGAATGTAAACTTGGCTACACGGGAACTGAATTACAAAACAGAACAGGGTCTCAAATGTAGAAAACCAACTTATGCTTGCTTAAGGGGAAAGGTGAGTTGGGGTGCTGCATAAAACCAGAGATTGAAAATAGCACAGATACCGTTCCATAAGCCAAATATGTAATAGACAAGAGCTACTCCTTGCTCAACGACGTGGACTAAACACACCATATTAAACGCCTAAGAATATAGCTGACTAGTAAGAATCCTAAAACCTATGGATTTATATGTCTCCGAAAGAGAATCAAGCGTGTGTACAGCGGCATAAACACAGCAGTGATAGGATTGGTGAGGATCGGTGAGCAAATGCTGACCCTTTGAAGTCATATTGCATGGTACCCATTCCAAGGGTCTCAACTCTCCAGGTTTAAGGGATTCTTCCTTCAGCTAAAACATGCATGTGGAACCCAGCCTATGATCCACCGTGTGATTGGGAAACGTGTTCAAAGGTGTCTCAGTTTTCGTCCCCTGGTACTCGGGTGCAACATTGCAGACGCTTTACTAACTCTCTCCCCACTTGGAGAGTCAGTGCCTTTAACCTCCTGTTTGGCCCAGTTTGCAGTTTCTGCGGAAAATGAACAGGAATAGGGAGAACCAATGAGAGACTAGCTGGAGGTGTCTGGACGGGCAAATTTGACTCTCATTTCCCACCAGGAAGAGGAATTAACCAAAGGCTCAGTGTGCCGTGCCGGAACCACACTAGGGCCTGAAGCAATCCTGCGGTGTTGCGGCCAGCTCACAAGAAAGCGAGTTGAAGAAAGGAGCTCAGGGGCACTGTCACTCACAAACCTGCAGAGTTATAAATGACAGCTATCGTCCAAAAATATATTGAAGTAAGGCTGCCAAGAGGACTTGAAAGCGGGGCAGAATTGCAGGAAACCGATTTCAGGAGGTAGACTGGAATTGCATGTAAAGCACAGGAAAAGAGGCAGAACGTCCACAATGATGCACTTGGCCAAAAAGGGCGTATGCGTTTTTTCCTGAATATATTCAGGAAAAAACGCATACGCCCTTTTTGGCCAACCAAGCAAGCTTGCAAATGAAATCTGCACTACAATGAAGACTCACTGCCCCCCGGTCAAAAGGGCCATCTGAAAAAAGTGTAAAATCCAGAAAGGCAGGACAGGCCATGGAGAACTGGGAGCCTTGTTATGCTGATGGGCGGGATGTAAATTGCCAACAGCCACTCTGGAGAAGTGTATGGTGTTTCCTGAAACATCTACAAAACAAAGCAACAGAGCCTAGGGCACTTCCACTTATGGTCCTATAGCTTAGGGAAATTAAAATCAAAAAGACACAGCCACCCCAAAGTTTGGGACGGCTCTGTTTACAAGAACCTCGTTTACGGTACAAGTTCAATATCGCAGAAAGCGAAAAATGGATAAAGAAGTTGTGGTACTTACGTACAATGCAATATCACTCAGCAATGAAATCTATGTCATCAGGCCCGTAGCAGCATAATGAGTGGATTCAGGTACGATGATTCTAAGTGAAATAAGTCACACAGAAAAAGAAACATCATAAGATATCACTACTACACGGAATGTAAACTTGGCTACACAGGAACTGAATTACAAAACAGAACAGGGTCTCAAATGTAGAAAACCAACTTATGCTTGCTTAAGGGGAAAGGTGAGTTGGGGTGCTGCATAAAACCAGAGATTGAAATTAGCACAGATACCGTTCCATAAGCCAAATATGTAATAGACAAGAGCTACTCCTTGCTCAACGAAGTGGACTCAACACCCCATATTAAACGCCTAAGAATATACCTGACTAGTAAGAATCTTAAAATCTATGGATTTATATGTCTCCGAAAGAGAATCAAGCGTGTGTACAGCGGCATAAACGCAGCAGTGATAGGATTGGTGAGGATCGGTGAGCAAATGCAGACCCTTTGAAGTCATATTGCATGGTACCCATTCCATGGGTCTCAACTCTCCAGGTTTAAGGGATTCTTCCTTCAGCTAAAACATGCATGTGGAACCCAGCCTATGATCCACCGTGTGATTGGGAAACGTGTTCAAAGGTGTCTCAGTTTTCGTCCCCTGGTACTCGGGTGCAACATTCCAGACGCTTTACTAACTCTCTCCCCACTTGGAGAGTCAGTGCCTTTAACCTCCTGTTTGGCCCAGTTTGCAATTTCTGCGGAAAATGAACAGGAATAGGGAGAACCAATGAGAGACTAGCTGGAGGTGTCTGGACGGGCAAATTTAACTCTCATTTCCCACCAGGAAGAGGAATTAACCAAAGGCGCAGCGTGCCGTGCCAGAACCACACTAGGGCTTGAAGCAATCCTGCGGTGTTGCGGCCAGCTCACAAGAAAGCGAGTTGAAGAAAGGAGCTCAGGGGCACTGTCACTCACAAACATGCAGAGTTATAAATGACAGCTATCGTCCAAAAATATATTGAAGTAAGGCTGCCAAGAGGACTTGAAAGCGGGGCAGAATTGCAGGAAACCGATTTCAGGAGGTAGACTGGAATTGCATGTAAAGCACAGGAAAAGAGGCAGAACGTCCACAATGATGCACTTGGCCAAAAAGGGCGTATGCGTTTTTTCCTGAATATATTCAGGAAAAAACGCATACGCCCTTTTTGGCCAACCAAGCAAGCTTGCAAATGAAATCTGCACTACAATGAAGTCTCACTGTCCCCCGGTCAAAAGGGCCATCTGAAAAAAGTGTAAAATCCAGAAAGGCAGGACAGGCCATGGAGAACTGGGAGCCTTGTTATGCTGATGGGCGGGATGTAAATTGCCAACAGCCACTCTGGAGAAGTGTATGGTGTTTCCTGAAACATCTAAAAAACAAAGCAACAGAGCCTAGGGCACTTCCACTTATGGTCCTATAGCTTAGGGAAATTAAAATCAAAAAGACACAGCCACCCCAAAGTTTGGGACGGCTCTGTTTACAAGAACCTCGTTTACGGTACAAGTTCAATATCGCAGAAAGTGAAAAATGGATAAAGAATTTGTGGTACTTACGTACAATGCAATATCACTCAGCAATGAAATCTATGTCATCAGGCCCGTAGCAGCATAATGAGTGGATTCAGGTACGATGATTCTAAGTGAAATAAGTCACACAGAAAAAGAAACATCATAAGATATCACTACTACACGGAATGTAAACTTGGCTACACAGGAACTGAATTACAAAACAGAACAGGGTCTCAAATGTAGAAAACCAACTTATGCTTGCTTAAGGGGAAAGGTGAGTTGGGGTGCTGCATAAAACCAGAGATTGAAATTAGCACAGATACCGTTCCATAAGCCAAATATGTAATAGACAAGAGCTACTCCTTGCTCAACGAAGTGGACTCAACACCCCATATTAAACGCCTAAGAATATACCTGACTAGTAAGAATCTTAAAACCTATGGATTTATATGTCCCCGAAAGAGAATCAAGCGTGTGTACAGCGCAATAAACGCAGCAGTGAAAGGATTGGTGAGGATCGGTGAGCAAATGCATACTCTTTGAAGCCATATTGCATGGTACCCATTCCATGGGTCTCAACTCTCCAGGTTTAAGGGATTCTTCCTTCAGCTAAAACATGCATGTGGAACCCAGAGTATGATCCACCGTGTGATTGGGAAACGTGTTCAAAGGTGTCTCAGGTTTCGTCCCCTGGTACTCGGGTGCAATATTCCAGACGCTTTACTTACTCTCTCCCCACTTGGAGAGTCAGTGCCTTTAACCTCCTGTTTGGCCCAGTTTGCAATTTCTGCGGAAAATGAACAGGAATAGGGAGAACCAATGAGAGACTAGCTGGAGGTGTCTGGACGGGCAAATTTAACTCTCATTTCCCACCAGGAAGAGGAATTAACCAAAGGCTCAGCGTGCGGTGCCGGAACCACACTAGGGCATGAAGCAATCCTGCGGTGTTGCGGCCAGTTCACAAGAAAGCGAGTTGAAGAAAGGAGCTCAGGGGCACTGTCATTCACAAACCTGCAGAGTTATAAATGACAGCTATCGTTCAAAAATATATTGGAGTAAGGCTGCCAAGAGGACTTGAAAGCGGGGCAGAATTGCAGGAAACCGATTTCAGGAGGTAGACTGGAATTGCATGTAAAGCATAGGAAAAGAGGCAGAACGTCCACAATGATGCACTTGGCCAAAAAGGGCGTATGCGTTTTTTCCTGAATATATTCAGGAAAAAACGCATACGCACTTTTTGGCCAACCAAGCAAGCTTGCAAAGGAAATCTGCACTACAATGAAGTCTCACTGCCCCCCGGTCAAAAGGGCCATCTGAAAAAAGTGTAAAATCCAGAAAGGCAGGACAGGCCATGGAGAACTGGGAGCCTTGTTATGCTGATGGGCGGGATGTAAATTGCCAACAGCCACTCTGGAGAAGTGTATGGTGTTTCCTGAAACATCTACAAAACAAAGCAACAGAGCCTAGGGCACTTCCACTTATGGTCCTATAGCTTAGGGAAATTAAAATCAAAAAGACACAGCCACCCCAAAGTTTGGGACGGCTCTGTTTACAAGAACCTCGTTTACGGTACAAGTTCAATATCGCAGAAAGCGAAAAATGGATAAAGAAGTTGTGGTACTTACGTACAATGCAATATCACTCAGCAATGAAATCTATGTCATCAGGCCCGTAGCAGCATAATGAGTGGATTCAGGTACGATGATTCTAAGTGAAATAAGTCACACAGAAAAAGAAACATCATAAGATATCACTACTACACGGAATGTAAACTTGGCTACACGGGAACTGAATTACAAAACAGAACAGGGTCTCAAATGTAGAAAACCAACTTATGCTTGCTTAAGGGGAAAGGTGAGTTGGGGTGCTGCATAAAACCAGAGATTGAAAATAGCACAGATACCGTTCCATAAGCCAAATATGTAATAGACAAGAGCTACTCCTTGCTCAACGACGTGGACTAAACACACCATATTAAACGCCTAAGAATATAGCTGACTAGTAAGAATCCTAAAACCTATGGATTTATATGTCTCCGAAAGAGAATCAAGCGTGTGTACAGCGGCATAAACACAGCAGTGATAGGATTGGTGAGGATCGGTGAGCAAATGCTGACCCTTTGAAGTCATATTGCATGGTACCCATTCCAAGGGTCTCAACTCTCCAGGTTTAAGGGATTCTTCCTTCAGCTAAAACATGCATGTGGAACCCAGCCTATGATCCACCGTGTGATTGGGAAACGTGTTCAAAGGTGTCTCAGTTTTCGTCCCCTGGTACTCGGGTGCAACATTGCAGACGCTTTACTAACTCTCTCCCCACTTGGAGAGTCAGTGCCTTTAACCTCCTGTTTGGCCCAGTTTGCAGTTTCTGCGGAAAATGAACAGGAATAGGGAGAACCAATGAGAGACTAGCTGGAGGTGTCTGGACGGGCAAATTTGACTCTCATTTCCCACCAGGAAGAGGAATTAACCAAAGGCTCAGTGTGCCGTGCCGGAACCACACTAGGGCCTGAAGCAATCCTGCGGTGTTGCGGCCAGCTCACAAGAAAGCGAGTTGAAGAAAGGAGCTCAGGGGCACTGTCACTCACAAACCTGCAGAGTTATAAATGACAGCTATCGTCCAAAAATATATTGAAGTAAGGCTGCCAAGAGGACTTGAAAGCGGGGCAGAATTGCAGGAAACCGATTTCAGGAGGTAGACTGGAATTGCATGTAAAGCACAGGAAAAGAGGCAGAACGTCCACAATGATGCACTTGGCCAAAAAGGGCGTATGCGTTTTTTCCTGAATATATTCAGGAAAAAACGCATACGCCCTTTTTGGCCAACCAAGCAAGCTTGCAAATGAAATCTGCACTACAATGAAGACTCACTGCCCCCCGGTCAAAAGGGCCATCTGAAAAAAGTGTAAAATCCAGAAAGGCAGGACAGGCCATGGAGAACTGGGAGCCTTGTTATGCTGATGGGCGGGATGTAAATTGCCAACAGCCACTCTGGAGAAGTGTATGGTGTTTCCTGAAACATCTACAAAACAAAGCAACAGAGCCTAGGGCACTTCCACTTATGGTCCTATAGCTTAGGGAAATTAAAATCAAAAAGACACAGCCACCCCAAAGTTTGGGACGGCTCTGTTTACAAGAACCTCGTTTACGGTACAAGTTCAATATCGCAGAAAGCGAAAAATGGATAAAGAAGTTGTGGTACTTACGTACAATGCAATATCACTCAGCAATGAAATCTATGTCATCAGGCCCGTAGCAGCATAATGAGTGGATTCAGGTACGATGATTCTAAGTGAAATAAGTCACACAGAAAAAGAAACATCATAAGATATCACTACTACACGGAATGTAAACTTGGCTACACAGGAACTGAATTACAAAACAGAACAGGGTCTCAAATTTAGAAAACCAACATATGCTTGCTTAAGGGGAAAGGTGAGTTGGGGTGCTGCATAAAACCAGAGATTGAAATTAGCACAGATACCGTTCCATAAGCCAAATATGTAATAGACAAGAGCTACTCCTTGCTCAACGAAGTGGACTCAACACCCCATATTAAACGCCTAAGAATATACCTGACTAGTAAGAATCTTAAAACCTATGGATTTATATGTCTCCAAAAGAGAATCAAGCGTGTGTACAGCGGCATAAACGCAGCAGTGATAGGATTGGTGAGGATCGGTGAGCAAATGCAGACCCTTTGAAGTCATATTGCATGGTACCCATTCCATGGGTCTCAACTCTCCAGGTTTAAGGGATTCTTCCTTCAGCTAAAACATGCATGTGGAACCCAGCCTATGATCCACCGTGTGATTGGGAAACGTGTTCAAAGGTGTCTCAGTTTTCGTCCCCTGGTACTCGGGTGCAACATTCCAGACGCTTTACTAACTCTCTCCCCACTTGGAGAGTCAGTGCCTTTAACCTCCTGTTTGGCCCAGTTTGCAGTTTCTGCGGAAAATGAACAGGAATAGGGAGAACCAATGAGAGACTAGCTGGAGGTGTCTGGACGGGCAAATTTGACTCTCATTTCCCACCAGGAAGAGGAATTAACCAAAGGCTCAGCGTGCCGTGCCGGAACCACACTAGGGCCTGAAGCAATCCTGCGGTGTTGCGGCCAGCTCACAAGAAAGCGAGTTGAAGAAAGGAGCTCAGGGGCACTGTCACTCACAAACCTGCAGAGTTATAAATGACAGCTATCGTCCAAAAATATATTGAAGTAAGGCTGCCAAGAGGACTTGAAAGCGGGGCAGAATTGCAGGAAACCGATTTCAGGAGGTAGACTGGAATTGCATGTAAAGCACAGGAAAAGAGGCAGAACGTCCACAATGATGCACTTGGCCAAAAAGGGCGTATGCGTTTTTTCCTGAATATATTCAGGAAAAAACGCATACGCCCTTTTTGGCCAACCAAGCAAGCTTGCAAATGAAATCTGCACTACAATGAAGACTCACTGCCCCCCGGTCAAAAGGGCCATCTGAACAAAGTGTAAAATCCAGAAAGGCAGGACAGGCCATGGAGAACTGGGAGCCTTGTTATGCTGATGGGCGGGAGGTAATTGCCAACAGCCACTCTGGAGAAGTGTATGGTGTTTCCTGAAACATCTAAAAAACAAAGCAACAGAGCCTAGGGCACTTCCACTTATGGTCCTATAGCTTAGGGAAATTAAAATCAAAAAGACACAGCCACTCCAAAGTTTGGGACGGCTCTGTTTACAAGAACCTCGTTTACGGTACAAGTTCAATATCGCAGAACGCGAAAAATGGATAAAGAAGTTGTGGTACTTACGTACAATGCAATATCACTCAGCAATGAAATCTATGTCATCAGGCCCGTAGCAGCATAATGAGTGGATTCAGGTACGATGATTCTAAGTGAAATAAGTCACACAGAAAAAGAAACATCATAAGATATCACTACTACACGGAATGTAAACTTGGCTACCCAGGAACTGAATTACAAAACAGAACAGGGTCTCAAATTTAGAAAACCAACATATGCTTGCTTAAGGGGAAAGGTGAGTTGGGGTGCTGCATAAAACCAGAGATTGAAATTAGCACAGATACCGTTCCATAAGCCAAATATGTAATAGACAAGAGCTACTCCTTGCTCAACGAAGTGGACTCAACACCCCATATTAAACGCCTAAGAATATACCTGACTAGTAAGAATCTTAAAACCTATGGATTTATATGTCTCCAAAAGAGAATCAAGCGTGTGTACAGCGGCATAAACGCAGCAGTGATAGGATTGGTGAGGATCGGTGAGCAAATGCAGACCCTTTGAAGTCATATTGCATGGTACCCATTCCATGGGTCTCAACTCTCCAGGTTTAAGGGATTCTTCCTTCAGCTAAAACATGCATGTGGAACCCAGCCTATGATCCACCGTGTGATTGGGAAACGTGTTCAAAGGTGTCTCAGTTTTCGTCCCCTGGTACTCGGGTGCAACATTCCAGATGCTTTACTAACTCTCTCCCCACTTGGAGAGTCAGTGCCTTTAACCTCCTGTTTGTCCCAGTTTGCAATTTCTGCGGAAAATGAACAGGAATAGGGAGAAAAAATGAGAGACTAGCTGGAGGTGTCTGGACGGGCAAATTTAACTCTCATTTCCCACCAGGAAGAGGAATTAACCAAAGGCGCAGCGTGCCGTGCCGGAACCACACTAGGGCTTGAAGCAATCCTGCGGTGTTGCGGCCAGCTCACAAGAAAGCGAGTTGAAGAAAGGAGCTCAGGGGCACTGTCACTCACAAACCTGCAGAGTTATAAATGACAGCTATCGTCCAAAAATATATTGAAGTAAGGCTGCCAAGAGGACTTGAAAGCGGGGCAGAATTGCAGGAAACCGATTTCAGGAGGTAGACTGGAATTGCATGTAAAGCACAGGAAAAGAGGCAGAACGTCCACAATGATGCACTTGGCCAAAAAGGGCGTATGCGTTTTTCCCTGAATATATTCAGGAAAAAACGCATACGCCCTTTTTGGCCAACCAAGCAAGCTTGCAAATGAAATCTGCACTACAATGAAGTCTCACTGTCCCCCGGTCAAAAGGGCCATCTGAAAAAAGTGTAAAATCCAGAAAGGCAGGACAGGCCATGGAGAACTGGGAGCCTTGTTATGCTGATGGGCGGGATGTAAATTGCCAACAGCCACTCTGGAGAAGTGTATGGTGTTTCCTGAAACATCTAAAAAACAAAGCAACAGAGCCTAGGGCACTTCCACTTATGGTCCTATAGCTTAGGGAAATTAAAATCAAAAAGACACAGCCACCCCAAAGTTTGGGACGGCTCTGTTTACAAGAACCTCGTTTACGGTACAAGTTCAATATCGCAGAAAGCGAAAAATGGATAAAGAATTTGTGGTACTTACGTACAATGCAATATCACTCAGCAATGAAATCTATGTCATCAGGCCCGTAGCAGCATAATGAGTGGATTCAGGTACGATGATTCTAAGTGAAATAAGTCACACAGAAAAAGAAACATCATAAGATATCACTACTACACGGAATGTAAACTTGGCTACACAGGAACTGAATTACAAAACAGAACAGGGTCTCAAATGTAGAAAACCAACTTATGCTTGCTTAAGGGGAAAGGTGAGTTGGGGTGCTGCATAAAACCAGAGATTGAAATTAGCACAGATACCGTTCCATAAGCCAAATATGTAATAGACAAGAGCTACTCCTTGCTCAACGAAGTGGACTCAACACCCCATATTAAACGCCTAAGAATATACCTGACTAGTAAGAATCTTAAAACCTATGGATTTATATGTCCCCGAAAGAGAATCAAGCGTGTGTACAGCGCAATAAACGCAGCAGTGAAAGGATTGGTGAGGATCGGTGAGCAAATGCATACTCTTTGAAGCCATATTGCATGGTACCCATTCCATGGGTCTCAACTCTCCAGGTTTAAGGGATTCTTCCTTCAGCTAAAACATGCATGTGGAACCCAGAGTATGATCCACCGTGTGATTGGGAAACGTGTTCAAAGGTGTCTCAGGTTTCGTCCCCTGGTACTCGGGTGCAATATTCCAGACGCTTTACTTACTCTCTCCCCACTTGGAGAGTCAGTGCCTTTAACCTCCTGTTTGGCCCAGTTTGCAATTTCTGCGGAAAATGAACAGGAATAGGGAGAACCAATGAGAGACTAGCTGGAGGTGTCTGGACGGGCAAATTTAACTCTCATTTCCCACCAGGAAGAGGAATTAACCAAAGGCTCAGCGTGCCGTGCCGGAACCACACTAGGGCATGAAGCAATCCTGCGGTGTTGCGGCCAGTTCACAAGAAAGCGAGTTGAAGAAAGGAGCTCAGGGGCACTGTCATTCACAAATCTGCAGAGTTATAAATGACAGCTATCGTCCAAAAATATATTGGAGTAAGGCTGCCAAGAGGACTTGAAAGCGGGGCAGAATTGCAGGAAACCGATTTCAAGAGGTAGACTGGAATTGCATGTAAAGCACAGGAAAAGAGGCAGAACGTCCACAATGATGCACTTGGCCAAAAAGGGCGTATGCGTTTTTTCCTGAATATATTCAGGAAAAAACGCATACGCCCTTTTTGGCCAACCAAGCAAGCTTGCAAATGAAATCTGCACTACAATGAAGTCTCACTGTCCCCCGGTCAAAAGGGCCATCTGAAAAAAGTGTAAAATCCAGAAAGGCAGGACAGGCCATGGAGAACTGGGAGCCTTGTTATGCTGATGGGCGGGATGTAAATTGCCAACAGCCACTCTGGAGAAGTGTATGGTGTTTCCTGAAACATCTACAAAACAAAGCAACAGAGCCTAGGGCACTTCCACTTATGGTCCTATAGCTTAGGGAAATTAAAATCATAAGACACAGCCACCCCAAAGTTTGGGACGGCTCTGTTTACAAGAACCTCGTTTACGGTACAAGTTCAATATTGCAGAAAGCGAAAAATGGATAAAGAAGTTGTAGTACTTACATACAATGCAATATCACTCAGCAATGAAATCTATGTCATCAGGCCCGTAGCAGCATAATGAGTGGATTCAGGTACGATGATTCTAAGTGAAATAAGTCACACAGAAAAAGAAACATCATAAGATATCACTACTACATGGAATGTAAACTTGGCTACCCAGGAACTGAATTACAAAACAGAACAGGGTCTCAAATGTAGAAAACCTACTTATGCTTGCTTAAGGGGAAAGGTAAGTTGGGGTGCTGCATAAAACCAGAGATTGAAATTAGCACAGATACCGTTCCATAAGCCAAATATGTAATAGACAAGAGCTACTCCTTGCTCAACGAAGTGGACTCAACACCCCATATTAAACGCCTAAGAATATACCTGACTAGTAAGAATCTTAAAACCTATGGATTTATATGTCTCCGAAAGAGAATCAGGCGTGTGTACAGTGGCATAATTGCAGCAGTGATAGGATTGGTGAGGTTCGGTGAGCAAATGCAGACCCTTTGAAGTCATATTGCATGGTACCCATTCCATGGATCTCAACTCTCCAGGTTTAAGGGATTCTTCCTTCAGCTAAAACATGCATGTGGAACCCAGTGTATGATCCACCGTGTGATCGGGAAACGTGTTCAAAGGTGTCTCAGGTTTCGTCCCCTGGTACTCGGGTGCAACATTCCAGACGCTTTACTTACTCTCTCCCCACTTGGAGAGTCAGTGCCTTTAACCTCCTGTTTGGCCCAGTTTGCAATTTCTGCGGAAAATGAACAGGAATAGGGAGAACCAATGAGAGACTAGCTGGAGGTGTCTGGACGGGCAAATTTAACTCTCATTTCCCACCAGGAAGAGGAATTAACCAAAGGCTCAGCGTGCCGTGCCGGAACCACACTAGGGCATGAAGCAATCCTGCGGTGTTGCGGCCAGCTCACAAGAAAGCGAGTTGAAGAAAGGAGCTCTGGGGCACTGTCATTCACAAACCTGCAGAGTTATAAATGACAGCTATCGTCCAAAAATATATTGGAGTAAGGCTGCCAAGAGGACTTGAAAGCGGGGCAGAATTGCAGGAAACCGATTTCAGGAGGTAGACTGGAATTGCATGTAAAGCACAGGAAAAGAGGCAGAACGTCCACAATGATGCACTTGGCCAAAAAGGGCGTATGCGTTTTTTCCTGAATATATTCAGAAAAAACGCATACGCACTTTTTGGACAACCAAGCAAGCTTGCAAATGAAATCTGCACTACAATGAAGTCTCACTGCCCCCCGGTCAAAAGGGCCATCTGAAAAAAGTGTAAAATCCAGAAAGGCAGGACAGGCCATGGAGAACTGGGAGCCTTGTTATGCTGATGGGCGGGATGTAAATTGCCAACAGCCACTCTGGAGAAGTGTATGGTGTTTCCTGAAACATCTACAAAACAAAGCAACAGAGCCTAGGGCACTTCCACTTATGGTCCTATAGCTTAAGGAAATTAAAATCATAAGACACAGCCACCCCAAAGTTTGGGACGGCTCTGTTTACAAGAACCTCGTTTACGGTACAAGTTCAATATTGCAGAAAGCGAAAAATGGATAAAGAAGTTGTAGTACTTACATACAATGCAATATCACTCAGCAATGAAATCTATGTCATCAGGACCGTAGCAGCATAATGAGTGGATTCAGGTACGATGATTCTAAGTGAAATAAGTCACACAGAAAAAGAAACATCATAAGATATCACTACTACACGGAATGTAAACTTGGCTACACAGGAACTGAATTACAAAACAGAACAGGGTCTCAAATGTAGAAAACCAACTTATGCTTGCTTAAGGGGAAAGGTGAGTTGGGGTGCTGCATAAAACCAGAGATTGAAAATAGCACAGATACCGTTCCATAAGCCAAATATGTAATAGACAAGAGCTACTCCTTGCTCAACGAAGTGGACTCAACACCCCATATTAAACGCCTAAGAATATACCTGACTAGTAAGAATCTTAAAACCTATGGATTTATATGTCTCCGAAAGAGAATCAAGCATGTGTACAGTGCAATAAACGCAGCAGTGAAAGGATTGGTGAGGATCGGTGAGCAAATGCACACTCTTTGAAGCCATATGGCATGGTACCCATTCCATGGGTCTCAGCTCTCCAGGTTTAAGGGATTCTTCCTCCAGCTAAAACATGCATTTGGAACCCACAGTATGATCCACCGTGTGATTGGGAAACGGGTTCAAAGGTGTCTCAGGTTTCGTCCCCTGGTACTCGGGTGAAACATTCCAGACGCTTTACTAACTCTCTCCCCACTTGGAGAGTCAGTGCCTTTAACCTCCTGTTTGGCCCAGTTTGCAACTTCTGCGGAAAATGAACAGGAATAGGGGAACCAATGAGAGACTAGCTGGAGGTGTCTGGACGGGCAAATTTAACTCTCATTTCCCACCAGGAAGAGGAATTAACCAAAGGCTCAGCGTGCCGTGCCGGAACCACACTAGGGCCTGAAGCAATCCTGCGGTGTTGCGGCCAGCTCACAAGAAAGCGAGTTGAAGAAAGGAGCTCAGGGGCACTGTCACTCACAAACCTGCAGAGTTATAAATGACAGCTATCGTCCAAAAATATATTGAAGTAAGCCTGCCAAGAGGACTTGAAAGCGGGGCAGAATTGCAGGAAACCGATTTCAGGAGGTAGACTGGAATTGCATGTAAAGCACAGGAAAAGAGGCAGAACGTCCACAATGATGCACTTGGCCAAAAAGGGCGTATGCGTTTTTTCCTGAATATATTCAGGAAAAAACGCATACGCCCTTTTTGGCCAACCAAGCAAGCTTGCAAATGAAATCTGCACTACAATGAAGTCTCACTGCCCCCCGGTCAAAAGGGCCATCTGAAAAAAGTGTAAAATCCAGAAAGGCAGGACAGGCCATGGAGAACTGGGAGCCTTGTTATGCTGATGGGCGGGATGTAAATTGCCAACAGCCACTCTGGAGAAGTGTATGGTGTTTCCTGAAACATCTAAAAAACAAAGCAACAGAGCCTAGGTCACTTCCACTTATGGTCCTATAGCTTAGGGAAATGAAAATCAAAAAGACACAGCCACCCCAAAGTTTGGGACGGCTCTGTTTACAAGAACCTCGTTTACGGTACAAATTCAA
Organism: Grampus griseus; assembly: GCF_964374135.1. Lineage (NCBI taxonomy): Eukaryota > Metazoa > Chordata > Mammalia > Artiodactyla > Delphinidae > Grampus > Grampus griseus. The sequence continues at coordinate 224,930 of NW_028133292.1, read as the reverse complement.
TATTGCAGAAAGCGAAAAATGGATAAAGAAGTTGTAGTACTTACATACAATGCAATATCACTCAGCAATGAAATCTATGTCATCAGGCCTGTAGCAGCATAATGAGTGGATTCAGGTACGATGATTCTAAGTGAAACAAGTCACACAGAAAAAGAAACATCATAAGATATCACTACTACACGGAATGTAAACTTGGCTACCCAGGAACTGAATTACAAAACAGAACAAGGTCTCAAATGTAGAAAACCTACTTATGCTTGCTTAAGGGGAAAGGTAAGTTGGGGTGCTGCATAAAACCAGAGATTGAAATTAGCACAGATACCGTTCCATAAGCCAAATATGTAATAGACAAGAGCTACTCCTTGCTCAACGAAGTGGACTCAACACCCCATATTAAACGCCTAAGAATATACCTGACTAGTAAGAATCTTAAAACCTATGGATTTATATGTCTCCGAAAGAGAATCAAGCGTGTGTACAGCGCAATAAACGCAGCAGTGAAAGGATTGGTGAGGATCGGTGAGCAAATGCACACTCTTTGAAGCCATATTGCATGGTACCCATTCCATGGGTCTCAACTCTCCAGGTTTAAGGGATTCTTCCTCCAGCTAAAACATGCATTTGGAACCCACAGTATGATCCACCGTGTGATCGGGAAACGTGTTCAAAGGTGTCTCAGGTTTCGTCCCCTGGTACTCGGGTGAAACATTCCAGACGCTTTACTAACTCTCTCCCCACTTGGAGAGTCAGTGCCTTTAACCTCCTGTTTGGCCCAGTTTGCAATTTCTGTGGAAAATGAACAGGAATAGGGAGAACCAATGAGAGACTAGCTGGAGGTGTCTGGACGGGCAAATTTAACTCTCATTTCCCACCAGGAAGAGGAATTAACCAAAGGCTCAGCGTGCCGTGCCGGAACCACACTAGGGCCTGAAGCAATCCTGCGGTGTTGCGGCCAGCTCACAAGAAAGCGAGTTGAAGAAAGGAGCTCAGGGGCACTGTCACTCACAAACCTGCAGAGTTATAAATGACAGCTATCGTCCAAAAATATATTGAAGTAAGGCTGCCAAGAGGACTTGAAAGCGGGGCAGAATTGCAGGAAACCGATTTCAGGAGGTAGACTGGAATTGCATGTAAAGCACAGGAAAAGAGGCAGAACGTCCACAATGATGCACTTGGCCAAAAAGGGCGTATGCGTTTTTTCCTGAATATATTCAGGAAAAAACGCATACGCCCTTTTTGGCCAACCAAGCAAGCTTGCAAATGAAATCTGCACTACAATGAAGTCTCACTGCGCCCCGGTCAAAAGGGCCATCTGAAAAAAGTGTAAAATCCAGAAAGGCAGGACAGGCCATGGAGAACTGGGAGCCTTGTTATGCTGATGGGCGGGATGTAAATTGCCAACAGCCACTCTGGAGAAGTGTATGGTGTTTCCTGAAACATCTAAAAAACAAAGCAACAGAGCCTAGGGCACTTCCACTTATGGTCCTATAGCTTAGGGAAATTAAAATCATAAGACACAGCCACCCCAAAGTTTGGGACGGCTCTGTTTACAAGAACCTCGTTTACGGTACAAGTTCAATATTGCAGAAAGCGAAAAATGGATAAAGAAGTTGTAGTACTTACATACAATGCAATATCACTCAGCAATGAAATCTATGTCATCAGGCCCATAGCAGCATAATGAGTGGATTCAGGTACGATGATTCTAAGTGAAATAAGTCACACAGAAAAAGAAACATCATAAGATATCACTACTACACGGAATGTAAACTTGGCTACCCAGGAACTGAATTACAAAACAGAACAGGGTCTCAAATGTAGAAAACCTACTTATGCTTGCTTAAGGGGAAAGGTAAGTTGGGGTGCTGCATAAAACCAGAGATTGAAATTAGCACAGATACCGTTCCATAAGCCAAATATGTAATAGACAAGAGCTACTCCTTGCTCAACGAAGTGGACTCAACACCCCATATTAAACGCCTAAGAATATACCTGACTAGTAAGAATCTTAAAACCTATGGATTTATATGTCTCCGAAAGAGAATCAAGCGTGTGTACAGCGCAATAAACGCAGCAGTGAAAGGATTGGTGAGGATCGGTGAGCTAATGCACACTCTTTGAAGCCATATTGCATGGTACCCATTCCATGGGTCTCAACTCTCCAGGTTTAAGGGATTCTTCCTCCAGCTAAAACATGCATTTGGAACCCACAGTATGATCCACCGTGTGATTGGGAAACGTGTTCAAAGGTGTCTCAGGTTTCGTCCCCTGGTACTCGGGTGAAACATTCCAGACGCTTTACTAACTCTCTCCCCACTTGGAGAGTCAGTGCCTTTAACCTCCTGTTTGGCCCAGTTTGCAACTTCTGCGGAAAATGAACAGGAATAGGGAGAACCAATGAGAGACTAGCTGGAGGTGTCTGGACGGGCAAATTTAACTCTCATTTCCCACCAGGAAGAGGAATTAACCAAAGGCTCAGCGTGCCGTGCCGGAACCACACTAGGGCCTGAAGCAATCCTGCGGTGTTGCGGCCAGCTCACAAGAAAGCGAGTTGAAGAAAGGAGCTCAGGGGCACTGTCACTCACAAACCTGCAGAGTTATAAATGACAGCTATCGTCCAAAAATATATTGAAGTAAGGCTGCCAAGAGGACTTGAAAGCGGGGCAGAATTGCAGGAAACCGATTTCAGGAGGTAGACTGGAATTGCATGTAAAGCACAGGAAAAGAGGCAAAACGTCCACAATGATGCACTTGGCCAAAAAGGGCGTATGCGTTTTTTCCTGAATATATTCAGGAAAAAACGCATACGCCCTTTTTGGCCAACCAAGCAAGCTTGCAAATGAAATCTGCACTACAATGAAGTCTCACTGCGCCCCGGTCAAAAGGGCCATCTGAAAAAAGTGTAAAATCCAGAAAGGCAGGACAGGCCATGGAGAACTGGGAGCCTTGTTATGCTGATGGGCGGGATGTAAATTGCCAACAGCCACTCTGGAGAAGTGTATGGTGTTTCCTGAAACATCTACAAAACAAAGCAACAGAGCCTAGGGCACTTCCACTTATGGTCCTATAGCTTAGGGAAATTAAAATCATAAGACACAGCCACCCCAAAGTTTGGGACGGCTCTGTTTACAAGAACCTCGTTTACGGTACAAGTTCAATATTGCAGAAAGCGAAAAATGGATAAAGAAGTTGTAGTACTTACATACAATGCAATATCACTCAGCAATGAAATCTATGTCATCAGGCCCGTAGCAGCATAATGAGTGGATTCAGGTACGATGATTCTAAGTGAAATAAGTCACACAGAAAAAGAAACATCATAAGATATCACTACTACACGGAATGTAAACTTGGCTACCCAGGAACTGAATTACAAAACAGAACAGGGTCTCAAATGTAGAAAACCTACTTATGCTTGCTTAAGGGGAAAGGTAAGTTGGGGTGCTGCATAAAACCAGAGATTGAAATTAGCACAGATACCGTTCCATAAGCCAAATATGTAATAGACAAGAGCTACTCCTTGCTCAACGAAGTGGACTCAACACCCCATATTAAACGCCTAAGAATATACCTGACTAGTAAGAATCTTAAAACCTATGGATTTATATGTCTCCGAAAGAGAATCAAGCGTGTGTACAGCGCAATAAACGCAGCAGTGAAAGGATTGGTGAGGATCGGTGAGCTAATGCACACTCTTTGAAGCCATATTGCATGGTACCCATTCCATGGGTCTCAACTCTCCAGGTTTAAGGGATTCTTCCTCCAGCTAAAACATGCATTTGGAACCCACAGTATGATCCACCGTGTGATTGGGAAACGTGTTCAAAGGTGTCTCAGGTTTCGTCCCCTGGTACTCGGGTGAAACATTCCAGACGCTTTACTAACTCTCTCCCCACTTGGAGAGTCAGTGCCTTTAACCTCCTGTTTGGCCCAGTTTGCAATTTCTGCGGAAAATGAACAGGAATAGGGAGAACCAATGAGAGACTAGCTGGAGGTGTCTGGACGGGCAAATTTAACTCTCATTTCCCACCAGGAAGAGGAATTAACCAAAGGCTCAGCGTGCCGTGCCGGAACCACACTAGGGCCTGAAGCAATCCTGCGGTGTTGCGGCCAGCTCACAAGAAAGCGAGTTGAAGAAAGGAGCTCAGGGGCACTGTCACTCACAAACCTGCAGAGTTATAAATGACAGCTATCGTCCAAAAATATATTGAAGTAAGGCTGCCAAGAGGACTTGAAAGCGGGGCAGAATTGCAGGAAACCGATTTCAGGAGGTAGACTGGAATTGCATGTAAAGCACAGGAAAAGAGGCAGAACGTCCACAATGATGCACTTGGCCAAAAAGGGCGTATGCGTTTTTTCCTGAATATATTCAGGAAAAAACGCATACGCCCTTTTTGGCCAACCAAGCAAGCTTGCGAATGAAATCTGCACTACAATGAAGTCTCACTGCGCCCCGGTCAAAAGGGCCATCTGAAAAAAGTGTAAAATCCAGAAAGGCAGGACAGGCCATGGAGAACTGGGAGCCTTGTTATGCTGATGGGCGGGATGTAAATTGCCAACAGCCACTCTGGAGAAGTGTATGGTGTTTCCTGAAACATCTAAAAAACAAAGCAACAGAGCCTAGGGCACTTCCACTTATGGTCCTATAGCTTAGGGAAATTAAAATCAAAAAGACACAGCCACCCCAAATTTTGGGACGGCTCTGTTTACAAGAACCTCGTTTACGGTACAAGTTCAATATTGCAGAAAGCGAAAAATGGATAAAGAAATTGTAGTACTTACATACAATGCAATATCACTCAGCAATGAATTCTCTGTCATCAGGCCCGTAGCAGCATAATGAGTGGATTCAGGTACGATGATTCTAAGTGAAACAAGTCACACAGAAAAAGAAACATCATAAGATATCACTACTACACGGAATGTAAACTTGGCTACCCAGGAACTGAATTACAAAACAGAACAGGGTCTCAAATGTAGAAAACCTACTTATGCTTGCTTAAGGGGAAAGGTGAGTTGGGGTGCTGCATAAAACCAGAGATTGAAAATAGCACAGATACCGTTCCATAAGCCAAATATGTAATAGACAAGAGTTACTCCTTGCTCAACGAAGTGGACACAACACCCCGTATTAAACGCCTAAGAATATACCTGATTAGTAAGAATCTTAAAACCTATGGATTTATATGTCTCCGAAAGAGAATCAGGCGTGTGTACAGTGGCATAATTGCAGCAGTGATAGGATTGGTGAGGTTCGGTGAGCAAATGCAGACCCTTTGAAGTCATATTGCATGGTACCCATTCCATGGATCTCAACTCTCCAGGTTTAAGGGATTCTTCCTTCAGCTAAAACATGCATGTGGAACCCAGTGTATGATCCACCGTGTGATCGGGAAACGTGTTCAAATGTGTCTCAGGTTTCGTCCCCTGGTACTCGGGTGCAACATTCCAGACGCTTTACTTACTCTCTCCCCACTTGGAGAGTCAGTGCCTTTAACCTCCTGTTTGGCCCAGTTTGCAATTTCTGCGGAAAATGAACAGGAATAGGGAGAACCAATGAGAGACTAGCTGGAGGTGTCTGGACGGGCAAATTTAACTCTCATTTCCCACCAGGAAGAGGAATTAACCAAAGGCTCAGCGTGCCGTGCCGGAACCACACTAGGGCATGAAGCAATCCTGCGGTGTTGCGGCCAGCTCACAAGAAAGCGAGTTGAAGAAAGGAGCTCTGGGGCACTGTCATTCACAAACCTGCAGAGTTATAAATGACAGCTATCGTCCAAAAATATATTGGAGTAAGGCTGCCAAGAGGACTTGAAAGCGGGGCAGAATTGCAGGAAACCGATTTCAGGAGGTAGACTGGAATTGCATGTAAAGCACAGGAAAAGAGGCAGAACGTCCACAATGATGCACTTGGCCAAAAAGGGCGTATGCGTTTTTTCCTGAATATATTCAGAAAAAACGCATACGCACTTTTTGGCCAACCAAGCAAGCTTGCAAATGAAATCTGCACTACAATGAAGTCTCACTGCCCCCCGGTCAAAAGGGCCATCTGAAAAAAGTGTAAAATCCAGAAAGGCAGGACAGGCCATGGAGAACTGGGAGCCTTGTTATGCTGATGGGCGGGATGTAAATTGCCAATAGCCACTCTGGAGAAGTGTATGGTGTTTCCTGAAACATCTACAAAACAAAGCAACAGAGCCTAGGGCACTTCCACTTATGGTCCTATAGCTTAAGGAAATTAAAATCATAAGACACAGCCACCCCAAAGTTTGGGACGGCTCTGTTTACAAGAACCTCGTTTACGGTACAAGTTCAATATTGCAGAAAGCGAAAAATGGATAAAGAAGTTGTAGTACTTACATACAATGCAATATCACTCAGCAATGAAATCTATGTCATCAGGCCCGTAGCAGCATAATGAGTGGATTCAGGTACGATGATTCTAAGTGAAATAAGTCACACAGAAAAAGAAACATCATAAGATATCACTACTACACGGAATGTAAACTTGGCTACCCAGGAACTGAATTACAAAACAGAACAGGGTCTCAAATGTAGAAAACCTACTTATGCTTGCTTAAGGGGAAAGGTAAGTTGGGGTGCTGCATAAAACCAGAGATTGAAATTAGCACAGATACCGTTCCATAAGCCAAATATGTAATAGACAAGAGCTACTCCTTGCTCAACGAAGTGGACTCAACACCCCATATTAAACGCCTAAGAATATACCTGACTAGTAAGAATCTTAAAACCTATGGATTTATATGTCTCCGAAAGAGAATCAAGCGTGTGTACAGCGCAATAAACGCAGCAGTGAAAGGATTGGTGAGGATCGGTGAGCTAATGCACACTCTTTGAAGCCATATTGCATGGTACCCATTCCATGGGTCTCAACTCTCCAGGTTTAAGGGATTCTTCCTCCAGCTAAAACATGCATTTGGAACCCACAGTATGATCCACCGTGTGATTGGGAAACGTGTTCAAAGGTGTCTCAGGTTTCGTCCCCTGGTACTCGGGTGAAACATTCCAGACGCTTTACTAACTCTCTCCCCACTTGGAGAGTCAGTGCCTTTAACCTCCTGTTTGGCCCAGTTTGCAATTTCTGCGGAAAATGAACAGGAATAGGGAGAACCAATGAGAGACTAGCTGGAGGTGTCTGGACGGGCAAATTTAACTCTCATTTCCCACCAGGAAGAGGAATTAACCAAAGGCTCAGCGTGCCGTGCCGGAACCACACTAGGGCCTGAAGCAATCCTGCGGTGTTGCGGCCAGCTCACAAGAAAGCGAGTTGAAGAAAGGAGCTCAGGGGCACTGTCACTCACAAACCTGCAGAGTTATAAATGACAGCTATCGTCCAAAAATATATTGAAGTAAGGCTGCCAAGAGGACTTGAAAGCGGGGCAGAATTGCAGGAAACCGATTTCAGGAGGTAGACTGGAATTGCATGTAAAGCACAGGAAAAGAGGCAGAACGTCCACAATGATGCACTTGGCCAAAAAGGGCGTATGCGTTTTTTCCTGAATATATTCAGGAAAAAACGCATACGCCCTTTTTGGCCAACCAAGCAAGCTTGCAAATGAAATCTGCACTACAATGAAGTCTCACTGCGCCCCGGTCAAAAGGGCCATCTGAAAAAAGTGTAAAATCCAGAAAGGCAGGACAGGCCATGGAGAACTGGGAGCCTTGTTATGCTGATGGGCGGGATGTAAATTGCCAACAGCCACTCTGGAGAAGTGTATGGTGTTTCCTGAAACATCTAAAAAACAAAGCAACAGAGCCTAGGGCACTTCCACTTATGGTCCTATAGCTTAGGGAAATTAAAATCAAAAAGACACAGCCACCCCAAATTTTGGGACGGCTCTGTTTACAAGAACCTCGTTTACGGTACAAGTTCAATATTGCAGAAAGCGAAAAATGGATAAAGAAATTGTAGTACTTACATACAATGCAATATCACTCAGCAATGAATTCTCTGTCATCAGGCCCGTAGCAGCATAATGAGTGGATTCAGGTACGATGATTCTAAGTGAAACAAGTCACACAGAAAAAGAAACATCATAAGATATCACTACTACACGGAATGTAAACTTGGCTACCCAGGAACTGAATTACAAAACAGAACAGGGTCTCAAATGTAGAAAACCTACTTATGCTTGCTTAAGGGGAAAGGTGAGTTGGGGTGCTGCATAAAACCAGAGATTGAAAATAGCACAGATACCGTTCCATAAGCCAAATATGTAATAGACAAGAGTTACTCCTTGCTCAACGAAGTGGACACAACACCCCGTATTAAACGCCTAAGAATATACCTGATTAGTAAGAATCTTAAAACCTATGGATTTATATGTCTCCGAAAGAGAATCAGGCGTGTGTACAGTGGCATAATTGCAGCAGTGATAGGATTGGTGAGGTTCGGTGAGCAAATGCAGACCCTTTGAAGTCATATTGCATGGTACCCATTCCATGGATCTCAACTCTCCAGGTTTAAGGGATTCTTCCTTCAGCTAAAACATGCATGTGGAACCCAGTGTATGATCCACCGTGTGATCGGGAAACGTGTTCAAAGGTGTCTCAGGTTTCGTCCCCTGGTACTCGGGTGCAACATTCCAGACGCTTTACTTACTCTCTCCCCACTTGGAGAGTCAGTGCCTTTAACCTCCTGTTTGGCCCAGTTTGCAATTTCTGCGGAAAATGAACAGGAATAGGGAGAACCAATGAGAGACTAGCTGGAGGTGTCTGGACGGGCAAATTTAACTCTCATTTCCCACCAGGAAGAGGAATTAACCAAAGGCTCAGCGTGCCGTGCCGGAACCACACTAGGGCATGAAGCAATCCTGCGGTGTTGCGGCCAGCTCACAAGAAAGCGAGTTGAAGAAAGGAGCTCTGGGGCACTGTCATTCACAAACCTGCAGAGTTATAAATGACAGCTATCGTCCAAAAATATATTGGAGTAAGGCTGCCAAGAGGACTTGAAAGCGGGGCAGAATTGCAGGAAACCGATTTCAGGAGGTAGACTGGAATTGCATGTAAAGCACAGGAAAAGAGGCAGAACGTCCACAATGATGCACTTGGCCAAAAAGGGCGTATGCGTTTTTTCCTGAATATATTCAGAAAAAACGCATACGCACTTTTTGGCCAACCAAGCAAGCTTGCAAATGAAATCTGCACTACAATGAAGTCTCACTGCCCCCCGGTCAAAAGGGCCATCTGAAAAAAGTGTAAAATCCAGAAAGGCAGGACAGGCCATGGAGAACTGGGAGCCTTGTTATGCTGATGGGCGGGATGTAAATTGCCAACAGCCACTCTGGAGAAGTGTATGGTGTTTCCTGAAACATCTACAAAACAAAGCAACAGAGCCTAGGGCACTTCCACTTATGGTCCTATAGCTTAAGGAAATTAAAATCATAAGACACAGCCACCCCAAAGTTTGGGACGGCTCTGTTTACAAGAACCTCGTTTACGGTACAAGTTCAATATTGCAGAAAGCGAAAAATGGATAAAGAAGTTGTAGTACTTACATACAATGCAATATCACTCAGCAATGAAATCTATGTCATCAGGCCCGTAGCAGCATAATGAGTGGATTCAGGTACGATGATTCTAAGTGAAATAAGTCACACAGAAAAAGAAACATCATAAGATATCACTACTACACGGAATGTAAACTTGGCTACCCAGGAACTGAATTACAAAACAGAACAGGGTCTCAAATGTAGAAAACCTACTTATGCTTGCTTAAGGGGAAAGGTAAGTTGGGGTGCTGCATAAAACCAGAGATTGAAATTAGCACAGATACCGTTCCATAAGCCAAATATGTAATAGACAAGAGCTACTCCTTGCTCAACGAAGTGGACTCAACACCCCATATTAAACGCCTAAGAATATACCTGACTAGTAAGAATCTTAAAACCTATGGATTTATATGTCTCCGAAAGAGAATCAAGCGTGTGTACAGCGCAATAAACGCAGCAGTGAAAGGATTGGTGAGGATCGGTGAGCTAATGCACACTCTTTGAAGCCATATTGCATGGTACCCATTCCATGGGTCTCAACTCTCCAGGTTTAAGGGATTCTTCCTCCAGCTAAAACATGCATTTGGAACCCACAGTATGATCCACCGTGTGATTGGGAAACGTGTTCAAAGGTGTCTCAGGTTTCGTCCCCTGGTACTCGGGTGAAACATTCCAGACGCTTTACTAACTCTCTCCCCACTTGGAGAGTCAGTGCCTTTAACCTCCTGTTTGGCCCAGTTTGCAACTTCTGCGGAAAATGAACAGGAATAGGGAGAACCAATGAGAGACTAGCTGGAGGTGTCTGGACGGGCAAATTTAACTCTCATTTCCCACCAGGAAGAGGAATTAACCAAAGGCTCAGCGTGCCGTGCCGGAACCACACTAGGGCCTGAAGCAATCCTGCGGTGTTGCGGCCAGCTCACAAGAAAGCGAGTTGAAGAAAGGAGCTCAGGGGCACTGTCACTCACAAACCTGCAGAGTTATAAATGACAGCTATCGTCCAAAAATATATTGAAGTAAGGCTGCCAAGAGGACTTGAAAGCGGGGCAGAATTGCAGGAAACCGATTTCAGGAGGTAGACTGGAATTGCATGTAAAGCACAGGAAAAGAGGCAAAACGTCCACAATGATGCACTTGGCCAAAAAGGGCGTATGCGTTTTTTCCTGAATATATTCAGGAAAAAACGCATACGCCCTTTTTGGCCAACCAAGCAAGCTTGCAAATGAAATCTGCACTACAATGAAGTCTCACTGCGCCCCGGTCAAAAGGGCCATCTGAAAAAAGTGTAAAATCCAGAAAGGCAGGACAGGCCATGGAGAACTGGGAGCCTTGTTATGCTGATGGGCGGGATGTAAATTGCCAACAGCCACTCTGGAGAAGTGTATGGTGTTTCCTGAAACATCTACAAAACAAAGCAACAGAGCCTAGGGCACTTCCACTTATGGTCCTATAGCTTAGGGAAATTAAAATCATAAGACACAGCCACCCCAAAGTTTGGGACGGCTCTGTTTACAAGAACCTCGTTTACGGTACAAGTTCAATATTGCAGAAAGCGAAAAATGGATAAAGAAGTTGTAGTACTTACATACAATGCAATATCACTCAGCAATGAAATCTATGTCATCAGGCCCGTAGCAGCATAATGAGTGGATTCAGGTACGATGATTCTAAGTGAAATAAGTCACACAGAAAAAGAAACATCATAAGATATCACTACTACACGGAATGTAAACTTGGCTACCCAGGAACTGAATTACAAAACAGAACAGGGTCTCAAATGTAGAAAACCTACTTATGCTTGCTTAAGGGGAAAGGTAAGTTGGGGTGCTGCATAAAACCAGAGATTGAAATTAGCACAGATACCGTTCCATAAGCCAAATATGTAATAGACAAGAGCTACTCCTTGCTCAACGAAGTGGACTCAACACCCCATATTAAACGCCTAAGAATATACCTGACTAGTAAGAATCTTAAAACCTATGGATTTATATGTCTCCGAAAGAGAATCAAGCGTGTGTACAGCGCAATAAACGCAGCAGTGAAAGGATTGGTGAGGATCGGTGAGCTAATGCACACTCTTTGAAGCCATATTGCATGGTACCCATTCCATGGGTCTCAACTCTCCAGGTTTAAGGGATTCTTCCTCCAGCTAAAACATGCATTTGGAACCCACAGTATGATCCACCGTGTGATTGGGAAACGTGTTCAAAGGTGTCTCAGGTTTCGTCCCCTGGTACTCGGGTGAAACATTCCAGACGCTTTACTAACTCTCTCCCCACTTGGAGAGTCAGTGCCTTTAACCTCCTGTTTGGCCCAGTTTGCAATTTCTGCGGAAAATGAACAGGAATAGGGAGAACCAATGAGAGACTAGCTGGAGGTGTCTGGACGGGCAAATTTAACTCTCATTTCCCACCAGGAAGAGGAATTAACCAAAGGCTCAGCGTGCCGTGCCGGAACCACACTAGGGCCTGAAGCAATCCTGCGGTGTTGCGGCCAGCTCACAAGAAAGCGAGTTGAAGAAAGGAGCTCAGGGGCACTGTCACTCACAAACCTGCAGAGTTATAAATGACAGCTATCGTCCAAAAATATATTGAAGTAAGGCTGCCAAGAGGACTTGAAAGCGGGGCAGAATTGCAGGAAACCGATTTCAGGAGGTAGACTGGAATTGCATGTAAAGCACAGGAAAAGAGGCAGAACGTCCACAATGATGCACTTGGCCAAAAAGGGCGTATGCATTTTTTCCTGAATATATTCAGGAAAAAACGCATACGCCCTTTTTGGCCAACCAAGCAAGCTTGCAAATGAAATCTGCACTACAATGAAGTCTCACTGCCCCCCGGTCAAAAATGCCATCTGAAAAAAGTGTAAAATCCAGAAAGGCAGGACAGGCCATGGAGAACTGGGAGCCTTGTTATGCTGATGGGCGGGATGTAAATTGCCAACAGCCACTCTGGAGAAGTGTATGGTGTTTCCTGAAACATCTAAAAAACAAAGCAACAGAGCCTAGGGCACTTCCACTTATGGTCCTATAGCTTAGGGAAATTAAAATCAAAAAGACACAGCCACCCCAAATTTTGGGACGGCTCTGTTTACAAGAACCTCGTTTACGGTACAAGTTCAATATTGCAGAAAGCGAAAAATGGATAAAGAAATTGTAGTACTTACATACAATGCAATATCACTCAGCAATGAATTCTCTGTCATCAGGCCCGTAGCAGCATAATGAGTGGATTCAGGTACGATGATTCTAAGTGAAACAAGTCACACAGAAAAAGAAACATCATAAGATATCACTACTACACGGAATGTAAACTTGGCTACCCAGGAACTGAATTACAAAACAGAACAGGGTCTCAAATGTAGAAAACCTACTTATGCTTGCTTAAGGGGAAAGGTGAGTTGGGGTGCTGCATAAAACCAGAGATTGAAAATAGCACAGATACCGTTCCATAAGCCAAATATGTAATAGACAAGAGTTACTCCTTGCTCAACGAAGTGGACACAACACCCCGTATTAAACGCCTAAGAATATACCTTACTAGTAAGAATCTTAAAACCTATGGATTTATATGTCTCCGAAAGAGAATCAAGCGTGTGTACAGCGCAATAAACGCAGCAGTGAAAGGATTGGTGAGGATCGGTGAGCAAATGCATACTCTTTGAAGCCATATTGCATGGTACCCATTCCATGGGTCTCAACTCTCCAGGTTTAAGGGATTCTTCCTCCAGCTAAAACATGCATTTGGAACCCAGAGTATGATCCACCGTGTGATTGGGAAACGTGTTCAAAGGTGTCTCAGGTTTCGTCCCCTGGTACTCGGGTGCAACATTCCAGACGCTTTACTAACTCTCTCCCCACTTGGAGAGTCAGTGCCTTTAACCTCCTGTTTGGCCCAGTTTGCAATTTCTGCGGAAAATGAACAGGAATAGGGAGAAACAATGAGAGATTAGCTGGACGTGTCTGGACGGGCAAATTTAACTCTCATTTCCCACCAGGAAGAGGAATTAACCAAAGGCTCAGCGTGCCGTGCCGGAACCACACTAGGGCATGAAGCAATCCTGCGGTGTTGCGGCCAGCTCACAAGAAAGCGAGTTGAAGAAAGGAGCTCAGGCGCACTGTCATTCACAAACCTGCAGAGTTATAAATGACAGCTATCGTCCAAAAATATATTGGAGTAAGGCTGCCAAGAGGACTTGAAAGCGGGGCAGAATTGCAGGAAACCGATTTCAGGAGGTAGACTGGAATTGCATGTAAAGCATAGGAAAAGAGGCAGAACGTCCATAATGATGCACTTGGCCAAAAAGGGCGTATGCGTTTTTTCCTGAATATATTCAGGAAAAAACGCATACGCCCTTTTTGGCCAACCAAGCAAGCTTGCAAAGGAAATCTGCACTACAATGAAGTCTCACTGCCCCCCGGTCAAAAGGGCCATCTGAAAAAAGTGTAAAATCCAGAAAGGCAGGACAGGCCATGGAGAACTGGGAGCCTTGTTATGCTGATGGGCGGGATGTAAATTGCCAACAGCCACTCTGGAGAAGTGTATGGTGTTTCCTGAAACATCTACAAAACAAAGCAACAGAGCCTAGGGCACTTCCACTTATGGTCCTATCGTTTAGGGAAATTAAAATCAAAAAGACACAGCCACCACAAAGTTTGGGACGGCTCTGTTTACAAGAACCTCGTTTACGGTACAAGTTCAATATCACAGAAAGCGAAAAATGGATAAAGAATTTGTGGTACATACGTACAATGCAATATCACTCAGCAATGAAATCTATGTCATCAGGCCCGTAGCAGCATAATGAGTGGATTCAGGTACGATGATTCTAAGTGAAATAAGTCACACAGAAAAAGAAACATCATAAGATATCACTACTACACGGAATGTAAACTTGGCTACACAGGAACTGAATTACAAAACAGAACAGGGTCTCAAATGTAGAAAACCAACTTATGCTTGCTTAAGGGGAAAGGTGAGTTGGGGTGCTGCATAAAACCACAGATTGAAATTAGCACAGATACTGTTCCATAAGCCAAATATGTAATAGACAAGAGCTACTCCTTGCTCAACGAAGTGGACTCAACACCCCATATTAAACGCCTAAGAATATACCTGAGTAGTAAGAATCTTAAAACCTATGGATATATGTCTCCAAAAGAGAATCAAGAGTGTGTACAGTGCCATAAATGCAGCAGTGATAGGATTGGTGAGGATCGGTGAGCAAATGCATACTCTTTGAAGCCATATTGCATGGTACCCATTCCATGGGTCTCAACTCTCCAGGTTTAAGGGATTCTTCCTTCAGCTAAAACATGCATGTGGAACCCAGAGTATGATCCACCGTGTGATTGGGAAACGTGTTCAAAGGTGTCTCAGGTTTCGTCCCCTGGTACTCGGGTGCAACATTCCAGACGCTTTACTAACTCTCTCCCCACTTGGAGAGTCAGTGCCTTTAACCTCCTGTTTGGCCCAGTTTGCAATTTCTGCGGAAAATGAACAGGAATAGGGAGAACCAATGAGAGACTAGCTGGAGGTGTCTGGACGGGCAAATTTAACTCTCATTTCCCACCAGGAAGAAGAATTAACCAAAGGCTCAGCGTGCCGTGCCGGAACCACACTAGGGCCTGAAGCAATCCTGCGGTGTTGCGGACAGGTCACAAGAAAGCGAGTTGAAGAAAGGAGCTCAGGGGCACTGTCACTCACAAACATGCAGAGTTATAAATGACACCTATCGTCCAAAAATATATTGAAGTAAGGCTGCCAAGAGGACTTGAAAGCGGGGCAGAATTGCAGGAAACCGATTTCAGGAGGTAGACTGGAATTGCATGTAAAGCATAGGAAAAGAGGCAGAACGTCCACAGTGATGCACTTGGCCAAAAAGACCGTATGCGTTTTTTCCTGAATATATTCAGGAAAAAACGCATACGCCCTTTTTGGCCAACCAAGCAAGCTTGCAAAGGAAATCTGCACTACAATGAAGTCTCACTGCCCCCCGGTCAAAAGGGCCATCTGAAAAAAGTGTAAAATCCAGAAAGGCAGGACAGGCCATGGAGAACTGGGAGCCTTGTTATGCTGATGGGCGGGATGTAAATTGCCAACAGCCACTCTGGAGAAGTGTATGGTGTTTCCTGAAACATCTACAAAACAAAGCAACAGAGCCTAGGGCACTTCCACTTATGGTCCTATAGCTTAGGGAAATTAAAATCATAAGACACAGCCACCCCAAAGTTTGGGACGGCTCTGTTTACAAGAACCTCGTTTACGGTACAAGTTCAATATTGCAGAAAGCGAAAAATGGATAAAGAAGTTGTAGTACTTACATACAATGCAATATCACTCAGCAATGAAATCTATGTCATCAGGCCCGTAGCAGCATAATGAGTGGATTCAGGTACGATGATTCTAAGTGAAATAAGTCACACAGAAAAAGAAACATCATAAGATATCACTACTACATGGAATGTAAACTTGGCTACCCAGAAACTGAATTACAAAACAGAACAGGGTCTCAAATGTAGAAAACCTACTTATGCTTGCTTAAGGGGAAAGGTGAGTTGGGGTGCTGCATAAAACCAGAGATTGAAATTAGCACAGATACCGTTCCATAAGCCAAATATGTAATAGACAAGAGCTACTCCTTGCTCAACGAAGTGGACTCAACACCCCATATTAAACGCCTAAGAATATACCTGACTAGTAAGAATCTTAAAACCTATGGATTTATATGTCTCCGAAAGAGAATCAAGCGTGTGTACAGCGCAATAAACGCAGCAGTGAAAGGAGTGGTGAGGATCGGTGAGCAAATGCAAACTCTTTGAAGCCATATTGCATGGTACCCATTCCATGGGTCTCAACTCTCCAGGTTTAAGGGATTCTTCCTCCAGCTAAAACATGCATTTGGAACCCACAGTATGATCCACCGTGTGATTGGGAAACGTGTTCAAAGGTGTCTCAGGTTTCGTCCCCTGGTACTCGGGTGCAACATTCCAGACGCTTTACTAACTCTCTCCCCACTTGGAGAGTCAGTGCCTTTAACCTCCTGTTTGGCCCAGTTTGCAATTTCTGCGGAAAATGAACAGGAATAGGGAGAACCAATGAGAGACTAGCTGGAGGTGTCTGGACGGGCAAATTTAACTCTCATTTCCCACCAGGAAGAGGAATTAACCAAAGGCTCAGCGTGCCGTGCCGGAACCACACTAGGGCCTGAAGCAATCCTGCGGTGTTGCGGCCAGCTCACAAGAAAGCGAGTTGAAGAAAGGAGCTCAGGGGCACTGTCACTCACAAACCTGCAGAGTTATAAATGACAGCTATCGTCCAAAAATATATTGAAGTAAGGCTGCCAAGAGGACTTGAAAGCGGGGCAGAATTGCAGGAAACCGATTTCAGGAGGTAGACTGGAATTGCATGTAAAGCACAGGAAAAGAGGCAGAACGTCCACAATGATGCACTTGGCCAAAAAGGGCGTATGCGTTTTTTCCTGAATATATTCAGGAAAAAACGCATACGCCCTTTTTGGCCAACCAAGCAAGCTTGCAAATGAAATCTGCACTACAATGAAGTCTCACTGCCCCCCGGTCAAATGGGCCATCTGAAAAAAGTGTAAAATCCAGAAAGGCAGGACAGGCCATGGAGAACTGGGAGCCTTGTTATGCTGATGGGCGGGATGTAAATTGCCAACAGCCACTCTGGAGAAGTGTATGGTGTTTCCTGAAACATCTAAAAAACAAAGCAACAGAGCCTAGGGCACTTCCACTTATGGTCCTATAGCTTAGGGAAATTAAAATCAAAAAGACACAGCCACCCCAAATTTTGGGACGGCTCTGTTTACAAGAACCTCGTTAACGGTACAAGTTCAATATTGCAGAAAGCGAAAAATGGATAAAGAAATTGTAGTACTTACATACAATGCAATATCACTCAGCAATGAATTCTCTGTCATCAGGCCCGTAGCAGCATAATGAGTGGATTCAGGTACGATGATTCTAAGTGAAACAAGTCACACAGAAAAAGAAACATCATAAGATATCACTACTACACGGAATGTAAACTTGGCTACCCAGGAACTGAATTACAAAACAGAACAGGGTCTCAAATGTAGAAAACCTACTTATGCTTGCTTAAGGGGAAAGGTGAGTTGGGGTGCTGCATAAAACCAGAGATTGAAAATAGCACAGATACCGTTCCATAAGCCAAATATGTAATAGACAAGAGTTACTCCTTGCTCAACGAAGTGGACACAACACCCCGTATTAAACGCCTAAGAATATACCTGATTAGTAAGAATCTTAAAACCTATGGATTTATATGTCTCCGAAAGAGAATCAGGCGTGTGTACAGTGGCATAATTGCAGCAGTGATAGGATTGGTGAGGTTCGGTGAGCAAATGCAGACCCTTTGAAGACATATTGCATGGTACCCATTCCATGGATCTCAACTCTCCAGGTTTAAGGGATTCTTCCTTCAGCTAAAACATGCATGTGGAACCCAGTGTATGATCCACCGTGTGATCGGGAAACGTGTTCAAAGGTGTCTCAGGTTTCGTCCCCTGGTACTCGGGTGCAACATTCCAGACGCTTTACTTACTCTCTCCCCACTTGGAGAGTCAGTGCCTTTAACCTCCTGTTTGGCCCAGTTTGCAATTTCTGTGGAAAATGAACAGGAATAGGGAGAACCAATGAGAGACTAGCTGGAGGTGTCTGGACGGGCAAATTTAACTCTCATTTCCCACCAGGAAGAGGAATTAACCAAAGGCTCAGCGTGCCGTGCCGGAACCACACTAGGGCATGAAGCAATCCTGCGGTGTTGCGGCCAGCTCACAAGAAAGCGAGTTGAAGAAAGGAGCTCTGGGGCACTGTCATTCACAAACCTGCAGAGTTATAAATGACAGCTATCGTCCAAAAATATATTGGAGTAAGGCTGCCAAGAGGACTTGAAAGCGGGGCAGAATTGCAGGAAACCGATTTCAGGAGGTAGACTGGAATTGCATGTAAAGCACAGGAAAAGAGGCAGAACGTCCACAATGATGCACTTGGCCAAAAAGGGCGTATGCGTTTTTTCCTGAATATATTCAGGAAAAAACGCATACGCACTTTTTGGCCAACCAAGCAAGCTTGCAAAGGAAATCTGCACTACAATGAAGTCTCACTGCCCCCCGGTCAAAAGGGCCATCTGAAAAAAGTGTAAAATCCAGAAAGGCAGGACAGGCCATGGAGAACTGGGAGCCTTGTTATGCTGATGGGCGGGATGTAAATTGCCAACAGCCACTCTGGAGAAGTGTATGGTGTTTCCTGAAACATCTACAAAACAAAGCAACAGAGCCTAGGGCACTTCCACTTATGGTCCTATAGCTTAGGGAAATTAAAATCATAAGACACAGCCACCCCAAAGTTTGGGACGGCTCTGTTTACAAGAACCTCGTTTACGGTACAAGTTCAATATTGCAGAAAGCGAAAAATGGATAAAGAAGTTGTAGTACTTACATACAATGCAATATCACTCAGCAATGAAATCTATGTCATCAGGCCCGTAGCAGCATAATGAGTGGATTCAGGTACGATGATTCTAAGTGAAATAAGTCACACAGAAAAAGAAACATCATAAGATATCACTACTACATGGAATGTAAACTTGGCTACCCAGAAACTGAATTACAAAACAGAACAGGGTCTCAAATGTAGAAAACCTACTTATGCTTGCTTAAGGGGAAAGGTGAGTTGGGGTGCTGCATAAAACCAGAGATTGAAATTAGCACAGATACCGTTCCATAAGCCAAATATGTAATAGACAAGAGCTACTCCTTGCTCAACGAAGTGGACTCAACACCCCATATTAAACGCCTAAGAATATACCTGACTAGTAAGAATCTTAAAACCTATGGATTTATATGTCTCCGAAAGAGAATCAAGCGTGTGTACAGCGCAATAAACGCAGCAGTGAAAGGATTGGTGAGGATCGGTGAGCAAATGCACACTCTTTGAAGCCATATTGCATGGTACCCATTCCATGGGTCTCAACTCTCCAGGTTTAAGGGATTCTTCCTCCAGCTAAAACATGCATTTGGAACCCACAGTATGATCCACCGTGTGATTGGGAAACGTGTTCAAAGGTGTCTCAGGTTTCGTCCCCTGGTACTCGGGTGAAACATTCCAGACGCTTTACTAACTCTCTCCCCACTTGGAGAGTCAGTGCCTTTAACCTCCTGTTTGGCCCAGTTTGCAATTTCTGCGGAAAATGAACAGGAATAGGGAGAACCAATGAGAGACTAGCTGGAGGTGTCTGGACGGGCAAATTTAACTCTCATTTCCCACCAGGAAGAGGAATTAACCAAAGGCTCAGCGTGCCGTGCCGGAACCACACTTGGGCCTGAAGCAATTCTGCGGTGTTGCGGCCAGCTCACAAGAAAGCGAGTTGAAGAAAGGAGCTCAGGGGCACTGTCACTCACAAACCTGCAGAGTTATAAATGACAGCTATCGTCCAAAAATATATTGAAGTAAGGCTGCCAAGAGGACTTGAAAGCGGGGCAGAATTGCAGGAAACCGATTTCAGGAGGTAGACTGGAATTGCATGTAAAGCACAGGAAAAGAGGCAGAACGTCCACAATGATGCACTTGGCCAAAAAGGGCGTATGCGTTTTTTCCTGAATATATTCAGGAAAAAACGCATACGCCCTTTTTGGCCAACCAAGCAAGCTTGCAAATGAAATCTGCACTACAATGAAGTCTCACTGCCCCCCGGTCAAAAGGGCCATCTGAAAAAAGTGTAAAATCCAGAAAGGCAGGACAGGCCATGGAGAACTGGGAGCCTTGTTATGCTGATGGGCGGGATGTAAATTGCCAACAGCCACTCTGGAGAAGTGTATGGTGTTTCCTGAAACATCTAAAAAACAAAGCAACAGAGCCTAGGGCACTTCCACTTATGGTCCTATAGCTTAGGGAAATTAAAATCAAAAAGACACAGCCACCCCAAATTTTGGGACGGCTCTGTTTACAAGAACCTCGTTTACGGTACAAGTTCAATATTGCAGAAAGCGAAAAATGGATAAAGAAATTGTAGTACTTACATACAATGCAATATCACTCAGCAATGAAATCTATGTCATCAGGCCCGTAGCAGCATAATGAGTGGATTCAGGTACGATGATTCTAAGTGAAACAAGTCACACAGAAAAAGAAACATCATAAGATATCACTACTACACGGAATGTAAACTTGGCTACCCAGGAACTGAATTACAAAACAGAACAGGGTCTCAAATGTAGAAAACCTACTTATGCTTGCTTAAGGGGAAAGGTGAGCTGGGGTGCTGCATAAAACCAGAGATTGAAAATAGCACAGATACCGTTCCATAAGCCAAATATGTAATAGACAAGAGTTACTTCTTGCTCAACGAAGTGGACACAACACCCCGTATTAAACGCCTAAGAATATACCTTACTAGTAAGAATCTTAAAACCTATGGATTTATATGTCTCCGAAAGAGAATCAAGCGTGTGTACAGCGCAATAAACGCAGCAGTGAAAGGATTGGTGAGGATCGGTGAGCAAATGCATACTCTTTGAAGCCATATTGCATGGTACCCATTCCATGAGTCACAACTCTCCAGGTTTAAGGGATTCTTCCTTCAGCTAAAACATGCATGTGGAACCCAGAGTATGATCCACCGTGTGATTGGGAAACGTGTTCAAAGGTGTCTCAGGTTTCGTCCCCTGGTACTCGGGTGCAACATTCCAGATGCTTTACTTACTCTCTCCCCACTTGGAGAGTCAGTGCCTTTAACCTCCTGTTTGGCCCAGTTTGCAATTTCTGCGGAAAATGAACAGGAATAGGGAGAACCAATGAGAGACTAGCTGGAGGTGTCTGGACGGGCAAATTTAACTCTCATTTCCCACCAGGAAGAGGAATTAACCAAAGGCTCAGCGTGCCGTGCCGGAACCACACTAGGGCCTGAAGCAATCCTGCGGTGTTGCGGCCAGCTCACAAGAAAGCGAGTTGAAGAAAGGAGCTCAGGGGCACTGTCACTCACAAACCTGCAGAGTTATAAATGACAGCTATCGTGCAAAAATATATTGAAGTAAGGCTGCCAAGAGGACTTGAAAGCGGGGCAGAATTGCAGGAAACCGATTTCAGGAGGTAGACTGGAATTGCATGTAAAGCATAGGAAAAGAGGCAGAACGTCCACAGTGATGCACTTGGCCAAAAAGACCGTATGCGTTTTTTCCTGAATATATTCAGGAAAAAAACGCATACGCCCTTTTTGGCCAACCAAGCAAGCTTGCAAAGGAAATCTGCACTACAATGAAGTCTCACTGCCCCCCGGTCAAAAGGGCCATCTGAAAAAAGTGTAAAATCCAGAAAGGCAGGACAGGCCATGGAGAACTGGGAGCCTTGTTATGCTGATGGGCGGGATGTAAATTGCCAACAGCCACTCGGGAGAAGTGTATGGTGTTTCCTGAAACATCTACAAAACAAAGCAACAGAGCCTAGGGCACTTCCACTTATGGTCCTATAGCTTAGGGAAATTAAAATCAAAAAGACACAGCCACCCCAAAGTTTGGGACGGCTCTGTTTACAAGAACCTCGTTTACGGTACAAGTTCAATATCACAGAAAGCGAAAAATGGATAAAGAAGTTGTGGTACTTACGTACAATGCAATATCACTCAGCAATGAGATCTATGTCATCAGGCCCATAGCAGCATAATGAGTGGATTCAGGTACGATGATTCTAAGTGAAATAAGTCACACAGAAAAAGAAACATCATAAGATATCACTACTACACGGAATGTAAACTTGGCTACACAGGAACTGAATTACAAAACAGAACAGGGTCTCAAATGTAGAAAACCAACTTATGCTTGCTTAAGGGGAAAGGTGAGTTGGGGTGCTGCATAAAACCACAGATTGAAATTAGCACAGATACTGTTCCATAAGCCAAATATGTAATAGACAAGAGCTACTCCTTGCTCAACGAAGTGGACTCAACACCCCATATTAAACGCCTAAGAATATACCTGAGTAGTAAGAATCTTAAAACCTATGGATATATGTCTCCAAAAGAGAATCAAGAGTGTGTACAGTGCCATAAATGCAGCAGTGATAGGATTGGTGAGGATCGGTGGGCAAATGCATACTCTTTGAAGCCATATTGCATGGTACCCATTCCATGGGTCTCAACTCTCCAGGTTTAAGGGATTCTTCCTTCAGCGAAAACATGCATGTGGAACCCAGAGTATGATCCACCGTGTGATTGGGAAACGTGTTCAAAGGTGTCTCAGGTTTCGTCCCCTGGTACTCGGGTGCAACATTCCAGACGCTTTACTAACTCTCTCCCCACTTGGAGAGTCAGTGCCTTTAACCTCCTGTTTGGCCCAGTTTGCAATTTCTGCGGAAAATGAACAGGAATAGGGAGAACCAATGAGAGACTAGCTGGAGGTGTCTGGACGGGCAAATTTAACTCTCATTTCCCACCAGGAAGAAGAATTAACCAAAGCCTCAGCGTGCTGTGCCGGAACCACACTAGGGCCTGAAGCAATCCTGCGGTGTTGCGGACAGGTCACAAGAAAGCGAGTTGAAGAAAGGAGCTCAGGGGCACTGTCACTCACAAACATGCAGAGTTATAAATGACAGCTATCGTCCAAAAATATATTGAAGTAAGGCTGCCAAGAGGACTTGAAAGCGGGGCAGAATTGCAGGAAACCGATTTCAGGAGGTAGACTGAAATTGCATGTAAAGCACAGGAAAAGAGGCAGAACGTCCACAATGATACACTTGGCCAAAAAGGGCGTATGCGTTTTTTCCTGAATATATTCAGGAAAAAACGCATACGCCCTTTTTGGCGAACCAAGCAATCTTGCAAAGGAAATCTGCACTACAATGAAGTCTCACTGCCCCCCGGTCAAAAGGGCCATCTGAAAAAAGTGTAAAATCCAGAAAGGCAGGACAGGCCATGGAGAACTGGGAGCCTTGTTATGCTGATGGGCCGGATGTAAATTGCCAACAGCCACTCTGGAGAAGTGTATGGTGTTTCCTGAAACATCTAAGACACAAAGCAACAGAGCCTAGGGCACTTCCACTTATGGTCCTATAGCTTAGGGAAATTAAAATCAAAAAGACACAGCCACCCCAAAGTTTGGGATGGCTCTGTTTACAAGAACCTCGTTTACGGTACAAGTTCAATATCACAGAAAGCGAAAAATGGATAAAGAAGTTGTGGTACTTACGTACAATGCAATATCACTCAGCAAAGAGATCTATGTCATCAGGCCCATAGCAGCATAATGAGTGGATTCAGGTACGATGATTCTAAGTGAAATAAGTCACACAGAAAAAGAAACATCATAAGATATCACTACTACACGGAATGTAAACTTGACTACACAGGAACTGAATTACAAAACAGAACAGGGTCTCAAATGTAGAAAACCAACTTATGCTTGCTTAAGGGGAAAGGTGAGTTGGGGTGCTGCATAAAACCACAGATTGAAATTAGCACAGATACCATTCCATAAGCCAAATATGTAATAGACAAGAGCTACTCCTTGCTCAACGAAGTGGACTCAACACCCCATATTAAACGCCTAAGAATATACCTGACTAGTAAGAATCTTAAAACCTATGGATATATGTCTCCAAAAGAGAATCAAGCGTGTGTACAGCGGCATAAACGCAGCAGTGATAGGATTGGTGAGGATCGCTGAGCAAATGCAGACCCTTTGAAGTCATATTGCATGGTACCCATTATATGGGTCTCAACTCTCCAGGTTTAAGGGATTCTTCCTTCAGCTAAAACATGCATGTGGAAACCAGAGTATGATCCACGTGTGATCAGGAAACGTGTTCAAATGTGACTCAGTTTTCGTCCCCCAGTACTCGGGTGCAACATTCCAGACGCTTTACTAACACTCTCCCGACTTGGAGAGTCAGTGCCTTTAACCTCCTGTTTGGCCCAGTTTGCAATTTCTGCAGAAGATGAACAGGAATAGGGAGAACCAATGAGAGACTAGCTGGAGGTGTCTGGACGGGCAAATTTAACTCTCATTTCCCACCAGGAAGAGGAATTAAGCAAAGGCTCAGCGTGCCGTACCGGAACCAGATTAGGGCCTGAAGCAATCCTGCGGTGTTGCGGCCAGCTCACAAGAAAGCGAGTTGAAGAAAGGAGCTCAGGGGCACTGTAATTCACAAACCTGCAGAGTTATAAATGACAGCTATCGTCCAAAAATATACTGAAGTAAGGCTGCCAAGAGGACTTGAAAGCGGAGCAGAATTGCAGGAAACCGATTTCAGGAGGTAGACTGGAATTGCATTTAAAGCATAGGAAAAGAGGCAGAACGTCCACAATGATGCCCTTGGCCAAAAAGGGCGTATGCGTTTTTTCCTGAATATATTCAGGAAAAAACGCATAAGTCCTTTTTGGCCAACCAAGCAAGCTTGCAAAGGAAATCTGCACTACAATGAAGTCTCACTGCCCCCCGGTCAAAAGGGCCATCTGAAAAAAGTGTAAAATTCAGAAAGGCAGGACAGGCCATGGAGAACTGGAAACCTTGTTATGCTGATGGGCGGGATGTAAACTGCCAACAGCCACTCTGGAGAAGTGTATGGTGTTTCCTGAAACATCTAAAAAACAAAGCAACAGAGCCTAGGGCACTTCCACTTATGGTCCTATAGCCTAGGGAAATTAAAATGAAAAAGACAGAGGCACCCCAATGTTTGGGTCGGCTCTGTTTACAAGAACCTCATTTACGGTAGAAGTTCAATGTCACAGAAAGTGAAAAATGGATGAAGAAGTTGTGGTACTTACGTACAATGCAATATCACTCAGCAATGACATCTTTGTCATCAGGCCCGCAGCAGCATAATGAGTGGATTCAGGTATGATGATTCTAACTGAAATAAGTCACACAGAAAAAGAAACATCATAAGATATCACTAATACACGGAATGTAAACTTGGCTACACAGGAACTGGATTACAAAACAGAACAGGGTCTCAAATTTAGAAAACCAACTTATGCTTGCTTAAGGGGAAAGGTGAGTTGGGGTGCTGCATAAAACCAGAGATTGAAATGAGCACAGATAAGTTTCCTTAAGCCAAATATGGAATAGACAAGAGCTACTCCTTGCTCAACGAAATGGACTCAACACCCCATATTAAACGCCTAAGAATGTACCTGACTAGTAAGTATCTTAAAACCTATCGATTGTTATGTCTCTGAAAGAGAATCAAGCGTGTGTACAGGGGCATAAACGCAGCAGTGATAAAATTGGAGAGGTTCGGTGAGAAAATGAAGACCCTTTGAAGTCATATTGCATGGTACCCATTCCACGGGTCTCAACTCTCCAGGTTTAAAGGATTCTTCCTTCAGCTAAAACATGCATGTGGAACCCAGAGTATGATCAACCGTGTGATCGGGAGACGTGTTCAAATATGTCTCCGTTCTCGTCCCCTGGTACTCGGGTGCAACATTCCAGACGCTTTACTAACACTCTCCCGACTTGGAGAGTCAGTGCCTTTAACCTCCTGTTTGGCCCAGTTTGCAATTTCTGCGGAAGATGAACAGGAATAGGGAGAAACAATGAGAGACTAGCTGGAGGTGTCTGGACGGGCAAATTTAACTCTCATTTCCCACCAGGAAGAGGAATTAACCAAAGGCTCAGCGTGCCGTGCCGGAAGCAGATTAGGGCCTGAAGCAATCCTGCGGTGTTGCGGCCAGCTCACAAGAAAGCGAGTTGAAGAAAGGAGCTCAGGGGCACTGTAATTCACAATCCTGCAGAGTTATAAATGACAGCTATCGTCCAAAAATATATTGAAGTAAGGCTGCCAAGAGGACTTGAAAGCGGGGCAGAATTGCAGGAAACCGATTTCAGGAGGTAGACTGGAATTGCATTTAAAGCATAGGAAAAGAGGCAGAACGTCCACAATGATGCACTTGGCCAAAAAGGGCGTATGCGTTTTTTCCTGAATATATTCAGGAAAAAACGCATACGCACTTTTTGGCCAACCAAGCAAGCTTGCAAAGGCAATCTGCACTACAATGAAGTCTCACTTCCCCCCTGTCAAAACGGCCATCTGAAAAAAGTGTAAAATCCAGAAAGGCAGGACAGGCCATGGAGAACTGGGAGCCTCGTTATGCTGATGGGCGGGATGTAAATTGCCAACAGCCACTCTGGAGAAGTGTATGGTGTTTCCTGAAACATCTACAAAACAAAGCAACAGAGCCTAGGGCACTTCCGCTTATGGTTCTATAGCTTAGGGAAATTAAAATCAAAAAGACAGAGGCACCCCAAAGTTTGGGACGCCTCTGTTTACAAGAACCTCGTTTACGGTACAAGTTCAATATCGCAGAAAGCGAAAAATGGATAAAGAAGTTGTGGTACTTACGTACAATGCAATATCACTCAGCAATGAAATCTATGTCATCAGGCCCGTACCAGCATAATGAGTGGATTCAGGTACGATGATTCTAAGTGAAATAAGTCACACAGAAAAAGAAACATCATAAGATATCACTACTACACGGAATGTAAACTTGGCTACACAGGAACTGAATTACAAAACAGAGCAGGGTCTCAAATGTAGAAAACCAACTTATGCTTGCTTAAGGGGAAAGGTGAGTTGGGGTGCTGCATAAAACCAGAGATTGAAATTAGCACAGATAACGTTCCATAAGCCAAATATGTAATAGACAAGAGCTACTCCTTGCTCAACGAAGTGGACTCAACACCCCATTTTAAACGCCTAAAAATATACCCGACTAGTAAGAATCTTAAAACCTATGGATTTATATGTCTCTGAAAGAGAATCAAGCGTGTGTACAGCGGCATAAACGAAGCAGTGATAGGATTTGTGAAGATAGGTGAGCAAATGCAGACCCTTTGAAGTCATATTGCATGGTACCCATTATATGGGTCTCAACTCTCCAGGTTTAAGGGATTCTTCCTTCAGCTAAAACATGCATGTGGAACCCAGAGTATGATCCACGTGTGATCAGGAAACGTGTTCAAATGTGACTCAGTTTTCGTCCCCCGGTACTCGGGTGCAACATTCCAGACGCTTTACTAACACTCTCCCCACTTGGAGAGTCAGTGCCTTTAACCTCCTGTTTGTCCCAGTTTGCAATTTCTGCGGAAAATGAACAGGAATAGGGAGAACCAATGAGAGACTAGCTGGAGGTGTCTGGACGGGCAAATTTAACTCTCATTTCCCACCAGGAAGAGGAATTAACCAAAGGCTCAGCGTGCCATGCCGGAACCACACTAGGGTCTGAAGCAATCCTGCGGTGTTGCGGCCAGCTCACAAGAAACCGAGTTGAAGAAAGGAGCTCAGGGGCACTGTCATTCACAAACCTGCAGAGTTATAAATGACAGCTATCGTCCAAAAATATATTGAAGTAAGGCTGCCAAGAGGACTTGAAAGCGGGACAGAATTGCAGGAAACCGATTTCAGGAGGTAGACTGGAATTGCATGTAAAGCATAGGAAAAGAGGCAGAACGTCCACAATGATGCACTTGGCCAAAAAGGGCCTATGCGTTTTTTCCTGAATATATTCAGGAAAAAACGCATAGGCCCTTTTTGGCCAACCAAGCAATCTTGCAAAGGAAATCTGCACTACAATGAAGTCTCACTGCCCCCCGGTCAAAAGGGCCATCTGAAAAAAGTGTAAAATCCAGAAAGGCAGGACAGGCCATGGAGAACTGGGAGCCTTGTTATGCTGATGGGCGGGATGTAAATTGCCAACAGCCACTCTGGAGAAGTGTATGGTGTTTCCTGAAACATCTAAAAAACAAAGCAACAGAGCCTAAGGCACTTCCACTTATGGTCCTATAGCTTAGGGAAATTAAAATCAAAAAGACACAGCCACCCCAAAGTTTGGGACGGCTCTGTTTACAAGAACCTCGTTTACGGTACAAGTTCAATATCGCAGAAAGCGAAAAATGGAAAAAGAAGTTGTGGTACTTACGTACAATGCAATATCACTCAGCAATGAAATCTATGTCATCAGGCCCGTAGCAGCATAATGAGTGGATTCAGGTACGATGATTCTAAGTGAAATAAGTCACAGAGAAAAAGAAACATCATAAGGTATCACTACTACACGGAATGTAGACTTGGCTACACAGGAACTGAATTACAAAACAGAACAGGGTCTGAAATGTAGAAAACCAACTTATGATTGCTTAAGGGGAAAGGTGAGTTGGGGTGCTGCATAAAACCAGAGATTGAAATTAGCACAGATACCGTTCCATAAGCCAAATATGTAATAGACAATAGCTACTCCTTGCTCAATGAAGTGGACTCAACACCACATATTAAACGCCTAAGAATATACCTGACTAGTAAGAATCTTAAAACCTATGGATTTATATATCTCCGAAGGAGAATCAAGCGTGTGTACAGCGGCATAAATGCAGCAGTGATAGGATTGGGGAGGATCAGTGAGCAAATGCATACTCTTTGAAGCCATATTGCATGGTACCCATTCCATGGGTCTCAACTCTCCAGGTTTAAGGGATTCTTCCTTCAGCTAAAACATGCATGTGGAACCCAGACTATGATCAACCGCGTGATCGGGAAACGTGTTCAAATGTGTCTCAGTTTTCGTCCCCCGGTACTCAGGTGCAACATTCCAGACGCTTTACTAACACTCTCCCCACTTGGAGAGTCAGTGCCTTTAACCTCCTGTTTGTCCCAGTTTGCAATTTCTGCGGAAAATGAACAGGAATAGGGAGAACCAATGAGAGACTAGCTGGAGGTGTCTGGACGGCAAATTTAACTCTCATTTCCCACCAGGAAGAGGAATTAACCAAAGGCTCAGCGTGCCATGCCGGAACCACACTAGGGCATGAAGCAATCCTGCGGTGTTGCGGCCAGCTCACAAGAAAGCGAGTTGAAGAAAGGAGCTCAGGAGCACTGTCATTCACAAACTTGCAGAGTTATAAATGACAGCTATCGTCCAAAAATATATTGAAGTAAGGCTGCCAAGAGGACTTGAATGTGGTGCAGAATTGCAGGAAACCGATTTCAGGAGGTAGACTGGAATTGCATGTAAAGCATAGGAAAAGAGGCAGAACGTCCACAATGATGCACTTGGCCAAAAAGGGCGTATGCGTTTTTTCCTGAATATATTCAGGAAAAAACGCATACGCCCTTTTTGGCCAACCAAGCAAGCTTGCAAAGGAAATCTGCACTACAATGAAGTCTCACTGCCCCCCGGTCAAAAGGGCCATCTGAAAAATGTGTAAAATCCAGAAAGGCAGGACAGGCCATGGAGAACTGGGAGCCTTGTTATGCTGATGGGCGGGATGTAAATTGCCAACAGCCACTCTGGAGAAGTGTATGGTGTTTCCTGAAACATCTACAAAACAAAGCAACAGAGCCTAGGGCACTTCCACTTATGGTCCTATAGCTTAGGGAAATTAAAATCAAAAAGACACAGCCACCCCAAAGTTTGGGACGGTTCTGTTTACAAGAACCTCGTTTACGGTACAAGTTCAATATCACAGAAAGTGAAAAATGGATAAAGAAGTTGTGGTACTTACGTACAATGCAATATCACTCAGCAATGAAATCTATGTCATCAGGCCCGTAGCAGCATAATGAGTGGATTCAGGTACGATGATTCTAAGTGAAATAAGTCACACAGAAAAAGAAACATCATAAGATATCACTACTACACGGAATGTAAACTTGGCTACACAGGAACTGAATTACAAAACAGAACAGGGTCTCAAATGTAGAAAACCAACTTATGCTTGCTTAAGGGGAAAGGTGAGTTGGGGTGGTGCATAAAACCAGAGATTGAAATTAGCACAGATACCGTTCCATAAGCCAAATATGTAATAGACAAGAGCTACTACTTGCTCAACGAAGTGGACTCAACACCCCATTTTAAACGCATAAAAATATACCCGACTAGTAAGAATCTTAAAACCTATGGATTTATATGTCTCCAAAAGAGATTCAAGCGTGTGTACAGCGGCATAAACGCAGCAGTGATAGGACTGGTGAAGATCGGTGAGCAAATGCAGACCCTTTGAAGTCATATTGCATGGTACCCATTATATGAGTCTCAACTCTCCAGGTTTAAGGGATTCTTCCTTCAGCTAAAACATGCCTGTGGAAACCAGAGTATGATCCACGTGTGATCAGGAAACGTGTTCAAATGTGACTCAGTTTTCGTCCCCCAGTACTCGGGTGCAACATTCCAGACGCTTTACTAACACTCTCCCGACTTGGAGAGTCAGTGCCTTTAACCTCCTGTTTGGCCCAGTTTGCAATTTCTGCGGAAGATGAACAGGAATAGGGAGAACCAATGAGAGACTAGCTGGAGTTGTCTGGACGGGCAAATTTAACTCTCATTTCCCACCAGGAAGAGGAATTAACCAAAGGCTCAGCATGCCGTACCGGAACCAGATTAGGGCCTGAAGCAATCCTGCGGTGTTGCGGCCAGCTCACATGAAAGCGAGTTGAAGAAAGGAGCTCAGGGGCACTGTAATTCACAAACCTGCAGAGTTATAAATGACAGCTATCGTCCAAAAATATACTAAAGTAAGGCTGCCAAGAGGACTTGAAAACGGAGCAGAATTGTAGGAAACCGATTTCAGGAGGTAGACTGGAATTGCATTTAAAGCATAGGAAAAGAGGCAGAACGTCCACAATGATGCCCTTGGCCAAAAAGGGCGTATGCGTTTTTTCCTGAATATATTCAGGAAAAAACGCATACGCCCTTTTTGGCCAACCAAGCAAGCTTGCAAAGGAAATCTGCACTACAATGAAGTCTCACTGCCCCCCGGTGAAAAGGGCCATCTGAAAAAAGTGTAAAATCCAGAAAGGCAGGACAGGCCATGGAGAACTGGGAGCCTTGTTATGCTGATGGGCGGGATGTAAATTGCCAACAGCCACTCGGGAGAAGTGTATGGTGTTTCCTGAAACATCTAAAAAACAAAGCAACAGAGCCTAGGGCACTTCCACTTATGGTCCTATAGCCTAGGGAAATTAAAATCAAAAAGACAGAGGCACCCCAAAATTTGGGACGGCTCTGTTTACAAGAACCTCGTTTACGGTACAAGTTCAATATCGCAGAAAGTGAAAAATGGATGAAGAAGTTGTGGTACTTACGTACAATGCAATATCACTCAGCAATGACATCTATGTCATCAGGCCCGCAGCAGCATAATGAGTGGATTCAGGTATGATGATTCTAACTGAAATAAGTCACACAGAAAAAGAAACATCATAAGATATCACTAATACACAGAATGTAAACTTGGCTACACAGGAACTGGATTACAAAACAGAACAGGGTCTCAAATGTAGAAAACCAACTTATGCTTGCTTAAGGGGAAAGGTGAGTTGGGGTGCTGCATAAAACCAGAGATTGAAATGAGCACAGTTAAGTTTCCTTAAGCCAAATACGTAATAGACAAGAGCTACTCCTTGCTCAATGAAATGGACTCAACACCCCATATTAAACGCCTAAGAATGTACCTGACTAGTAAGAATCTTAAAACCTATGGATTTATATGCCTCCGAAAGAGAATCAAGCGTGTGTACAGCGGCATAAACGCAGCAGTGATAGGATTGGTGAGGATCGGTGAGCAAATGCAGACCCTTTGAAGTCATATTGCATGGTACCCATTCCATGGGTCTCAACTCTCCAGGTTTAAGGGATTCTTCCTTCAGCTAAAATATGCATGTGGAACCCAGAGTATGATCCACCGTGTGATCGGGAAACGTGTTCAAATGTGACTCAGTTTTTGTCCCCCGGTACTCGGGTGCAACATTCCAGACGCTTTAATAACACTCTCCCCAATAGGAGAGTCAGTGCCTTTAACCTCCTGTTTGTCCCAGTTTGCAATTTCTGCGGAGAATGAACAGGAATAGGGAGAACCAATGAGAGACTAGCTGGAGGTGTCTGGACGGGCAAATTTAACTCTCATTTCCCACCAGGAAGAGGAATTAACCAAAGGCTCAGCGTGCCGTGCCGGAACCACACTAGGGCCTGAAACAATCCAGCGGTGTTGCGGCCAGCTCACAAGAAAGCGAGTTGAAGAAAGGAGCTCAGGGGCAGTGTCATTCACAAACCTGCAGAGTTATAAATGACAGCTATCGTCCAAAAATATATTGAAGTAAGGCTGCTAAGAGGACTTGAAAGTGGGGCAGAATTGCAGGAAACCGATTTCAGGAGGTAGACTGGAATTGCATGTAAAGCATAGGAAAAGAGGCAGAACGTCCACAATGATGAACTTGGCCAAAAAGGGCGTATGCGTTTTTTCCTGAATATATTCAGGAAAAAACGCATACGCCCTTTTTGGCCAACCAAGCAAGCTTGCAAAGGAAATCTGCACTACAATGAAGTGTCACTGCCCCCCGGTCAAAAGGGCCATCTGAAAAATGTGTAAAATCCAGAAAGGCAGGACAGGCCATGGAGAACTGGGAGTCTTGTTATGCTGATGGGCGGGATGTAAATTGCCAACAGCCACTCTGGAGAAGTGTATGGTGTTTCCTGAAACATCTACAAAACAAAGCAACAGAGCCTAGGGCACTTCCACTTATGGTCCTATAGCTTAGAGAAATTAAAATCAAAACGACACAGCCACCCCAAAGTTTGGGACGGCTCTGTTTACAAGAACCTCGTTTACGGTACAAGTTCAATATCGCAGAAAGCGAAAAATGGATAAAGAAGTTGTGGTACTTACGTACAATGCAATATCACTCAGCAATGAAATCTATGTCATCAGGCCCGTAGCAGCATAATGAGTGGATTCAGGTACGATGATTCTAAGTGAAATGAGTCACACAGAAAAAGAAACATCATAAGATATCACTACTACACAGAATGTAAACTTGGCTACACAGGAACTGAATTACAAAACAGAGCAGGGTCTCAAATGTAGAAAACCAACTTATGCTTGCTTAAGGGGAAAGGTGAGTTGGGGTGCTGCATAAAACCAGAGATTGAAATTAGCACAGATACCGTTCCATAAGCCAAATATGTAATAGACAAGAGCTACTCCTTGCTCAACGAAGTGGACTCAACACCCCATATTAAACGCCTAAGAATATACCTGACTAGTAAGAATCTTAAAACCTATGGATTTATATGCCTCCGAAAGAGAATCAAGCGTGTGTACAGCGGCATAAACGAAGCAGTGATAGGATTGGTGAAGATCGGTGAGCAAATGCAGACCCTTTGAGGTCATATTGCATGGTACCCATTCCATGGGTCTCAACTCTCCAGGTTTAAGGGATTCTTCCTTCAGCTAAAATATGCATGTGGAACCCAGAGTATGATCCACCATGTGATCGGGAAACGTGTTCAAATGTGACTCAGTTTTCGTCCCCCGGTACTCGGGTGCAACATTCCAGACGCTTTACTAACACTCTCCCCAATTGGAGAGTCAGTGCCTTTAACCTCCTGTTTGTCCCAGTTTGCAATTTCTGCGGAAAATGAACAGGAATAGGGAGAACCAATGAGAGACTAGCTGGAGGTGTCTGGACGGGCAAATTTAACTCTCATTTCCCACCAGGAAGAGGAATTAACCAAAGGCTCAGCGTGCCATGCCGGAACCACACTAGGGCCTGAAGCAATCCTGCAGTGTTGCGGCCAGCTCACAAGAAAGCGAGTTGAAGAAAGGAGCTCAGGGGCACTGTCATTCACAAACCTGCAGAGTTATAAATGACAGCTATCGTCCAAAAATATATTGAAGTAAGGCTGCCAAGAGGACTTGAAAGCGGGGCAGAATTGAAGGAAACCGATTTCAGGAGGTAGACTGGAATTGCATGTAAAGCATAGGAAAATAGGCAGAACGTCCACAGTGATGCACTTGGCCAAAAAGGGCGTATTCTTTTTTTCCTGAATATATTCAGGAAAAAACGCATACGCCCTTTTTGGCCAACCAAGCAAGCTTGCAAAGGAAATCTGCACTACAATGAAGTCTCACTGCCCCCCAGTCAAAAGGGCCATCTGAAAAAAGTGTAAAATCCAGAAAGGCAGGACAAGCCATGGAACGTGGGAGCCTTGTTATGCTGATGGGTGGGATGTAAATTGCCAACAGCCACTCTGGAGAAGTGTATGGTGTTTCCTGAAACATCTAAAAAACAAAGCAACAAAGCCTAGGGCATTTCCGCTTATGGATCTATAGCTTAGGGAAATTAAAATCAAAAAGACACAGCCACCCCA
Source organism: Grampus griseus (assembly GCF_964374135.1). NCBI lineage: Eukaryota > Metazoa > Chordata > Mammalia > Artiodactyla > Delphinidae > Grampus > Grampus griseus. Next base: position 190,240 of record NW_028133292.1, on the reverse strand, counting down.
AAGTTTGGGACGGCTCTGTTTACAAGAACCTCGTTTACGGTACAAGTTCAATATCGCAGAAATCGAAAAATGGATAAAGAAGTTGTAGTACTTACGTACAATGCAATATCACTCAGCAATGAAATCTATGTCATCAGGCCCGTAGCAGCATAATGAGTGGATTCAGGTACGATGATTCTAAGTGAAATAAGTCACAGAGAAAAAGAAACATCATAAGATATCACTACTACACGGAATGTAAACTTGGCTACACAGGAACTGAATTACAAAACAGAGCAGGGTCTCAAATGTAGAAAACCAACTTATGCTTGCTTAAGGGGAAAGGTGAGTTGGGGTGCTGCATAAAACCAGAGATTGAAATTAGCACAGATACCGTTCCATAAGCCAAATATGTAATAGACAAGAGCTACTCCTTGCTCAACGAAGTGGACTCAACACCCCATATTAAACGCCTAAGAATATACCTGACTAGTAAGAATCTTAAAACCTATGGATTTATATGTCTCCGAAAGAGAATCAAGCGTGTGTACAGTGGCATAAACGCAACAGTGATAGGATTGGTGAGGATCGGTGAGCAAATGCAGACCCTTTGAAGTCATATTGCATGGTACCCATTCCATGGGTCTCAACTCTCCAGGTTTAAGGGATTCTTCCTTCAGCTAAAACATGCATGTGGAACCCAGAGTATGATCCACCGTGTGATTAGGAAACGTGTTCAAAGGTGTCTCAGTTTTTGTCACCTGGTACTCGGGTGCAACATTCCAGACGCTTTACTAACACTCTCCCCACTTGGAGAGTCAGTGCCTTTAACCTCCTGTTTGGCCCAGTTTGCAATTTCTGTGGAAAATGAACAGGAATAGGGAGAACCAATGAGAGACTAGCTGGAGGTGTCTGGACGGGCAAATTTAACTCTCATTTCCCACCAGGAAGCGGAATTAACCAAAGGCTCAGAGTGCAGTGCCGGAACCACACTAGGGCCTGAAGCAATCCTGCGGTGTTGCGGCCAGCTCACAAGAAAGCGAGTTGAAGAAATGAGCTCAGGGGCACTGTCATTCACAAACCTGCAGAGTTATAAATGACAGCTATCGTCCAAAAATATATTGAAGTAAGGCCGCCAAGAGGACTCGAAAGCGGTGCAGAATTGCAGGAAACCGATTTCAGGAGGTAGATAAGAATTGCCTTTAAAGCATAGGAAAAGAGACAGAACTTGGAAAATAATGCACTTGGCAAAAAAGGGCATATGTGTTTTATCCAGAGCTCTCATAACCGAGGGGAGGAGATTCCCAGCAGGCTCCAACTGCCACCTGAGGGCTCATGTTGTCAAGGCAACGTGAGCAAGCCAGGCAGGAGTTACCTCACAGCAGAGATCCCACCTCACAGAAGGGTGAGAAACCCAGCCAACATCAGACTCTCACCAGAGGGCCCACATTACCAAGGGGATGGGAACCAGGCAGGAGTGTCTTCACACCAGTGTGGCCACATCATCAAAAGTTGAGGTACTCAGCACATGTGTCCTCAAACCAGAGGACCCACATCACTAAGGGCCTCGGAGTGAGGCAGGCAGGAGTAGCCTCACAACACTGGGCCCATAGAATAAAAAAGTGAGGAATCCAGCAGTTGGAACCTCCCAGCAGGGGGCCCAGAGCACCGAGGCTATGGGATCCAGGCCACAGTGAACTCACAGAAGAGGGCCCATGTCATGAAACTGAGCAACCCAGCCATTGGGACCTCAGAGCAGGAGGCCCACATCCCCATGGGGATATAAATCTGGTAGGAGTGTCCTCGCACCACTGAAAACGTATCAGAAAATTTTGGGAGACCAGCAGTTAGAGCCTGATGCCAGAGGACCCTCATCACCAAGGGAAGGAGGCTCCCAGCAGGCTCCAACGGCCACCAGAGGGCTGACGTCGCCAAGGCGATGTGTGCCAACCAGGCACGAATGACCTCACAGCAGAGGGCCCACCTCAGAGAAGTGTGACGAACCCAGTCAGGATCAGACTCGCACCAGAGGGCCCACATCACCAAATGGATTGGAACCAGGCAGGAGTGTCCTCACATGAGTAGGGCCACATCATCTAAAGGTGAGGAACCCAGAACACGTGGCTTCAAACCATAGGACACGCATCACCAAGGGGCTGGGGGTGAGGCAGGCAGGAGGAGCCTCACAACAGAGGGCCCAAAAATAAGGAAGGTGAGGAATCCAGCAGTTGCAACCTCCCAGCAGGCGACCCAGAGCACAGAGGCTAGGGGATCCAAGCCAGAGTGAACTAACACCAGACAGCCCACATCATGAAACTGTGAGCAACCCAGACATTGGGACCTCAGAGCAGAAGGCCCACATCCCCATGGTGATGGGAACATGACAGGAGTGTCCTGGCATCACTGGGCTCACATCAGAAAACGTGGGGTGCTCAGAAGTTAGGGCCTGATGCTAGAGGGCACTCATCACCGAGGGGAGGAGGCTCCCAGCAGGCTCCAGCTGCCACCAGAGGGCCAACGTCACCAAGGCGATGTGTGCCAGCCCGGCAGGAGTGACCTCACAGCAGAGGCCCCACCTCACAGAAGGGTGAGGAACACAGCCAGGATCAGACTCTCACCAGAGGGCCCACATCACCAAGGGGAAGGGAACCAGGAAGGAGTGTCCCCACATCAGTGGGACAACATCATCGAAAGGTGAGGATCCCAGCACATGTAGCCTCAAACCAGAGGAACCACATCACCAAGGGGTTCGGAATGAGGCTGGCAGGACCGGCCTCACAACACAGGGTCCATAGAATATAAAAGTTGAGGAATCCAGCAGTTGGAACCTCCCAGCAAGCGGCCCAGAGCACCGAGGCTATGGGATCCAGGCCGCAGTGAACTCACAGCAGAGGGCCCACATCATGATCCTGTGAGCAGCCCAGCCGTTGGGACCTCAGAACAGAAGGCCCACATCCCCATTGGGATGGGAACCTGGCAGGAGTGGCTTCGCACCACTTAGCACATATCAGAAAATGTTAGGAGCCCAGCAGTTAGGGCCTGACGCCAGGGGGCCCTCATAACTGAGGGGAGGAGACTCCCAGCAGGTTCCAACTGCCAACAGAGGGCCCACGTCTACAAGGTGGCATGCGCCAGCCAGGCAGTAGTGACCTCACAACAGAGGGCCTATCTCACAGAAGGGTGAGGAACCGAGGTAGGATGAAACTCTTGCCAGAGGGCCCACAACACCAAGGGGATGGGAACCAGTCAGGACTGTCCTCTCACCAGTGGGGCCACATCATCGAAAGGTGAGGAACCCAGCACATGCGGCCTCATATCAGAGGACATACATCACAAAGGGGATGGGAGTGAGGCAGGTAGGAGTAGCCTAAAAACAGAGGGCCCAAAGAATAAAAAAGGTGAGGAATCCAGCATTTGGAACCTCCCAGCAGGCGGCCGAGAGCACAGAAGCTATGGGATGCAGGCAGGAGTGAACTAACAGCAGAGAGCCCACATCATGAAACTGTGAGCAACCCAGGCGTTGGGACCTCAGAGCAGAAAGCCCACATCCCCATGGGGATGGGAACCTGACAGGAGTGTCCTGGCATCACTGGGCTCACATCAGAAAATGTGGGGAGCCCAGCAGTTAGGGCCTGATGCTAGAGGGCTGTCATCACCGAGGGCAGGAGGCTCCCAGCAGGTTCCATGTGCCAACAGAGGGCCCACGTCGCCAAGGTGATGTGTGCAAGTCAGGTAGGATTGACCTCACAGCAGAGGGCCTACCTCACAGAAGAGTGAGGAACCCAGCCAGGATAAGACTGTCACCAGAAGGCCCACATCACCAAGGGGATGGGAACCAGGCAGGAGTGTCCTCACACCAGTGGGGCCACATCATTGAAAGTTGCGGAACCCAGCATATGTGGCCTCAAACCAGAGGACCCACATCACAAAGGGGATGCGAGTGAGGCAGGCAGGAGGAGCATCGCAACACAGGCCCCATAGAATACAAAAGTTGAGGAATCGAGCAGTTGGAACCTTCCAGCAGGCGGCCCAGAGCACAGAGGCTATGGCATCCAGGCCAGAGTGAACTAACAGCAGAGAGCCCACATCATGAAACTGTGAACAACCCAGCCGTTGGGACCTCAGAACAGAAGGCCCACATCCCAATGGGTATGTGAACCTGGATGGAGTGTCTTCGAACCACTGGGCGCACATCACAAAATGTGGGGAGCCCAGCCGTTAGGGCCTGACGCCAGAGGGCCCTCATCACCGAGGGGAGGAGGCTCCCAGCAGGCTCCAAGTGCCACCAGAGGGCTCATGTCCACAAGGCGAGGTGAGCAAGCCAGGCAGGAGTGACCTCACAGCAGACGGCCCACCTCACAGATGGGTGAAGAACCCAGCCAGGATCAGACTCTCAACAGAGAGCCCACATCACCAAGGGGATGTGAACCAGGCAGGAGTCTCCTAAGACCATTGGTCCCACATCATCGAAAGGTGAGGAACCCAGCACATGTGGCCTCAAACCAGAGGACACACATCACGAAGGGACTGGGAGTGAGGCAGGCAGGAGGATCCTCACAACAGAGGGCCTAAAAAATTAAAAAAGTGAGGAATCCAGCAGTTGGAACCTTCCAGCAGGCGGCCAAGAACACAGAGGCTATGGGATCCAGGCCACAGTGAACTAACACCAGAGAGCCCACATCATGAAACTGTGATCAACCCAGCCGTTGGAACGTCAGAGCAGAAGGCCCACATCCCCATGGAGATGGGAACCTAAGAGGAGTGCCCGAGCATCACTGGGCTCACTAAGAAAAGTTGGGGAGCCCAGCAGTTAGGGCTTGACATCAGAGGGCCCTCATCACAGAGGTGAGGAGGCTCCCAGCAGGGTCCAAGTGCCACCAGAGGGCTCATGTCAACAAGGCGATGTGAGCAAGCCAGGCAAGAGTTACCTGATAGTAGAGGGCCCACCTCACAGATGGTTGAGGAACCCAGCCAGGATCAGACTCTCACCAGAGGGCCCACATCACAAAGGGGATGGGAACCAGTCAGGATTATCCTCACACCAGTGGGGCCTCATCATCTTAACGTGAGGAACCCAGCACATGTGTCCTCAAACCAGAGGACCCACATCACAAAGGGCCTTGGAGTGAGGCAGGCAGGAGTAGCCTCACAACACAGGGCACATAATATAAAATACGTGAGGATTCCAGCATTTAGACCTTCCAGCAGGCAGCTCAGAACACCGAGGCTATGGGATCCAGGTCACAGTGAACTCACAGCAGAGGGCCAACATCATAAAACTGTGAGCAACCCAGGCGTTGGGACCACAGAGCAGAAGGCCCACATCCCCATGGGAATGGGAACCTGGCTGGAGTGTCCTCGCACCACTGGGCGCACATCAGAAAATGTGGGGAGCCCACCATTTAGGGCCTGACGCCAGAGGGCTGTCATCACCGAGAGGAGGAGGCACCCTGCACGCTCCAACTGCCACCAGAGGGCTCACGTCTCCAAGGTGACGTGTGCCAGCCAGTCAGGAGTGACCTCACAGCAGAGGGCCTACCTCACAGAACGTTGAGGAACCCAGCCAAGATTAGACTCTCGCCAGAGGGCCCACCTCACCAAGCGGATGGTAACCAGGCAGGAGTGTCCTCACACGAGTGGGGCCACATCATCGAAAGGTGAGGAACGCAGCACATGTGGCCTCAAGCTATAGGACAGTCATCACCAAGGGGCTGGCAGCGAGGCAGGCAGGAGGAGCCTCACAACAGAGGGCACATAGAATAAAAAAGTTGAGGAATCCAGCAGTTGGAACCTCCCAGCAGGCGGCTCAGAGCACCGATGATAAGGGATCCTTGCCGGAGTGAACTCACAGCAGAGGACCCACATCATGGTACTGTGAGCAAGCCAGCCGTTTTGACCTCAGAGCAGAAGGCCCATATCCCCATGGGGATGCGAACCTGGCAAGAGTGTCCTCACTCACTTGGCGCACATCAGAAAATGTGGGGAGCCCAGCAGTTATGGCCTAAGGCAAGAGGGCCCTCATCACCGAGGGGAGGAGGATCCCAGCACACTCCAACTGCCACCAGAGGGCCCACGTCGCCAAGGTGACTTGTGCCAGACAGGCATGATTGACCTCACAGAAGAGGGCCCACCTCACAGAAGGGTGAGGAACCCAGCCAGGATCAGACTCTCACCTGAGGGCCCACATCAGCAAGAGGATGGGAACCAGTCAGGACTGTCTTCCCTCCAGTGGGGCCACATCATTGAAAGGTGCGGAACCCAGCACATGTGACCTCAAATCAGAGGACACATATCACAAAGGGAATGGGAGTGAGGCAGGCAGGAGTAGCTTAAAAACAGAGGGCCCAAAGAATAAGAAAGGTGAGGAATCCAGCAGTTGGAACCTCCCAGCAGGCAGCCGAGAGCACAGAAGCTATGGGATGCAGGCAGGAGTGAACTAACAGCAGAGAGCCCACATCATGAAACTGTGAGCAACCCAGGCGTTGGGACCTCAGAGCAGAAGGCCCACATCCCAATGGGGATGTGAACCTGGATGGAGTGTCCTCGTACCACTGGGCGCACATCACGAAATGTGGGGAGCCCAGCTCTTAGGGCCTGACGCCAGAGGGCCCTCATCACCGAGGGGAGGAGGCTCCCAGCAGGCTCCAAGTGCCACCAGAGGGCTCATGTCCACAAGGCGAGGTGAGCAAGCCAGGGAGGAGTGACCTCACAGCAGACGGCCCACCTCACAGATGGGTGAAGAACCCAGCCAGGATCAGACTCTCAACAGAGGGCCCACATCACCAAGGGGATGTGAACCAGGCAGGAGTCTCCTAAGACCATTGGTCCCACATCATTGAAAGGTGAGGAACCCAGCACATGTGGCCTCAAACCAGAGGACACACATCACGAAGGGGCTGGGAGTGAGGCAGGCAGGAGGATCCTCACAACAGAGGGCCCAAAAAATTAAAAAAGTGAGGAATCCAGCAGTTGGAACCTCCCAGCAGGCGGCCAAGAACACAGAGGCTATGGGATCCAGGCCACAGTGAACTAACACCAGAGAGCCCACATCATGAAACTGTGATCAACCCAGCCGTTGGAACGTCAGAGCAGAAGGCCCACATCCCCATGGAGATGGGAACCTAAGAGGAGTGCCCGAGCATCACTGGGCTCACTAAGAAAAGTTGGGGAGCCCAGCAGTTAGGGCCTGACGTCAGAGGGCCCTCATCACCGGGGGGCGGAGATTCCCAGCACACTCCAACTGCCACCACACAGCTGACTTCACCAAGGCATTGTGTGCCAGCCATGCAGGAGTGACCTATCAGCAGAGGGTCTCCCTCACAGAAGGGTGAGGAACACAGCCAGGAACAGACTCTCACCAGGGTGTCCGCATAACCACGTGGATGAGAACCAGGCAGGAGTGTCCTCACACTAGTGGGGCCACATCATCGAAAGGTGAGGAACCCAGCAAAGGTGGCCACAAACCAGAGGACCCACATCACCAAGGGGTTGAGAGTGAGGTAGGTGTCTGGACAGGCATATTTAACACTCATTTCCCACCAGGAAGAGGAATTAACCAAAGGCTCAGCGTGCCCTGCCAGAAGCAGATTAGGGCCTGAAGCAGTCTTGCAGGTTTGCGGCCAGCTCACAAGAAAGCGAGTTGAAGAGAGGAGCTCAGGGGCCCTGTAATTCACAAACCTGCAGAGTTATAAATGACAGATAACGTCCAAAAATATATTGAAGTAAGGCTGCGAAGTGGACTTGAAAGCGGGGCAGAATTTCAGGAAACCGATTTCAGGAGGTAAACTGGATTTGCATTTAAAGCATAGGAAAAGAGGCAGAACATCGACAATGATGCACTTGGCAAAAAAGGACGTATGAGTTTGTTCCTGAATATATTCAGGAAAAAACACATACGCCCTTTTTGGCAAACCAAGCAAGCTTGCAATGGAAATCCGAACTACTATGAAGTGTCATTTCCCCCCGGTCTAAAGGGCCATCTGAAAAAAGTGTAAAATCCAGAAAGGCAAGACAGGCCATGGGGAAAAAGGAGCCTTGTTATGCTGATGGGCGGGATGTAAATTGCCAACAGCCACTCTGGAGAAGTGTATGGTGTTTCCTGATACATCTGAAAAACAAAGCAACAGAGTCTAGGGCATTTCCACGTATGGTCCTATAGCTTAGGGAAATTAAAATCAAAAAGACACAGCCACCCCAAAATTTGGGATGGCTCTGTTTACAGGAACCTCTTCTACGGTACAAGTTAAATATCCCAGAGAACAAATAATTGATAAAGAAGTTGCGGTACTTACGTACAACAGAATACCACTCAGCAATGAAATCTGTGTCACCAGGCCTGTACCAGCATAATGAGTGGATTGAGGCACGATGATTCTAAGTGAAATAAGTCACACAGAAAAAGAAACATCATAAGGTATCACTAATGCACGGAATGTAAACTTGGCTACACATGAACTGAATTACAAAACAGAACAGGGTCTCAAGTTTAGAAAACCAACTTATGCTTGCTTAAGGGGAAAGGTGAGTTGGGGTGCTGCATAAAACCAGAGTTTGAAATTAGCACAGATACCGTTCCATAAGCCAAATATGTAATAGACAAGACCTACCCTTTGCTCAACGAAATGGACTCAACAATGAGGTATCACCTCACACCTGTTAGAATGGGCATCATCTGAAAATCTACAAACAACAAATGCTGGAATGGGTGTGGAGAAAAGGAAGCCTCTTCCACTACTGTTGGGAATATAAATTGATACAGTCACTATGGAGAACAATATGGAGTTTCTTAAGAAACTAATAATAGAATTACCATATGATACAGCAATCCCAGTACTGGACATATACCCAGACAAAACCATAAATCAAAAAGAGACATTCACCGCAATGTTCATTGCATCACTATTTACAATATCGAGGTAATGGAAGCAACCTAAATGGCCACAGACAGACGAATGCATAAAGATGTGGTACATATATAAAATGGAATATTACTAAGCCATGAAAGGAATGAAATTGGGTCATTTGTAGAGACGTAGATGGATCTAGAGACTGTCATACAGAGTGAAGTAAGTCAGAAAGAGAAAAACAAATCTTGTATATTCATGCATATATGTGGAACCTAGAAAAACTGTACAGATTAACCGTTTTGCAAGGCATAAATAGAGCAACAGATGTAGACAACAATCGTATGGACAACAAGGGGGGAAAGCTCTTGGGGGGGTGGTGGTGGGAGGAGTTGAGAGATTGGGATTGGCATGTAAACATTTATATGTATAAAATAGATAACCAATAAGAACCTGCTGTATAAAAATATAAAATAAAATTAAAAATTAAAAAGAAATAAAATTTAAAAAACAAAACAGAAAAAACAATTATTCCCTTCACATACATGTATTTATATGAATAAATTATTTCCATGCTTATATCTGTAAATACAAAAAAGAGGAATAAAATCTACCTTGAACCAAAAACGAAAAAGAGAAAAAAAAAAACAGAACCCACCAGTTACTCAGAGGAAAACCGTATCAGGGCCCTTGCTCCAGTTGTAAACAATTCTGAAGTTGGTCAGTGGTGGGGAATCGTCTCCCATTCAGCCAGCAGCCCCCACACAACAAGCGTCCTCATTGCAAAGCTGGGGCACCATGCCGAGGCATCTGTGAGTGAACGTGAGCTGAGCCCCAGGCCAGTTGCTGCTGAACTGTTCCCACCCTTCCCAGGTAAAACACCTGAATATATACAAGGACTTGAAAGCCTAGAGGCAGGGTCATGGAGCCACATGAGTGACAGCATGCCAGCTGACTTGGTGCCTGCAGGCCAGCCAGGATGGCCCTGGCCCTGGGTGCTCTTCTGGAAGATTTCCATTTCCCTGCCTGAGATACCCGTCCTGTCCCTGCCCCCACTGCTTTTTTCCTTCCTCACCTCTGCCAAGGGAGAAATTCCAGCAGCAGGTATGGGTGACACATCCTCTTCTTTAGCAGGTGGCAGCCTGGCAACTGCTGCAGAAAGTCCAGCAGAGCCCCACTCACACTGGGCCACCCACAAAGCCGTGGCCTCTCACTCCCTCCCACCAGCCCAGCCCCGAGACTGCTGACAGGGCAGAGAAAATGGCGTCAGGCACAGCTGCAGGGGCTCTTGCTGCCTGGAGTGGTATTTATATTGATCTCAACCCAGGCACACCTGGGGAGGGCTGGCCAGCACCGTAAGGCTGCCCAGGTCAGCCAATCATCACCCCTCAGGGGCTCACAGTTGCAGAAAATGGAACTTGCTGAACCGGCCAGGTCCAAGGAACAGGTGTGGGCTCCTGAGAGTCAGGATAGACAAGGGGCTGCAGCTTTGGCTTGTTTTCTAATCATTTTATCTGGCCCATGAGTGGGAGACAACTTCAAGAAAAGCCTCTCCTAATGAGAGGAACCCAGGAGTCAGGGAGAGGAGGGGTGGGTGGTGGTTGGAGACAGAGGCCTGGTGCCCCGGGTGCAATGGAAGTCTCTGGAAGACCAGGTAGAGGGAGGCCACACAGAGTGATGCCCAGGGTCACAGACCTGTCGGAGCTGCTGTTTGTTAGTTCAAGTCCTGCTCTGAGGTGCTCTGTGTCAGCTCTGAGCGACAGGTGAGATGGGGGTGCTCTTCAATGAGGGCTATGTGCACGGTTCCTGTGTGCCCAGCCCTGCCACGGTACCTGCAAGGGTAGCTCTGTATCCTGGGAGAGGCCTGACCACGAGAGCCCCGTGGGCTGGGTTGGGGGTGGGGTACCTGCCCAGGAGAGCTCCATATCCTGGGATTGGCCTGACCACGAGAGCCCCATGGGCTGCTGGGGACCTGGTAAAGGATGTCAGGACAGTCAGTGAAGCCACCGAGGATATACCTCCAGTTGCTCCTAATTCCTACACCCTGCTGGTCATTCTACCAACCACCAGGACATGGTATTCTGTATTAGTCTTCAATGATGCCTTCTTTTGTATTCCATTAGTCCCAGAGTCACAAGAAATTTTGGCTTGTGAGTGGCAGGACTCAACATACAACTAAAACAATACTTCCGGGCCGTCTTGCCCCAAGGGTTCAAAAATTCCCACATCATCTTTGGGGAAAGCTTAGCTAAAGACCGAAAAGTTCTACCTCTGGAAAAGGAAACCCTCCTTCAATATGCAGACGACATTCTGATCGCCAGCCCTACTAAGGAGGCCTCTGAACTACCAAGCCAATAAAGGATAGAAGTTGTCCAAGAAAAAGCTCAAATATCACAGACTGCGGTGACCTGCCTGGGCTTCATTCTCACACAAGGTCAGAGAAGCCCATCCCAGGAAAAGGAAGAAACCATTTGCAGCCTTACCCCTTTCTAAAACTAGAAGACAGCTTAGGGGTTCCTGGGGAGGCCAGGGTTTGCTGCTTCTGGATCCCTAACTACATTCTACTAGCTGGGCCTCTATATGAAACACTGAAAGGAAAAGATGATGATCCTTTTGAACAGAATCCAGAAGTGGCCTTTCAAGAATGGAAAGAGCAGTCAATTCAGACCCTTGCCCTGGAACTCCCTAATTGAGCTAAACCCTTTGACCTTTCCATTCCCGGTGAAAGGTGAATCGCCATTGGAGAATTAGTGCAAAAACTGGGACCACTTGAAATGGAACAACGCAAGAATGCCATCCAGGTAAGATAAACTACAGTCACCAAGGGGCTTGGCCCACTGCCACATCTGGCCAAGATACTGGCGGTATCTAAAAACCTGGAAATCAGCAGCCCAAAAGGCCACCTCCCTCCTAAGGGAAAAGGACCCCACGTGGTGATCCTAATCACCAACCATGCCCTGAAGTTCCAGGGTTCGCTCCGTGGGCACACCGACCTCGAGTGAGGAGGCCCTCCAACTCCAACATCCAGAGAGATAACCGGGGGCAACAGGGCACCATGACGACTCGTGTGAACATCACTTGACCTGGAGTTTCTCTCATAAAACAACAATAGTGTGTCCCGAAGGAGTAGACTACTGCTTGCAGGACTTACTGCACCCGGAGGGGAGCTAATAATCTTGGCGGGGGAAACGTATATCACACTGTCACCATAGAAAAGCCTACAGACACCGTGATGATGGTGGCCAATAAGACCGGCTGGACTCCTGTTTACTTCAAAAGGCTGTTGACTCAGTGGTCATCATGGTCCTTGATCACCACTGACCCTGGACTGTCTGGGAGTTGAGCGGGCAGGGCTCTGACACCTGGTGCTGTTTTTACGTTAATTCAGGGGCCTAATTGAAGAAAGAGCAGACTACTGGTCAGAGCATCTAGGCTGGCAGAAACGGTCAGCCTAAGGTGACCAAACAAATGTGGGCCGGGGTGAAACCGGCCCCCACAGCGTCTCTGCACATCTCTTTCCTGGACCCTTAAAGGTCATTAGAATCTATAACACTTCCAATGCTGGTGCTCAGGCGGACGAGCAGGGAGGCAGGGGTCCTGGGGCCAATCAACGTCACCTGGAGGCTGCTGGGGAGAAGTTCTGACCCTCATCCCCTGGTATGAGGGCTCCCAACTCAGCACTCAGCAGTTACAGAAGAAGGGTCTGCACCCTCAGCACTCCAAGAATGAGGAACGGGACAAAAGGCAGAGGAGGGGTTTGTCCCCAGCAAAGCCCATTAAAAATCCCTGGGAGATAAAAATAGAATCTGGGCAATAAAGTCAAGTCTGACCTTTTTTATCCTTTGTGCTTTGTCTAATTTCACGTGCTCCTAGGGTCCCGCATGCAGAGGTTCCACACCCGGCACTTCAGACCAGATTTCCTAGTGCAGAATGGCTGGGTCGACACCTCAGCTCCTGGGGCCCAGTGCAGACTCCGAGATATAGAGCCTGAGCTGCAGCCAACCCGGCCCTCGAGAGCTCCGCCCCCTCCCTCCCACTGACTCTGACAGGATCTCTACACAGCAGCCCAGCCCACAGCCCACGGGGTAGTGCATGCTCTCACCTCTCCATTCTCTGATCAAAATATAAAGTTTCCTTTGCTTGTGAACCAAACTCAGTCTCGATCTGTTGGCCCCAATGACACTGGGCAGGGGGACACTTGTTGGGGTCCGCTCTGGAGGATCAGTAACAGAAATTGAGACTATTGTAACTTCAATGAACAGATGTGTGAGCCAAACTGTAGTTAACATAGAACAGTTTATAAGGCTCGGGTAAAATAAGATGTTTCTAACACTTCCATTTGATATTTCCATCACTTTATTATAAGCAAGTTCAGTGAAAAGGTTTGTCTTATTTGTCAGGTCAATATTAGAGAAATGAAGTGATTTCTTTCCAAGGATGTACATCTAATAATCTTGGTTAAAGCTTCAATCTTGTTTTAAATGCTTTTCCATTGAAAATGATACCTCTCTTTCAGCTCCCCCATTTCTGAGAAGTATAAAATCTTATAATTTATTATTACCAAAGGGGAAAGGTGGGAGGAGGGATAAATTAACAGTTTGGAATTAACACATACACACTGCTATGTATAAAATAGATCATCAACAAGGAACTACTGTATAACACAGGGAACTACACTCAACATTTTGCAATAACCTATAAGGGGAAATAATCGGAAAAAGAATAGATATTTTTATTGACATCATCTATCAATGACAGTTAAAGTGTAACCTAAGGGAAGCTGGTGGTGAGTGCTTCTGACCCTGAAGACTTCAATCATCTAAAGTTTGGACTCTGCCTACTCCCCAAGGCCCTTCATGAACATATGTGTAGCCATAGCTTAAAAAATTCCCCAGTTTGGGTTTCGGGGAGACACTGATTTTGAAAAAGCTCTGGTGTTCTCCTTACATGAATGGGACTCTTCCTACTGCTAAAACATGTCTGTCACACCCAGAGGATGGTATACCGTCTGATCGGGAAGAGTTTGAAAAAGGCATCTCATCTCCTCATCTCCTGGTGCTCGGGTTCACCCCTCCAGGGTCTTTACTAACAGTCTCCCCACTTGGAGATGTCAGCACTGTCAACATCCTGTTGCGTACAGTTTGGAATTTGTCCAGAGGATGAAGCGGAAGGATGAGGAACAATGAGAGACAAGTCCTAGGTGTTCAGACAGGCACATGTCACTCTAATTTCCAATCAGGAAGACGAATTGACCAAAGGCTAGGGTTGCCCATGGAAACAGTATAGGGCTTGAGGAAATCCCACTGCTTTGTGGCCAGTTCCCATAAACACAAGTTGAACAATGGAACTCAGGGGCAGTAAAATTCACGAAACTGCAGAGTTGAAAATATCTATCACTGAAAAATGTCTTGAGGAAAGTCAGAGAAAAGGATTGGTAAGCAAGGGAGAATGGCAGGAAAGGGATTTGAGGAGGTAGAAAGGACTCGCCATTAAGCACAAGAAAAGGGGCTGAACATTGCCAACATTGCAGTTGGCCAAAAAGGCTGTATGCGTTTTTTTCTGTATATATTCAAGAAAAGGGCATACACTTTTTTAGCCAACCAAACAGGTGGGCACTGGAAATCAATACTACAAAAGATATCACTTCACATCAGTCAGAAGAGCCATCCTCATAAAGTGTAAACACCAGAAATGCAGGACAGGGCAAGGAGAAGAGGGAGCCCTGTGAGGCTTATAGTGGAAATGTATATTGCCAATGGCCATTCTGGAGAAGTGTATTGTGTTTACTAAAGCATCTAAAAAATGAGCTACAGAGCATAGGGCACTTGCACTCATGGGCGTATATCTTGGGAAAAACAAAAATCGAGAGGACACAGGCACCCCAATGTTTACTGCCTCTCTGTTTAAAAGATCCTCGACTGAGATATAACTTAAATGTCTCTGGAGGGAAAAAATGGATAGAGATGTGGTACTTATGTAGAGTGGAATATTACTCAGCCTGGAAATCAATGAAATATGGCCAGTTGTAACAACTCCGGAGGAGTTACGTATGATCATTCTAAGTGACATAATTCAAAAAGAAAAAGACACATATCATAAGATATCACTTAAAGGTGGAATCCAAAATGGCTACACATGAAATAAATTACAAAACAAAAACATAGTCAAATATGTAGAAAACACGCGTAAGGCTGCTAAACGGGAAAGGTGGGGAGGGGTGAGGCATCATCCAGGAGGTTGAAATTAGCAAAGATACCATTCCAAATACCAAACTGATAATCAACAAGGCCTACACAGTAGCTAAAAGAACTGCACTCAGCACACTCAAGTCACCAGAAAAGAATATATATGACTGGTAAGAATCTGAAAAAGAATTTATTGATGTCTCTCTGTATGTGAATCAAGTGGATGTACAGCAGCAAGAAACAGAGCTTTGAAAATCAGCTGCAACCAATACAGTAATAAATTGAAAAAAATAAACGACAGAGAGACAGAGAAAACCTCTTACAACTTTTCCTCAGAGACGGTGATGCAACATGGATTGAACACATCTAGACCCACAGCAGGATGAGACATAAGGCTGGAAACTGTTCGTGCTAAGAGAAATGTGAGGTTGGGTGAGGAAATGCACACCCTTTAAAGTAATACTACCTGGTACCCATTCAATGGGTCCCAAATCTGCAGGTTCAAGGAATCTTCCTACAGCTAAAACATGCATGGAAAACCCAGAGGACTGTACACCATGTGATCGGGAGATGTGTCTAAAATGCACCTCATTTATCCTCTCCTGGTGCTCCTGTTCATCATTCCAGCCACGTTACTTAGAATCTCCCCACTTAGAGAATCAGCACATTTAAACTTCTGTTTCACACATTTTGCAAATTGTGAGGAGGATGAACGGGAAGAGGGAGAACCAATGAGAGAATAGTTGTAGGGGTTTGGACGGGCACATGTCACTCTAATTTCCCATTAAGAATAAGAATTAAAAAAAGGCTCAGCCCGCCTCGCCGGAGCCAAAATAGGACCTGAAGCAATCCTGCGGCTTTGAGGCCAGCTCACAAAAGAACAACTTAAAAAATGGAGCTCAGGGTCACTGCAATTCACAAACCTGCAGAGTTATAAATGAAAACTAACATCCAAAAATATGTTGACGTAAGGCAAAGAAGAGGATCTGAATGCAAGACAGAATTGCAAGAAATAGATTTCAAGAGATAGATTGGACTCGTCTTTAAAGCACATGCAAAGCGGCAGAATTTCGACAATGATGCAGTTGGCCCAAAAGGGAGTATGCGTTTTTTCCTGAATATATCCAGGAAAAAACGCATACGCACTTTATGGGCAACCAAGCAAGCAAGCAATGCAAATGTGCACAACAAAGAAGTCTCATTTCCCACCGGTCAAAAGGGCCATCCAAAAAAATTGTAAAAACCAGAAATGCAGGACAGGCCATGGAGAACAGGGAGCCTTTATACGCTGATGGACAGTCTGTGAACTGCCAAGAGCCACTCTGGAGAAGTGTATGGTGGTTCCTAAATCATCTAAAAAACAGAGCTACAGAGCATAGGGCACTTCCAATCACGGAAGTATATCTAGGGAAGTCTAAAAATCAACAAGACACAAGCACACCACAGTTTAGGGCTACTCTGTTTACAAGAACCTCAACTTCAGTACACCTTAAATATCCCAGGAAAGAGAACAATGGATAAAGAAAATGTGGTACTTATGTACAATGGAATATCTCTTCACCATGAAATCAATGTAATAAGGTTAGTAGAAGGATAAAGAGTGGATTTAGGTCCGATAATACTACTTGAAATAAGTCAAACAGAAAAAGAAACATATCATAAGATATCACTTATAGAGGGAGGATAAATATGGCTGCACAAAAAATGAATTACAAAACAGAACAGTGTCTCACATTTAGAAAACACACTTATGTCAGCTTAAGGGGAAAGGAGAGGTGGGATGATGCATAAAACCAGAGTTTGAAATTAGCACAGATACCATTCAATAAACCAAATAGGTATTAGACAAGATCTACACCTTGCTCAATGAACTGGCCTCAACACACCCTATACACCGCAGAGAAATATATCTGAGTAATAAGAATCTTAAAACCCATGTATTGATATATCTCCATAAGGGAATCAAGTGTGTGCAGAGCGGCCAAACACAGCAGTGAAAATGAGCTAAACCCCATTATAGAAATAAATTTTAAAACCAAAACGCAGAAACAATGAAAGAGAGAAAAATTCTTACAAAATTCGCTCAGGGGCTGTGATGCAACCTGGAATGACCACATATAAACCCACAGCTGGATAAGACATAAGGCTGGACACTTGGGGCTGAGAGGATTGGTGAGCTTTGGTGAGCAACTGCCGAAAGTTTAATGCAATACTTCATGCTACTCATTCCAAGGGTCCCAACACTCCAGGTTGAAGGGAATCTTCCTACAGCTAAACCATGCATGGGAAATCCAGCAGATGGTATACCATAGGATGGGGAAAGGTTTCTAAAACGCACCTCATTTTCCTCTCTTGGGGCTCCGGATCAACATTCCAGCCACTTTACTAACAACATCCCCACATGGAGAGTCAATGCCTTTAAGTTCCGGTATCGCAGAGTCTGCAGTTAGTGCGGAGGATGAATGGGAATAGGGGTAACCAGTGAGAAAATAGCTGTAGCGGTTTCAATGGACACATGTCACTCTAATTTCACATCAGGAAGAAGAATTAACCAAAGGCAGAGCAAGGCGCCCCAGAAGAAGAATAGGGCCTGAAGAAATCCTGTGGATATGAGGCAAGATCACAAAAATAAGAGCTGAAAAATGGAGCTAAGGGCCACTGCAATTCAAAAACCTGCAGAGTTATACAGGCCAACTATTTTCCAAAATATATATTGAGGTAAGGCTATGAAGAGGCACTGACAGCAAGGCAGAATTGCAGGAAACCGATTTCAAGAGGTAGAATAGAATTGCATTGAAAACATATAAAAAGACTCAGAATGTTGACAATGATGCACATGGCCAAAAAGGGCGTATGCGTTTTTTCCTGAATATATTCAGGAAGAAACGCATATGCACTTTCTGGCCAACCAAGCAAGCTTGCAAAGGAAATCTGCACTACAATGAAGTCTCACTTTCCCCCGGTCAAAAGGGCCATCTGAAAAAAGTGTAAAATCCAGAAAGGCATGACAGGCCATGGAGAACTGGGAGCCTTGTCATGCTGACGGGCAGGATGTAAACTGCCAAGAGCCACTCTGGAGAAGTGTATGGTGTTTCCTGAAACATCCAAAAAACAAAGCAACAGAGCCAAGGGCACTTCCACTTATGGTCCTATAGCTTAGGGAAATTAAAATCAAAAAGACACAGCCACCCCAAAGTTTGGGACGGCTCTGTTTACAAGAACCTCATTTACGGTACAAATTCAATATCACAGAAAGCGAAAAATGGAAAAAGAAGTTGTGGTACTTACGTACAATGCAATATCACTCAGCAATGAAATCTATGTCATCAGGCCCGTAGCAGCATAATGAGTGGATTCAGGCACGATGATTCTAAGTGAAATAAGTCACAGAGAAAAAGAAACATCATAAGATATCACTACTACACGGAATGTAAACGTGGCTACACAGGAACTGAATTACAAAACAGAACAGGGTCTCAAATGTAGAAAACCAACTTACGCTTGCTTAAGGGGAAAGGTGAGTTGGGGTGCTGCATAAAACCAGAGATTGAAATTAGCACAGATACCGTTCCATAAGCCAAATATGTAATAGACAAGAGCTACTCCTTGCTCAACGAAGTGGACTCAACACCCCATATTAAACGCCTAAGAATATACCTGACTAGTAAGAATCTTAAAACCTATGGATTTATATGTCTCTGAAAGAGAATCAAGCGTGTGTACAGCGGCATAAACGGAGCAGTGATAGGATTGGTGACGTTCGGTGAGCAAATGCAGACCCTTTGAAGTCATATTGCATGGTACCCATTCCATGGGTCTCAACTCTCCAGGTTTAAGGGATTCTTCCTTCAGCTAAAACATGCATGTGGAACCCAGTGTATGATCCACCGTGTGATCGGGAAACGTGTTCAAATGTGTCAGTTTTCGTCCCTTGGTACTCGGGTGCAACATTCCAGACGATTTACTAACACTCTCCCCAATTGGAGAGTCAGTGACTTTAACCTCCTGTTTGGCCCAGTTTGCAATTTCTGCGGAAAATGTACAGGAATAGGGAGAACCAATGAGAGACTAGCTGGAGGTGTCTGGACGGGCAAATTTAACTCTCATTTCCCACCAGGAAGAGGAATTAACCAAAGGCTCAGCGTGCCATGCCGGAACCACACTAGGGCCTGAAGCAATGCTGCGGTGTTGCGGCAAGCTCACAAGAAAGCGAGTTGAAGAAAGGAGCTCAGGGGCACTGTCATTCACAAACCTGCAGAGTTATAAATGACAGCTATCGTCCAAAAATATATTGAAATAAGGCTGCCAAGAGGACTTGAAAGCGGGGCAGAATTGCAGGAAACCGATTTCAGGAGGTAGACTGGAATTGCATGTAAAGCATAGGAAAAGAGGCAGAACGTCCACAATGATGCACTTGGCCAAAAAGGGCGTATGCGTTTTTTCCTGAATATATTCAGGAAAAAACGCATACGCACTTTTTGGCCAACCAAGCAAGCTTGCAAAGGAAATCTGCACTACAATGAAGTCTCACTGCCCCCTGGTCAAAAGGGCGATCTGAAAAAAATGTAAAATCCATAAAGGCAGGACAGGCCATGGAGAACTGGGAGCCTTGTTATGCTGATGGGCGGGATGAAAATTGCCAACAGCCACTCTGGAGAAGTGTATGTGTTTCCTGAAACATCTACAAAACAAAGCAACAAAGCCTAGGGCACTTCCACTTATGGTCCTATAGCTTAGGGAAATTAAAATAAAAAAGACACATCCACCCCAATGTTTGGGACGGCTCTGTTTACAAAAACCTCGTTTACGGTACAAGTTCAATATTGCAGAAAGCGAAAAATGGATAAAGAAGTTGTGGTACTTACGAACAATGCAATATCACTCAGCAATGAAATCTATGTCATCAGGCCCGTAGCAGCATAATGAGTGGATTCAGGTACGATGATTCTAAGTGAAATAAGTCACACAGAAAAAGAAACATCATAAGATATCACTACTACACGGAATGTAAACTTGGCTACACAGGAACTGAATTACAAAACAGAGCAGGGTCTCAAATTTAGAAAACCAACTTATGCTTGCTTAAGGGGAAAGGTGAGTTGGGGTGCTGCATAAAACCAGAGATTGAAATTAGCACAGATACCATTCCATAAGCCAAATATGTAATAGACAAGAGCTACTCCTTGCTCAACGAAGTGGACTCAACACCCCATATTAAACGCCTAAGAATATACCTGACTAGTAAGAATCTTAAAACCTATGGATTTATATGTCTCTGAAAGAGAATCAAGCGTGTGTACAGCGGCATAAACGCAGCTGTGATAGGATTGGTGAGGACCGGTGAGCAAATGCAGACCCTTTGAATTCATATTGCATGGTACCCATTCCATGGGTCTCAACTCTCCAGGTTTAAGGGATTCTTCCTTCAGCTAAAACATGCATGTGGAGCCCAGAATATGATCAACCGTGTGATCGGGAGACGTGTTTAAATATGTCTCCGTTCTCGTCCCCTGGTACTCGGGTGCAACATTCCAGACGCTTTACTAACACTCTCCCGACTTGGAGAGTCAGTGCCTTTAACCTCCTGTTTGGCCCAGTTTGCAATTTCTGCGGAAGATGAACAGGAATAGGGAGAACCAATGAGAGACTAGCTGGAGGTGTCTGGACGGGCAAATTTAACTCTCATTTCCCACCAGGAAGAGGAATTAACCAAAGGCTCAGCGTGCCGTGCCGGAACCAGATTAGGGCCTGAAGCAATCCTGCGGTGTTGCGGCCAGCTCACAAGAAAGCGAGTTGAAGAAAGGAGCTCAGGGGCACTGTAATTCACAAACCTGCAGAGTTATAAATGACAGCTATCGTCCAAAAATATACTGAAGTAAGGCTGCCAAGAGGACTTGAAAGCTGGGCAGAATTGCAGGAAACCGATTTCAGGAGGTAGACTGGAATTGCATTTAAAGCATAGGAAAAGAGGCAGAACGTCCACAATGATGCACTTGGCCAAAAAGGGCGTATGCGTTTTTTCCTGAATATATTCAGGAAAAAACGCATACGCCCTTTTTGGCCAACCAAGCAAGCTTGCAAAGGAAATCTGCACTACGATGAAGTCTCACTTCCCCCCAGTCAAAAGGGCTATCTGAAAAAAGTGTAAAATCCAGAAAGGCAGGACAGGCCATGGAGAACTGGGAGCCTTGTTATGCTGATGGGCGGGATGTAAATTGCCAACAGCCACTCTGGAGAAGTGTATGGTGTTTCCTGAAACATCTAAAAAACAAAGCAACAGAGCCTAGGGCACTTCCACTTATGGTCCTATAGCTTAGGGAAATGAAAATCAAAAGGACACAGCCACCCCAAAGTTTGGAATGGCTCTGTTTACAAGAACCTCGTTTTCGGTACAAGTTCAATATCGCAGAAAGTGAAAAATGGATGAAGAAGTTGTGGTACTTACGTACAATGCAATATCACTCAGCAATGACATCTATGTCATCAGGCCCGTAGCAGCATAATGAGTGGATTCAGGTATGATGATTCTAACTGAAATAAGTCACACAGAAAAAGAAACATCATAAGATATCACTAATACACGGAAAGTAAACTTGGCTACACAGGAATTGGATTACAAACAGAACAGGGTCTCAAATTTAGAAAACCAACTTATGCTTGCTTAAGGAGAAAGGTGAGTTGGGGTGCTGCATAAAACCAGAGATTGAAATGAGCACAGATAAAGTTCCTTAAGCCAAATATGGAATAGACAAGAGCTACTCCTTGCTCAACGAAATGGACTCAACACCCCATATTAAACACCTAAGAATGTACCTGACTAGTAAGTATCTTAAAACCTATGGATTGCTATGTCTCCGAAAGAGAATCAAGCGTGTGTACAGGGGCATAAACACAGCAGTGATAGGATTGGAGAGGTTCGCTGAGCAAATGAGGACCCTTTGAAGTCATATTGCATGGTACCCATTCCACGGGTCTCAACTCTCCAGGTTTAAGGGATTCTTCCTTCAGCTAAAACATGCATGTGGAACCCAGAGTATGATCAACCGTGTGATCGGGAGACGTCTTCAAATATGTCTCCGTTCTCATCCCCTGGTACTCGGGTGCAACATTCCAGACGCTTTACTAACACTCTCCCGACTTGGAGAGTCAGTGCCTTTAACCTCCTGTTTGGCCCAGTTTGCAATTTCTGCGGAAGATGAACAGGAATAGGGAGAACCAATGAGAGACTAGCTGGAGGTGTCTGGACGGGCAAATTTAACTCTCATTTCCCACCAGGAAGAGGAATTAACCAAAGGCTCAGCGTGCCATGCCGGAACCACACTAGGGCCTGAAGCAATCATTCGGTCTTGTGGCCAGCTCACAGGAAAGTGAGTTGAACAAAGGAGCTCAGGGGCACTGTAATTCACAAACCTGCAGAGTTATAAATGACAGCTATCGTCCAAAAATATACTGAAGTAAGGCTGCCAAGAGGACATGAAAGCGGGGCAGAATTGCAGGAAACCGATTTCAGGAGGTGCATTGGAATTGCATTTAAAGCATAGGAAAAGAGGCAGAACGTCCACAATGATGCACTTGGCCAAAAAGGACGTATGCGTTTTTTCCTGAATATATTCAGGAAAAAACGCATACGCCCTTTCTGGCCAACCAAGCAAGCTTGCAAAGGAAATCTGCACTACAATGAAATCTCACTTCCCCCCGGTCAGAAGGGCCATCTGAAAAAAGTGTAAAATCCAAAAAGGCAGGACAGGCCATGGAGAACTGGGAGACTGTTATGCTGATGGGCGGGATGTAAATTGCCAACAGCCACTCTGGAGAAGTGTATGGTGTTTCCTGAAACATCTAAAAAACAAAGCAACACAGCCTAGGGCACTTCCACTTATGGTCCTATAGCTTAGGGAAATGAAAATCAAAAAGACACAGCCACCCCAAAGTTTGGGACGGCTCTGTTTACAAGAACCTCGTTTACGGTACAAGTTCAATATCGCAGAAAGTGAAAAATGGATAAAGAAGTTGTGGTACTTACGTACAATACAATATCACTCAGCAATGACATCTATGTCATCAGGCCCGTAGCAGCATAATGAGTGCATTCAGGTATGATGATTCTAACTGAAATAAGTCACACAGAAAAAGAAACATCATAAAATATCACTAATACACGGAATGTAAACTTGGCTACACAGGAACTGGATTACAAAACAGAACAGGGTCTCAAATTTAGAAAACCAACATATGCTTGCTTAAGGGGAAAGGTGAGTTGGGGTGCTGCATAAAACCAGAGATTGAAATGAGCACAGATAAAGTTCCTTAAGCAAATATGGAATAGACAAGAGCTACTCCTTGCTTAACGAAATGGACTCAACACCCCATATTAAACGCCTAAGTATGTACCTGACTAGTAAGTATCTTAAAACCTATGGATTGCTATGTCTCCGAAAGAGAATCAAGCGTGTGTTCAGGGGCATAAACGCAGCAGTGATAGGATTGGAGAGGTTCGGTGAGCAAATGAAGACCCTTTGAAGTCATATTGCATGGTACCCATTCCACGGGTCTCAAATCTCCAGGTTTAAGGGATTCTTCCTTCAGCTAAAACATGCATGTGGAGCCCAGAATATGATCAACCGTGTGATCGGGAGACGTGTTTAAATATGTCTACATTCTCGTCCCCTGGTACTCGGGTGCAACATTCCAGACGCTTTACTAACACTCTCCTGACTTGGAGAGTCAGTGCCTTTAACCTCCTGTTTGGCCCAGTTTGCAATTTCTGCGGAAGATGAACAGGAATAGGGAGAACCAATGAGAGACTAGCTGGAGGTGTCTGGACGGGCAAATTTAACTCTCATTTCCCACCAGGAAGAGGAATTAACCAAAGGCTCAGCGTGCCGTGCCGGAACCAGATTAGGGCCTGAAGCAATCCTGCGGTGTTGCGGCCAGCTCACAAGAAAGCGAGTTGAAGAAAGGAGCTCAGGGGCACTGTAATTCACAAACCTGCAGAGTTATAAATGACAGCTATCGTCCAAAAATATACTGAAGTAAGGCTGCCAAGAGGACTTGAAAGCTGGGCAGAATTGCAGGAAACCGATTTCAGGAGGTAGACTGGAATTGCATTTAAAGCATAGGAAAAGAGGCAGAACGTCCACAATGATGCACTTGGCCAAAAAGGGCGTATGCGTTTTTTCCTGAATATATTCAGGAAAAAACGCATACGCCCTTTTTGGCCAACCAAGCAAGCTTGCAAAGGAAATCTGCACTACAATGAAGTCTCACTGCCCCCCAGTCAAAAGGGCCATCTGAAAAAAGTGTAAAATCCAGAAAGGCAGGACAGGCCATGGAGAACTGGGAGCCTTGTTATGCTGATGGGCGGGATGTAAATTGCCAACAGCCACTCTGGAGAAGTGTATGGTGTTTCCTGAAACATCTAAAAAACAAAGCAACAGAGCCTAGGGCACTTCCACTTATGGTCCTATAGCTTAGGGAAATGAAAATCAAAAGGACACAGCCACCCCAAAGTTTGGAATGGCTCTGTTTACAAGAACCTCGTTTTCGGTACAAGTTCAATATCGCAGAAACTGAAAAATGGATGAAGAAGTTGTGGTACTTACGTACAATGCAATATCACTCAGCAATGACATCTATGTCATCAGGCCCGTAGCAGTATAATGAGTGGATTCAGGTATGATGATTCTAACTGAAATAAGTCACACAGAAAAAGAAACATCATAAGATATCACTAATACACGGAAAGTAAACTTGGCTACACAGGAATTGGATTACAAACAGAACAGGGTCTCAAATTTAGAAAACCAACTTATGCTTGCTTAAGGGGAAAGGTGAGTTGGGGTGCTGCATAAAACCAGAGATTGAAATGAGCACAGATAAAGTTCCTTAAGCCAAATATGGAATAGACAAGAGCTACTCCTTGCTCAACGAAATGGACTCAACACCCCATATTAAACGCCTAAGAATGTACCTGACTAGTAAGTATCTTAAAACCTATGGATTGCTATGTCTGCGAAAGAGAATCAAGCGTGTGTACAGGGGCATAAACGCAGCAGTGATAGGACTGGAGAGGTTCGGTGAGCAAATGAAGACCCTTTGAAGTCATATTGCATGGTACCCATTCCACGGGTCTCAACTCTCCAGGTTTAAGGGATTCTTCCTTCAGCTAAAACATGCATGTGGAACCCAGAGTATGATCAACCATGTGATCGGGAGACGTGTTCAAATATGTCTCCGTTCTCGTCCCCTGGTACTCGGGTGCAACATTCTAGACGCTTTACTAACACTCTCCCGACTTGGAGAGTCAGTGCCTTTAACCTCCTGTTTGGCCCAGTTTGCAATTTCTGCGGAAGATGAACAGGAATAGGGAGAACCAATGAGAGACTAGCTGGACGTGTCTGGACGGGCAAATTTAACTCTCATTTCCCACCAGGAAGAGGAATTAACCAAAGGCTCAGCGTGCCGTGCCGGAAGCAGATTAGGGCCTGAAGCAATCATGCGGTGTTGCGGCCAGCTCACAGGAAAGCGAGTTGAAGAAAGGAGCTCAGGGGCACTGTAATTCACAAACCTGCAGAGTTATAAATGACAGCTATCGTCCAAAAATATACTGAAGTAAGGCTGCCAAGAGGCCATGAAAGCGGGGCAGAATTGCAGGAAACCGATTTCAGGAGGTAGATTGGAATTGCATTTAAAGCATAGGAAAAGAGGCAGAACGTCCACAATGATGCACTTGGCCAAAAAGAACGTATGCGTTTTTTCCTGAATATATTCAGGAAAAAACGCATACGCCCTTTCTGGCCAACCAAGCAAGCTTGCAAAGGAAATCTGCACTACAATGAAATCTCTCTTCCCCCTGGTCAAAAGGGCCATCTGAAAAATGTGTAAAATCCAAAAAGGCAGGAAAGGCCATGGAGAACTGGGAGACTGTTATGCTGATGGGCGGGATGTAAATTGCCAACAGCCACTCTGGAGAAGTGTATGGTGTTTCCTGAAACATCTAAAAAACAAAGCAACAGAGCCTAGGGCACTTCCACTTATGGTCCTATAGCTTAGGGAAATGAAAATCAAAAAGACACAGCCACCCCAAAGTTTGGGACGGCTCTGTTTACAAGAACCTCGTTTACGGTACAAGTTCAATATCGCAGAAAGTGAAAAATGGATAAAGAAGTTGTGGTACTTACGTACAATACAATATCACTCAGCAATGACATCTATGTCATCAGGCCCGTAGCAGCATAATGAGTGCATTCAGGTATGATGATTCTAACTGAAATAAGTCACACAGAAAAAGAAACATCATAAAATACCACTAATACACGGAATGTAAACTTGGCTACACAGGAACTGGATTACAAAACAGAACAGGGTCTCAAATTTAGAAAACCAACATATGCTTGCTTAAGGTGACAGGTGAGTTGGGGTGCTGCATAAAACCAGAGATTGAAATGAGCACAGATAAAGTTCCTTAAGCCAAATATGGAATAGACAAGAGCTACTCCTTGCTCAACGAAATGGACTCAACACCCCATATTAAACGCCTAAGAATGTACCTGACTAGTAAGTATCTTAAAACCTATGGATTTATATGCCTCCGAAAGAGAATCAAGCGTGTGTACAGCGGCATAAACGCAGCAGTGATAGGATTGGTGAGGATCGGTGAGCAAATGCAGACCCTTTGAAGTCATATTGCATGGTACCCATACCATGGGTCTCAACTCTCCAGGTTTAAGGGATTCTTCCTTCAGCTAAAACATGCATGTGGAACCCAGACTATAATCCACCGTGTGATTGGGAAACGTGTTCCAAGGTGTCTGAGTATTCGTCCCCTGGTACTCGGGTGCAACATTCCAGACGCTTTACTAACACTCTCCCCACTTGGAAAGTCAGTGCCTTTAACCTCCTGTTTGGCCCAGTTTGCAATTTCTGCGGAAAATGAACAGGAATAGGGAGAACCAATGAGAGACTAGCTGGAGGTGTCTGGACGGGCAAATTTAACCCTCATTTCCCACCAGGAAGAGGAATTAACCAAAGGCTCAGCGTGCCATGCCGGAATCACACTAGGGCCTGAAACAATCCTGCGGTGTTGCGGCCAGCTCACAAGAAAGCGAGTTGAAGAAAGGAGCTCAGGGGCACTGTCATTCACAAACCTGCAGAGTTATAAATGACAGCTATCGTCCAAAAATATATTGAAGTAAGGCTGCCAAGAGGACTTGAAAGCGGGGCAGAATTGCAGGAAACCGATTTCAGGAGGTAGACTGGAATTGCATGTAAAGCATAGGAAAAGAGGCAGAACGTCCACAATGATGCACTTGGCCAAAAAGGGCGTATGCGTTTTTTCCTGAATATATTAAGGAAAAAACGCATACGCACTTTTTGGCCAAGCAAGCAAGCTTGCCAAGGAAATCTGCACTACAATGAAGTCTCACTGCCCCCCGGTCAAAAGGGCCATCTGAAAAAAGTGTAAAATCCAGAAAGGCAGGACAGGCCATGGAGAACTGGGAGCCTTGTTATGCTCATGGGCGGGATGTAAATTGCCAACAGCCACTCTGGAGAAGTGTATGGTGTTTCCTGAAACATCTAGAAAACAAAGCAACAGAGCCTAGGGCACTTCCACTTATGGTCCTATAGATTAGGGAAGTTAAAACCAAAAAGACACAGCCACCCCAAAGTTTGGGACGGCTCTGTTTACAAGAACCTCGTTTACAGTACAAGTTCAATATCACAGAAAGTGAAAAATGGATAAAGAAGTTGTGGTACTTACGTACAATGCAATATCACTCAGCAATGAAATCTATGTCATCAGGCCCGTAGCAGCATAATGAGTGGATTCAGGTATGATGATTCTAAGTGAAATAAGTCACAGAGAAAAAGAAACATCATAAGATATCACTACTACACGGAATGTAAACTTGGCTACACAGGAACTGAATTACAAAACAGAGCAGGGTCTCAAATGTAGAAAACCAACTTATGCTTGCTTAAGGGGAAAGGTGAGTTGGGGTGCTGCATAAAACCAGAGATTGAAATTAACACAGATACCGTTCCATAAGCCAAATATATAATAGAGAAGAGCTACTCCTTGCTCAACGAAGTGGACTCAACACCCCATATTAAATGCCTTAGAATATACCTGACTAGTAAGAATCTTAAAACCTATGGATTTATATGTCTCCGAAAGAGAATCAAGCGTGTGTACAGCGGCATAAATGCAGCAGTGATAGGATTGGTGAGGATTGGTGAGCAAATGTATACTCTTTGAAGTCATATTGCATGGTACCCATTCCATGGGTCTCAACTCTCCAGGTTTAAGGGATTCTTCCTTCAGATAAAACATGCATGTGGAACCCAGAGTATGATCCACCGTGTGATCGGGAAACGTGTTCAAATGTGACTCAGTTTTCGTCCCCCGGTACTCGGGTGCAACATTCCAGACGCTTTACTAACACTCTCCCCACTTGGAGAGTCAGTGCCTTTAACCTCCTGTTTGTCCCAGTTTGCAATTTCTGCGGAAAATGAACAGGAATAGGGAGAACCAATGAGAGACTAGCTGGAGGTGTCTGGACGGGCAAATTTAACTCTCATTTCCCACCAGGAAGAGGAATTAACCAAAGGCTCAGCGTGCCGTGCCGGAACCACTCTAGGGCCTGAAACAATCCAGCGGTGTTACGGCCAGCTCACAAGAAAGCGAGTTGAAGAAAGGAGCTCAGGGGCACTGTCATTCACAAACCTGCAGAGTTATAAATGACAGCTATCGTCCAAAAATATATTGAAGTAAGGCTGCCAAGAGGACTTGAAAGCGGGGCAGAATTGCAGGAAACCGATTTCAGGAGGTAGACTGGAATTGCATGTAAAGCATAGGAAAAGAGGCAGAACGTCCACAGTGATGCACTTGGCCAAAAAGGGCGTATGCGTTTTTTCCTGAATATATTCAGGAAAAAACGCATACGCCCTTTTTGGCCAACCAAGCAAGCTTGCAAAGGAAATCTGCACTACAATGAAGTCTCACTGCCCCCCAGTCAAAAGGGCCATCTGAAAAAAGTGTAAAATCCAGAAAGGCAGGACAGGCCATGGACAACTGGGAGCCTTGTTATGCTGATGGGTGGGATGTAAATTGCCAACAGCCAATCTGGAGAAGTGTATGGTGTTTCCTGAAACATCTACAAAACAAAGCAACAGAGCCTAGGGCACTTCCACTTATGGTCCTATAGCTTAGGGAAATTAAAATCAAAACGACACATCCACCCAAAAGTTGGGGACGGCTCTGTTTACAAGAACCTCGTTTACGGTACAAGTTCAATATCACAGAAAGCGAAAAATGGATAAAGAAGTTGTGGTACTTACGTACAATGCAATATCACTCAGCAATGAAATCTATGTCATCAGGCCCGTAGCAGCATAATGAGTGGATTCAGGTACGATGATTCTAAGTGAAATGAGTCACACAGAAAAAGAAACATCATAAGATATCACTACTACACGGAATGTAAACTTGGCTACACAGGAACTGAATTACAAAACAGAGCAGGGTGTCAAATGTAGAAAATCAACTTATGCTTGCTTAAGGAGAAAGGTGAGTTGGGGTGCTGCATAAAACCAGAGATTGAAATTAGCACAGATACCGTTCCATACGCCAAATATGTAATAGACAAGAGCTACTCCTTGCTCAACGAAGTGGACTCAACACCCCATATTAAACGCCTAAGAATATACCTGACTAGTAAGAATCTTAAAACCTATGGATTTATATGCCTCCGAAAGAGAATCAAGCGTGTGTACAGCGGCATAAACGAAGCAGTGATAGGATTGGTGAAGATCGGTGAGCAAATGCAGACCCTTTGAAGTCATATTGCATGGTACCCATTCCATGGGTCTCAACTCTCCAGGTTTAAGGGATTCTTCCTTCAGCTAAAATATGCATGTGGAACCCAGAGTATGATCCACCGTGTGATCGGGAAACGTGTTCAAATGTGACTCAGTTTTCGACCCCCGGTACTCGGGTGCAACATTCCAGACGCTTTACTAACACTCTCCCCAATTGGCGAGTCAGTGCCTTTAACCTACTGTTTGTCCCAGTTTGCAATTTCTGCGGAAAATGAACAGGAATAGGGAGAACCAATGAGAGACTAGCTGGAGGTGTCTGGACGGGCAAATTTAACTCTCATTTCCCACCAGGAAGAGGAATTAACCAAAGGCTCAGCGTGCCATGCCGGAACCACACTAGGGCCTGAAGCAATCCTGCGGTGTTGCGGCCAGCTCACAAGAAAGCGAGTTGAAGAAAGGAGCTCAGGGGCACTGTCATTCACAAACCTGCAGAGTTATAAATGACAGCTATCGTCCAAAAATATATTGAAGTAAGGCCGCCAAGAGGACTCGAAAGCGGTGCAGAATTGCAGGAAACCGATTTCAGGAGGTAGATAAGAATTGCCTTTAAAGCATAGGAAAAGAGACAGAACTTGGAAAATAATGCACTTGGCAAAAAAGGGCATATGTGTTTTATCCAGAGCTCTCATAACCGAGGGGAGGAGATTCCCAGCAGGCTCCAACTGCCACCTGAGGGCTCATGTTGTCAAGGCAATGTGAGCAAGCCAGGCAGGAGTTACCTCACAGCAGAGATCCCACCTCACAGAAGGGTGAGAAACCCAGCCAACATCAGACTCTCACCAGAGGGCCCACATTACCAAGGGGATGGGAACCAGGCAGGAGTGTCTTCACACCAGTGTGGCCACATCATCAAAAGGTGAGGTACTCAGCACATGTGTCCTCAAACCAGAGGACCCACATCACTAAGGGCCTCGGAGTGAGGCAGGCAGGAGTAGCCTCACAACACTGGGCCCATAGAATAAAAAAGTGAGGAATCCAGCAGTTGGAACCTCCCAGCAGGGGGTCCAGAGCACCGAGGCTATGGGATCCAGGCCACAGTGAACTCACAGAAGAGGGCCCATGTCATGAAACTGAGCAACCCAGCCATTGGGACCTCAGAGCAGGAGGCCCACATCCCCATGGGGATATAAATCTGGTAGGAGTGTCCTCGCACCACTGAAAACGTATCAGAAAATTTTGGGAGACCAGCAGTTAGAGCCTGATGCCAGAGGACCCTCATCACCAAGGGAAGGAGGCTCCCAGCAGGCTCCAACGGCCACCAGAGGGCTGACGTCGCCAAGGCGATGTGTGCCAACCAGGCACGAATGACCTCACAGCAGAGGGCCCACCTCAGAGAAGTGTGACGAACCCAGTCAGGATCAGACTCGCACCAGAGGGCCCACATCACCAAATGGATTGGAACCAGGCAGGAGTGTCCTCACATGAGTAGGGCCACATCATCTAAAGGTGAGGAACCCAGAACACGTGGCTTCAAACCATAGGACACGCATCACCAAGGGGCTGGGGGTGAGGCAGGCAGGAGGAGCCTCACAACAGAGGGCCCAAAAATAAGGAAGGTGAGGAATCCAGCAGTTGCAACCTCCCAGCAGGTGACCCAGAGCACAGAGGCTAGGGGATCCAAGCCAGAGTGAACTAACACCAGACAGCCCACATCATGAAACTGTGAGCAACCCAGACATTGGGACCTCAGAGCAGAAGGCCCACATCCCCATGGTGATGGGAACATGACAGGAGTGTCCTGGCATCACTGGGCTCACATCAGAAAACGTGGGGTGCTCAGAAGTTAGGGCCTGATGCTAGAGGGCACTCATCACCGAGGGGAGGAGGCTCCCAGCAGGCTCCAGCTGCCACCAGAGGGCCAACGTCACCAAGGCGATGTGTGCCAGCCCGGCAGGAGTGACCTCACAGCAGAGGCCCCACCTCACAGAAGGGTGAGGAACACAGCCAGGATCAGACTCTCACCAGAGGGCCCACATCACCAAGGGGAAGGGAACCAGGAAGGAGTGTCCCCACATCAGTGGGACAACATCATCGAAAGGTGAGGATCCCAGCACATGTAGCCTCAAACCAGAGGAACCACATCACCAAGGGGTTCGGAATGAGGCTGGCAGGACCGGCCTCACAACACAGGGTCCATAGAATATAAAAGTTGAGGAATCCAGCAGTTGGAACCTCCCAGCAAGCGGCCCAGAGCACCGAGGCTATGGGATCCAGGCCGCAGTGAACTCACAGCAGAGGGCCCACATCATGAACCTGTGAGCAGCCCAGCCGTTGGGACCTCAGAACAGAAGGCCCACATCCCCATTGGGATGGGAACCTGGCAGGAGTGGCTTCGCACCACTTAGCACATATCAGAAAATGTTAGGAGCCCAGCAGTTAGGGCCTGACGCCAGGGGGCCCTCATAACTGAGGGGAGGAGACTCCCAGCAGGTTCCAACTGCCAACAGAGGGCCCACGTCTACAAGGTGGCATGCGCCAGCCAGGCAGTAGTGACCTCACAACAGAGGGCCTATCTCACAGAAGGGTGAGGAACCGAGGTAGGATGAGACTCTTGCCAGAGGGCCCACAACACCAAGGGGATGGGAACCAGTCAGGACTGTCCTCTCACCAGTGGGGCCACATCATCGAAAGGTGAGGAACCCAGCACATGCGGCCTCATATCAGAGGACATACATCACAAAGGGGATGGGAGTGAGGCAGGTAGGAGTAGCCTAAAAACAGAGGGCCCAAAGAATAAAAAAGGTGAGGAATCCAGCATTTGGAACCTCCCAGCAGGCGGCCGAGAGCACAGAAGCTATGGGATGCAGGCAGGAGTGAACTAACAGCAGAGAGCCCACATCATGAAACTGTGAGCAACCCAGGCGTTGGGACCTCAGAGCAGAAAGCCCACATCCCCATGGGGATGGGAACCTGACAGGAGTGTCCTGGCATCACTGGGCTCACATCAGAAAATGTGGGGAGCCCAGCAGTTAGGGCCTGATGCTAGAGGGCTGTCATCACCGAGGGCAGGAGGCTCCCAGCAGGTTCCATGTGCCAACAGAGGGCCCACGTCGCCAAGGTGATGTGTGCAAGTCAGGTAGGATTGACCTCACAGCAGAGGGCCTACCTCACAGAAGAGTGAGGAACCCAGCCAGGATAAGACTGTCACCAGAAGGCCCACATCACCAAGGGGATGGGAACCAGGCAGGAGTGTCCTCACACCAGTGGGGCCACATCATTGAAAGTTGCGGAACCCAGCATATGTGGCCTCAAACCAGAGGACCCACATCACAAAGGGGATGCGAGTGAGGCAGACAGGAGGAGCATCGCAACACAGGCCCCATAGAATACAAAAGTTGAGGAATCGAGCAGTTGGAACCTTCCAGCAGGCGGCCCAGAGCACAGAGGCTATGGCATCCAGGCCAGAGTGAACTAACAGCAGAGAGCCCACATCATGAAACTGTGAACAACCCAGCCGTTGGGACCTCAGAACAGAAGGCCCACATCCCAATGGGTATGTGAACCTGGATGGAGTGTCTTCGAACCACTGAGCGCACATCACAAAATGTGGGGAGCCCAGCCGTTAGGGCCTGACGCCAGAGGGCCCTCATCACCGAGGGGAGGAGGCTCCCAGCAGGCTCCAAGTGCCACCAGAGGGCTCATGTCCACAAGGCGAGGTGAGCAAGCCAGGCAGGAGTGACCTCACAGCAGACGGCCCACCTCACAGATGGGTGAGGAACCCAGCCAGGATCAGACTCTCAACAGAGAGCCCACATCACCAAGGGGATGTGAACCAGGCAGGAGTCTCCTAAGACCATTGGTCCCACATCATCGAAAGGTGAGGAACCCAGCACATGTGGCCTCAAACCAGAGGACACACATCACGAAGGGACTGGGAGTGAGGCAGGCAGGAGGATCCTCACAACAGAGGGCCTAAAAAATTAAAAAAGTGAGGAATCCAGCAGTTGGAACCTTCCAGCAGGCGGCCAAGAACACAGAGGCTATGGGATCCAGGCCACAGTGAACTAACACCAGAGAGCCCACATCATGAAACTGTGATCAACCCAGCCGTTGGAACGTCAGAGCAGAAGGCCCACATCCCCATGGAGATGGGAACCTAAGAGGAGTGCCCGAGCATCACTGGGCTCACTAAGAAAAGTTGGGGAGCCCAGCAGTTAGGGCTTGACATCAGAGGGCCCTCATCACAGAGGTGAGGAGGCTCCCAGCAGGGTCCAAGTGCCACCAGAGGGCTCATGTCAACAAGGCGATGTGAGCAAGCCAGGCAAGAGTTACCTGATAGTAGAGGGCCCACCTCACAGATGGTTGAGGAACCCAGCCAGGATCAGACTCTCACCAGAGGGCCCACATCACAAAGGGGATGGGAACCAGTCAGGATTATCCTCACACCAGTGGGGCCTCATCATCTTAACGTGAGGAACCCAGCACATGTGTCCTCAAACCAGAGGACCCACATCACAAAGGGCCTTGGAGTGAGGCAGGCAGGAGTAGCCTCACAACACAGGGCACATAATATAAAATACGTGAGGATTCCAGCATTTAGACCTTCCAGCAGGCAGCTCAGAACACCGAGGCTATGGGATCCAGGCCACAGTGAACTCACAGCAGAGGGCCAACATCATAAAACTGTGAGCAACCCAGGCGTTGGGACCACAGAGCAGAAGGCCCACATCCCCATGGGAATGGGAACCTGGCTGGAGTGTCCTCGCACCACTGGGCGCACATCAGAAAATGTGGGGAGCCCACCATTTAGGGCCTGACGCCAGAGGGCTGTCATCACCGAGAGGAGGAGGCACCCTGCACGCTCCAACTGCCACCAGAGGGCTCACGTCTCCAAGGTGACGTGTGCCAGCCAGTCAGGAGTGACCTCACAGCAGAGGGCCTACCTCACAGAACGTTGAGGAACCCAGCCAGGATTAGACTCTCGCCAGAGGGCCCACCTCACCAAGCGGATGGTAACCAGGCAGGAGTGTCCTCACACGAGTGGGGCCACATCATCAAAAGGTGAGGAACGCAGCACATGTGGCCTCAAGCTATAGGACAGTCATCACCAAGGGGCTGGCAGCGAGGCAGGCAGGAGGAGCCTCACAACAGAGGGCACATAGAATAAAAAAGTTGAGGAATCCAGCAGTTGGAACCTCCCAGCAGGCGGCTCAGAGCACCGATGATAAGGGATCCTTGCCGGAGTGAACTCACAGCAGAGGGCCCACATCATGGTACTGTGAGCAAGCCAGCCGTTTTGACCTCAGAGCAGAAGGCCCATATCCCCATGGGGATGCGAACCTGGCAAGAGTGTCCTCACTCACTTGGCGCACATCAGAAAATGTGGGGAGCCCAGCAGTTATGGCCTAAGGCAAGAGGGCCCTCATCACCGAGGGGAGGAGGATCCCAGCACACTCCAACTGCCACCAGAGGGCCCACGTCGCCAAGGTGACTTGTGCCAGACAGGCATGATTGACCTCACAGAAGAGGGCCCACCTCACAGAAGGGTGAGGAACCCAGCCAGGATCAGACTCTCACCTGAGGGCCCACATCAGCAAGAGGATGGGAACCAGTCAGGACTGTCTTCCCTCCAGTGGGGCCACATCATTGAAAGGTGCGGAACCCAGCACATGTGACCTCAAATCAGAGGACACATATCACAAAGGGAATGGGAGTGAGGCAGGCAGGAGTAGCTTAAAAACAGAGGGCCCAAAGAATAAGAAAGGTGAGGAATCCAGCAGTTGGAACCTCCCAGCAGGCAGCCGAGAGCACAGAAGCTATGGGATGCAGGCAGGAGTGAACTAACAGCAGAGAGCCCACATCATGAAACTGTGAGCAACCCAGGCGTTGGGACCTCAGAGCAGAAGGCCCACATCCCAATGGGGATGTGAACCTGGATGGAGTGTCCTCGCACCACTGGGCGCACATCACGAAATGTGGGGAGCCCAGCTCTTAGGGCCTGACGCCAGAGGGCCCTCATCACCGAGGGGAGGAGGCTCCCAGCAGGCTCCAAGTGCCACCAGAGGGCTCATGTCCACAAGGCGAGGTGAGCAAGCCAGGGAGGAGTGACCTCACAGCAGACGGCCCACCTCACAGATGGGTGAAGAACCCAGCCAGGATCAGACTCTCAACAGAGGGCCCACATCACCAAGGGGATGTGAACCAGGCAGGAGTCTCCTAAGACCATTGGTCCCACATCATTGAAAGGTGAGGAACCCAGCACATGTGGCCTCAAACCAGAGGACACACATCACGAAGGGGCTGGGAGTGAGGCAGGCAGGAGGATCCTCACAACAGAGGGCCCAAAAAATTAAAAAAGTGAGGAATCCAGCAGTTGGAACCTCCCAGCAGGCGGCCAAGAACACAGAGGCTATGGGATCCAGGCCACAGTGAACTAACACCAGAGAGCCCACATCATGAAACTGTGATCAACCCAGCCGTTGGAACGTCAGAGCAGAAGGCCCACATCCCCATGGAGATGGGAACCTAAGAGGAGTGCCCGAGCATCACTGGGTTCACTAAGAAAAGTTGGGGAGCCCAGCAGTTAGGGCCTGACGTCAGAGGGCCCTCATCACCGGGGGGCGGAGATTCCCAGCACGCTCCAACTGCCACCACACAGCTGACTTCACCAAGGCATTGTGTGCCAGCCATGCAGGAGTGACCTATCAGCAGAGGGTCTCCCTCACAGAAGGGTGAGGAACACAGCCAGGAACAGACTCTCACCAGGGTGTCCGCATAACCACGTGGATGAGAACCAGGCAGGAGTGTCCTCACACTAGTGGGGCCACATCATCGAAAGGTGAGGAACCCAGCAAAGGTGGCCACAAACCAGAGGACCCACATCACCAAGGGGTTGAGAGTGAGGTAGGTGTCTGGACAGGCATATTTAACACTCATTTCCCACCAGGAAGAGGAATTAACCAAAGGCTCAGCGTGCCCTGCCAGAAGCAGATTAGGGCCTGAAGCAGTCTTGCAGGTTTGCGGCCAGCTCACAAGAAAGCGAGTTGAAGAGAGGAGCTCAGGGGCCCTGTAATTCACAAACCTGCAGAGTTATAAATGACAGATAACGTCCAAAAATATATTGAAGTAAGGCTGCGAAGTGGACTTGAAAGCGGGGCAGAATTTCAGGAAACCGATTTCAGGAGGTAAACTGGATTTGCATTTAAAGCATAGGAAAAGAGGCAGAACATCGACAATGATGCACTTGGCAAAAAAGGACGTATGAGTTTGTTCCTGAATATATTCAGGAAAAAACACATACGCCCTTTTTGGCAAACCAAGCAAGCTTGCAATGGAAATCCGAACTACTATGAAGTGTCATTTCCCCCCGGTCTAAAGGGCCATCTGAAAAAAGTGTAAAATCCAGAAAGGCAAGACAGGCCATGGGGAAAAAGGAGCCTTGTTATGCTGATGGGCGGGATGTAAATTGCCAACAGCCACTCTGGAGAAGTGTATGGTGTTTCCTGATACATCTGAAAAACAAAGCAACAGAGTCTAGGGCATTTCCACGTATGGTCCTATAGCTTAGGGAAATTAAAATCAAAAAGACACAGCCACCCCAAAATTTGGGATGGCTCTGTTTACAGGAACCTCTTCTACGGTACAAGTTAAATATCCCAGAGAACAAATAATTGATAAAGAAGTTGCGGTACTTACGTACAACAGAATACCACTCAGCAATGAAATCTGTGTCACCAGGCCTGTACCAGCATAATGAGTGGATTGAGGCACGATGATTCTAAGTGAAATAAGTCACACAGAAAAAGAAACATCATAAGGTATCACTAATGCACGGAATGTAAACTTGGCTACACATGAACTGAATTACAAAACAGAACAGGGTCTCAAGTTTAGAAAACCAACTTATGCTTGCTTAAGGGGAAAGGTGAGTTGGGGTGCTGCATAAAACCAGAGTTTGAAATTAGCACAGATACCGTTCCATAAGCCAAATATGTAATAGACAAGACCTACCCTTTGCTCAACGAAATGGACTCAACAATGAGGTATCACCTCACACCTGTTAGAATGGGCATCATCTGAAAATCTACAAACAACAAATGCTGGAATGGGTGTGGAGAAAAGGAAGCCTCTTCCACTACTGTTGGGAATATAAATTGATACAGTCACTATGGAGAACAATATGGAGTTTCTTAAGAAACTAATAATAGAATTACCATATGATACAGCAATCCCAGTACTGGACATATACCCAGACAAAACCATAAATCAAAAAGAGACATTCACCGCAATGTTCATTGCATCACTATTTACAATATCGAGGTAATGGAAGCAACCTAAATGGCCACAGACAGACGAATGCATAAAGATGTGGTACATATATAAAATGGAATATTACTAAGCCATGAAAGGAATGAAATTGGGTCATTTGTAGAGACGTCGATGGATCTAGAGACTGTCATACAGAGTGAAGTAAGTCAGAAAGAGAAAAACAAATCTTGTATATTCATGCATATATGTGGAACCTAGAAAAACTGTACAGATTAACCGTTTTGCAAGGCATAAATAGAGCAACAGATGTAGACAACAATCGTATGGACAACAAGGGGGGAAAGCTCTTGGGGGGGTGGTGGTGGGAGGAGTTGAGAGATTGGGATTGGCATGTAAACATTTATATGTATAAAATAGATAACCAATAAGAACCTGCTGTATAAAAATATAAAATAAAATTAAAAATTAAAAAGAAATAAAATTTAAAAAACAAAACAGAAAAAACAATTATTCCCTTCACATACATGTATTTATATGAATAAATTATTTCCATGCTTATATCTGTAAATACAAAAAAGAGGAATAAAATCTACCTTGAACCAAAAACGAAAAAGAGAAAAAAAAAAACAGAACCCACCAGTTACTCAGAGGAAAACCGTATCAGGGCCCTTGCTCCAGTTGTAAACAATTCTGAAGTTGGTCAGTGGTGGGGAATCGTCTCCCATTCAGCCAGCAGCCCCCACACAACAAGCGTCCTCATTGCAAAGCTGGGGCACCGTGCCGAGGCATCTGTGAGTGAACGTGAGCTGAGCCCCAGGCCAGTTGCTACTGAACTGTTCCCACCCTTCCCAGGTAAAACACCTGAATATATACAAGGACTTGAAAGCCTAGAGGCAGGGTCATGGAGCCACATGAGTGACAGCATGCCAGCTGACTTGGTGCCTGCAGGCCAGCCAGGATGGCCCTGGCCCTGGGTGCTCTTCTGGAAGATTTCCATTTCCCTGCCTGAGATACCCGTCCTGTCCCTGCCCCCACTGCTTTTTTCCTTCCTCACCTCTGCCCAGGGAGAAATTCCAGCAGCAGGTATGGGTGACACATCCTCTTCTTTAGCAGGTGGCAGCCTGGCAACTGCTGCAGAAAGTCCAGCAGAGCCCCACTCACACTGGGCCACCCACAAAGCCGTGGCCTCTCACTCCCTCCCACCAGCCCAGCCCCGAGACTGCTGACAGGGCAGAGAAAATGGCGTCAGGCACAGCTGCAGGGGCTCTTGCTGCCTGGAGTGGTATTTATATTGATCTCAACCCAGGCACACCTGGGGAGGGCTGGCCGGCACCGTAAGGCTGCCCAGGTCAGCCAATCATCACCCCTCAGGGGCTCACAGTTGCAGAAAATGGAACTTGCTGAACCGGCCAGGTCCAAGGAACAGGTGTGGGCTCCTGAGAGTCAGGATAGACAAGGGGCTGCAGCTTTGGCTTGTTTTCTAATCATTTTATCTGGCCTATGAGTGGGAGACAACTTCAAGAAAAGCCTCTCCTAATGAGAGGAACCCAGGAGTCAGGGAGAGGAGGGGTGGGTGGTGGTTGGAGACAGAGGCCTGGTGCCCCGGGTGCAGTGGAAGTCTCTGGAAGACCAGGTGGAGGGAGGCCACACAGAGTGATGCCCAGGGTCACAGACCTGTCGGAGCTGCTGTTTGTTAGTTCAAGTCCTGCTCTGAGGTGCTCTGTGTCAGCTCTGAGCGACAGGTGAGATGGGGGTGCTCTTCAATGAGGGCTATGTGCACGGTTCCTGTGTGCCCAGCCCTGCCACGGTACCTGCAAGGGTAGCTCTGTATCCTGGGAGAGGCCTGACCACGAGAGCCCCGTGGGCTGGGTTGGGGGTGGGGTACCTGCCCAGGAGAGCTCCATATCCTGGGATTGGCCTGACCACGAGAGCCCCATGGGCTGCTGGGGACCTGGTAAAGGATGTCAGGACAGTCAGTGAAGCCACCGAGGATATACCTCCAGTTGCTCCTAATTCCTACACCCTGCTGGTCATTCTACCAACCACCAGGACATGGTATTCTGTATTAGTCTTCAATGATGCCTTCTTTTGTATTCCATTAGTCCCAGAGTCACAAGAAATTTTGGCTTGTGAGTGGCAGGACTCAACATACAACTAAAACAATACTTCCGGGCCGTCTTGCCCCAAGGGTTCAAAAATTCCCACATCATCTTTGGGGAAAGCTTAGCTAAAGACCGAAAAGTTCTACCTCTGGAAAAGGAAACCCTCCTTCAATATGCAGACGACATTCTGATCGCCAGCCCTACTAAGGAGGCCTCTGAACTACCAAGCCAATAAAGGATAGAAGTTGTCCAAGAAAAAGCTCAAATATCACAGACTGCGGTGACCTGCCTGGGCTTCATTCTCACACAAGGTCAGAGAAGCCCATCCCAGGAAAGGGAAGAAACCATTTGCAGCCTTACCCCTTTCTAAAACTAGAAGACAGCTTAGGGGTTCCTGGGGAGGCCAGGGTTTGCTGCTTCTGGATCCCTAACTACAGTCTACTAGCTGGGCCTCTATATGAAACACTGAAAGGAAAAGATGATGATCCTTTTGAACAGAATCCAGAAGTGGCCTTTCAAGAATGGAAAGAGCAGTCAATTCAGACCCTTGCCCTGGAACTCCCTAATTGAGCTAAACCCTTTGACCTTTCCATTCCCGGTGAAAGATGAATCGCCATTGGAGAATTAGTGCAAAAACTGGGACCACTTGAAATGGAACAACGCAAGAATGCCATCCAGGTAAGACAAACTACAGTCACCAAGGGGCTTGGCCCACTGCCACATCTGGCCAAGATACTGGCGGTATCTAAAAACCTGGAAATCAGCAGCCCAAAAGGCCACCTCCCTCCTAAGGGAAAAGGACCCCACGTGGTGATCCTAATCACCAACCATGCCCTGAAGTTCCAGGGTTCGCTCCGTGGGCACACCGACCTCGAGTGAGGAGGCCCTCCAACTCCAACATCCAGAGAGATAACCGGGGGCAACAGGGCACCATGACGACTCGTGTGAACATCACTTGACCTGGAGTTTCTCTCATAAAACAACAATAGTGTGTCCCGAAGGAGTAGACTACTGCTTGCAGGACTTACTGCACCCGGAGGGGAGCTAATAATCTTGGCGGGGGAAACGTATATCACACTGTCACCATAGAAAAGCCTACAGACACCGTGATGATGGTGGCCAATAAGACCGGCTGGACTCCTGTTTACTTCAAAAGGCTGTTGACTCAGTGGTCATCATGGTCCTTGATCACCACTGACCCTGGACTGTCTGGGAGTTGAGCGGGCAGGGCTCTGACACCTGGTGCTGTTTTTACGTTAATTCAGGGGCCTAATTGAAGAAAGAGCAGACTACTGGTCAGAGCATCTAGGCTGGCAGAAACGGTCAGCCTAAGGTGACCAAACAAATGTGGGCCGGGGTGAAACCGGCCCCCACAGCGTCTCTGCACATCTCTTTCCTGGACCCTTAAAGGTCATTAGAATCTATAACACTTCCAATGCTGGTGCTCAGGCGGACGAGCAGGGAGGCAGGGGTCCTGGGGCCAATCAACGTCACCTGGAGGCTGCTGGGGAGAAGTTCTGACCCTCATCCCCTGGTATGAGGGCTCCCAACTCAGCACTCAGCAGTTACAGAAGAAGGGTCTGCACCCTCAGCACTCCAAGAATGAGGAACGGGACAAAAGGCAGAGGAGGGGTTTGTCCCCAGCAAAGCCCATTAAAAATCCCTGGGAGATAAAAATAGAATCTGGGCAATAAAGTCAAGTCTGACCTTTTTTATCCTTTGTGCTTTGTCTAATTTCACGTGCTCCTAGGGTCCCGCATGCAGAGGTTCCACACCCGGCACTTCAGACCAGATTTCCTAGTGCAGAATGGCTGGGTCGACACCTCAGCTCCTGGGGCCCAGTGCAGACTCCGAGATATAGAGCCTGAGCTGCAGCCAACCCGGCCCTCGAGAGCTCCGCCCCCTCCCTCCCACTGACTCTGACAGGATCT
Organism: Grampus griseus; assembly: GCF_964374135.1. Lineage (NCBI taxonomy): Eukaryota > Metazoa > Chordata > Mammalia > Artiodactyla > Delphinidae > Grampus > Grampus griseus. The sequence continues at coordinate 148,112 of NW_028133292.1, read as the reverse complement.
CTACACAGCAGCCCAGCCCACAGCCCACGGGGTAGTGCATGCTCTCACCTCTCCATTCTCTGATCAAAATATAAAGTTTCCTTTGCTTGTGAACCAAACTCAGTCTCGATCTGTTGGCCCCAATGACACTGGGCAGGGGGACACTTGTTGGGGTCCGCTCTGGAGGATCAGTAACAGAAATTGAGACTATTGTAACTTCAATGAACAGATGTGTGAGCCAAACTGTAGTTAACATAGAACAGTTTATAAGGCTCGGGTAAAATAAGATGTTTCTAACACTTCCATTTGATATTTCCATCACTTTATTATAAGCAAGTTCAGTGAAAAGGTTTGTCTTATTTGTCAGGTCAATATTAGAGAAATGAAGTGATTTCTTTCCAAGGATGTACATCTAATAATCTTGGTTAAAGCTTCAATCTTGTTTTAAATGCTTTTCCATTGAAAATGATACCTCTCTTTCAGCTCCCCCATTTCTGAGAAGTATAAAATCTTATAATTTATTATTACCAAAGGGGAAAGGTGGGAGGAGGGATAAATTAACAGTTTGGAATTAACACATACACACTGCTATGTATAAAATAGATCATCAACAAGGAACTACTGTATAACACAGGGAACTACACTCAACATTTTGCAATAACCTATAAGGGGAAATAATCGGAAAAAGAATAGATATTTTTATTGACATCATCTATCAATGACAGTTAAAGTGTAACCTAAGGGAAGCTGGTGGTGAGTGCTTCTGACCCTGAAGACTTCAATCATCTAAAGTTTGGACTCTGCCTACTCCCCAAGGCCCTTCATGAACATATGTGTAGCCATAGCTTAAAAAATTCCCCAGTTTGGGTTTCGGGGAGACACTGATTTTGAAAAAGCTCTGGTGTTCTCCTTACATGAATGGGACTCTTCCTACTGCTAAAACATGTCTGTCACACCCAGAGGATGGTATACCGTCTGATCGGGAAGAGTTTGAAAAAGGCATCTCATCTCTTCATCTCCTGGTGCTCGGGTTCACCCCTCCAGGGTCTTTACTAACAGTCTCCCCACTTGGAGATGTCAGCACTGTCAACATCCTGTTGCGTACAGTTTGGAATTTGTCCAGAGGATGAAGCGGAAGGATGAGGAACAATGAGAGACAAGTCCTAGGTGTTCAGACAGGCACATGTCACTCTAATTTCCAATCAGGAAGACGAATTGACCAAAGGCTAGGGTTGCCCATGGAAACAGTATAGGGCTTGAGGAAATCCCACTGCTTTGTGGCCAGTTCCCATAAACACAAGTTGAACAATGGAACTCAGGGGCAGTAAAATTCACGAAACTGCAGAGTTGAAAATATCTATCACTGAAAAATGTCTTGAGGAAAGTCAGAGAAAAGGATTGGTAAGCAAGGGAGAATGGCAGGAAAGGGATTTGAGGAGGTAGAAAGGACTCGCCATTAAGCACAAGAAAAGGGGCTGAACATTGCCAACATTGCAGTTGGCCAAAAAGGCTGTATGCTTTTTTTTCTGTATATATTCAAGAAAAGGGCATACACTTTTTTAGCCAACCAAACAGGTGGGCACTGGAAATCAATACTACAAAAGATATCACTTCACATCAGTCAGAAGAGCCATCCTCATAAAGTGTAAACACCAGAAATGCAGGACAGGGCAAGGAGAAGAGGGAGCCCTGTGAGGCTTATAGTGGAAATGTATATTGCCAATGGCCATTCTGGAGAAGTGTATTGTGTTTACTAAAGCATCTAAAAAATGAGCTACAGAGCATAGGGCACTTGCACTCATGGGCGTATATCTTGGGAAAAACAAAAATCGAGAGGACACAGGCACCCCAATGTTTACTGCCTCTCTGTTTAATAGATCCTCGACTGAGATATAACTTAAATGTCTCTGGAGGGAAAAAATGGATAGAGATGTGGTACTTATGTAGAGTGGAATATTACTCAGCCTGGAAATCAATGAAATATGGCCAGTTGTAACAACTCCGGAGGAGTTACGTATGATCATTCTAAGTGACATAATTCAAAAAGAAAAAGACACATATCATAAGATATCACTTAAAGGTGGAATCCAAAATGGCTACACATGAAATAAATTACAAAACAAAAACATAGTCAAATATGTAGAAAACACGCGTAAGGCTGCTAAACGGGAAAGGTGGGGAGGGGTGAGGCATCATCCAGGAGGTTGAAATTAGCAAAGATACCATTCCAAATACCGAACTGATAATCAACAAGGCCTACACAGTAGCTAAAAGAACTGCACTCAGCACACTCAAGTCACCAGAAAAGAATATATATGACTGGTAAGAATCTGAAAAAGAATTTATTGATGTCTCTCTGTATGTGAATCAAGTGGATGTACAGCAGCAAGAAACAGAGCTTTGAAAATCAGCTGCAACCAATATAGTAATAAATTGAAAAAAATAAACGACAGAGAGACAGAGAAAACCTCTTACAACTTTTCCTCAGAGACGGTGATGCAACATGGATTGAACACATCTAGACCCACAGCAGGATGAGACATAAGGCTGGAAACTGTTCGTGCTAAGAGAAATGTGAGGTTGGGTGAGGAAATGCACACCCTTTAAAGTAATACTACCTGGTACCCATTCAATGGGTCCCAAATCTGCAGGTTCAAGGAATCTTCCTACAGCTAAAACATGCATGGAAAACCCAGAGGACTGTACACCATGTGATCGGGAGATGTGTCTAAAATGCACCTCATTTATCCTCTCCTGGTGCTCCTGTTCATCATTCCAGCCACGTTACTTAGAATCTCCCCACTTAGAGAATCAGCACATTTAAACTTCTGTTTCACACATTTTGCAAATTGTGAGGAGGATGAACGGGAAGAGGGAGAACCAATGAGAGAATAGTTGTAGGGGTTTGGACGGGCACATGTCACTCTAATTTCCCATTAAGAATAAGAATTAAAAAAAGGCTCAGCCCGCCTCGCCGGAGCCAAAATAGGACCTGAAGCAATCCTGCGGCTTTGAGGCCAGCTCACAAAAGAACAACTTAAAAAATGGAGCTCAGGGTCACTGCAATTCACAAACCTGCAGAGTTATAAATGAAAACTAACATCCAAAAATATGTTGACGTAAGGCAAAGAAGAGGATCTGAATGCAAGACAGAATTGCAAGAAATAGATTTCAAGAGATAGATTGGACTCGTCTTTAAAGCACATGAAAAGCGGCAGAATTTCGACAATGATGCAGTTGGCCCAAAAGGGAGTATGCGTTTTTCCTGAATATATCCAGGAAAAAACGCATACGCACTTTATGGGCAACCAAGCAAGCAAGCAATGCAAATGTGCACAACAAAGAAGTCTCATTTCCCACCGGTCAAAAGGGCCATCCAAAAAAATTGTAAAAACCAGAAATGCAGGACAGGCCATGGAGAACAGGGAGCCTTTATACGCTGATGGACAGTCTGTGAACTGCCAAGAGCCACTCTGGAGAAGTGTATGGTGGTTCCTAAATCATCTAAAAAACAGAGCTACAGAGCATAGGGCACTTCCAATCACGGAAGTATATCTAGGGAAGTCTAAAAATCAACAAGACACAAGCACACCACAGTTTAGGGCTACTCTGTTTACAAGAACCTCAACTTCAGTACACCTTAAATATCCCAGGAAAGAGAACAATGGATAAAGAAAATGTGGTACTTATGTACAATGGAATATCTCTTCACCATGAAATCAATGTAATAAGGTTAGTAGAAGGATAAAGAGTGGATTTAGGTCCGATAATACTACTTGAAATAAGTCAAACAGAAAAAGAAACATATCATAAGATATCACTTATAGAGGGAGGATAAATATGGCTGCACAAAAAATGAATTACAAAACAGAACAGTGTCTCACATTTAGAAAACACACTTATGTCAGCTTAAGGGGAAAGGAGAGGTGGGATGATGCATAAAACCAGAGTTTGAAATTAGCACAGATACCATTCAATAAACCAAATAGGTATTAGACAAGATCTACACCTTGCTCAATGAACTGGCCTCAACACACCCTATACACCGCAGAGAAATATATCTGAGTAATAAGAATCTTAAAACCCATGTATTGATATATCTCCATAAGGGAATCAAGTGTGTGCAGAGCGGCCAAACACAGCAGTGAAAATGAGCTAAACCCCATTATAGAAATAAATTTTAAAACCAAAACGCAGAAACAATGAAAGAGAGAAAAATTCTTACAAAATTCGCTCAGGGGCTGTGATGCAACCTGGAATGACCACATATAAACCCACAGCTGGATAAGACATAAGGCTGGACACTTGGGGCTGAGAGGATTGGTGAGCTTTGGTGAGCAACTGCCGAAAGTTTAATGCAATACTTCATGCTACTCATTCCAAGGGTCCCAACACTCCAGGTTGAAGGGAATCTTCCTACAGCTAAACCATGCATGGGAAATCCAGCAGATGGTATACCATAGGATGGGGAAAGGTTTCTAAAACGCACCTCATTTTCCTCTCTTGGGGCTCCGGATCAACATTCCAGCCACTTTACTAACAACATCCCCACATGGAGAGTCAATGCCTTTAAGTTCCGGTATCGCAGAGTCTGCAGTTAGTGCGGAGGATGAATGGGAATAGGGGTAACCAGTGAGAAAATAGCTGTAGCGGTTTCAATGGGCACATGTCACTCTAATTTCACATCAGGAAGAAGAATTAACCAAAGGCAGAGCAAGGCGCCCCAGAAGAAGAATAGGGCCTGAAGAAATCCTGTGGATATGAGGCAAGATCACAAAAATAAGAGCTGAAAAATGGAGCTAAGGGCCACTGCAATTCAAAAACCTGCAGAGTTATACAGGCCAACTATTTTCCAAAATATATATTGAGGTAAGGCTATGAAGAGGCACTGACAGCAAGGCAGAATTGCAGGAAACCGATTTCAAGAGGTAGAATAGAATTGCATTGAAAACATATAAAAAGACTCAGAATGTTGACAATGATGCACATGGCCAAAAAGGGCGTATGCGTTTTTTCCTGAATATATTCAGGAAGAAACGCATATGCACTTTCTGGCCAACCAAGCAAGCTTGCAAAGGAAATCTGCACTACAATGAAGTCTCACTTTCCCCCGGTCAAAAGGGCCATCTGAAAAAAGTGTAAAATCCAGAAAGGCATGACAGGCCATGGAGAACTGGGAGCCTTGTCATGCTGACGGGCAGGATGTAAACTGCCAAGAGCCACTCTGGAGAAGTGTATGGTGTTTCCTGAAACATCCAAAAAACAAAGCAACAGAGCCAAGGGCACTTCCACTTATGGTCCTATAGCTTAGGGAAATTAAAATCAAAAACACACAGCCACCCCAAAGTTTGGGGCGGCTCTGTTTACAAGAACCTCATTTACGGTACAAATTCAATATCACAGAAAGCGAAAAATGGAAAAAGAAGTTGTGGTACTTACGTACAATGCAATATCACTCAGCAATGAAATCTATGTCATCAGGCCCGTAGCAGCATAATGAGTGGATTCAGGCACGATGATTCTAAGTGAAATAAGTCACACAGAAAAAGAAACATCATAAGATATCACTACTACACGGAATGTAAACGTGGCTACATAGGAACTGAATTACAAAACAGAACAGGGTCTCAAATGTAGAAAACCAACTTACGCTTGCATAAGGGGAAAGGTGAGTTGGGGTGCTGCATAAAACCAGAGATTGAAATTAGCACAGATACCGTTCCATAAACCAAATATGTAATAGACAAGAGCTACTCCTTGCTCAACGAAGTGGACTCAACACCCCATATTAAACGCCTAAGAATATACCTGACTAGTAAGAATCTTAAAACCTATGGATTTATATGTCTCTGAAAGAGAATCAAGCGTGTGTACAGCGGCATAAATGGAGCAGTGATAGGATTGGTGAGGTTCGGTGAGCAAATGCAGACCCTTTGAAGTCATATTGCATGGTACCCATTCCATGGGTCTCAACTCTCCAGGTTTAAGGGATTCTTCCTTCAGCTAAAACATGCATGTGGAACCCAGTGTATGATCCACCGTGTGATCGGGAAACGTGTTCAAATGTGTCAGTTTTCGTCCCTTGGTACTCGGGTGCAACATTCCAGATGCTTTACTAACACTCTCCCCAATTGGAGAGTCAGTGACTTTAACCTACTGTTTGGCCCAGGTTGCAATTTCTGCGGAAAATGTACAGGAATAGGGAGAACCAATGAGAGACTAGCTGGAGGTGTCTGGACGGGCAAATTTAACTCTCATTTCCCACCAGGAAGAGGAATTAACCAAAGGCTCAGCGTGCCATGCCGGAACCACACTAGGGCCTGAAGCAATGCTGCGGTGTTGCGGCAAGCTCACAAGAAAGCGAGTTGCAGAAAGGAGCTCAGGGTCACTGTCATTCACATACCTGCAGAGTTAAAAATGACAGCTATCGTCCAAAAATATATTGAAGTAAGGCTACCAAGAGGACTTGAAAGCGGGGCAGAATTGTAGGAAACCGATTTCAGGAGGTAGACTGGAATTGCATGTAAAGCATAGGAAAAGAGGCAGAACGTCCACAATGATGCCCTTGGCCAAAAAGGGCGTATGCGTTTTTTCCTGAATATATTCAGGAAAAAACGCATACGCCCTTTTTGGCCAACCAAGCAAGCTTGCAAAGGAAATCTGCACTACAATGAAGTCTCACTGCCCCCCGTCAAAAGGGCCATCTGAAAAAAGTGTAAAATCCAGAAAGGCAGGACAGGCCATGGAGAACTGAGAGCCTTGTTATGCTGATGGACGGGATGTAAATTGCCAACAGCCACTCTGGAGAAGTGTATGGTGTTTCCTGAAACATCTAAAAAACAAAGCAACAGAGCCTAGGTCACTTCCACTTATGGACCTATAGCTTAGGGAAATTAAAATCAAAAAGACACAGCCACCCCAAAGTTTGGGACGGCTCTGTTTAGAAGAACCTCGTTTACGGTACAAGTTCAATATCGCAGAAAGCGAAAAATGGATAAAGAAGTTGTGGTACTTACGTACAATGCAATATCACTTAGCAATGAAATCTATGTCATCAGGCCCGTAGCAGCATAATGAGTGGATTCAGGTACGATGATTCTAAGTGAAATAAGTCACAGAGAAAAAGAAACATCATAAGATATCACTACTACACGGAATGTAAACTTGGCTACACAGGAACTGAATTACAAAACAGAACAGGGTCTCAAATGTAGGAAACCAACTTACGCTTGCTTAAGGGGAAAGGTGAGTTGGGGTGCTGCATAAAACCAGAGATTGAAATTAGCACAGATACCGTTCCATAAGCCAAATATGTAATAGACAAGAGCTACTCCTTGCTCAACGAAGTGGACTCAACACACCATATTAAACGCCTAAGAATATACCTGACTAGTAAGAATCTTAAAACCTATGGATTTATATGCCTCCGAAAGAGAATCAAGCGTGTGTACAGCGGCATAAACGCAGCAGTGATAGGATTGGTGAGGATCGGTGAGCAAATGCAGACCCTTTGAAGTCATATTGCATGGTACCCATTCCATGGGTCTCAACTCTCCAGGTTTAAGGGATTCTTCCTTCAGCTAAAACATGCATGTGGAACCCAGAGTATGATCCACCGTGTGATTAGGAAACGTGTTCAAAGGTGTCTCAGTTTTCGTACCCTGGTACTCGGGTGCAACATTCCAGATGCTTTACTAACACTCTCCCCACTTGGAGAGTCAGTGCCTTTAACCTCCTGTTTGGCCCAGTTTGCAATTTCTGAGGAAAATGAACACAAATAGGGAGAACCAATGAGAGACTAGCTGGAGGTTTCTGGACGGGCAAATTTAACTCTCATTTCCCACCAGGAAGAGGAATTAACCAAAGGCTCAGCGTGCCATGCCGGAACCACACTAGGGCCTGAAACAATTCTACGGTGTTGCGGCCACCTCACAAGAAAGCGAGTTGAAGAAAGGAGCTCAGGGGCACTGTCATTCACAAACCTGCAGAGTTATAAATGACAGCTATTGTCCAAAAATATATTGAAGTTAGGCTGCCAAGAGGACTTGAAAGCGGGGCAGAATTGCAGGAAACCGATTTCAGGAGGTAGACTGGAATTGCATGTAAAGCATAGGAAAAGAGGCAGAATGTCCACAATGATGCACTTGGCCAAAAAGTGCGTATGCGTTTTTTCCTGAATATATTCAGGAAAAAACGCATACGCCCTTTTTGGCCAACCAAGCAAGCTTGCAAAGGAAATCTGCACTACAATGAAGTCTCACTGCCCCCTGGTCAAAAGGGCCATCTGAAAAAAATGTAAAATCCATAAAGGCAGGACAGGCCATGGAGAACTGGGAGCCTTGTTATGCTGATGGGCGGGATGTAAATTGCCAACAGCCACTCTGGAGAAGTGTATGGTGTTTCCTGAAACATCTACAAAACAAAGCAACAGAGCCTAGGGCACTTCCACTTATGGTCCTATAGCTTAGGGAAATTAAAATAAAAAAGACACATCCACCCCAAAGTTTGGGACGGCTCTGTTTACAAGAACCTCGTTTACGGTACAAGTTCAATATCGCAGAAAGCGAAAAATGGATAAAGAAGTTGTGGTACTTACGTACAATGCAATATCACTCAGCAATGAAATCTATGTCATCAGGCCCGTAGCAGCATAATGAGTGGATTCAGGTACGATGATTCTAAGTGAAATAAGTCACACAGAAAAAGAAACATCATAAGATATCACTACTACACGGAATGTAAACTTGGCTACACAGGAACTGAATTACAAAACAGAGCAGGGTCTCAAATTTAGAAAACCAACTTATGCTTGCTTAAGGGGAAAGGTGAGTTGGGGTGCTGCATAAAACCAGAGATTGAAATTAGCACAGATACCGTTCCATAAGCCAAATATGTAATAGACAAGAGCTACTCCTTGCTCAACGAAGTGGACTCAACACCCCATATTAAACGCCTAAGAATATACCTGACTAGTAAGAATCTTAAAACCTATGGATTTATATGTCTCTGAAAGAGAATCAAGCGTGTGTACAGCGGCATAAACGCAGCTGTGATAGGATTGGTGAGGATCGGTGAGCAAATGCAGACCCTTTGAAGTCATATTGCATGGTACCCATTCCATGGGTCTCAACTCTCCAGGTTTAAGGGATTCTTCCTTCAGCTAAAACATGCATGTGGAACCCAGAGTATGATCCACCATGTGGTAGGGAAATGTGTTCAAATGTGACTCAGTTTTCGTCCCCCGGTACTCGGGTGCAACATTCCAGACGCTTTACTAACACTCTCCACACTTGGAGAGTCAGTGCCTTTAACCTCCTGTTTGTCCCAGTTTGCAATTTCTGCGGAAAATGAACAGGAATAGGGAGAACCAATGAGAGACTAGCTGGAGGTGTCTGGACGGGAAAATTTAACTCTCATTTCCCACCAGGAAGAGGAATTAACCAAAGGCTCAACGTGCCATGCCGGAACCACACTAGGGCCTGAAGCAATCCTGCAGTGTTGCGGCCAGCTCAGAAGAAAGCGAGTTGAAGAAAGGAGCTCAGGGGCACTGTCATTCACAAACCAGCAGAGTTATAAATGACAGCTATCGTCCAAAAATATATTGAAGTAAGGCTGCCAAGAGGACTTGAAAGCGGGGCAGAATTGCAGGAAACCGATTTCAGGAGGTAGACTAGAATTGCATGTAAAGCATAGGAAAAGAGGCAGAACGTCCACAATGATGCACTTGGCCAAAAAGGGCGTATGCGTTTTTTCCTGAATATATTCAGGAAAAAACGCATACGCCCTTTTTGGCCAACCAAGCAAGCTTGCAAAGGAAATCTGCACTACAATGAAGTCTCACTGCCCCCCGGTCAAAAGGGCCATCTGAAAAAAGTGTAAAATCCAGAAAGGCAGGACAGGCCATGGAGAACTGGGAGCCTTGTTATGCTGATGGGCGGGATGTAAATTGCCAACAGCCACTCTGGAGAAGTGTAGGGTGTTTCCTGAAACATCTTAAAAACAAAGCAACAGAGCCTAGGGCAATTCCACTTATTGTCCTATAGCTTAGGGATATTAAAATCTAAAAGACACAGCCACCCCAAAGTTTGGGACGGCTCTGTTTACAAGAACCTCGTTTACGGTACAAGTTCAATATTGCAGAAAGCGAAAAATGGATAAAGAAGTTGTGGTACTTACGTACAATGCAATATCACTCAGCAATGAAATCTATGTCATCAGGCCCGTAGCAGCATAATGAGTGGATTCAGGTACGATGATTCTAAGTGAAATAAGTCACACAGAAAAAGAAACATCATAAGATATCACTACTACACGGAATGTAAACTTGGCTACACAGGAACTGAATTACAAAACAGAACAGGGTCTCAAATGTAGAAAACCAACTTATGCTTGCTTAAGGTGAAAGGTGAGTTGGGGTGCTGCATAAAACCAGAGATTGAAATTAGCACAGATACCGTTCCATAAGCCAAATATGTAATAGACAAGAGCTACTCCTTGCTCAACGAAGTGGACTCAACACCCCATATTAAACGCCTAAGAATATACCTGACTAGTAAGAATCTTAAAACCTATGGATTTATATGCCTCCAAAAGAGAATCAAGCGTGTGTACAGCGGCACAAACGCAGCAGTGATAGGATTGGTGAGGATCAGTGAGCAAATGCAGACCCTTTGAAGTCATATTGCATGGTACCCATTCCATGGGTCTCAACTCTCCAGGTTTAAGGGATTCTTCCTTCAGCTAAAACATGCATGTGGAACCCAGAGTATGATCCACCGTGTGATTAGGAAACGTGTTCAAAGGTGTCTCAGTTTTCGTACCCTGGTACTCGGGTGCAACATTCCAGATGCTTTACTAACACTCTCCCCACTTGGAGAGTCAGTGCCTTTAACCTCCTGTTTGGCCCAGTTTGCAATTTCTGAGGAAAATGAACACAAATAGGGAGAACCAATGAGAGACTAGCTGGAGGTTTCTGGACGGGCAAATTTAACTCTCATTTCCCACCAGGAAGAGGAATTAACCAAAGGCTCAGCGTGCCATGCCGGAACCACACTAGGGCCTGAAACAATTCTACGGTGTTGCGGCCAGCTCACAAGAAAGCGAGTTGAAGAAAGGAGCTCAGGGGCACTGTCATTCACAAACCTGCAGAGTTATAAATGACAGCTATTGTCCAAAAATATATTGAAGTTAGGCTGCCAAGAGGACTTGAAAGCGGGGCAGAATTGCAGGAAACCGATTTCAGGAGGTAGACTGGAATTGCATGTAAAGCATAGGAAAAGAGGCAGAATGTCCACAATGATGCACTTGGCCAAAAAGTGCGTATGCGTTTTTTCCTGAATATATTCAGGAAAAAACGCATACGCCCTTTTTGGCCAACCAAGCAAGCTTGCAAAGGAAATCTGCACTACAATGAAGTCTCACTGCCCCCTGGTCAAAAGGGCCATCTGAAAAAAATGTAAAATCCATAAAGGCAGGACAGGCCATGGAGAACTGGGAGCCTTGTTATGCTGATGGGCGGGATGTAAATTGCCAACAGCCACTCTGGAGAAGTGTATGGTGTTTCCTGAAACATCTACAAAACAAAGCAACAGAGCCTAGGGCACTTCCACTTATGGTCCTATAGCTTAGGGAAATTAAAATAAAAAAGACACATCCACCCCAAAGTTTGGGACGGCTCTGTTTACAAGAACCTCGTTTACGGTACAAGTTCAATATCGCAGAAAGCGAAAAATGCATAAAGAAGTTGTGGTACTTACGTACAATGCAATATCACTCAGCAATGAAATCTATGTCATCAGGCCCGTAGCAGCATAATGAGTGGATTCAGGTACGATGATTCTAAGTGAAATAAGTCACACAGAAAAAGAAACATCATAAGATATCACTACTACACGGAATGTAAACTTGGCTACACAGGAACTGAATTACAAAACAGAGCAGGGTCTCAAATTTAGAAAACCAACTTATGCTTGCTTAAGGGGAAAGGTGAGTTGGGGTGCTGCATAAAACCAGAGATTGAAATTAGCACAGATACCGTTCCATAAGCCAAATATGTAATAGACAAGAGCTACTCCTTGCTCAACGAAGTGGACTCAACACCCCATATTAAACGCCTAAGAATATACCTGACTAGTAAGAATCTTAAAACCTATGGATTTATATGTCTCTGAAAGAGAATCAAGCGTGTGTACAGCGGCATAAACGCAGCTGTGATAGGATTGGTGAGGATCGGTGAGCAAATGCAGACCCTTTGAAGTCATATTGCATGGTACCCATTCCATGGGTCTCAACTCTCCAGGTTTAAGGGATTCTTCCTTCAGCTAAAACATGCATGTGGAACCCAGAGTATGATCCACCATGTGATAGGGAAATGTGTTCAAATGTGACTCAGTTTTCGTCCCCCGGTACTCGGGTGCAACATTCCAGACGCTTTACTAACACTCTCCACACTTGGAGAGTCAGTGCCTTTAACCTCCTGTTTGTCCCAGTTTGCAATTTCTGCGGAAAATGAACAGGAATAGGGAGAACCAATGAGAGACTAGCTGGAGGTGTCTGGACGGGAAAATTTAACTCTCATTTCCCACCAGGAAGAGGAATTAACCAAAGGCTCAACGTGCCATGCCGGAACCACACTAGGGCCTGAAGCAATCCTGCAGTGTTGCGGCCAGCTCAGAAGAAAGCGAGTTGAAGAAAGGAGCTCAGGGGCACTGTCATTCACAAACCTGCAGAGTTATAAATGACAGCTATCGTCCAAAAATATATTGAAGTAAGGCCGCCAAGAGGACTCGAAAGCGGTGCAGAATTGCAGGAAACCGATTTCAGGAGGTAGATAAGAATTGCCTTTAAAGCATAGGAAAAGAGACAGAACTTGGAAAATAATGCACTTGGCAAAAAAGTGCATATGTGTTTTATCCAGAGCTCTCATAACCGAGGGGAGGAGATTCCCAGCAGGCTCCAACTGCCACCTGAGGGCTCATGTTGTCAAGGCAATGTGAGCAAGCCAGGCAGGAGTTACCTCACAGCAGAGATCCCACCTCACAGAAGGGTGAGAAACCCAGCCAACATCAGACTCTCACCAGAGGGCCCACATTACCAAGGGGATGGGAACCAGGCAGGAGTGTCTTCACACCAGTGTGGCCACATCATCAAAAGGTGAGGTACTCAGCACATGTGTCCTCAAACCAGAGGACCCACATCACTAAGGGCCTCGGAGTGAGGCAGGCAGGAGTAGCCTCACAACACTGGGCCCATAGAATAAAAAAGTGAGGAATCCAGCAGTTGGAACCTCCCAGCAGGGGGTCCAGAGCACCGAGGCTATGGGATCCAGGCCACAGTGAACTCACAGAAGAGGGCCCATGTCATGAAACTGAGCAACCCAGCCATTGGGACCTCAGAGCAGGAGGCCCACATCCCCATGGGGATATAAATCTGGTAGGAGTGTCCTCGCACCACTGAAAACGTATCAGAAAATTTTGGGAGACCAGCAGTTAGAGCCTGATGCCAGAGGACCCTCATCACCAAGGGAAGGAGGCTCCCAGCAGGCTCCAACGGCCACCAGAGGGCTGACGTCGCCAAGGCGATGTGTGCCAACCAGGCACGAATGACCTCACAGCAGAGGGCCCACCTCAGAGAAGTGTGACGAACCCAGTCAGGATCAGACTCGCACCAGAGGGCCCACATCAACAAATGGATTGGAACCAGGCAGGAGTGTCCTCACATGAGTAGGGCCACATCATCTAAAGGTGAGGAACCCAGAACACGTGGCTTCAAACCATAGGACACGCATCACCAAGGGGCTGGGGGTGAGGCAGGCAGGAGGAGCCTCACAACAGAGGGCCCAAAAATAAGGAAGGTGAGGAATCCAGCATTTGCAACCTCCCAGCAGGTGACCCAGAGCACAGAGGCTAGGGGATCCAAGCCAGAGTGAACTAACACCAGACAGCCCACATCATGAAACTGTGAGCAACCCAGACATTGGGACCTCAGAGCAGAAGGCCCACATCCCCATGGTGATGGGAACATGACAGGAGTGTCCTGGCATCACTGGGCTCACATCAGAAAACGTGGGGTGCTCAGAAGTTAGGGCCTGATGCTAGAGGGCACTCATCACCGAGGGGAGGAGGCTCCCAGCAGGCTCCAGCTGCCACCAGAGGGCCAACGTCACCAAGGCGATGTGTGCCAGCCCGGCAGGAGTGACCTCACAGCAGAGGCCCCACCTCACAGAAGGGTGAGGAACACAGCCAGGATCAGACTCTCACCAGAGGGCCCACATCACCAAGGGGAAGGGAACCAGGAAGGAGTGTCCCCACATCAGTGGGACAACATCATCGAAAGGTGAGGATCCCAGCACATGTAGCCTCAAACCAGAGGAACCACATCACCAAGGGGTTCGGAATGAGGCTGGCAGGACCGGCCTCACAACACAGGGTCCATAGAATATAAAAGTTGAGGAATCCAGCAGTTGGAACCTCCCAGCAAGCGGCCCAGAGCACCGAGGCTATGGGATCCAGGCCGCAGTGAACTCACAGCAGAGGGCCCACATCATGAACCTGTGAGCAGCCCAGCCGTTGGGACCTCAGAACAGAAGGCCCACATCCCCATTGGGATGGGAACCTGGCAGGAGTGGCTTCGCACCACTTAGCACATATCAGAAAATGTTAGGAGCCCAGCAGTTAGGGCCTGACGCCAGGGGGCCCTCATAACTGAGGGGAGGAGACTCCCAGCAGGTTCCAACTGCCAACAGAGGGCCCACGTCTACAAGGTGGCATGCGCCAGCCAGGCAGTAGTGACCTCACAACAGAGGGCCTATCTCACAGAAGGGTGAGGAACCGAGGTAGGATGAGACTCTTGCCAGAGGGCCCACAACACCAAGGGGATGGGAACCAGTCAGGACTGTCCTCTCACCAGTGGGGCCACATCATCGAAAGGTGAGGAACCCAGCACATGCGGCCTCATATCAGAGGACATACATCACAAAGGGGATGGGAGTGAGGCAGGTAGGAGTAGCCTAAAAACAGAGGGCCCAAAGAATAAAAAAGGTGAGGAATCCAGCATTTGGAACCTCCCAGCAGGCGGCCGAGAGCACAGAAGCTATGGGATGCAGGCAGGAGTGAACTAACAGCAGAGAGCCCACATCATGAAACTGTGAGCAACCCAGGCGTTGGGACCTCAGAGCAGAAAGCCCACATCCCCATGGGGATGGGAACCTGACAGGAGTGTCCTGGCATCACTGGGCTCACATCAGAAAATGTGGGGAGCCCAGCAGTTAGGGCCTGATGCTAGAGGGCTGTCATCACCGAGGGCAGGAGGCTCCCAGCAGGTTCCATGTGCCAACAGAGGGCCCACGTCGCCAAGGTGATGTGTGCAAGTCAGGTAGGATTGACCTCACAGCAGAGGGCCTACCTCACAGAAGAGTGAGGAACCCAGCCAGGATAAGACTGTCACCAGAAGGCCCACATCACCAAGGGGATGGGAACCAGGCAGGAGTGTCCTCACACCAGTGGGGCCACATCATTGAAAGTTGCGGAACCCAGCATATGTGGCCTCAAACCAGAGGACCCACATCACAAAGGGGATGCGAGTGAGGCAGACAGGAGGAGCATCGCAACACAGGCCCCATAGAATACAAAAGTTGAGGAATCGAGCAGTTGGAACCTTCCAGCAGGCGGCCCAGAGCACAGAGGCTATGGCATCCAGGCCAGAGTGAACTAACAGCAGAGAGCCCACATCATGAAACTGTGAACAACCCAGCCGTTGGGACCTCAGAACAGAAGGCCCACATCCCAATGGGTATGTGAACCTGGATGGAGTGTCTTCGAACCACTGAGCGCACATCACAAAATGTGGGGAGCCCAGCCGTTAGGGCCTGACGCCAGAGGGCCCTCATCACCGAGGGGAGGAGGCTCCCAGCAGGCTCCAAGTGCCACCAGAGGGCTCATGTCCACAAGGCGAGGTGAGCAAGCCAGGCAGGAGTGACCTCACAGCAGACGGCCCACCTCACAGATGGGTGAGGAACCCAGCCAGGATCAGACTCTCAACAGAGAGCCCACATCACCAAGGGGATGTGAACCAGGCAGGAGTCTCCTAAGACCATTGGTCCCACATCATCGAAAGGTGAGGAACCCAGCACATGTGGCCTCAAACCAGAGGACACACATCACGAAGGGACTGGGAGTGAGGCAGGCAGGAGGATCCTCACAACAGAGGGCCTAAAAAATTAAAAAAGTGAGGAATCCAGCAGTTGGAACCTTCCAGCAGGCGGCCAAGAACACAGAGGCTATGGGATCCAGGCCACAGTGAACTAACACCAGAGAGCCCACATCATGAAACTGTGATCAACCCAGCCGTTGGAACGTCAGAGCAGAAGGCCCACATCCCCATGGAGATGGGAACCTAAGAGGAGTGCCCGAGCATCACTGGGCTCACTAAGAAAAGTTGGGGAGCCCAGCAGTTAGGGCTTGACATCAGAGGGCCCTCATCACAGAGGTGAGGAGGCTCCCAGCAGGGTCCAAGTGCCACCAGAGGGCTCATGTCAACAAGGCGATGTGAGCAAGCCAGGCAAGAGTTACCTGATAGTAGAGGGCCCACCTCACAGATGGTTGAGGAACCCAGCCAGGATCAGACTCTCACCAGAGGGCCCACATCACAAAGGGGATGGGAACCAGTCAGGATTATCCTCACACCAGTGGGGCCTCATCATCTTAACGTGAGGAACCCAGCACATGTGTCCTCAAACCAGAGGACCCACATCACAAAGGGCCTTGGAGTGAGGCAGGCAGGAGTAGCCTCACAACACAGGGCACATAATATAAAATACGTGAGGATTCCAGCATTTAGACCTTCCAGCAGGCAGCTCAGAACACCGAGGCTATGGGATCCAGGCCACAGTGAACTCACAGCAGAGGGCCAACATCATAAAACTGTGAGCAACCCAGGCGTTGGGACCACAGAGCAGAAGGCCCACATCCCCATGGGAATGGGAACCTGGCTGGAGTGTCCTCGCACCACTGGGCGCACATCAGAAAATGTGGGGAGCCCACCATTTAGGGCCTGACGCCAGAGGGCTGTCATCACCGAGAGGAGGAGGCACCCTGCACGCTCCAACTGCCACCAGAGGGCTCACGTCTCCAAGGTGACGTGTGCCAGCCAGTCAGGAGTGACCTCACAGCAGAGGGCCTACCTCACAGAACGTTGAGGAACCCAGCCAGGATTAGACTCTCGCCAGAGGGCCCACCTCACCAAGCGGATGGTAACCAGGCAGGAGTGTCCTCACACGAGTGGGGCCACATCATCGAAAGGTGAGGAACGCAGCACATGTGGCCTCAAGCTATAGGACAGTCATCACCAAGGGGCTGGCAGCGAGGCAGGCAGGAGGAGCCTCACAACAGAGGGCACATAGAATAAAAAAGTTGAGGAATCCAGCAGTTGGAACCTCCCAGCAGGCGGCTCAGAGCACCGATGATAAGGGATCCTTGCCGGAGTGAACTCACAGCAGAGGGCCCACATCATGGTACTGTGAGCAAGCCAGCCGTTTTGACCTCAGAGCAGAAGGCCCATATCCCCATGGGGATGCGAACCTGGCAAGAGTGTCCTCACTCACTTGGCGCACATCAGAAAATGTGGGGAGCCCAGCAGTTATGGCCTAAGGCAAGAGGGCCCTCATCACCGAGGGGAGGAGGATCCCAGCACACTCCAACTGCCACCAGAGGGCCCACGTCGCCAAGGTGACTTGTGCCAGACAGGCATGATTGACCTCACAGAAGAGGGCCCACCTCACAGAAGGGTGAGGAACCCAGCCAGGATCAGACTCTCACCTGAGGGCCCACATCAGCAAGAGGATGGGAACCAGTCAGGACTGTCTTCCCTCCAGTGGGGCCACATCATTGAAAGGTGCGGAACCCAGCACATGTGACCTCAAATCAGAGGACACATATCACAAAGGGAATGGGAGTGAGGCAGGCAGGAGTAGCTTAAAAACAGAGGGCCCAAAGAATAAGAAAGGTGAGGAATCCAGCAGTTGGAACCTCCCAGCAGGCAGCCGAGAGCACAGAAGCTATGGGATGCAGGCAGGAGTGAACTAACAGCAGAGAGCCCACATCATGAAACTGTGAGCAACCCAGGCGTTGGGACCTCAGAGCAGAAGGCCCACATCCCAATGGGGATGTGAACCTGGATGGAGTGTCCTCGCACCACTGGGCGCACATCACGAAATGTGGGGAGCCCAGCTCTTAGGGCCTGACGCCAGAGGGCCCTCATCACCGAGGGGAGGAGGCTCCCAGCAGGCTCCAAGTGCCACCAGAGGGCTCATGTCCACAAGGCGAGGTGAGCAAGCCAGGGAGGAGTGACCTCACAGCAGACGGCCCACCTCACAGATGGGTGAAGAACCCAGCCAGGATCAGACTCTCAACAGAGGGCCCACATCACCAAGGGGATGTGAACCAGGCAGGAGTCTCCTAAGACCATTGGTCCCACATCATTGAAAGGTGAGGAACCCAGCACATGTGGCCTCAAACCAGAGGACACACATCACGAAGGGGCTGGGAGTGAGGCAGGCAGGAGGATCCTCACAACAGAGGGCCCAAAAAATTAAAAAAGTGAGGAATCCAGCAGTTGGAACCTCCCAGCAGGCGGCCAAGAACACAGAGGCTATGGGATCCAGGCCACAGTGAACTAACACCAGAGAGCCCACATCATGAAACTGTGATCAACCCAGCCGTTGGAACGTCAGAGCAGAAGGCCCACATCCCCATGGAGATGGGAACCTAAGAGGAGTGCCCGAGCATCACTGGGTTCACTAAGAAAAGTTGGGGAGCCCAGCAGTTAGGGCCTGACGTCAGAGGGCCCTCATCACCGGGGGGCGGAGATTCCCAGCACGCTCCAACTGCCACCACACAGCTGACTTCACCAAGGCATTGTGTGCCAGCCATGCAGGAGTGACCTATCAGCAGAGGGTCTCCCTCACAGAAGGGTGAGGAACACAGCCAGGAACAGACTCTCACCAGGGTGTCCGCATAACCACGTGGATGAGAACCAGGCAGGAGTGTCCTCACACTAGTGGGGCCACATCATCGAAAGGTGAGGAACCCAGCAAAGGTGGCCACAAACCAGAGGACCCACATCACCAAGGGGTTGAGAGTGAGGTAGGTGTCTGGACAGGCATATTTAACACTCATTTCCCACCAGGAAGAGGAATTAACCAAAGGCTCAGCGTGCCCTGCCAGAAGCAGATTAGGGCCTGAAGCAGTCTTGCAGGTTTGCGGCCAGCTCACAAGAAAGCGAGTTGAAGAGAGGAGCTCAGGGGCCCTGTAATTCACAAACCTGCAGAGTTATAAATGACAGATAACGTCCAAAAATATATTGAAGTAAGGCTGCGAAGTGGACTTGAAAGCGGGGCAGAATTTCAGGAAACCGATTTCAGGAGGTAAACTGGGTTTGCATTTAAAGCATAGGAAAAGAGGCAGAACATCGACAATGATGCACTTGGCAAAAAAGGACGTATGAGTTTGTTCCTGAATATATTCAGGAAAAAACACATACGCCCTTTTTGGCAAACCAAGCAAGCTTGCAATGGAAATCCGAACTACTATGAAGTGTCATTTCCCCCCGGTCTAAAGGGCCATCTGAAAAAAGTGTAAAATCCAGAAAGGCAAGACAGGCCATGGGGAAAAAGGAGCCTTGTTATGCTGATGGGCGGGATGTAAATTGCCAACAGCCACTCTGGAGAAGTGTATGGTGTTTCCTGATACATCTGAAAAACAAAGCAACAGAGTCTAGGGCATTTCCACGTATGGTCCTATAGCTTAGGGAAATTAAAATCAAAAAGACACAGCCACCCCAAAATTTGGGATGGCTCTGTTTACAGGAACCTCTTCTACGGTACAAGTTAAATATCCCAGAGAACAAATAATTGATAAAGAAGTTGCGGTACTTACGTACAACAGAATACCACTCAGCAATGAAATCTGTGTCACCAGGCCTGTACCAGCATAATGAGTGGATTGAGGCACGATGATTCTAAGTGAAATAAGTCACACAGAAAAAGAAACATCATAAGGTATCACTAATGCACGGAATGTAAACTTGGCTACACATGAACTGAATTACAAAACAGAACAGGGTCTCAAGTTTAGAAAACCAACTTATGCTTGCTTAAGGGGAAAGGTGAGTTGGGGTGCTGCATAAAACCAGAGTTTGAAATTAGCACAGATACCGTTCCATAAGCCAAATATGTAATAGACAAGACCTACCCTTTGCTCAACGAAATGGACTCAACAATGAGGTATCACCTCACACCTGTTAGAATGGGCATCATCTGAAAATCTACAAACAACAAATGCTGGAATGGGTGTGGAGAAAAGGAAGCCTCTTCCACTACTGTTGGGAATATAAATTGATACAGTCACTATGGAGAACAATATGGAGTTTCTTAAGAAACTAATAATAGAATTACCATATGATACAGCAATCCCAGTACTGGACATATACCCAGACAAAACCATAAATCAAAAAGAGACATTCACCGCAATGTTCATTGCATCACTATTTACAATATCGAGGTAATGGAAGCAACCTAAATGGCCACAGACAGACGAATGCATAAAGATGTGGTACATATATAAAATGGAATATTACTAAGCCATGAAAGGAATGAAATTGGGTCATTTGTAGAGACGTAGATGGATCTAGAGACTGTCATACAGAGTGAAGTAAGTCAGAAAGAGAAAAACAAATCTTGTATATTCATGCATATATGTGGAACCTAGAAAAACTGTACAGATTAACCGTTTTGCAAGGCATAAATAGAGCAACAGATGTAGACAACAATCGTATGGACAACAAGGGGGGAAAGCTCTTGGGGGGGTGGTGGTGGGAGGAGTTGAGAGATTGGGATTGGCATGTAAACATTTATATGTATAAAATAGATAACCAATAAGAACCTGCTGTATAAAAATATAAAATAAAATTAAAAATTAAAAAGAAATAAAATTTAAAAAACAAAACAGAAAAAACAATTATTCCCTTCACATACATGTATTTATATGAATAAATTATTTCCATGCTTATATCTGTAAATACAAAAAAGAGGAATAAAATCTACCTTGAACCAAAAACGAAAAAGAGAAAAAAAAAAACAGAACCCACCAGTTACTCAGAGGAAAACCGTATCAGGGCCCTTGCTCCAGTTGTAAACAATTCTGAAGTTGGTCAGTGGTGGGGAATCGTCTCCCATTCAGCCAGCAGCCCCCACACAACAAGCGTCCTCATTGCAAAGCTGGGGCACCGTGCCGAGGCATCTGTGAGTGAACGTGAGCTGAGCCCCAGGCCAGTTGCTGCTGAACTGTTCCCACCCTTCCCAGGTAAAACACCTGAATATATACAAGGACTTGAAAGCCTAGAGGCAGGGTCATGGAGCCACATGAGTGACAGCATGCCAGCTGACTTGGTGCCTGCAGGCCAGCCAGGATGGCCCTGGCCCTGGGTGCTCTTCTGGAAGATTTCCATTTCCCTGCCTGAGATACCCGTCCTGTCCCTGCCCCCACTGCTTTTTTCCTTCCTCACCTCTGCCCAGGGAGAAATTCCAGCAGCAGGTATGGGTGACACATCCTCTTCTTTAGCAGGTGGCAGCCTGGCAACTGCTGCAGAAAGTCCAGCAGAGCCCCACTCACACTGGGCCACCCACAAAGCCGTGGCCTCTCACTCCCTCCCACCAGCCCAGCCCCGAGACTGCTGACAGGGCAGAGAAAATGGCGTCAGGCACAGCTGCAGGGGCTCTTGCTGCCTGGAGTGGTATTTATATTGATCTCAACCCAGGCACACCTGGGGAGGGCTGGCCGGCACCGTAAGGCTGCCCAGGTCAGCCAATCATCACCCCTCAGGGGCTCACAGTTGCAGAAAATGGAACTTGCTGAACCGGCCAGGTCCAAGGAACAGGTGTGGGCTCCTGAGAGTCAGGATAGACAAGGGGCTGCAGCTTTGGCTTGTTTTCTAATCATTTTATCTGGCCTATGAGTGGGAGACAACTTCAAGAAAAGCCTCTCCTAATGAGAGGAACCCAGGAGTCAGGGAGAGGAGGGGTGGGTGGTGGTTGGAGACAGAGGCCTGGTGCCCCGGGTGCAGTGGAAGTCTCTGGAAGACCAGGTGGAGGGAGGCCACACAGAGTGATGCCCAGGGTCACAGACCTGTCGGAGCTGCTGTTTGTTAGTTCAAGTCCTGCTCTGAGGTGCTCTGTGTCAGCTCTGAGCGACAGGTGAGATGGGGGTGCTCTTCAATGAGGGCTATGTGCACGGTTCCTGTGTGCCCAGCCCTGCCACGGTACCTGCAAGGGTAGCTCTGTATCCTGGGAGAGGCCTGACCACGAGAGCCCCGTGGGCTGGGTTGGGGGTGGGGTACCTGCCCAGGAGAGCTCCATATCCTGGGATTGGCCTGACCACGAGAGCCCCATGGGCTGCTGGGGACCTGGTAAAGGATGTCAGGACAGTCAGTGAAGCCACCGAGGATATACCTCCAGTTGCTCCTAATTCCTACACCCTGCTGGTCATTCTACCAACCACCAGGACATGGTATTCTGTATTAGTCTTCAATGATGCCTTCTTTTGTATTCCATTAGTCCCAGAGTCACAAGAAATTTTGGCTTGTGAGTGGCAGGACTCAACATACAACTAAAACAATACTTCCGGGCCGTCTTGCCCCAAGGGTTCAAAAATTCCCACATCATCTTTGGGGAAAGCTTAGCTAAAGACCGAAAAGTTCTACCTCTGGAAAAGGAAACCCTCCTTCAATATGCAGACGACATTCTGATCGCCAGCCCTACTAAGGAGGCCTCTGAACTACCAAGCCAATAAAGGATAGAAGTTGTCCAAGAAAAAGCTCAAATATCACAGACTGCGGTGACCTGCCTGGGCTTCATTCTCACACAAGGTCAGAGAAGCCCATCCCAGGAAAGGGAAGAAACCATTTGCAGCCTTACCCCTTTCTAAAACTAGAAGACAGCTTAGGGGTTCCTGGGGAGGCCAGGGTTTGCTGCTTCTGGATCCCTAACTACAGTCTACTAGCTGGGCCTCTATATGAAACACTGAAAGGAAAAGATGATGATCCTTTTGAACAGAATCCAGAAGTGGCCTTTCAAGAATGGAAAGAGCAGTCAATTCAGACCCTTGCCCTGGAACTCCCTAATTGAGCTAAACCCTTTGACCTTTCCATTCCCGGTGAAAGATGAATCGCCATTGGAGAATTAGTGCAAAAACTGGGACCACTTGAAATGGAACAACGCAAGAATGCCATCCAGGTAAGACAAACTACAGTCACCAAGGGGCTTGGCCCACTGCCACATCTGGCCAAGATACTGGCGGTATCTAAAAACCTGGAAATCAGCAGCCCAAAAGGCCACCTCCCTCCTAAGGGAAAAGGACCCCACGTGGTGATCCTAATCACCAACCATGCCCTGAAGTTCCAGGGTTCGCTCCGTGGGCACACCGACCTCGAGTGAGGAGGCCCTCCAACTCCAACATCCAGAGAGATAACCGGGGGCAACAGGGCACCATGACGACTCGTGTGAACATCACTTGACCTGGAGTTTCTCTCATAAAACAACAATAGTGTGTCCCGAAGGAGTAGACTACTGCTTGCAGGACTTACTGCACCCGGAGGGGAGCTAATAATCTTGGCGGGGGAAACGTATATCACACTGTCACCATAGAAAAGCCTACAGACACCGTGATGATGGTGGCCAATAAGACCGGCTGGACTCCTGTTTACTTCAAAAGGCTGTTGACTCAGTGGTCATCATGGTCCTTGATCACCACTGACCCTGGACTGTCTGGGAGTTGAGCGGGCAGGGCTCTGACACCTGGTGCTGTTTTTACGTTAATTCAGGGGCCTAATTGAAGAAAGAGCAGACTACTGGTCAGAGCATCTAGGCTGGCAGAAACGGTCAGCCTAAGGTGACCAAACAAATGTGGGCCGGGGTGAAACCGGCCCCCACAGCGTCTCTGCACATCTCTTTCCTGGACCCTTAAAGGTCATTAGAATCTATAACACTTCCAATGCTGGTGCTCAGGCGGACGAGCAGGGAGGCAGGGGTCCTGGGGCCAATCAACGTCACCTGGAGGCTGCTGGGGAGAAGTTCTGACCCTCATCCCCTGGTATGAGGGCTCCCAACTCAGCACTCAGCAGTTACAGAAGAAGGGTCTGCACCCTCAGCACTCCAAGAATGAGGAACGGGACAAAAGGCAGAGGAGGGGTTTGTCCCCAGCAAAGCCCATTAAAAATCCCTGGGAGATAAAAATAGAATCTGGGCAATAAAGTCAAGTCTGACCTTTTTTATCCTTTGTGCTTTGTCTAATTTCACGTGCTCCTAGGGTCCCGCATGCAGAGGTTCCACACCCGGCACTTCAGACCAGATTTCCTAGTGCAGAATGGCTGGGTCGACACCTCAGCTCCTGGGGCCCAGTGCAGACTCCGAGATATAGAGCCTGAGCTGCAGCCAACCCGGCCCTCGAGAGCTCCGCCCCCTCCCTCCCACTGACTCTGACAGGATCTCTACACAGCAGCCCAGCCCACAGCCCACGGGGTAGTGCATGCTCTCACCTCTCCATTCTCTGATCAAAATATAAAGTTTCCTTTGCTTGTGAACCAAACTCAGTCTCGATCTGTTGGCCCCAATGACACTGGGCAGGGGGACACTTGTTGGGGTCCGCTCTGGAGGATCAGTAACAGAAATTGAGACTATTGTAACTTCAATGAACAGATGTGTGAGCCAAACTGTAGTTAACATAGAACAGTTTATAAGGCTCGGGTAAAATAAGATGTTTCTAACACTTCCATTTGATATTTCCATCACTTTATTATAAGCAAGTTCAGTGAAAAGGTTTGTCTTATTTGTCAGGTCAATATTAGAGAAATGAAGTGATTTCTTTCCAAGGATGTACATCTAATAATCTTGGTTAAAGCTTCAATCTTGTTTTAAATGCTTTTCCATTGAAAATGATACCTCTCTTTCAGCTCCCCCATTTCTGAGAAGTATAAAATCTTATAATTTATTATTACCAAAGGGGAAAGGTGGGAGGAGGGATAAATTAACAGTTTGGAATTAACACATACACACTGCTATGTATAAAATAGATCATCAACAAGGAACTACTGTATAACACAGGGAACTACACTCAACATTTTGCAATAACCTATAAGGGGAAATAATCGGAAAAAGAATAGATATTTTTATTGACATCATCTATCAATGACAGTTAAAGTGTAACCTAAGGGAAGCTGGTGGTGAGTGCTTCTGACCCTGAAGACTTCAATCATCTAAAGTTTGGACTCTGCCTACTCCCCAAGGCCCTTCATGAACATATGTGTAGCCATAGCTTAAAAAATTCCCCAGTTTGGGTTTCGGGGAGACACTGATTTTGAAAAAGCTCTGGTGTTCTCCTTACATGAATGGGACTCTTCCTACTGCTAAAACATGTCTGTCACACCCAGAGGATGGTATACCGTCTGATCGGGAAGAGTTTGAAAAAGGCATCTCATCTCCTCATCTCCTGGTGCTCGGGTTCACCCCTCCAGGGTCTTTACTAACAGTCTCCCCACTTGGAGATGTCAGCACTGTCAACATCCTGTTGCGTACAGTTTGGAATTTGTCCAGAGGATGAAGCGGAAGGATGAGGAACAATGAGAGACAAGTCCTAGGTGTTCAGACAGGCACATGTCACTCTAATTTCCAATCAGGAAGACGAATTGACCAAAGGCTAGGGTTGCCCATGGAAACAGTATAGGGCTTGAGGAAATCCCACTGCTTTGTGGCCAGTTCCCATAAACACAAGTTGAACAATGGAACTCAGGGGCAGTAAAATTCACGAAACTGCAGAGTTGAAAATATCTATCACTGAAAAATGTCTTGAGGAAAGTCAGAGAAAAGGATTGGTAAGCAAGGGAGAATGGCAGGAAAGGGATTTGAGGAGGTAGAAAGGACTCGCCATTAAGCACAAGAAAAGGGGCTGAACATTGCCAACATTGCAGTTGGCCAAAAAGGCTGTATGCGTTTTTTTCTGTATATATTCAAGAAAAGGGCATACACTTTTTTAGCCAACCAAACAGGTGGGCACTGGAAATCAATACTACAAAAGATATCACTTCACATCAGTCAGAAGAGCCATCCTCATAAAGTGTAAACACCAGAAATGCAGGACAGGGCAAGGAGAAGAGGGAGCCCTGTGAGGCTTATAGTGGAAATGTATATTGCCAATGGCCATTCTGGAGAAGTGTATTGTGTTTACTAAAGCATCTAAAAAATGAGCTACAGAGCATAGGGCACTTGCACTCATGGGCGTATATCTTGGGAAAAACAAAAATCGAGAGGACACAGGCACCCCAATGTTTACTGCCTCTCTGTTTAAAAGATCCTCGACTAAGATATAACTTAAATGTCTCTGGAGGGAAAAAATGGATAGAGATGTGGTACTTATGTAGAGTGGAATATTACTCAGCCTGGAAATCAATGAAATATGGCCAGTTGTAACAACTCCGGAGGAGTTACGTATGATCATTCTAAGTGACATAATTCAAAAAGAAAAAGACACATATCATAAGATATCACTTAAAGGTGGAATCCAAAATGGCTACACATGAAATAAATTACAAAACAAAAACATAGTCAAATATGTAGAAAACACGCGTAAGGCTGCTAAACGGGAAAGGTGGGGAGGGGTGAGGCATCATCCAGGAGGTTGAAATTAGCAAAGATACCATTCCAAATACCAAACTGATAATCAACAAGGCCTACACAGTAGCTAAAAGAACTGCACTCAGCACACTCAAGTCACCAGAAAAGAATATATATGACTGGTAAGAATCTGAAAAAGAATTTATTGATGTCTCTCTGTATGTGAATCAAGTGGATGTACAGCAGCAAGAAACAGAGCTTTGAAAATCAGCTGCAACCAATATAGTAATAAATTGAAAAAAATAAACGACAGAGAGACAGAGAAAACCTCTTACAACTTTTCCTCAGAGACGGTGATGCAACATGGATTGAACACATCTAGACCCACAGCAGGATGAGACATAAGGCTGGAAACTGTTCGTGCTAAGAGAAATGTGAGGTTGGGTGAGGAAATGCACACCCTTTAAAGTAATACTACCTGGTACCCATTCAATGGGTCCCAAATCTGCAGGTTCAAGGAATCTTCCTACAGCTAAAACATGCATGGAAAACCCAGAGGACTGTACACCATGTGATCGGGAGATGTGTCTAAAATGCACCTCATTTATCCTCTCCTGGTGCTCCTGTTCATCATTCCAGCCACGTTACTTAGAATCTCCCCACTTAGAGAATCAGCACATTTAAACTTCTGTTTCACACATTTTGCAAATTGTGAGGAGGATGAACGGGAAGAGGGAGAACCAATGAGAGAATAGTTGTAGGGGTTTGGACGGGCACATGTCACTCTAATTTCCCATTAAGAATAAGAATTAAAAAAAGGCTCAGCCCGCCTCGCCGGAGCCAAAATAGGACCTGAAGCAATCCTGCGGCTTTGAGGCCAGCTCACAAAAGAACAACTTAAAAAATGGAGCTCAGGGTCACTGCAATTCACAAACCTGCAGAGTTATAAATGAAAACTAACATCCAAAAATATGTTGACGTAAGGCAAAGAAGAGGATCTGAATGCAAGACAGAATTGCAAGAAATAGATTTCAAGAGATAGATTGGACTCGTCTTTAAAGCACATGAAAAGCGGCAGAATTTCGACAATGATGCAGTTGGCCCAAAAGGGAGTATGCGTTTTTTCCTGAATATATCCAGGAAAAAACGCATACACACTTTATGGGCAACCAAGCAAGCAAGCAATGCAAATGTGCACAACAAAGAAGTCTCATTTCCCACCGGTCAAAAGGGCCATCCAAAAAAATTGTAAAAACCAGAAATGCAGGACAGGCCATGGAGAACAGGGAGCCTTTATGGACAGTCTGTGAACTGCCAAGAGCCACTCTGGAGAAGTGTATGGTGGTTCCTAAATCATCTAAAAAACAGAGCTACAGAGCATAGGGCACTTCCAATCACGGAAGTATATCTAGGGAAGTCTAAAAATCAACAAGACACAAGCACACCACAGTTTAGGGCTACTCTGTTTACAAGAACCTCAACTTCAGTACACCTTAAATATCCCAGGAAAGAGAACAATGGATAAAGAAAATGTGGTACTTATGTACAATGGAATATCTCTTCACCATGAAATCAATGTAATAAGGTTAGTAGAAGGATAAAGAGTGGATTTAGGTCCGATAATACTACTTGAAATAAGTCAAACAGAAAAAGAAACATATCATAAGATATCACTTATAGAGGGAGGATAAATATGGCTGCACAAAAAATGAATTACAAAACAGAACAGTGTCTCACATTTAGAAAACACACTTATGTCAGCTTAAGGGGAAAGGAGAGGTGGGATGATGCATAAAACCAGAGTTTGAAATTAGCACAGATACCATTCAATAAACCAAATAGGTATTAGACAAGATCTACACCTTGCTCAATGAACTGGCCTCAACACACCCTATACACCGCAGAGAAATATATCTGAGTAATAAGAATCTTAAAACCCATGTATTGATATATCTCCATAAGGGAATCAAGTGTGTGCAGAGCGGCCAAACACAGCAGTGAAAATGAGCTAAACCCCATTATAGAAATAAATTTTAAAACCAAAACGCAGAAACAATGAAAGAGAGAAAAATTCTTACAAAATTCGCTCAGGGGCTGTGATGCAACCTGGAATGACCACATATAAACCCACAGCTGGATAAGACATAAGGCTGGACACTTGGGGCTGAGAGGATTGGTGAGCTTTGGTGAGCAACTGCCGAAAGTTTAATGCAATACTTCATGCTACTCATTCCAAGGGTCCCAACACTCCAGGTTGAAGGGAATCTTCCTACAGCTAAACCATGCATGGGAAATCCAGCAGATGGTATACCATAGGATGGGGAAAGGTTTCTAAAACGCACCTCATTTTCCTCTCTTGGGGCTCCGGATCAACATTCCAGCCACTTTACTAACAACATCCCCACATGGAGAGTCAATGCCTTTAAGTTCCGGTATCGCAGAGTCTGCAGTTAGTGCGGAGGATGAATGGGAATAGGGGTAACCAGTGAGAAAATAGCTGTAGCGGTTTCAATGGGCACATGTCACTCTAATTTCACATCAGGAAGAAGAATTAACCAAAGGCAGAGCAAGGCGCCCCAGAAGAAGAATAGGGCCTGAAGAAATCCTGTGGATATGAGGCAAGATCACAAAAATAAGAGCTGAAAAATGGAGCTAAGGGCCACTGCAATTCAAAAACCTGCAGAGTTATACAGGCCAACTATTTTCCAAAATATATATTGAGGTAAGGCTATGAAGAGGCACTGACAGCAAGGCAGAATTGCAGGAAACCGATTTCAAGAGGTAGAATAGAATTGCATTGAAAACATATGAAAAGACTCAGAATGTTGACACTGATGCACATGGCCAAAAAGGGCGTATGCGTTTTTTCCTGAATATATTCAGGAAGAAACGCATATGCACTTTCTGGCCAACCAAGCAAGCTTGCAAAGGAAATCTGCACTACAATGAAGTCTCACTTTCCCCCGGTCAAAAGGGCCATCTGAAAAAAGTGTAAAATCCAGAAAGGCATGACAGGCCATGGAGAACTGGGAGCCTTGTCATGCTGACGGGCAGGATGTAAACTGCCAAGAGCCACTCTGGAGAAGTGTATGGTGTTTCCTGAAACATCCAAAAAACAAAGCAACAGAGCCAAGGGCACTTCCACTTATGGTCCTATAGCTTAGGGAAATTAAAATCAAAAACACACAGCCACCCCAAAGTTTGGGGCGGCTCTGTTTACAAGAACCTCATTTACGGTACAAATTCAATATCACAGAAAGCGAAAAATGGAAAAAGAAGTTGTGGTACTTACGTACAATGCAATATCACTCAGCAATGAAATCTATGTCATCAGGCCCGTAGCAGCATAATGAGTGGATTCAGGCACGATGATTCTAAGTGAAATAAGTCACACAGAAAAAGAAACATCATAAGATATCACTACTACACGGAATGTAAACGTGGCTACATAGGAACTGAATTACAAAACAGAACAGGGTCTCAAATGTAGAAAACCAACTTACGCTTGCATAAGGGGAAAGGTGAGTTGGGGTGCTGCATAAAACCAGAGATTGAAATTAGCACAGATACCGTTCCATAAACCAAATATGTAATAGAAAAGAGCTACTCCTTGCTCAACGAAGTGGACTCAACACCCCATATTAAACGCCTAAGAATATACCTGACTAGTAAGAATCTTAAAACCTATGGATTTATATGTCTCTGAAAGAGAATCAAGCGTGTGTACAGCGGCATAAATGGAGCAGTGATAGGATTGGTGAGGTTCGGTGAGCAAATGCAGACCCTTTGAAGTCATATTGCATGGTACCCATTCCATGGGTCTCAACTCTCCAGGTTTAAGGGATTCTTCTTTCAGCTAAAACATGCATGTGGAACCCAGTGTATGATCCACCGTGTGATCGGGAAACGTGTTCAAATGTGTCAGTTTTCGTCCCTTGGTACTCGGGTGCAACATTCCAGACGCTTTACTAACACTCTCCCCAATTGGAGAGTCAGTGACTTTAACCTACTGTTTGGCCCAGGTTGCAATTTCTGCGGAAAATGTACAGGAATAGGGAGAACCAATGAGAGACTAGCTGGAGGTGTCTGGACGGGCAAATTTAACTCTCATTTCCCACCAGGAAGAGGAATTAACCAAAGGCTCAGCGTGCCATGCCGGAACCACACTAGGGCCTGAAGCAATGCTGCGGTGTTGCGGCAAGCTCACAAGAAAGCGAGTTGAAGAAAGGAGCTCAGGGTCACTGTCATTCACATACCTGCAGAGTTAAAAATGACAGCTATCGTCCAAAAATATATTGAAGTAAGACTACCAAGAGGACTTGAAAGCGGGGCAGAATTGTAGGAAACCGATTTCAGGAGGTAGACTGGAATTGCATGTAAAGCATAGGAAAAGAGGCAGAACGTCCACAATGATGCCCTTGGCCAAAAAGGGCGTATGCGTTTTTTCCTGAATATATTCAGGAAAAAACGCATACGCCCTTTTTGGCCAACCAAGCAAGCTTGCAAAGGAAATCTGCACTACAATGAAGTCTCACTGCCCCCCGTCAAAAGGGCCATCTGAAAAAAGTGTAAAATCCAGAAAGGCAGGACAGGCCATGGAGAACTGAGAGCCTTGTTATGCTGATGGACGGGATGTAAATTGCCAACAGCCACTCTGGAGAAGTGTATGGTGTTTCCTGAAACATCTAAAAAACAAAGCAACAGAGCCTAGGTCACTTCCACTTATGGACCTATAGCTTAGGGAAATTAAAATCAAAAAGACACAGCCACCACAAAGTTTGGGACGGCTCTGTTTACAAGAACCTCGTTTACGGTACAAGTTCAATATCGCAGAAAGCGAAAAATGGATAAAGAAGTTGTGGTACTTACGTACAATGCAATATCACTCAGCAATGAAATCTATGTCATCAGGCCCGTAGCAGCATAATGAGTGGATTCAGGTACGATGATTCTAAGTGAAATAAGTCACAGAGAAAAAGAAACATCATAAGATATCACTACTACACGGAATGTAAACTTGGCTACACAGGAACTGAATTACAAAACAGAACAGGGTCTCAAATGTAGGAAACCAACTTACGCTTGCTTAAGGGGAAAGGTGAGTTGGGGTGCTGCATAAAACCAGAGATTGAAATTAGCACAGATACCGTTCCATAAGCCAAATATGTAATAGACAAGAGCTACTCCTTGCTCAACGAAGTGGACTCAACACACCATATTAAACGCCTAAGAATATACCTGACTAGTAAGAATCTTAAAACCTATGGATTTATATGCCTCCGAAAGAGAATCAAGCGTGTGTACAGCGGCATAAACGCAGCAGTGATAGGATTGGTGAGGATCGGTGAGCAAATGCAGACCCTTTGAAGTCATATTGCATGGTACCCATTCCATGGGTCTCAACTCTCCAGGTTTAAGGGATTCTTCCTTCAGCTAAAACATGCATGTGGAACCCAGAGTATGATCCACCGTGTGATTAGGAAACGTGTTCAAAGGTGTCTCAGTTTTCGTACCCTGGTACTCGGGTGCAACATTCCAGATGCTTTACTAACACTCTCCCCACTTGGAGAGTCAGTGCCTTTAACCTCCTGTTTGGCCCAGTTTGCAATTTCTGAGGAAAATGAACACAAATAGGGAGAACCAATGAGAGACTAGCTGGAGGTTTCTGGACGGGCAAATTTAACTCTCATTTCCCACCAGGAAGAGGAATTAACCAAAGGCTCAGCGTGCCATGCCGGAACCACACTAGGGCCTGAAACAATCCTACGGTGTTGCGGCCAGCTCACAAGAAAGCGAGTTGAAGAAAGGAGCTCAGGGGCACTGTCATTCACAAACCTGCAGAGTTATAAATGACAGCTATCGTCCAAAAATATACTGAAGTAAGGCTGCCAAGAGGACTTGAAAGCGGGGCAGAATTGCAGGAAACCGATTTCAGGAGGTAGACTGGAATTGCATGTAAAGCATAGGAAAAGAGGCAGAACGTCCACAATGATGCACTTGGCCAAAAAGGGCGTATGCGTTTTTTCCTGAATATATTCAGGAAAAAACGCATACGCCCTTTTTGGCCAACCAAGCAAGCTTGCAAAGTAAGTCTGCACTACAATAAGTCTCAATTCCCCCCTGTCAAAAGGGCCATCAGAAAAAAGTGTAAAATCCAGAAAGGCAGGACAGGCCATGGAGAACTGGGAGCCTTGTTATGCTGATGGGCGGGATGTAAATTGCCAACAGCCACTCTGGAGAAGTGTATGGTGTTTCCTGAAACATCTTAAAAACAAAGCAACAGAGCCTAGGGCAATTCCACTTATTGTCCTATAGCTTAGGGATATTAAAATCTAAAAGACACAGCCACCCCAAAGTTTGGGACGGCTCTGTTTACAAGAACCTCGTTTACGGTACAAGTTCAATATTGCAGAAAGCGAAAAATGGAAAAAGAAGTTGTGGTACTTACGTACAATGCAATATCACTCAGCAATGAAATCTATGTCATCAGGCCCGTAGCAGCATAATGAGTGGATTCAGGTACGATGATTCTAAGTGAAATAAGTCACACAGAAAAAGAAACATCATAAGATATCACTACTACACGGAATGTAAACTTGGCTACACAGGAACTGAATTACAAAACAGAACAGGGTCTCAAATGTAGAAAACCAACTTATGCTTGCTTAAGGTGAAAGGTGAGTTGGGGTGCTGCATAAAACCAGAGATTGAAATTAGCACAGATACCGTTCCATAAGCCAAATATGTAATAGACAAGAGCTACTCCTTGCTCAACGAAGTGGACTCAACACCCCATATTAAACGCCTAAGAATATACCTGACTAGTAAGAATCTTAAAACCTATGTATTTATATGCCTCTGAAAGAGAATCAAGCGTGTGTACAGCGGCACAAACGCAGCAGTGATAGGATTGGTGAGGATCGGTGAGCAAATGCAGACCCTTTGAAGTCATATTGCATGGTACCCATTCCATGGGTCTCAACTCTCCAGGTTTAAGGGATTCTTCCTTCAGCTAAAATATGCATGTGGAACCCAGAGTATGATCCACCGTGTGATTGGGAAACGTGTTCAAATGTGACTCAGTTTTTGTCCCCCGGTACTCGGGTGCAACATTCCAGACGCTTTACTAACACTCTCCCCAATTGGAGAGTCAGTGCCTTTAACCTCCTGTTTGTCCCAGTTTGCAATTTCTGCGGACAATGAACAGGAATAGGGAGAACCAATGAGAGACTAGCTGGAGGTGTCTGGACGGGCAAATTTAACTCTCATTTCCCACCAGGAAGAGGAATTAACCAAAGGCTCAGCGTGCCATGCTGGAACCACACTTGGGCCTGAAGCAATCCTGCAGTGTTGCGGCCAGCTCACAAGAAAGCGAGTTGAAGAAAGGAGCTCAGGGGCACTGTCATTCACAAACCTGCCGAGTTATAAATGACAGCTATCGTCCAAAAATATATTGAAGTAAGGCTGCCAAGAGGACTTGAAAGCGGGGCAGAATTGCAGGAAACCGATTTCAGGAGGTAGACTGGAATTGCATGTAAAGCATAGGAAAAGAGGCAGAACGTCCACAGTGATGCACTTGGCCAAAAAGGGCGTATGCGTTTTTTCCTGAATATATTCAGGAAAAAACGCATACGCCCTTTTTGGCCAACCAAGCAAGCTTGCAAATGAAATCTGCACTACAATGAAGTCTCACTGCCCCCCAGTCAAAAGGGCCATCTGAAAAAAGTGTAAAATCCAGAAAGGCAGGACAAGCCATGGAACGTGGGAGCCTTGTTATGCTGATGGGTGGGATGTAAATTGCCAACAGCCACTCTGGAGAAGTGTATGGTGTTTCCTGAAACATCTAAAAAACAAAGCAACAAAGCCTAGGGCATTTCCGCTTATGGTTCTATAGCTTAGGGAAATTAAAATCAAAAAGACACAACCACCCCAAAGTTTGGGACGGCTCTGTTTACAAGAACCTCGTTTACGGTACAAGTTCAATATCGCAGAAATCGAAAAATGGATAAAGAAGTTGTAGTACTTACGTACAATGCAATATCACTCAGCAATGAAATCTATGTCATCAGGCCCGTAGCAGCATAATGAGTGGATTCAGGTACGATGATTCTAAGTGAAATAAGTCACAGAGAAAAAGAAACATCATAAGATATCACTACTACACGGAATGTAAACTTGGCTACACAGGAACTGAATTACAAAACAGAGCAGGGTCTCAAATGTAGAAAACCAACTTATGCTTGCTTAAGGGGAAAGGTGAGTTGGGGTGCTGCATAAAACCAGAGATTGAAATTAGCACATATACCGTTCCATAAGCCAAATATGTAATAGACAAGAGCTACTCCTTGCTCAACGAAGTGGACTCAACACCCCATATTAAACGCCTAAGAATATACCTGACTAGTAAGAATCTTATAACCTATGGATTTATATGTCTCCGAAAGAGAATCAAGCGTGTGTACAGTGGCATAAACGCAACAGTGATAGGATTGGTGAGGATCGGTGAGCAAATGCAGACCCTTTGAAGTCATATTGCATGGTACCCATTCCATGGGTCTCAACTCTCCAGGTTTAAGGGATTCTTCCTTCAGCTAAAACATGCATGTGGAACCCAGAGTATGATCCACCGTGTGATTAGGAAACGTGTTCAAAGGTGTCTCAGTTTTCGTCCCCTGGTACTGGGGTGCAACATTCCAGACGCTTTACTAACACTCTCCCCACTTGGAGAGTCAGTGCCTTTAACCTCCTGTTTGGCCCAGTTTGCAATTTCTGTGGAAAATGAACAGGAATAGGGAGAACCAATGAGAGACTAGCTGGAGGTGTCTGGACGGGCAAATTTAACTCTCATTTCCCACCAGGAAGCGGAATTAACCAAAGGCTCAGAGTGCAGTGCCGGAACCACACTAGGGCCTGAAGCAATCCTGCGGTGTTGCGGCCAGCTCACAAGAAAGCGAGTTGAAGAAAGGAGCTCAGGGGCACTGTCATTCACAAACCTGCAGAGTTATAAATGACAGCTATCGTCCAAAAATATATTGAAGTAAGGCCGCCAAGAGGACTCGAAAGCGGTGCAGAATTGCAGGAAACCGATTTCAGGAGGTAGATAAGAATTGCCTTTAAAGCATAGGAAAAGAGACAGAACTTGGAAAATAATGCACTTGGCAAAAAAGGGCATATGTGTTTTATCCAGAGCTCTCATAACCGAGGGGAGGAGATTCCCAGCAGGCTCCAACTGCCACCTGAGGGCTCATGTTGTCAAGGCAACGTGAGCAAGCCAGGCAGGAGTTACCTCACAGCAGAGATCCCACCTCACAGAAGGGTGAGAAACCCAGCCAACATCAGACTCTCACCAGAGGGCCCACATTACCAAGGGGATGGGAACCAGGCAGGAGTGTCTTCACACCAGTGTGGCCACATCATCAAAAGGTGAGGTACTCAGCACATGTGTCCTCAAACCAGAGGACCCACATCACTAAGGGCCTCGGAGTGAGGCAGGCAGGAGTAGCCTCACAACACTGGGCCCATAGAATAAAAAAGTGAGGAATCCAGCAGTTGGAACCTCCCAGCAGGGGGCCCAGAGCACCGAGGCTATGGGATCCAGGCCACAGTGAACTCACAGAAGAGGGCCCATGTCATGAAACTGAGCAACCCAGCCATTGGGACCTCAGAGCAGGAGGCCCACATCCCCATGGGGATATAAATCTGGTAGGAGTGTCCTCGCACCACTGAAAACGTATCAGAAAATTTTGGGAGACCAGCAGTTAGAGCCTGATGCCAGAGGACCCTCATCACCAAGGGAAGGAGGCTCCCAGCAGGCTCCAACGGCCACCAGAGGGCTGACGTCGCCAAGGCGATGTGTGCCAACCAGGCACGAATGACCTCACAGCAGAGGGCCCACCTCAGAGAAGTGTGACGAACCCAGTCAGGATCAGACTCGCACCAGAGGGCCCACATCACCAAATGGATTGGAACCAGGCAGGAGTGTCCTCACATGAGTAGGGCCACATCATCTAAAGGTGAGGAACCCAGAACACGTGGCTTCAAACCATAGGACACGCATCACCAAGGGGCTGGGGGTGAGGCAGGCAGGAGGAGCCTCACAACAGAGGGCCCAAAAATAAGGAAGGTGAGGAATCCAGCAGTTGCAACCTCCCAGCAGGCGACCCAGAGCACAGAGGCTAGGGGATCCAAGCCAGAGTGAACTAACACCAGACAGCCCACATCATGAAACTGTGAGCAACCCAGACATTGGGACCTCAGAGCAGAAGGCCCACATCCCCATGGTGATGGGAACATGACAGGAGTGTCCTGGCATCACTGGGCTCACATCAGAAAACGTGGGGTGCTCAGAAGTTAGGGCCTGATGCTAGAGGGCACTCATCACCGAGGGGAGGAGGCTCCCAGCA
The DNA here is from genome assembly GCF_964374135.1 of Grampus griseus. NCBI lineage: Eukaryota > Metazoa > Chordata > Mammalia > Artiodactyla > Delphinidae > Grampus > Grampus griseus. The sequence goes on along the minus strand of NW_028133292.1, from coordinate 111,074 downwards.
GGCTCCAGCTGCCACCAGAGGGCCAACGTCACCAAGGCGATGTGTGCCAGCCCGGCAGGAGTGACCTCACAGCAGAGGCCCCACCTCACAGAAGGGTGAGGAACACAGCCAGGATCAGACTCTCACCAGAGGGCCCACATCACCAAGGGGAAGGGAACCAGGAAGGAGTGTCCCCACATCAGTGGGACAACATCATCGAAAGGTGAGGATCCCAGCACATGTAGCCTCAAACCAGAGGAACCACATCACCAAGGGGTTCGGAATGAGGCTGGCAGGACCGGCCTCACAACACAGGGTCCATAGAATATAAAAGTTGAGGAATCCAGCAGTTGGAACCTCCCAGCAAGCGGCCCAGAGCACCGAGGCTATGGGATCCAGGCCGCAGTGAACTCACAGCAGAGGGCCCACATCATGATCCTGTGAGCAGCCCAGCCGTTGGGACCTCAGAACAGAAGGCCCACATCCCCATTGGGATGGGAACCTGGCAGGAGTGGCTTCGCACCACTTAGCACATATCAGAAAATGTTAGGAGCCCAGCAGTTAGGGCCTGATGCCAGGGGCCCCTCATAACTGAGGGGAGGAGACTCCCAGCAGGTTCCAACTGCCAACAGAGGGCCCACGTCTACAAGGTGGCATGCGCCAGCCAGGCAGTAGTGACCTCACAACAGAGGGCCTATCTCACAGAAGGGTGAGGAACCGAGGTAGGATGAGACTCTTGCCAGAGGGCCCACAACACCAAGGGGATGGGAACCAGTCAGGACTGTCCTCTCACCAGTGGGGCCACATCATCGAAAGGTGAGGAACCCAGCACATGCGGCCTCATATCAGAGGACATACATCACAAAGGGGATGGGAGTGAGGCAGGTAGGAGTAGCCTAAAAACAGAGGGCCCAAAGAATAAAAAAGGTGAGGAATCCAGCATTTGGAACCTCCCAGCAGGCGGCCGAGAGCACAGAAGCTATGGGATGCAGGCAGGAGTGAACTAACAGCAGAGAGCCCACATCATGAAACTGTGAGCAACCCAGGCGTTGGGACCTCAGAGCAGAAAGCCCACATCCCCATGGGGATGGGAACCTGACAGGAGTGTCCTGGCATCACTGGGCTCACATCAGAAAATGTGGGGAGCCCAGCCGTTAGGGCCTGACGCCAGAGGGCCCTCATCACCGAGGGGAGGAGGCTCCCAGCAGGCTCCAAGTGCCACCAGAGGGCTCATGTCCACAAGGCGAGGTGAGCAAGCCAGGCAGGAGTGACCTCACAGCAGACGGCCCACCTCACAGATGGGTGAGGAACCCAGCCAGGATCAGACTCTCAACAGAGAGCCCACATCACCAAGGGGATGTGAACCAGGCAGGAGTCTCCTAAGACCATTGGTCCCACATCATCGAAAGGTGAGGAACCCAGCACATGTGGCCTCAAACCAGAGGACACACATCACGAAGGGACTGGGAGTGAGGCAGGCAGGAGGATCCTCACAACAGAGGGCCTAAAAAATTAAAAAAGTGAGGAATCCAGCAGTTGGAACCTTCCAGCAGGCGGCCAAGAACACAGAGGCTATGGGATCCAGGCCACAGTGAACTAACACCAGAGAGCCCACATCATGAAACTGTGATCAACCCAGCCGTTGGAACGTCAGAGCAGAAGGCCCACATCCCCATGGAGATGGGAACCTAAGAGGAGTGCCCGAGCATCACTGGGCTCACTAAGAAAAGTTGGGGAGCCCAGCAGTTAGGGCTTGACATCAGAGGGCCCTCATCACAGAGGTGAGGAGGCTCCCAGCAGGGTCCAAGTGCCACCAGAGGGCTCATGTCAACAAGGCGATGTGACCAAGCCAGGCAAGAGTTACCTGATAGTAGAGGGCCCACCTCACAGATGGTTGAGGAACCCAGCCAGGATCAGACTCTCACCAGAGGGCCCACATCACAAAGGGGATGGGAACCAGTCAGGATTATCCTCACACCAGTGGGGCCTCATCATCTTAACGTGAGGAACCCAGCACATGTGTCCTCAAACCAGAGGACCCACATCACAAAGGGCCTTGGAGTGAGGCAGGCAGGAGTAGCCTCACAACACAGGGCACATAATATAAAATACGTGAGGATTCCAGCATTTAGACCTTCCAGCAGGCAGCTCAGAACACCGAGGCTATGGGATCCAGGCCACAGTGAACTCACAGCAGAGGGCCAACATCATAAAACTGTGAGCAACCCAGGCGTTGGGACCACAGAGCAGAAGGCCCACATCCCCATGGGAATGGGAACCTGGCTGGAGTGTCCTCGCACCACTGGGCGCACATCAGAAAATGTGGGGAGCCCACCATTTAGGGCCTGACGCCAGAGGGCTGTCATCACCGAGAGGAGGAGGCACCCTGCACGCTCCAACTGCCACCAGAGGGCTCACGTCTCCAAGGTGACGTGTGCCAGCCAGTCAGGAGTGACCTCACAGCAGAGGGCCTACCTCACAGAACGTTGAGGAACCCAGCCAGGATTAGACTCTCGCCAGAGGGCCCACCTCACCAAGCGGATGGTAACCAGGCAGGAGTGTCCTCACACGAGTGGGGCCACATCATCGAAAGGTGAGGAACGCAGCACATGTGGCCTCAAGCTATAGGACAGTCATCACCAAGGGGCTGGCAGCGAGGCAGGCAGGAGGAGCCTCACAACAGAGGGCACATAGAATAAAAAAGTTGAGGAATCCAGCAGTTGGAACCTCCCAGCAGGCGGCTCAGAGCACCGATGATAAGGGATCCTTGCCGGAGTGAACTCACAGCAGAGGGCCCACATCATGGTACTGTGAGCAAGCCAGCCGTTTTGACCTCAGAGCAGAAGGCCCATATCCCCATGGGGATGCGAACCTGGCAAGAGTGTCCTCACTCACTTGGCGCACATCAGAAAATGTGGGGAGCCCAGCAGTTATGGCCTAAGGCAAGAGGGCCCTCATCACCGAGGGGAGGAGGATCCCAGCACACTCCAACTGCCACCAGAGGGCCCACGTCGCCAAGGTGACTTGTGCCAGACAGGCATGATTGACCTCACAGAAGAGGGCCCACCTCACAGAAGGGTGAGGAACCCAGCCAGGATCAGACTCTCACCTGAGGGCCCACATCAGCAAGAGGATGGGAACCAGTCAGGACTGTCTTCCCTCCAGTGGGGCCACATCATTGAAAGGTGCGGAACCCAGCACATGTGACCTCAAATCAGAGGACACATATCACAAAGGGAATGGGAGTGAGGCAGGCAGGAGTAGCTTAAAAACAGAGGGCCCAAAGAATAAGAAAGGTGAGGAATCCAGCAGTTGGAACCTCCCAGCAGGCAGCCGAGAGCACAGAAGCTATGGGATGCAGGCAGGAGTGAACTAACAGCAGAGAGCCCACATCATGAAACTGTGAGCAACCCAGGCGTTGGGACCTCAGAGCAGAAGGCCCACATCCCAATGGGGATGTGAACCTGGATGGAGTGTCCTCGTACCACTGGGCGCACATCACGAAATGTGGGGAGCCCAGCTCTTAGGGCCTGACGCCAGAGGGCCCTCATCACCGAGGGGAGGAGGCTCCCAGCAGGCTCCAAGTGCCACCAGAGGGCTCATGTCCACAAGGCGAGGTGAGCAAGCCAGGCAGGAGTGACCTCACAGCAGACGGCCCACCTCACAGATGGGTGAAGAACCCAGCCAGGATCAGACTCTCAACAGAGGGCCCACATCACCAAGGGGATGTGAACCAGGCAGGAGTCTCCTAAGACCATTGGTCCCACATCATTGAAAGGTGAGGAACCCAGCACATGTGGCCTCAAACCAGAGGACACACATCACGAAGGGGCTGGGAGTGAGGCAGGCAGGAGGATCCTCACAACAGAGGGCCCAAAAAATTAAAAAAGTGAGGAATCCAGCAGTTGGAACCTCCCAGCAGGCGGCCAAGAACACAGAGGCTATGGGATCCAGGCCACAGTGAACTAACACCAGAGAGCCCACATCATGAAACTGTGATCAACCCAGCCGTTGGAACGTCAGAGCAGAAGGCCCACATCCCCATGGAGATGGGAACCTAAGAGGAGTGCCCGAGCATCACTGGGTTCACTAAGAAAAGTTGGGGAGCCCAGCAGTTAGGGCCTGACGTCAGAGGGCCCTCATCACCGGGGGGCGGAGATTCCCAGCACGCTCCAACTGCCACCACACAGCTGACTTCACCAAGGCATTGTGTGCCAGCCATGCAGGAGTGACCTATCAGCAGAGGGTCTCCCTCACAGAAGGGTGAGGAACACAGCCAGGAACAGACTCTCACCAGGGTGTCCGCATAACCACGTGGATGAGAACCAGGCAGGAGTGTCCTCACACTAGTGGGGCCACATCATCGAAAGGTGAGGAACCCAGCAAAGGTGGCCACAAACCAGAGGACCCACATCACCAAGGGGTTGAGAGTGAGGTAGGTGTCTGGACAGGCATATTTAACACTCATTTCCCACCAGGAAGAGGAATTAACCAAAGGCTCAGCGTGCCCTGCCAGAAGCAGATTAGGGCCTGAAGCAGTCTTGCAGGTTTGCGGCCAGCTCACAAGAAAGCGAGTTGAAGAGAGGAGCTCAGGGGCCCTGTAATTCACAAACCTGCAGAGTTATAAATGACAGATAACGTCCAAAAATATATTGAAGTAAGGCTGCGAAGTGGACTTGAAAGCGGGGCAGAATTTCAGGAAACCGATTTCAGGAGGTAAACTGGATTTGCATTTAAAGCATAGGAAAAGAGGCAGAACATCGACAATGATGCACTTGGCAAAAAAGGACGTATGAGTTTGTTCCTGAATATATTCAGGAAAAAACACATACGCCCTTTTTGGCAAACCAAGCAAGCTTGCAATGGAAATCCGAACTACTATGAAGTGTCATTTCCCCCCGGTCTAAAGGGCCATCTGAAAAAAGTGTAAAATCCAGAAAGGCAAGACAGGCCATGGGGAAAAAGGAGCCTTGTTATGCTGATGGGCGGGATGTAAATTGCCAACAGCCACTCTGGAGAAGTGTATGGTGTTTCCTGATACATCTGAAAAACAAAGCAACAGAGTCTAGGGCATTTCCACGTATGGTCCTATAGCTTAGGGAAATTAAAATCAAAAAGACACAGCCACCCCAAAATTTGGGATGGCTCTGTTTACAGGAACCTCTTCTACGGTACAAGTTAAATATCCCAGAGAACAAATAATTGATAAAGAAGTTGCGGTACTTACGTACAACAGAATACCACTCAGCAATGAAATCTGTGTCACCAGGCCTGTACCAGCATAATGAGTGGATTGAGGCACGATGATTCTAAGTGAAATAAGTCACACAGAAAAAGAAACATCATAAGGTATCACTAATGCACGGAATGTAAACTTGGCTACACATGAACTGAATTACAAAACAGAACAGGGTCTCAAGTTTAGAAAACCAACTTATGCTTGCTTAAGGGGAAAGGTGAGTTGGGGTGCTGCATAAAACCAGAGTTTGAAATTAGCACAGATACCGTTCCATAAGCCAAATATGTAATAGACAAGACCTACCCTTTGCTCAACGAAATGGACTCAACAATGAGGTATCACCTCACACCTGTTAGAATGGGCATCATCTGAAAATCTACAAACAACAAATGCTGGAATGGGTGTGGAGAAAAGGAAGCCTCTTCCACTACTGTTGGGAATATAAATTGATACAGTCACTATGGAGAACAATATGGAGTTTCTTAAGAAACTAATAATAGAATTACCATATGATACAGCAATCCCAGTACTGGACATATACCCAGACAAAACCATAAATCAGAAAGAGACATTCACCGCAATGTTCATTGCATCACTATTTACAATATCGAGGTAATGGAAGCAACCTAAATGGCCACAGACAGACGAATGCATAAAGATGTGGTACATATATAAAATGGAATATTACTAAGCCATGAAAGGAATGAAATTGGGTCATTTGTAGAGACGTAGATGGATCTAGAGACTGTCATACAGAGTGAAGTAAGTCAGAAAGAGAAAAACAAATCTTGTATATTCATGCATATATGTGGAACCTAGAAAAACTGTACAGATTAACCGTTTTGCAAGGCATAAATAGAGCAACAGATGTAGACAACAATCGTATGGACAACAAGGGGGGAAAGCTCTTGGGGGGGTGGTGGTGGGAGGAGTTGAGAGATTGGGATTGGCATGTAAACATTTATATGTATAAAATAGATAACCAATAAGAACCTGCTGTATAAAAATATAAAATAAAATTAAAAATTAAAAAGAAATAAAATTTAAAAAACAAAACAGAAAAAACAATTATTCCCTTCACATACATGTATTTATATGAATAAATTATTTCCATGCTTATATCTGTAAATACAAAAAAGAGGAATAAAATCTACCTTGAACCAAAAACGAAAAAGAGAAAAAAAAAAACAGAACCCACCAGTTACTCAGAGGAAAACCGTATCAGGGCCCTTGCTCCAGTTGTAAACAATTCTGAAGTTGGTCAGTGGTGGGGAATCGTCTCCCATTCAGCCAGCAGCCCCCACACAACAAGCGTCCTCATTGCAAAGCTGGGGCACCGTGCCGAGGCATCTGTGAGTGAACGTGAGCTGAGCCCCAGGCCAGTTGCTACTGAACTGTTCCCACCCTTCCCAGGTAAAACACCTGAATATATACAAGGACTTGAAAGCCTAGAGGCAGGGTCATGGAGCCACATGAGTGACAGCATGCCAGCTGACTTGGTGCCTGCAGGCCAGCCAGGATGGCCCTGGCCCTGGGTGCTCTTCTGGAAGATTTCCATTTCCCTGCCTGAGATACCCGTCCTGTCCCTGCCCCCACTGCTTTTTTCCTTCCTCACCTCTGCCAAGGGAGAAATTCCAGCAGCAGGTATGGGTGACACATCCTCTTCTTTAGCAGGTGGCAGCCTGGCAACTGCTGCAGAAAGTCCAGCAGAGCCCCACTCACACTGGGCCACCCACAAAGCCGTGGCCTCTCACTCCCTCCCACCAGCCCAGCCCCGAGACTGCTGACAGGGCAGAGAAAATGGCGTCAGGCACAGCTGCAGGGGCTCTTGCTGCCTGGAGTGGTATTTATATTGATCTCAACCCAGGCACACCTGGGGAGGGCTGGCCGGCACCGTAAGGCTGCCCAGGTCAGCCAATCATCACCCCTCAGGGGCTCACAGTTGCAGAAAATGGAACTTGCTGAACCGGCCAGGTCCAAGGAACAGGTGTGGGCTCCTGAGAGTCAGGATAGACAAGGGGCTGCAGCTTTGGCTTGTTTTCTAATCATTTTATCTGGCCTATGAGTGGGAGACAACTTCAAGAAAAGCCTCTCCTAATGAGAGGAACCCAGGAGTCAGGGAGAGGAGGGGTGGGTGGTGGTTGGAGACAGAGGCCTGGTGCCCCGGGTGCAGTGGAAGTCTCTGGAAGACCAGGTGGAGGGAGGCCACACAGAGTGATGCCCAGGGTCACAGACCTGTCGGAGCTGCTGTTTGTTAGTTCAAGTCCTGCTCTGAGGTGCTCTGTGTCAGCTCTGAGCGACAGGTGAGATGGGGGTGCTCTTCAATGAGGGCTATGTGCACGGTTCCTGTGTGCCCAGCCCTGCCACGGTACCTGCAAGGGTAGCTCTGTATCCTGGGAGAGGCCTGACCACGAGAGCCCCGTGGGCTGGGTTGGGGGTGGGGTACCTGCCCAGGAGAGCTCCATATCCTGGGATTGGCCTGACCACGAGAGCCCCATGGGCTGCTGGGGACCTGGTAAAGGATGTCAGGACAGTCAGTGAAGCCACCGAGGATATACCTCCAGTTGCTCCTAATTCCTACACCCTGCTGGTCATTCTACCAACCACCAGGACATGGTATTCTGTATTAGTCTTCAATGATGCCTTCTTTTGTATTCCATTAGTCCCAGAGTCACAAGAAATTTTGGCTTGTGAGTGGCAGGACTCAACATACAACTAAAACAATACTTCCGGGCCGTCTTGCCCCAAGGGTTCAAAAATTCCCACATCATCTTTGGGGAAAGCTTAGCTAAAGACCGAAAAGTTCTACCTCTGGAAAAGGAAACCCTCCTTCAATATGCAGACGACATTCTGATCGCCAGCCCTACTAAGGAGGCCTCTGAACTACCAAGCCAATAAAGGATAGAAGTTGTCCAAGAAAAAGCTCAAATATCACAGACTGCGGTGACCTGCCTGGGCTTCATTCTCACATAAGGTCAGAGAAGCCCATCCCAGGAAAGGGAAGAAACCATTTGCAGCCTTACCCCTTTCTAAAACTAGAAGACAGCTTAGGGGTTCCTGGGGAGGCCAGGGTTTGCTGCTTCTGGATCCCTAACTACAGTCTACTAGCTGGGCCTCTATATGAAACACTGAAAGGAAAAGATGATGATCCTTTTGAACAGAATCCAGAAGTGGCCTTTCAAGAATGGAAAGAGCAGTCAATTCAGACCCTTGCCCTGGAACTCCCTAATTGAGCTAAACCCTTTGACCTTTCCATTCCCGGTGAAAGATGAATCGCCATTGGAGAATTAGTGCAAAAACTGGGACCACTTGAAATGGAACAACGCAAGAATGCCATCCAGGTAAGACAAACTACAGTCACCAAGGGGCTTGGCCCACTGCCACATCTGGCCAAGATACTGGCGGTATCTAAAAACCTGGAAATCAGCAGCCCAAAAGGCCACCTCCCTCCTAAGGGAAAAGGACCCCACGTGGTGATCCTAATCACCAACCATGCCCTGAAGTTCCAGGGTTCGCTCCGTGGGCACACCGACCTCGAGTGAGGAGGCCCTCCAACTCCAACATCCAGAGAGATAACCGGGGGCAACAGGGCACCATGACGACTCGTGTGAACATCACTTGACCTGGAGTTTCTCTCATAAAACAACAATAGTGTGTCCCGAAGGAGTAGACTACTGCTTGCAGGACTTACTGCACCCGGAGGGGAGCTAATAATCTTGGCGGGGGAAACGTATATCACACTGTCACCATAGAAAAGCCTACAGACACCGTGATGATGGTGGCCAATAAGACCGGCTGGACTCCTGTTTACTTCAAAAGGCTGTTGACTCAGTGGTCATCATGGTCCTTGATCACCACTGACCCTGGACTGTCTGGGAGTTGAGCGGGCAGGGCTCTGACACCTGGTGCTGTTTTTACGTTAATTCAGGGGCCTAATTGAAGAAAGAGCAGACTACTGGTCAGAGCATCTAGGCTGGCAGAAACGGTCAGCCTAAGGTGACCAAACAAATGTGGGCCGGGGTGAAACCGGCCCCCACAGCGTCTCTGCACATCTCTTTCCTGGACCCTTAAAGGTCATTAGAATCTATAACACTTCCAATGCTGGTGCTCAGGCGGACGAGCAGGGAGGCAGGGGTCCTGGGGCCAATCAACGTCACCTGGAGGCTGCTGGGGAGAAGTTCTGACCCTCATCCCCTGGTATGAGGGCTCCCAACTCAGCACTCAGCAGTTACAGAAGAAGGGTCTGCACCCTCAGCACTCCAAGAATGAGGAACGGGACAAAAGGCAGAGGAGGGGTTTGTCCCCAGCAAAGCCCATTAAAAATCCCTGGGAGATAAAAATAGAATCTGGGCAATAAAGTCAAGTCTGACCTTTTTTATCCTTTGTGCTTTGTCTAATTTCACGTGCTCCTAGGGTCCCGCATGCAGAGGTTCCACACCCGGCACTTCAGACCAGATTTCCTAGTGCAGAATGGCTGGGTCGACACCTCAGCTCCTGGGGCCCAGTGCAGACTCCGAGATATAGAGCCTGAGCTGCAGCCAACCCGGCCCTCGAGAGCTCCGCCCCCTCCCTCCCACTGACTCTGACAGGATCTCTACACAGCAGCCCAGCCCACAGCCCACGGGGTAGTGCATGCTCTCACCTCTCCATTCTCTGATCAAAATATAAAGTTTCCTTTGCTTGTGAACCAAACTCAGTCTCGATCTGTTGGCCCCAATGACACTGGGCAGGGGGACACTTGTTGGGGTCCGCTCTGGAGGATCAGTAACAGAAATTGAGACTATTGTAACTTCAATGAACAGATGTGTGAGCCAAACTGTAGTTAACATAGAACAGTTTATAAGGCTCGGGTAAAATAAGATGTTTCTAACACTTCCATTTGATATTTCCATCACTTTATTATAAGCAAGTTCAGTGAAAAGGTTTGTCTTATTTGTCAGGTCAATATTAGAGAAATGAAGTGATTTCTTTCCAAGGATGTACATCTAATAATCTTGGTTAAAGCTTCAATCTTGTTTTAAATGCTTTTCCATTGAAAATGATACCTCTCTTTCAGCTCCCCCATTTCTGAGAAGTATAAAATCTTATAATTTATTATTACCAAAGGGGAAAGGTGGGAGGAGGGATAAATTAACAGTTTGGAATTAACACATACACACTGCTATGTATAAAATAGATCATCAACAAGGAACTACTGTATAACACAGGGAACTACACTCAACATTTTGCAATAACCTATAAGGGGAAATAATCGGAAAAAGAATAGATATTTTTATTGACATCATCTATCAATGACAGTTAAAGTGTAACCTAAGGGAAGCTGGTGGTGAGTGCTTCTGACCCTGAAGACTTCAATCATCTAAAGTTTGGACTCTGCCTACTCCCCAAGGCCCTTCATGAACATATGTGTAGCCATAGCTTAAAAAATTCCCCAGTTTGGGTTTCGGGGAGACACTGATTTTGAAAAAGCTCTGGTGTTCTCCTTACATGAATGGGACTCTTCCTACTGCTAAAACATGTCTGTCACACCCAGAGGATGGTATACCGTCTGATCGGGAAGAGTTTGAAAAAGGCATCTCATCTCTTCATCTCCTGGTGCTCGGGTTCACCCCTCCAGGGTCTTTACTAACAGTCTCCCCACTTGGAGATGTCAGCACTGTCAACATCCTGTTGCGTACAGTTTGGAATTTGTCCAGAGGATGAAGCGGAAGGATGAGGAACAATGAGAGACAAGTCCTAGGTGTTCAGACAGGCACATGTCACTCTAATTTCCAATCAGGAAGACGAATTGACCAAAGGCTAGGGTTGCCCATGGAAACAGTATAGGGCTTGAGGAAATCCCACTGCTTTGTGGCCAGTTCCCATAAACACAAGTTGAACAATGGAACTCAGGGGCAGTAAAATTCACGAAACTGCAGAGTTGAAAATATCTATCACTGAAAAATGTCTTGAGGAAAGTCAGAGAAAAGGATTGGTAAGCAAGGGAGAATGGCAGGAAAGGGATTTGAGGAGGTAGAAAGGACTCGCCATTAAGCACAAGAAAAGGGGCTGAACATTGCCAACATTGCAGTTGGCCAAAAAGGCTGTATGCTTTTTTTTCTGTATATATTCAAGAAAAGGGCATACACTTTTTTAGCCAACCAAACAGGTGGGCACTGGAAATCAATACTACAAAAGATATCACTTCACATCAGTCAGAAGAGCCATCCTCATAAAGTGTAAACACCAGAAATGCAGGACAGGGCAAGGAGAAGAGGGAGCCCTGTGAGGCTTATAGTGGAAATGTATATTGCCAATGGCCATTCTGGAGAAGTGTATTGTGTTTACTAAAGCATCTAAAAAATGAGCTACAGAGCATAGGGCACTTGCACTCATGGGCGTATATCTTGGGAAAAACAAAAATCGAGAGGACACAGGCACCCCAATGTTTACTGCCTCTCTGTTTAATAGATCCTCGACTGAGATATAACTTAAATGTCTCTGGAGGGAAAAAATGGATAGAGATGTGGTACTTATGTAGAGTGGAATATTACTCAGCCTGGAAATCAATGAAATATGGCCAGTTGTAACAACTCCGGAGGAGTTACGTATGATCATTCTAAGTGACATAATTCAAAAAGAAAAAGACACATATCATAAGATATCACTTAAAGGTGGAATCCAAAATGGCTACACATGAAATAAATTACAAAACAAAAACATAGTCAAATATGTAGAAAACACGCGTAAGGCTGCTAAACGGGAAAGGTGGGGAGGGGTGAGGCATCATCCAGGAGGTTGAAATTAGCAAAGATACCATTCCAAATACCGAACTGATAATCAACAAGGCCTACACAGTAGCTAAAAGAACTGCACTCAGCACACTCAAGTCACCAGAAAAGAATATATATGACTGGTAAGAATCTGAAAAAGAATTTATTGATGTCTCTCTGTATGTGAATCAAGTGGATGTACAGCAGCAAGAAACAGAGCTTTGAAAATCAGCTGCAACCAATATAGTAATAAATTGAAAAAAATAAACGACAGAGAGACAGAGAAAACCTCTTACAACTTTTCCTCAGAGACGGTGATGCAACATGGATTGAACACATCTAGACCCACAGCAGGATGAGACATAAGGCTGGAAACTGTTCGTGCTAAGAGAAATGTGAGGTTGGGTGAGGAAATGCACACCCTTTAAAGTAATACTACCTGGTACCCATTCAATGGGTCCCAAATCTGCAGGTTCAAGGAATCTTCCTACAGCTAAAACATGCATGGAAAACCCAGAGGACTGTACACCATGTGATCGGGAGATGTGTCTAAAATGCACCTCATTTATCCTCTCCTGGTGCTCCTGTTCATCATTCCAGCCACGTTACTTAGAATCTCCCCACTTAGAGAATCAGCACATTTAAACTTCTGTTTCACACATTTTGCAAATTGTGAGGAGGATGAACGGGAAGAGGGAGAACCAATGAGAGAATAGTTGTAGGGGTTTGGACGGGCACATGTCACTCTAATTTCCCATTAAGAATAAGAATTAAAAAAAGGCTCAGCCCGCCTCGCCGGAGCCAAAATAGGACCTGAAGCAATCCTGCGGCTTTGAGGCCAGCTCACAAAAGAACAACTTAAAAAATGGAGCTCAGGGTCACTGCAATTCACAAACCTGCAGAGTTATAAATGAAAACTAACATCCAAAAATATGTTGACGTAAGGCAAAGAAGAGGATCTGAATGCAAGACAGAATTGCAAGAAATAGATTTCAAGAGATAGATTGGACTCGTCTTTAAAGCACATGAAAAGCGGCAGAATTTCGACAATGATGCAGTTGGCCCAAAAGGGAGTATGCGTTTTTCCTGAATATATCCAGGAAAAAACGCATACGCACTTTATGGGCAACCAAGCAAGCAAGCAATGCAAATGTGCACAACAAAGAAGTCTCATTTCCCACCGGTCAAAAGGGCCATCCAAAAAAATTGTAAAAACCAGAAATGCAGGACAGGCCATGGAGAACAGGGAGCCTTTATACGCTGATGGACAGTCTGTGAACTGCCAAGAGCCACTCTGGAGAAGTGTATGGTGGTTCCTAAATCATCTAAAAAACAGAGCTACAGAGCATAGGGCACTTCCAATCACGGAAGTATATCTAGGGAAGTCTAAAAATCAACAAGACACAAGCACACCACAGTTTAGGGCTACTCTGTTTACAAGAACCTCAACTTCAGTACACCTTAAATATCCCAGGAAAGAGAACAATGGATAAAGAAAATGTGGTACTTATGTACAATGGAATATCTCTTCACCATGAAATCAATGTAATAAGGTTAGTAGAAGGATAAAGAGTGGATTTAGGTCCGATAATACTACTTGAAATAAGTCAAACAGAAAAAGAAACATATCATAAGATATCACTTATAGAGGGAGGATAAATATGGCTGCACAAAAAATGAATTACAAAACAGAACAGTGTCTCACATTTAGAAAACACACTTATGTCAGCTTAAGGGGAAAGGAGAGGTGGGATGATGCATAAAACCAGAGTTTGAAATTAGCACAGATACCATTCAATAAACCAAATAGGTATTAGACAAGATCTACACCTTGCTCAATGAACTGGCCTCAACACACCCTATACACCGCAGAGAAATATATCTGAGTAATAAGAATCTTAAAACCCATGTATTGATATATCTCCATAAGGGAATCAAGTGTGTGCAGAGCGGCCAAACACAGCAGTGAAAATGAGCTAAACCCCATTATAGAAATAAATTTTAAAACCAAAACGCAGAAACAATGAAAGAGAGAAAAATTCTTACAAAATTCGCTCAGGGGCTGTGATGCAACCTGGAATGACCACATATAAACCCACAGCTGGATAAGACATAAGGCTGGACACTTGGGGCTGAGAGGATTGGTGAGCTTTGGTGAGCAACTGCCGAAAGTTTAATGCAATACTTCATGCTACTCATTCCAAGGGTCCCAACACTCCAGGTTGAAGGGAATCTTCCTACAGCTAAACCATGCATGGGAAATCCAGCAGATGGTATACCATAGGATGGGGAAAGGTTTCTAAAACGCACCTCATTTTCCTCTCTTGGGGCTCCGGATCAACATTCCAGCCACTTTACTAACAACATCCCCACATGGAGAGTCAATGCCTTTAAGTTCCGGTATCGCAGAGTCTGCAGTTAGTGCGGAGGATGAATGGGAATAGGGGTAACCAGTGAGAAAATAGCTGTAGCGGTTTCAATGGGCACATGTCACTCTAATTTCACATCAGGAAGAAGAATTAACCAAAGGCAGAGCAAGGCGCCCCAGAAGAAGAATAGGGCCTGAAGAAATCCTGTGGATATGAGGCAAGATCACAAAAATAAGAGCTGAAAAATGGAGCTAAGGGCCACTGCAATTCAAAAACCTGCAGAGTTATACAGGCCAACTATTTTCCAAAATATATATTGAGGTAAGGCTATGAAGAGGCACTGACAGCAAGGCAGAATTGCAGGAAACCGATTTCAAGAGGTAGAATAGAATTGCATTGAAAACATATGAAAAGACTCAGAATGTTGACACTGATGCACATGGCCAAAAAGGGCGTATGCGTTTTTTCCTGAATATATTCAGGAAGAAACGCATATGCACTTTCTGGCCAACCAAGCAAGCTTGCAAAGGAAATCTGCACTACAATGAAGTCTCACTTTCCCCCGGTCAAAAGGGCCATCTGAAAAAAGTGTAAAATCCAGAAAGGCATGACAGGCCATGGAGAACTGGGAGCCTTGTCATGCTGACGGGCAGGATGTAAACTGCCAAGAGCCACTCTGGAGAAGTGTATGGTGTTTCCTGAAACATCCAAAAAACAAAGCAACAGAGCCAAGGGCACTTCCACTTATGGTCCTATAGCTTAGGGAAATTAAAATCAAAAAGACACAGCCACCCCAAAGTTTGGGGCGGCTCTGTTTACAAGAACCTCATTTACGGTACAAATTCAATATCACAGAAAGCGAAAAATGGAAAAAGAAGTTGTGGTACTTACGTACAATGCAATATCACTCAGCAATGAAATCTATGTCATCAGGCCCGTAGCAGCATAATGAGTGGATTCAGGCACGATGATTCTAAGTGAAATAAGTCACACAGAAAAAGAAACATCATAAGATATCACTACCACACGGAATGTAAACGTGGCTACATAGGAACTGAATTACAAAACAGAACAGGGTCTCAAATGTAGAAAACCAACTTACGCTTGCATAAGGGGAAAGGTGAGTTGGGGTGCTGCATAAAACCAGAGATTGAAATTAGCACAGATACCGTTCCATAAACCAAATATGTAATAGACAAGAGCTACTCCTTGCTCAACGAAGTGGACTCAACACCCCATATTAAACGCCTAAGAATATACCTGACTAGTAAGAATCTTAAAACCTATGGATTTATATGTCTCTGAAAGAGAATCAAGCGTGTGTACAGCGGCATAAATGGAGCAGTGATAGGATTGGTGAGGTTCGGTGAGCAAATGCAGACCCTTTGAAGTCATATTGCATGGTACCCATTCCATGGGTCTCAACTCTCCAGGTTTAAGGGATTCTTCCTTCAGCTAAAACATGCATGTGGAACCCAGTGTATGATCCACCGTGTGATCGGGAAACGTGTTCAAATGTGTCAGTTTTCGTCCCTTGGTACTCGGGTGCAACATTCCAGACGCTTTACTAACACTCTCCCCAATTGGAGAGTCAGTGACTTTAACCTACTGTTTGGCCCAGGTTGCAATTTCTGCGGAAAATGTACAGGAATAGGGAGAACCAATGAGAGACTAGCTGGAGGTGTCTGGACGGGCAAATTTAACTCTCATTTCCCACCAGGAAGAGGAATTAACCAAAGGCTCAGCGTGCCATGCCGGAACCACACTAGGGCCTGAAGCAATGCTGCGGTGTTGCGGCAAGCTCACAAGAAAGCGAGTTGAAGAAAGGAGCTCAGGGTCACTGTCATTCACATACCTGCAGAGTTAAAAATGACAGCTATCGTCCAAAAATATATTGAAGTAAGACTACCAAGAGGACTTGAAAGCGGGGCAGAATTGTAGGAAACCGATTTCAGGAGGTAGACTGGAATTGCATGTAAAGCATAGGAAAAGAGGCAGAACGTCCACAATGATGCCCTTGGCCAAAAAGGGCGTATGCGTTTTTTCCTGAATATATTCAGGAAAAAACGCATACGCCCTTTTTGGCCAACCAAGCAAGCTTGCAAAGGAAATCTGCACTACAATGAAGTCTCACTGCCCCCCGTCAAAAGGGCCATCTGAAAAAAGTGTAAAATCCAGAAAGGCAGGGCAGGCCATGGAGAACTGAGAGCCTTGTTATGCTGATGGACGGGATGGAAATTGCCAACAGCCACTCTGGAGAAGTGTATGGTGTTTCCTGAAACATCTAAAAAACAAAGCAACAGAGCCTAGGTCACTTCCACTTATGGACCTATAGCTTAGGGAAATTAAAATCAAAAGGACACAGCCACCCCAAAGTTTGGGACGGCTCTGTTTACAAGAACCTCGTTTACGGTACAAGTTCAATATCGCAGAAAGCGAAAAATGGATAAAGAAGTTGTGGTACTTACGTACAATGCAGTATCACTCAGCAATGAAATCTATGTCATCAGGCCCGTAGCAGCATAATGAGTGGATTCAGGTACGATGATTCTAAGTGAAATAAGTCACAGAGAAAAAGAAACATCATAAGATATCACTACTACACGGAATGTAAACTTGGCTACACAGGAACTGAATTACAAAACAGAACAGGGTCTCAAATGTAGGAAACCAACTTACGCTTGCTTAAGGGGAAAGGTGAGTTGGGGTGCTGCATAAAACCAGAGATTGAAATTAGCACAGATACCGTTCCATAAGCCAAATATGTAATAGACAAGAGCTACTCCTTGCTCAACGAAGTGGACTCAACACACCATATTAAACGCCTAAGAATATACCTGACTAGTAAGTATCTTAAAACCTATGGATTGCCATGTCTCCGAAAGAGAATCAAGCATGTGTACAGGGGCATAAACGCAGCAGTGATAGGATTGGAGAGGTTCGCTGAGCAAATGAGGACCCTTTGAAGTCATATTGCATGGTACCCATTCCACGGGTCTCAACTCTCCAGGTTTAAGGGATTCTTCCTTCAGCTAAAACATGCATGTGGAACCCAGAGTATGATCAACCGTGTGATCGGGAGACGTCTTCAAATATGTCTCCGTTCTCGTCCCCTGGTACTCGGGTGCAACATTCCAGACGCTTTACTAACACTCTCCCGACTTGGAGAGTCAGTGCCTTTAACCTCCTGTTTGTCCCAGTTTGCAATTTCTGCGGAAGATGAACAGGAATAGGGAGAACGAATGAGAGACTAGCTGGAGGTGTCTGGACGGGCAAATTTAACTCTCATTTCCCACCAGGAAGAGGAATTAACCAAAGGCTCAGCGTGCCGTGCCGGAACCAGATTAGGGCCTGAAGCAATCCTGCGGTGTTGCGGCCAGCTCACAAGAAAGCGAGTTGAAGAAAGGAGCTCAGGGGCACTGTAATTCACAAACCTGCAGAGTTATAAATGACAGCTATCGTCCAAAAATATACTGAAGTAAGGCTGCCAAGAGGACTTGAAAGCGGGGCAGAATTGCAGGAAAACGATTTCAGGAGGTAGACTGGAATTGCATTTAAAGCATAGGAAAAGAGGCAGAACGTCCACAATGATGCACTTGGCCAAAAAGGGCGTATGCGTTTTTTCCTGAATATATTCAAGAAAAAACGCATACGCACTTTTTGGCCAACCAAGCAAGCTTGCAAAGGAAATCTGCACTACAATGAAGTCTCACTTCCCCCCGGTCAAAAGGGCCATCTGAAAAAAGTGTAAAATCCAGAAAGGCAGGACAGGCCATGGAGAACTGGGAGCCTTGTTATGCTGATGGGCGGGATGTAAATTGCCAACAGCCACTCGGGAGAAGTGTATGGTGTTTCCTGAAACATCTAAAAAACAAAGCAACAGAGCCTAGGGTACTTCCACTTATGGTCCTATAGCTTAGGGAAATGAAAATCAAAAAGACACAGCCACCCCAAAGTTTGGGACGGCTCTGTTTACAAGAACCTTGTTTACGGTACAAGTTCAATATCGCAGAAAGTGAAAAATGGATGAAGAAGTTGTGGTACTTACGTACAATACAATATCACTCAGCAATGACATCTATGTCATCAGGCCCGTAGCAGCACTATGAGTGCATTCAGGTGTGATGATTCTAACGGAAATAAGTCACACAGAAAAAGAAACATCATAAGATATCACTAATACACGGAATGTAAACTTGGCTACACAGGAACTGGATTACAAAACAGAACAGGGTCTCAAATTTAGAAAACCAACATATGCTTGCCTAAGGGGAAAGGTGAGTTGGGGTGCTGCATAAAACCAGAGATTGAAATGAGCACAGATAAAGTTCCTTATGCCAAATATGGAATAGACAAGAGCTACTCCTTGCTCAACGAAATGGACTCCACACCCCATATTAAACGCCTAAGAATGTACCTGACTAGTAAGTATCGTAAAACCTATGGATTGCTATGTCTCCGAAAGAGAATCAAGCATGTGTACAGGGGCATAAACGCAGCAGTGATAGGATTGGAGAGGTTCGGTGAGCAAATGAAGACCCTTTGAAGTCATATTGCATGGTACCCATTCCACGGGTCTCAACTCTCCAGGTTTAAGGGATTCTTCCTTCAGCTAAAACATGCATGTGGAACCCAGAGTATGTTCAACCGTGTGATCGGGAGACGTCTTCAAATATGTCTCCGTTCTCGTCCCCTGGTACTCGGGTACAACATTCCAGACGCTTTACTAACACTCTCCCGACTTGGAGAGTCAGTGCCTTTAACCTTCTGTTTGGCCCAGTTTGCAATTTCTGCGGAAGATGAACAGGAATAGGGAGAACCAATGAGAGACTAGCTGGAGGTGTCTGGACGGGCAAATTTAACTCTCATTTCCCACCAGGAAGAGGAATTAACCAAAGGCTCAGCGTGCCGTGCCGGAACCAGATTAGGGCCTGAAGCAATCCTGCGGTGTTGCGGCCAGCTCACAAGAAAGCGAGTTGAAGAAAGGAGCTCTGGGGCACTGTCATTCACAAACCTGCAGAGTTATAAATGTCAGCTATCGTCCAAAAATATACTGAAGTAAGGCTGCCGAGAGGACTTGAAAGCGGGGCAGAATTGCAGGAAACCGATTTCAGGAGGTAGACTGGAATTGCATTTAAAGCATAGGAAAAGAGGCAGAACGTCCACAATGATGCACTTGGCCAAAAAGGGCGTATGCGTTTTTTCCTGAATATATTCAGGAAAAAACGCATACGCCCTTTTTGGCCAACCAAGCAAGCTTGCAAAGGAAATCTGCACTACAATAAGTCTCACTTCCCCCCGGTCAAAAGGGCCATCTGAAAAAAGTGTAAAATCCAGAAAGGCAGGACAGGCCATGGAGAACTGGGAGCCTTGTTATGCTGATGGGCGGGATGTAAATTGCCAACAGCCACTCGGGAGAAGTGTATGGTGTTTCCTGAAACATCTAAAAAACAAAGCAACAGAGCCTAGGGCACTTCCACTTATGGTCCTATAGCTTAGGGAAATGAAAATCAAAAAGACACAGCCACCCCAAAGTTTGGGACGGCTCTGTTTACAAGAACCTGGTTTACGGTACAAGTTCAATATCGCAGAACGTGAAAAATTGATGAAGAAGTTGTGGTACTTACGTACAATGCAATATCACTCAGCAATGACATCTATGTCATCAGGCCCGTAGCAGCATAATGAGTGGATTCAGGTATGATGATTCTAACTGAAAGAAGTCACACAGAAAAAGAAATATCATAAGATATCACTAATACACGGAATGTAAACTTGGCTACACAGGAATTGGATTACAAACAGAACAGGGTCTCAAATTTAGAAAACCAACTTATGCTTGCTTAAGGGGAAAGGTGAGTTGGGGTGTTGCATAAAACCAGAGATTGAAATGAGCACAGATAAAGTTCCTTAAGCCAAATATGGAATAGACAAGAGCTACTCCTTGCTCAACGAAATTGACTCAACACCCCATATTAAACGCCTAAGAATGTACCTGACTAGTAAGTATCTTAAAACCTATGGATTGCTATGTCTCCGAAAGAGAATCAAGCATGTGTACAGGGGCATAAACGCAGCAGTGATAGGATTGGAGAGGTTCGGTGAGCAAATGAAGACCCTTTGAAGTCATATTGCATGGTACCCATTCCACGGGTCTCAACTCTCCAGGTTTAAGGGATTCTTCCTTCAGCTAAAACATGCATGTGGAACCCAGAGTATGATCAACCGTGTGATCGGGAGACGTCTTCAAATATGTCTCCGTTTTCGTCCCCTGGTACTCGGGTGCAACATTCCAGACGCTTTACTAACACTCTCCCGACTTGGAGAGTCAGTGCCTTTAACCTCCTGTTTGGCCCAGTTTGCAATTTCTGCGGAAGATGAACAGGAATAGGGAGAACGAATGAGAGACTAGCTGGAGGTGTCTGGACGGGCAAATTTAACTCTCATTTCCCACCAGGAAGAGGAATTAAGCAAAGGCTCAGAGTGCCGTGCCGGAACCAGATTAGGGCCTGAAGCAATCCTGCGGTGTTGCGGCCAGCTCACAAGAAAGCGAGTTGAAGAAAGGAGCTCAGGGGCACTGTAATTCACAAACCTGCAGAGTTATAAATGACAGCTATCGTCCACAAATATACAGAAGTAAGGCTGCCAAGAGGACTTGAAAGCGGGGCAGAATTGCAGGAAACCGATTTCAGGAGGTAGACTGGAATTGCATTTAAAGCATAGGAAAAGAGGCAGAACGTCCACAATGATGCACTTGGCCAAAAAGGGCGTATGCGTTTTTTCCTGAATATATTCAGGAAAAAACGCATACGCCCTTTTTGGCCAACCAAGCAAGCTTGCAAAGGAAGTCTGCACTACAATAAGTCTCAATTCCACCCTGTCAAAAGGGCCATCTGAAAAAAGTGTAAAATCCAGAAAGGCAGGACAGGCCATGGAGAACTGGGAGCCTTGTTATGCTGATGGGCGGGATGTAAATTGCCAACAGCCACTCTGGAGAAGTGTATGGTGTTTCCTGAAACATCTACAAAACAAAGCAACAGAGCCTAGGGCACTTCCACTTATGGTCCTATAGCTTAGGGAAATGAAAATCAAAAAGACACAGCCACCCCAAAGTTTGGGACGGCTCTGTTTACAAGAACCTCGTTTACGGTACAAGTTCAATATCGCAGAAAGTGAAAAATGGATGAAGAAGTTGTGGTACTTACGTACAATGCAATATCACTCAGCAATGACATCTATGTCATCAGGCCCATAGCAGCATAATGAGTGGATTCAGGTATGATGATTCTAACTGAAAGAAGTCACACAGAAAAAGAAACATCATAAGATATCACTACTACACGGAATGTAAACTTGGCTACACAGGAACTGAATTACAAAACAGAGCAGGGTCTCAAATGTAGAAAACCAACTTATGCTTGCTTAAGGTGAAAGGTGAGTTGGGGTGCTGCATAAAACCACAGATTGAAATTAGCACAGATACCGTTCCATAAGCCAAATATGTAATAGACAAGAGCTACTCCTTGCTCAACGAAGTGGACTCAACACCCCATATTAAACGCCTAAGAATATACCTGACTAGTAAGAATCTTAAAACCTATGGATTTATATGCCTCCGAAAGAGAATCAAGCATGTGTACAGCGGCATAAACGCAGCAGTGATAGGATTGGTGAGGATCGGTGAGCAAATGCAGACCCTTTGAAGTCATATTGCATGGTACCCATTCCATGGGTCTCAACTCTCCAGGTTTAAGGGATTCTTCCTTCAGCTAAAATATGCATGTGGAACCCAGAGTATGATCCACCGTGTGATCGGGAAACGTGTTCAAATGTGACTCAGTTTTCGTCCCCCGGTACTCGGGTGCGACATTCCAGACGCTTTACTAACACTCTGCCCACTTGGAGAGTCAGTGCCTTTAACCTCCTGTTTGGCCCAGTTTGCAATTTCTGCGGAAAATGAACAGGAATAGGGAGAACCAATGACAGACTAGCTGGAGGTGTCTGGACGGGCAAATTTAACTCTCATTTCCCACCAGGAAGAGGAATTAACCAAAGGCTCAGCGTGCCATGCCGGAACCACACTAGGGCCTGAAGCAATCCTGCGGTGTTGCGGACAGCTCACAAGAAAGCGAGTTGAAGAAAGGAGCTCAGGGGCACTGTTACTCACAAACATGCAGAGTTATAAATGACAGCTATCGTCCAAAAATATATTGAAGTAAGGCTGCCAAGAGGACTTGAAAGCGAGGCAGAATTGCAGGAAACCGATTTCAGGAGGTAGACTGGAATTGCATGTAAAGCACAGGAAAAGAGGCAGAACGTCCACAATGATGCACTTGGCCAAAAAGGGCGTATGCGTTTTTTCCTGAATATATTCAGGAAAAAACGCATACGCCCTTTTTGGCGAACCAAGCAATCTTGCAAAGGAAATCTGCACTACAATGAAGTCTCACTGCCCCCCGGTCAAAAGGGCCATCTGAAAAAAGTGTAAAATCCAGAAAGGCAGGACAGGCCATGGAGAACTGGGAGCCTTGTTATGCTGATGGGCCGGATGTAAATTGCCAACAGCCACTCTGGAGAAGTGTATGCTGTTTCCTGAAACATCTAAAAAACAAAGCAACAGAGCCTAGGGCACTTCCACTTATGGTCCTATAGCTTAGGGAAATTAAAATAAAAAAGACACAGCCACCTCAAAGTTTGGGACGGCTCTGTTTACAAGAACCTCGTTTACGGTACAAGTTCAATATCACAGAAAGCGAAAAATGGATAAAGAAGTTGTGGTACTTACGTACAATGCAATATCACTCAGCAAAGAGATCTATGTCATCAGGCCCATAGCAGCATAATGAGTGGATTCAGGTACGATGATTCTAAGTGAAATAAGTCACACAGAAAAAGAAACATCATAAGATATCACTACTACACGGAATGTAAACTTGACTACACAGGAACTGAATTACAAAACAGAACAGGGTCTCAAATGTAGAAAACCAACTTATGCTTGCTTAAGGGGAAAGGTGAGTTGGGGTGCTGCATAAAACCACAGATTGAAATTAGCACAGATACCGTTCCATAAGCCAAATATGTAATAGACAAGAGCTACTCCTTGCTCAACGAAGTGGACTCAACACCCCATATTAAACGCCTAAGAATATACCTGACTAGTAAGAATCTTAAAACCTATGGATATATGTCTCCAAAAGAGAATCAAGCGTGTGTACAGCGGCATAAACGCAGCAGTGATAGGATTGGTGAGGATCGGTGAGCAAATGCAGACCCTTTGAAGTCATATTGCATGGTACCCATTCCATGGGTCTCAACTCTCCAGGTTTAAGGGATTCTTCCTTCAGCTAAAACATGCATGTGGAACCCAGCCTATGATCCACCGTGTGATTGGGAAACGTGTTCAAAGGTGTCTCAGGTTTCGTCCCCTGGTACTCGGGTGCAACATTCCAGACGGTTTACTAACACTCTCCCGACTTGGAGAGTCAGTGCCTTTAACCTCCTGTTTGGCCCAGTTTGCAATTTCTGCGGAAGATGAACAGGAATAGGGAGAACGAATGAGAGACAAGCTGGAGGTGTCTGGACGGGCAAATTTAACTCTCATTTCCCACCAGGAAGAGGAATTAAGCAAAGGCTCAGAGTGCCGTGCCAGAACCAGATTAGGGCCTGAAGCAATCATGCGGTGTTGCGGCCAGCTCACAAGAAAGCGAGTTGAAGAAAGGAGCTCAGGGGCACTGTAATTCACAAACCTGCAGAGTTATAAATGACAGCTATCGTCCAAAAATATACTGAAGTAAGGCTGCCAAGAGGACTTGAAAGCGGGGCAGAATTGCAGGAAACCGATTTCAGGAGGTAGACTGGAATTGCATTTAAAGCATAGGAAAAGAGGCAGAACGTCCACAATGATGCACTTGGCCAAAAAGGGCGTATGCGTCTTTTCCTGAATATATTCAGGAAGAAACGCATATGCCCTTTTTGGCCAACCAAGCAAGCTTGCAAAGGAAACCTGCACTACAATGAAGTCTCACTGCCCCCCGGTCAAAAGGGCCATCTGAAAAAAGTGTAAAATCCCGAAAGGCAGGACAGGCCATGGAGAACTGGGAGCCTTGTTATGCTGATGGGCGGGATGTAAATTGCCAACAGCCACTCGGGAGAAGTGTATGGTGTTTCCTGAAACATCTAAAAAACAAAGCAACAGAGCCTAGGGCACTTCCACTTATGGTCCTATAGCTTAGGGAAATGAAAATCAAAAAGACACAGCCACCCCAAAGTTTGGGACGGCTCTGTTTACAAGAACCTCGTTTACGGTACAAGTTCAATATCGCAGAAAGTGAAAAATGGATGAAGAAGTTGTGGTACTTACGTACAATGCAATATCACTCAGCAATGACATCTATGTCATCAGGCCCGTAGCAGCATAATGAGTGGATTCAGGTATGATGATTCTAACTGAAAGATGTCACACAGAAAATGAAACATCATAAGATATCACTAATACACGGAAAGTAAACTTGGCTACACAGGAATTGGATTACAAACAGAACAGGGTCTAAAATTTAGAAAACCAACTTATGCTTGCTTAAGGAGAAAGGTGAGTTGGGGTGCTGCATAAAACCAGAGATTGAAATGAGCACAGATAAAGTTCCTTAAGCCAAATATGGAATAGACAAGAGCTACTCCTTGCTCAACGAAATGGACTCAACACCCCATATTAAACGCCTAAGAATGTACCTGACTAGTAAGTACCTTAAAACCTATGGATTGCTATGTCTCCGAAAGAGAATCAAGCGTGTGTACAGGGGCATAAACGCAGCAGTGATAGGATTGGAGAGGTTCGCTGAGCAAATGAGGACCCTTTGAAGTCATATTGCATGGTACCTATTCCACGGGTCTCAACTCTCCAGGTTTAAGGGATTCTTCCTTCAGCTAAAACATGCATGTGGAACCCAGAGTATGATCAACCGTGTGATCGGGAGACGTCTTCAAATATGTCTCCGTTCTCGTCCCCTGGTACTCGGGTGCAACATTCCAGACGCTTTACTAACACTCTCCCGACTTGGAGAGTCAGTGCCTTTAACCTCCTGTTTGGCCCAGTTTGCAATTTCTGCGGAAGATGAACAGGAATAGGGAAAACCAATGAGAGACTAGCTGGAGGTGTCTGGACGGGCAAATTTAACTCTCATTTCCCACCAGGAAGAGGAATTAACCAAAGGTTCAGCGTGGCGTGCCGGAACCAGATTAGGGCCTGAAGCAATCCTGTGGTGTTGCGGCCAGCTCACAAGAAAGCGAGTTGAAGAAAGGAGCTCAGGGGCACTGTAATTCACAAACCTGCAGAGTTATAAATGACAGCTATCATCCAAAAATATACTGAAGTAAGGCTGCCAAGAGGACTTGAAAGCGGGGCAGAATTGCAGGAAACCGATTTCAGGAGGTAGACTGGAATTGCATTTAAAGCATAGGAAAAGAGGCAGAACGTCCACAATGATGCACTTGGCCAAAAAGGGCGTATGCGTTTTTTCCTGAATATATTCAGGAAAAAACGCATACGCCCTTTTTGGCCAACCAAGCAAGCTTGCAAAGGAAATCTGCACTACAATGAAGTCTCACTTCCCCCCGGTCAAAAGGGCCATCTGAAAAAAGTGTAAAATCCAGAAAGGCAGGACAGGCCATGGAGAACTGGGAGCCTTGTTATGCTGATGGGCGGGATGTAAATTGCCAACAGCCACTCGGGAGAAGTGTATGGTGTTTCCTGAAACATCTAAAAAACAAAGCAACAGAGCCTAGGGCACTTCCACTTATGTTCCTATAGTTTAGGGCAATGAAAATCAAAAAGACACAGCCACCCCAAAGTTTGGGATGGCTCTGTTTAAAAGAACCTCGTTTACGGTACAAGTGCAATATCGCAGAAAGTGAAAAATGGATGAAGAAGTTGTGGTACTTACGTACAATGCAATATCACTCAGCAATGACATCTATGTCATCAGGCCCGTAGCAGCATAATGAGTGGATTCAGGTATGATGATTCTAACTGAAAGAAGTCACACAGAAAAAGAAACATCATAAGATATCACTATTACACGGAAAGTAAACTTGGCTACACAGGAATTGGATTACAAACAGAACAGGGTCTCAAATGTAGAAAACCAACTTATGCTTGCTTAAGGAGAAAGGTGAGTTGGGGTGCTGCATAAAACCAGAGATTGAAATGAGCACAGATAAAGTTCCTTAAGCCAAATATGGAATAGACAAGAGCTACTCCTTGCTCAACGAAATGGACTCAACACCCCATATTAAACGCCTAAGAATGTACCTGACTAGTAAGTATCTTAAAACCTATGGATTGCTATGTCTCCGAAAGAGAATCAAGCATGTGTACAGGGGCATAAACGCAGCAGTGATAGGATTGGAGAGGTTCGCTGAGCAAATGAGGACCCTTTGAAGTCATATTGCATGGTACCCATTCCACGGGTCTCAACTCTCCAGGTTTAAGGGATTCTTCCTTCAGCTAAAACATGCATGTGGAACCCAGAGTATGATCAACCGTGTGATCGGGAGACGTCTTCAAATATGTCTCCGTTCTTGTCCCCTGGTACTCGGGTGCAACATTCCAGACGCTTTACTAACACTCTCCCGACTTGGAGAGTCAGTGCCTTTAACCTCCTGTTTGTCCCAGTTTGCAATTTCTGCGGAAGATGAACAGGAATAGGGAGAACGAATGAGAGACTAGCTGGAGGTGTCTGGATGGGCAAATTTAACTCTCATTTCCCACCAGGAAGAGGAATTAACCAAAGGCTCAGCGTGCCGTGCCGGAACCAGATTAGGGCCTGAAGCAATCCTGCGGTGTTGCGGCCAGCTCACAAGAAAGCGAGTTGAAGAAAGGAGCTCAGGGGCACTGTAATTCACAAACCTGTAGAGTTATAAATGACAGCTATCGTCCAAAAATATACTGAAGTAAGGCTGCCAAGAGGACTTGAAAGCGGGGCAGAATTGCAGGAAAACGATTTCAGGAGGTAGACTGGAATTGCATTTAAAGCATAGGAAAAGAGGCAGAACGTCCACAATGATGCACTTGGCCAAAAAGGGCGTATGCGTTTTTTCCTGAATATATTCAAGAAAAAACGCATACGCACTTTTTGGCCAACCAAGCAAGCTTGCAAAGGAAATCTGCACTACAATGAAGTCTCACTTCCCCCCGGTCAAAAGGGCCATCTGAAAAAAGTGTAAAATCCAGAAAGGCAGGACAGGCCATGGAGAACTGGGAGCCTTGTTATGCTGATGGGCGGGATGTAAATTGCCAACAGCCACTCGGGAGAAGTGTATGGTGTTTCCTGAAACATCTAAAAAACAAAGCAACAGAGCCTAGGGTACTTCCACTTATGGTCCTATAGCTTAGGGAAATGAAAATCAAAAAGACACAGCCACCCCAAAGTTTGGGACGGCTCTGTTTACAAGAACCTCGTTTACGGTACAAGTTCAATATCGCAGAAAGTGAAAAATGGATGAAGAAGTTGTGGTACTTACGTACAATACAATATCA
Organism: Grampus griseus; assembly: GCF_964374135.1. Classification (NCBI taxonomy): domain Eukaryota; kingdom Metazoa; phylum Chordata; class Mammalia; order Artiodactyla; family Delphinidae; genus Grampus; species Grampus griseus. The sequence goes on along the minus strand of NW_028133292.1, from coordinate 83,198 downwards.
CTCAGCAATGACATCTATGTCATCAGGCCCGTAGCAGCACTATGAGTGCATTCAGGTGTGATGATTCTAACGGAAATAAGTCACACAGAAAAAGAAACATCATAAGATATCACTAATACACGGAATGTAAACTTGGCTACACAGGAACTGGATTACAAAACAGAACAGGGTCTCAAATTTAGAAAACCAACATATGCTTGCCTAAGGGGAAAGGTGAGTTGGGGTGCTGCATAAAACCAGAGATTGAAATGAGCACAGATAAAGTTCCTTATGCCAAATATGGAATAGACAAGAGCTACTCCTTGCTCAACGAAATGGACTCCACACCCCATATTAAACGCCTAAGAATGTACCTGACTAGTAAGTATCGTAAAACCTATGGATTGCTATGTCTCCGAAAGAGAATCAAGCGTGTGTACAGGGGCATAAACGCAGCAGTGATAGGATTGGAGAGGTTCGGTGAGCAAATGAAGACCCTTTGAAGTCATATTGCATGGTACCCATTCCACGGGTCTCAACTCTCCAGGTTTAAGGGATTCTTCCTTCAGCTAAAACATGCATGTGGAACCCAGAGTATGTTCAACCGTGTGATCGGGAGACGTCTTCAAATATGTCTCCGTTCTCGTCCCCTGGTACTCGGGTACAACATTCCAGACGCTTTACTAACACTCTCCCGACTTGGAGAGTCAGTGCCTTTAACCTCCTGTTTGGCCCAGTTTGCAATTTCTGCGGAAGATGAACAGGAATAGTGAGAACCAATGAGAGACTAGCTGGAGGTGTCTGGACGGGCAAATTTAACTCTCATTTCCCACCAGGAAGAGGAATTAACCAAAGGCTCAGCGTGCCGTGCCGGAACCAGATTAGGGCCTGAAGCAATCCTGCGGTGTTGCGGCCAGCTCACAAGAAAGCGAGTTGAAGAAAGGAGCTCTGGGGCACTGTCATTCACAAACCTGCAGAGTTATAAATGTCAGCTATCGTCCAAAAATATACTGAAGTAAGGCTGCCAAGAGGACTTGAAAGCGGGGCAGAATTGCAGGAAACCGATTTCAGGAGGTAGACTGGAATTGCATTTAAAGCATAGGAAAAGAGGCAGAACGTCCACAATGATGCACTTGGCCAAAAAGGGCGTATGCGTTTTTTCCTGAATATATTCAGGAAAAAACGCATACGCCCTTTTTGGCCAACCAAGCAAGCTTGCAAAGGAAATCTGCACTACAATAAGTCTCACTTCCCCCCGGTCAAAAGGGCCATCTGAAAAAAGTGTAAAATCCAGAAAGGCAGGACAGGCCATGGAGAACTGGGAGCCTTGTTATGCTGATGGGCGGGATGTAAATTGCCAACAGCCACTCTGGAGAAGTGTATGGTGTTTCCTGAAACATCTAAAAAACAAAGCAACAGAGCCTAGGGCACTTCCACTTATGGTCCTATAGCTTAGGGAAATTAAAATCAAAAAGACACAGCCACCCCAAAGTTTGGGACGGCTCTGTTTACAAGAACCTGGTTTACGGTACAAGTTCAATATCGCAGAACGTGAAAAATTGATGAAGAAGTTGTGGTACTTACGTACAATGCAATATCACTCAGCAATGACATCTATGTCATCAGGCCCGTAGCAGCATAATGAGTGGATTCAGGTATGATGATTCTAACTGAATGAAGTCACACAGAAAAAGAAATATCATAAGATATCACTAATACACGGAATGTAAACTTGGCTACACAGGAATTGGATTACAAACAGAACAGGGTCTCAAATTTAGAAAACCAACTTATGCTTGCTTAAGGGGAAAGGTGAGTTGGGGTGTTGCATAAAACCAGAGATTGAAATGAGCACAGATAAAGTTCCTTAAGCCAAATATGGAATAGACAAGAGCTACACCTTGCTCAACGAAATGGACTCAACACCCCGTATTAAACACCTAAGAATGTACCTGACTAGTAAGTATCTTAAAACCTATGGATTGCTATGTCTCCGAAAGAGAATCAAGCGTGTGTACAGGGGCATAAACACAGCAGTGATAGGATTGGATAGGTTCGGTGAGCAAATGAGGACCCTTTGAAATCATATTGCATGGTACCCATTCCACGGGTCTCAACTCTCCAGGTTTAAGGGATTCTTCCTTCAGCTAAAACATGCATGTGCAACCCAGAGTATGATCAACCGTGTGATCGGGAGACGTGTTCAAATATGTCTCCGTTCCCGTCCCCTGGTACTCGGGTGCAACATTCCAGACGCTTTACTAACACTCTCCCGAATTGGAGAGTCAGTGCCTTTAACCTCTTGTTTGTCCCAGTTTGCAATTTCTGCGGAAGATGAACAAGAATATGGAGAACCAATGAGAGACTAGCTGGAGGTGTCTGGACGGGCAAATTTAACTCTCATTTCCCACCAGGAAGAGGAATTAACCAAAGGCTCAGCGTGCCGTGCCGGAACCAGATTAGCGCCTGAAGCAATCCTGCGGTGTTGCGGCCAGCTCACAAGAAAGCGAGTTGAAGAAAGGAGCTCAGGGGCACTGTAATTCACAAACCTGCAGAGTTATAAATGACAGCTATCGTCCAAAAATATACTGAAGTAAGGCTGCCAAGAGGACTTGAAAGCGGGGCAGAATTGCAGGAAACCGATTTCAGGAGGTAGACTGGAATTGCATTTAAAGCATAGGAAAAGAGGCAGAACGTCCACAATGATGCACTTGGCCAAAAAGGGCGTATGCGTTTTTTCCTGAATATATTCAGGAAAAAACGCATACGCCCTTTTTGGCCAACCAAGCAAGCTTGCAAAGGAAATCTGCACTACAATAAGTCTCACTTCCCCCCGGTCAAAAGGGCCATCTGAAAAAAAGTGTAAAATCCAGAAAGGCAGGACAGGCCATGGAGAACTGGGAGCCTTGTTATGCTGATGGGCGGGATGTAAATTGCCAACAGCCACTCCGGAAAAGTGTATGGTGTTTCCTAAAATATCTAAAAAACAAAGCAACAGAGCCTAGGGCACTTCCACTTATGGTCCTATAGCTTAGGGCAATGAAAATCAAAAAGACACAGCCACCCCAAAGTTTGGGACGGCTCTGTTTACAAGAACCTCGTTTACGGTACAAGTGCAATATCGCAGAAAGTGAAAAATGGATGAAGAAGTTGTGGTACATACGTACAATACAATATTACTCAGCAATGACATCTATGTCATCAGGCCCGTAGCAGCATAATGAGTGGATTCAGGTATGATGATTCTAACTGAAAGATGTCACACAGAAAAAGAAACATCATAAGATATCACTAATACACGGAAAGTAAACTTGGCTACACAGGAATTGGATTACAAACAGAACAGGGTCTCAAATTTAGAAAACCAACTTATGCTTGCTTAAGGAGAAAGGTGAGTTGGGGTGCTGCATAAAACCAGAGATTGAAATGAGCACAGATAAAGTTCCTTAAGCCAAATATGGAATAGACAAGAGCTACTCCTTGCTCAACGAAATGGACTCAACACCCCATATTAAACGCCTAAGAATGTACCTGACTAGTAAGTATCGTAAAACCTATGGATTGCTATGTCTCCGAAAGAGAATCAAGCGTGTGTACAGGGGCATAAACGCAGCAGTGATAGGATTGCAGAGGTTCGGTGAGCAAATGAAGACCCTTTGAAGTCATATTGCATGGTACCCATTCCACGGGTCTCAACTCTCCAGGTTTAAGGGATTCTTCCTTCAGCTAAAACATGCATGTGGAACCCAGGGTATGATCAACCGTGTGATCGGAGACGTCTTCAAATATGTCTCCGTTCTCGTCCCCTGGTACTCGGGTGCAACATTCCAGACGCTTTACTAACACTCTCCCGACTTGGAGAGTCAGTGCCTTTAACCTCCTGTTTGGCCCAGTTTGCAATTTCTGCGGAAGATGAACAGGAATAGGGAGAACCAATGAGAGACTAGCTGGAGGTGTCTGGACGGGCAAATTTAACTCTCATTTCCCACCAGGAAGAGGAATTAACCAAAGGCTCAGCGTGCCGTGCCGGAAGCAGATTAGGGCCTGAAGCAATCCTGCGGTGTTGCGGCCAGCTCACAAGAAAGCGAGTTGAAGAAAGGAGCTCAGGGGCACTGTAATTCACAAACCTGCAGAGTTATAAATGTCAGCTATCGTCCAAAAATATACTGAAGTAAGGCTGCCAAGAGGACTTGAAAGCGGGGCAGAATTGCAGGAAACCGATTTCAGGAGGTAGACTGGAATTGCATTTAAAGCATAGGAAAAGAGGCAGAACGTCCACAATGATGCACTTGGCCAAAAAGGGCGTATGTTTTTTCCTGAATATATTCAGGAAAAAACGCATACGCCCTTTTTGGCCAACCAAGCAAGCTTGCAAAGGAAATCTGCACTACAATAAGTCTCACTTCCCCCCGGTCAAAAGGGCCATCTGAAAAAAGTGTAAAATCCAGAAAGGCAGGACAGGCCATGGAGAACTGGGAGCCTTGTTATGCTGATGGGCGGGATGTAAATTGCCAACAGCCACTCGGGAGAAGTGTATGGTGTTTCCTGAAACATCTAAAAAACAAAGCAACAGAGCCTAGGGCACTTCCACTTATGGTCCTATAGCTTAGGGAAATGAAAATCAAAAAGACACAGCCACCCCAAAATTTGGGATGGCTCTGTTTACAAGAACCTCGTTTACGGTACAAGTGCAATATCGCAGAAAGTGAAAAATGGATGAAGAAGTTGTGGTACTTACGTACAATACAATATCACTCAGCAATGACATCTATGTCATCAGGCCCGTAGCAGCATAATGAGTGCATTCAGGTATGATGATTCTAACTGAAATAAGTCACACAGAAAAAGAAACATCATAAGATATCACTAATACACGGAATGTAAACTTGGCTACACAGGAACTGGATTACAAAACAGAACAGGGTCTCAAATTTAGAAAACCAACATATGCTTGCTTAAGGGGAAAGATGAGTTGGGGTGCTGCATAAAACCAGAGATTGAAATGAGCACAGATAAAGTTCCTTAAGCCAAATATGGAATAGACAAGAGCTACTCCTTGCTCAACGAAATGGACTCAACACCCCATATTAAACGCCTAAGAATGTACCTGACTAGTAAGTATCTTAAAACCTATGGATTGCTATGTCTCCGAAGGAGAATCAAGCGTGTGTACAGGGGCATAAACGCAGCAGTGATAGGATTGGAGAGGTTCGGTGAGCAAATGAAGACCCTTTGAAGTCATATTGCATGGTACCCATTCCACGGGTCTCAACTCTCCAGGTTTAAGGGATTCTTCCTTCAGCTAAAACATGCATGTGGAACCCAGAGTATGATCAACCGTGTGATCGGGAGACGTCTTCAAATATGTCTCCGTTCTCGTCCCCTGGTACTCGGGTGCAACATTCCAGACGCTTTACTAACACTCTCCCGACTTGGAGAGTCAGTGCCTTTAACCTCCTGTTTGGCCCAGTTTGCAATTTCTGCGGAAGATGAACAGGAATAGGGAGAACCAATGAGAGACTAGCTGGAGGTGTCTGGACGGGCAAATTTAACTCTCATTTCCCACCAGGAAGAGGAATTAAGCAAAGGCTCAGCGTGCCGTGCCGGAACCAGATTAGGGCCTGAAGCAATCCTGCGGTGTTGCGACCAGCTCACAAGAAAGCGAGTTGAAGAAAGGAGCTCAGGGGCACTGTAATTCACAAACCTGCAGAGTTATAAATGACAGCTATCGTCCAAAAATATACTGAAGTAACGCTGCCAAGAGGACTTGAAAGCGGGGCAGAATTGCAGGAAACCGATTTCAGGAGGTAGACAGGAATTGCATTTAAAGCATAGGAAAAGAGGCAGAACGTCCACAATGATGCACTTGGCCAAAAAGGGCGTATGCGTTTTTTCGTGAATATATTCACGAAAAAACGCATACGCCCTTTTTGGTCAACCAAGCAAGCTTGCAAAGGAAATCTGCACTACAATAAGTCTCACTTCCCCCCGGTCAAAAGGGCCATCTGAAAAAAGTGTAAAATCCAGAAAGGCAGGACAGGCCATGGAGAACTGGGAGCCTTGTTATGCTGATGGGCGGGATGTAAATTGCCAACAGCCACTCGGGAGAAGTGTATGGTGTTTCCTGAAACATCTAAAAAACAAAGCAACAGAGCCTAGGGCACTTCCACTTATGGTCCTATAGCTTAGGGAAATGAAAATCAAAAAGACACAGCCACCCCAAAGTTTGGGACGGCTCTGTTTACAAGAACCTCGTTTACGGTACAAGTTCAATATCGCAGAAAGTGAAAAATGGATGAAGAAGTTGTGGTACTTACGTACAATGCAATATCACTCAGCAATGACATCTATGTCATCAGGCCCGTAGCAGCATAATGAGTGCATTCAGGTATGATGATTCTAACTGAAAGAAGTCACTCAGAAAAAGAAACATCATAAGATATCACTAATACATGGAAAGTAAACTTGGCTACACAGGAATTGGATTACAAACAGAATAGGGTCTAAAATTTAGAAAACCAACTTATGCTTGCTTAAGGGGAAAGGTGAGTTGGGGTGCTGCATAAAACCAGAGATTGAAATGAGCACAGATAAAGTTCCTTAAGCTAAATATGGAATAGACAGGAGCTACTCCTTGCTCAACGAAATGGACTCAACACCCCGTATTAAACATCTAAGAATGTACCTGACTAGTAAGTATCTTAAAACCTATGGATTGCTATGTCTCCAAAAGAGAATCAAGCGTGTGTACAGGGGCATAAACGCAGCAGTGATAGGATTGGAGAGGTTCGCTGAGCAAATGAGGACCCTTTGAAGTCATATTGCATGGTACCCATTCCACGGGTCTCAACTCTCCAGGTTTAAGGGATTCTTCCTTCAGCTAAAACATGCATGTGGAACCCAGAGTATGATCAACCGTGTGATCGGGAGACGTCTTCAAATATGTCTCCGTTCTCGTCCCCTGGTACTCGGGTGCAACATTCCAGACGGTTTACTAACACTCTCCCGACTTGGAGAGTCAGTGCCTTTAACCTCCTGTTTGGCCCAGTTTGCAATTTCTGCGGAAGATGAACAGGAATAGGGAGAACGAATGAGAGACTAGCTGGAGGTGTCTGGACGGGCAAATTTAACTCTCATTTCCCACCAGGAAGAGGAATTAACCAAAGGCTCAGCGTGCCGTGCCGGAACCAGATTAGGGCATGAAGCAATCCTGCGGTGTTGCGGCCAGCTCACAAGAAAGCGAGTTGAAGAAAGGAGCTCAGGGGCACTGTCACTCACAAACCTGCAGAGTTATAAATGACAGCTATCGTCCAAAAATATACTGAAGTAAGGCTGCCAAGAGGACTTGAAAGCGGGGCAGAATTGCAGGAAACCGATTTCAGGAGGTAGACTGGAATTGCATGTAAAGCATAGGAAAAGAGGCAGAACGTCCACAATGATGCACTTGGCCAAAAAGGGCGTATGCGTTTTTTCCTGAATATATTCAGGAAAAAACGCATACGCCCTTTTTGGCCAACCAAGCAAGCTTGCAAAGGAAATCTGCACTACAATGAAGACTCACTGCCCCCCGGTCAAAAGGGCCATCTGAAAAAAGTGTAAAATCCAGAAAGGCAGGACAGGCCATGGAGAACTGGGAACCTTGTTATGCTGATGGGCGGGATGTAAATTGCCAACAGCCACTCTGGAGAAGTGTATGGTGTTTCCTGAAATATCTAAAAAACAAAGCAACAGAGCCTAAGGCACTTCCACTTATGGTCCTATAGCTTAGGGAAATTAAAATCAAAAAGACACAGCCACCCCAAAGTTTGGGACGGCTCTGTTTACAAGAACCTCGTTTACGGTACAAGTTCAATATCGCAGAAAGCGAAAAATGGATAAAGAAGTTGTGGTACTTACGTACAATGCAATATCACTCAGCAATGAAATCTATGTCATCAGGCCCGTAGCAGCATAATGAGTGGATTCAGGTACGATGATTCTAAGTGAAATAAGTCACACAGAAAAAGAAACATCATAAGATATCACTACTACACGGAATGTAAACTTGGCTACACAGGAACTGAATTACAAAACAGAACAGGGTCTCAAATTTAGAAAACCAACATATGCTTGCTTAAGGGGAAAGGTGAGTTGGGGTGCTGCATAAAACCAGAGATTGAAATTAGCACAGATACCGTTCCATAAGCCAAATATGTAATAGACAAGAGCTACTCCTTGCTCAACGAAGTGGACTCAACACCCCATATTAAACGCCTAAGAATATACCTGACTAGTAAGAATCTTAAAACCTATGGATTTATATGTCTCCAAAAGAGAATCAAGCGTGTGTACAGCGGCATAAACGCAGCAGTGATAGGATTGGTGAGGATCGGTGAGCAAATGCAGACCCTTTGAAGTCATATTGCATGGTACCCATTCCATGGGTCTCAACTCTCCAGGTTTAAGGGATTCTTCCTTCAGCTAAAACATGCATGTGGAACCCAGCCTATGATCCACCGTGTGATTGGGAAACGTGTTCAAAGGTGTCTCAGTTTTCGTCCCCTGGTACTCGGGTGCAACATTCCAGACGCTTTACTAACTCTCTCCCCACTTGGAGAGTCAGTGCCTTTAACCTCCTGTTTGGCCCAGTTTGCAATTTCTGCGGAAAATGAACAGGAATAGGGAGAACCAATGAGAGACTAGCTGGAGGTGTCTGGACGGGCAAATTTAACTCTCATTTCCCACCAGGAAGAGGAATTAACCAAAGGCGCAGCGTGCCGTGCCGGAACCACACTAGGGCTTGAAGCAATCCTGCGGTGTTGCGGCCAGCTCACAAGAAAGCGAGTTGAAGAAAGGAGCTCAGGGGCACTGTCACTCACAAACCTGCAGAGTTATAAATGACAGCTATCGTCCAAAAATATATTGAAGTAAGCCTGCCAAGAGGACTTGAAAGCGGGGCAGAATTGCAGGAAACCGATTTCAGGAGGTAGACTGGAATTCCATGTAAAGCACAGGAAAAGAGGCAGAACGTCCACAATGATGCACTTGGCCAAAAAGGGCGTATGCGTTTTTTCCTGAATATATTCAGGAAAAAACGCATACGCCCTTTTTGGCCAACCAAGCAAGCTTGCAAATGAAATCTGCACTACAATGAAGTCTCACTGTCCCCCGGTCAAAAGGGCCATCTGAAAAAAGTGTAAAATCCAGAAAGGCAGGACAGGCCATGGAGAACTGGGAGCCTTGTTATGCTGATGGGCGGGATGTAAATTGCCAACAGCCACTCTGGAGAAGTGTATGGTGTTTCCTGAAACATCTACAAAACAAAGCAACAGAGCCTAGAGCACTTCCACTTATGGTCCTATAGCTTAGGGAAATTAAAATCAAAAAGACACAGCCACCCCAAAGTTTGGGACGGCTCTGTTTACAAGAACCTCGTTTACGGTACAAGTTCAATATCGCAGAAAGCGAAAAATGGATAAAGAATTTGTGGTACTTACGTACAATGCAATATCACTCAGCAATGAAATCTATGTCATCAGGCCCGTAGCAGCATAATGAGTGGATTCAGGTACGATGATTCTAAGTGAAATAAGTCACACAGAAAAAGAAATATCATAAGATATCACTACTACACGGAATGTAAACTTGGCTACACAGGAACTGAATTACAAAACAGAACAGGGTCTCAAATGTAGAAAACCAACTTATGCTTGCTTAAGGGGAAAGGTGAGTTGGGGTGCTACATAAAACCAGAGATTGAAATTAGCACAGATACCGTTCCATAAGCCAAATATGTAATAGACAAGAGCTACTCCTTGCTCAACGAAGTGGACTCAACACCCCATATTAAACGCCTAAGAATATACCTGACTAGTAAGAATCTTAAAACCTATGGATTTATATGTCCCCGAAAGAGAATCAAGCGTGTGTACAGCGCAATAAACGCAGCAGTGAAAGGATTGGTGAGGATCGGTGAGCAAATGCATACTCTTTGAAGCCATATTGCATGGTACCCATTCCATGGGTCTCAACTCTCCAGGTTTAAGGGATTCTTCCTTCAGCTAAAACATGCATGTGGAACCCAGAGTATGATCCACCGTGTGATTGGGAAACGTGTTCAAAGGTGTCTCAGGTTTCGTCCCCTGGTACTCGTGTGCAACATTCCAGACGCTTTACTTACTCTCTCCCCACTTGGAGAGTCAGTGCCTTTAACCTCCTGTTTGGCCCAGTTTGCAATTTCTGCGGAAAATGAACAGAAATAGGGAGAACCAATGAGAGACTAGCTGGAGGTGTCTGGACGGGCAAATTTAACTCTCATTTCCCACCAGGAAGAGGAATTAACCAAAGGCTCAGCGTGCGGTGCCGGAACCACACTAGGGCATGAAGCAATCCTGCGGTGTTGCGGCCAGTTCACAAGAAAGCGAGTTGAAGAAAGGAGCTCAGGGGCACTGTCATTCACAAACCTGCAGAGTTATAAATGACAGCTATCGTCCAAAAATATATTGGAGTAAGGCTGCCAAGAGGACTTGAAAGCGGGGCAGAATTGCAGGAAACCGATTTCAGGAGGTAGACTGGAATTGCATGTAAAGCATAGGAAAAGAGGCAGAACGTCCACAATGATGCACTTGGCCAAAAAGTGCGTATGCGTTTTTTCCTGAATATATTCAGGAAAAAACGCATACGCACTTTTTGGCCAACCAAGCAAGCTTGCAAAGGAAATCTGCACTACAATGAAGTCTCACTGCCCCCCGGTCAAAAGGGCCATCTGAAAAAAGTGTAAAATCCAGAAAGGCAGGACAGGCCATGGAGAACTGGGAGCCTTGTTATGCTGATGGGCGGGATGTAAATTGCCAACAGCCACTCTGGAGAAGTGTATGGTGTTTCCTGAAACATCTACAAAACAAAGCAACAGAGCCTAGGGCACTTCCACTTATGGTCCTATAGCTTAGGGAAATTAAAATCAAAAAGACACAGCCACCCCAAAGTTTGGGACGGCTCTGTTTACAAGAACCTCGTTTACGGTACAAGTTCAATATCGCAGAAAGCGAAAAATGGATAAAGAAGTTGTGGTACTTACGTACAATGCAATATCACTCAGCAATGAAATCTATGTCATCAGGCCCGTAGCAGCATAATGAGTGGATTCAGGTACGATGATTCTAAGTGAAATAAGTCACACAGAAAAAGGAACATCATAAGATATCACTACTACACGGAATGTAAACTTGGCTACACAGGAACTGAATTACAAAACAGAACAGGGTCTCAAATGTAGAAAACCAACTTATGCTTGCTTAAGGGGAAAGGTGAGTTGGGGTGCTGCATAAAACCAGAGATTGAAAATAGCACAGATACCGTTCCATAAGCCAAATATGTAATAGACAAGAGCTACTCCTTGCTCAACGAAGTGGACTCAACACACCATATTAAACGCCTAAGAATATAGCTGACTAGTAAGAATCCTAAAACCTATGGATTTATATGTCTCCGAAAGAGAATCAAGCGTGTGTACAGCGGCATAAACACAGCAGTGATAGGATTGGTGAGGATCGGTGAGCAAATGCAGACCCTTTGAAGTCATATTGCATGGTACCAATTCCATGGGTCTCAACTCTCCAGGTTTAAGGGATTCTTCCTTCAGCTAAAACATGCATGTGGAACCCAGCCTATGATCCACCGTGTGATTGGGAAACGTGTTCAAAGGTGTCTCAGTTTTCGTCCCCTGGTACTCGGGTGCAACATTCCAGACGCTTTACTAACTCTCTCCCCACTTGGAGAGTCAGTGCCTTTAACCTCCTGTTTGGCCCAGTTTGCAATTTCTGCGGAAAATGAACAGGAATAGGGAGAACCAATGAGAGACTAGCTGGAGGTGTCTGGACGGGCAAATTTAACTCTCATTTCCCACCAGGAAGAGGAATTAACCAAAGGCGCAGCGTGCCGTGCCGGAACCACACTAGGGCTTGAAGCAATCCTGCGGTGTTGTGGCCAGCTCACAAGAAAGCGAGTTGAAGAAAGGAGCTCAGGGGCACTGTCACTCACAAACCTGCAGAGTTATAAATGACAGCTATCGTCCAAAAATATATTGAAGTAAGGCTGCCAAGAGGACTTGAAAGCGGGGCAGAATTGCAGGAAGCCGATTTCAGGAGGTAGACTGGAATTGCATGTAAAGCACAGGAAAAGAGGCAGAACGTCCACAATGATGCACTTGGCCAAAAAGGGCGTATGCGTTTTTTCCTGAATATATTCAGGAAAAAACGCATACGCCCTTTTTGGCCAACCAAGCAAGCTTGCAAATGAAATCTGCACTACAATGAAGTCTCACTGCCCCCCGGTCAAAAGGGCCATATGGAAAAATTGTAAAATCCAGAAAGGCAGGACAGGCCATGGAGAACTGGGAGCCTTGTTATGCTGATGGGCGGGATGTAAATTGCCAACAGCCACTCTGGAGAAGTGTATGGTGTTTCCTGAAACATCTACAAAACAAAGCAACAGAGCCTAGGGCACTTCCACTTATGGTCCTATAGCTTAGGGAAATTAAAATCATAAGACACAGCCACCCCAAAGTTTGGGATGGCTCTGTTTACAAGAACCTCGTTTACGGTACACGTTCAATATTGCAGAAAGCGAAAAATGGATAAAGAAGTTGTAGTACTTACAAACAATGCAATATCACTCAGCAATGAAATCTATGTCATCAGGCCCGTACCAGCATAATGAGTGGATTCAGGTACGATGATTCTAAGTGAAATAAGTCACACAGAAAAAGAAACATCATAAGATATCACTACTACATGGAATGTAAACTTGGCTACCCAGGAACTGAATTACAAAACAGAACAGGGTCTCAAATGTAGAAAACCAACTTATGCTTGCTTAAGGGGAAAGGTGAGTTGGGGTGCTGCATAAAACCAGAGATTGAAATTAGCACAGATACCGTTCCATAAGCCAAATATGTAATAGACAAGAGCTACTCCTTGCTCAACGAAGTGGACTCAACACCCCATATTAAACGCCTAAGAATATACCTGACTAGTAAGAATCTTAAAACCTATGGATTTATATGTCTCCGAAAGAGAATCATGCGTGTGTACAGCGCAATAAACGCAGCAGTGAAAGGATTGGTGAGGATCGGTGAGCAAATGCACACTCTTTGAAGCCATATTGCATGGTACCCATTCCATGGGTCTCAACTCTCCAGGTTTAAGGGATTCTTCCTCCAGCTAAAACATGCAAGTGGAACCCAGTGTATGATCCACCGTGTGATCGGGAAACGTGTTCAAAGGTGTCTCAGGTTTCGTCCCCTGGTACTCGGGTGCAACATTCCAGACGCTTTACTTACTCTCTCCCCACTTGGAGAGTCAGTGCCTTTAACCTCCTGTTTGGCCCAGTTTGCAATTTCTGTGGAAAATGAACAGGAATAGGGAGAACCAATGAGAGACTAGCTGGAGGTGTCTGGACGGGCAAATTTAACTCTCATTTCCCACCAGGAAGAGGAATTAACCAAAGGCTCAGCGTGCCGTGCCGGAACCACACTAGGGCATGAAGCAATCCTGCGGTGTTGCGGCCAGCTCACAAGAAAGCGAGTTGAAGAAAGGAGCTCTGGGGCACTGTAATTCACAAACCTGCAGAGTTATAAATGACAGCTATCGTCCAAAAATATATTGGAGTAAGGCTGCCAAGAGGACTTGAAAGCGGGGCAGAATTGCAGGAAACCGATTTCAGGAGGTAGACTGGAATTGCATGTAAAGCACAGGAAAAGAGGCAGAACGTCCACAATGATGCACTTGGCCAAAAAGGGCGTATGCGTTTTTTCCTGAATATATTCAGGAAAAAACGCATACGCCCTTTTTGGCCAACCAAGCAAGCTTGCAAATGAAATCTGCACTACAATGAAGTCTCACTGCCCCCCGGTCAAAAGGGCCATCTGAAAAAAGTGTAAAATCCAGAAAGGCAGGACAGGCCATGGAGAACTGGGAGCCTTATTATGCTGATGGGCGGGATGTAAATTGCCAACAGCCACTCTGGAGAAGTGTATCGTGTTTCCTGAAACATCTACAAAACAAAGCAACAGAGCCTAGGGCACTTCCACTTATGGTCCTATAGCTTAGGGAAATTAAAATCATAAGACACAGCCACCCCAAAGTTTGGGACGGCTCTGTTTACAAGAACCTCGTTTACGGTACAAGTTCAATATTGCAGAAAGCGAAAAATGGATAAAGAAGTTGTAGTACTTACATACAATGCAATATCACTCAGCAATGAAATCTATGTCATCAGGCCCGTAGCAGCATAATGAGTGGATTCAGGTACGATGATTCTAAGTGAAACAAGTCACACAGAAAAAGAAACATCATAAGATATCACTACTACATGGAATGTAAACTTGGCTACCCAGGAACTGAATTAGAAAACAGAAGAGGGTCTCAAATGTAGAAAACCAACTTATGCTTGCTTAAGGGGAAAGGTGAGTTGGGTTGCTGCATAAAACCAGAGATTGAAATTAGCACAGATACCGTTCCATAAGCCAAATATGTAATAGACAAGAGCTACTCCTTGCTCAACGAAGTGGACTCAACACCCCATATTAAACGCCTAAGAATATACCTGACTAGTAAGAATCTTAAAACCTATGGATTTATATGTCTCCGAAAGAGAATCAAGCGTGTGTACAGCGGCATAAATGCAGCAGTGATAGGATTGGTGAGGATCGGTGAGCAAATGCAGACCCTTTGAAGTCATATTGCATGGTACCCATTCCATGGGTCTCAACTCTCCAGGTTTAAGGGATTCTTCCTTCAGCTAAAACATGCATGTAGAACCCAGACTATGATCCACCGTGTGATTGGGAAACGTGTTCAAAGGTGTCTCAGTTTTCGTCCCCTGATACTCGGGTGCAACATTCCAGACGCTTTACTAACACTCTCCCCACTTGGCGAGTCAGTGCCTTTAACCTCCTGTTTGTCCCAGTTTGCAATTTCTGCGGAAAATGAACAGGAATAGGGAGAACCAATGAGAGACTAGCTGGAGGTGTCTGGACGGGCAAATTTAACTCTCATTTCCCACCAGGAAGAGGAATTAACCAAAGGCTCAGTGTGCCATGCCGGAACGACACTAGGGCCTGAAGCAATCCTGCGGTGTTGCGGCCAGCTCACAAGAAAGCGAGTTGAAGAAAGGAGCTCAGGGGCACTGTCATTCACAAACCTGCAGAGTTATAAATGACAGCTATCGTCCAAAAATATATTGGAGTAAGGCTGCCAAGAGGACTTGAAAGCGGGGCAGAATTGCAGGAAACCGATTTTAGGAGGTAGACTGGAATTGCATGTAAAGCATAGGAAAAGAGGCAGAACGTCCACAATGATGCACTTGGCCAAAAAGGGCGTATGCGTTTTTTCCTGAATATATTCAGGAAAAAACGCATACGCCCTTTTTGGCCAACCAAGCAAGCTTGCAAAGGAAATCTGCACTACAATGAAGTCTCAGTGCCCCCCGGTCAAAAGGGCCATCTGAAAAAAGTGTAAAATCCAGAAAGGCAGGACAGGCCATGGAGAACTGGGAGCCTTGTTATGCTGATGGGTGGGATGTAAATTGCCAACAGCCACTCTGGAGAAGTGTATGGTGTTTCCTGAAACATCTACAAAACAAAGCAACAG
This sequence comes from Grampus griseus, assembly GCF_964374135.1. NCBI lineage: Eukaryota > Metazoa > Chordata > Mammalia > Artiodactyla > Delphinidae > Grampus > Grampus griseus. The sequence goes on along the minus strand of NW_028133292.1, from coordinate 67,590 downwards.
AGCCTAGGGCACTTCCACTTATGGTCCTATAGCTTAGGGAAATTAAAATCAAAAAGACACAGCCACCCCAAAGTTTGGGACGGCTCTGTTTACAAGAACCTCGTTTACGGTACAAGTTCAATATCACAGAAAGCGAAAAATGGATAAAGAATTTGTGGTACTTACGTACAATGCAATATCACTCAGCAATGAAATCTATGTCATCAGGCCCGTAGCAGCATAATGAGTGGATTCAGGTACGATGATTCTAAGTGAAATAAGTCACACAGAAAAAGAAACATCATAAGATATCACTACTACACGGAATGTAAACTTGGCTACACAGGAACTGAATTACAAAACAGAACAGGGTCTCAAATGTAGAAAACCAACTTATGCTTGCTTAAGGGGAAAGGTGAGTTGGGGTGCTGCATAAAACCAGAGATTGAAATTAGCACAGATACCGTTCCATAAGCCAAATATGTAATAGACAAGAGCTACTCCTTGCTCAACGAAGTGGACTCAACACCCCATATTAAACGCCTAAGAATATACCTGACTAGTAAGAATCTTAAAACCTATGGATTTATATGTCTCCGAAAGAGAATCAAGCGTGTGTACAGTGCAATAAACGCAGCAGTGAAAGGATTGGTGAGGATCGGTGAGCAAATGCACACTCTTTGAAGCCATATTGCATGGTACCCATTCCATGGGTCTCAGCTCTCCAGGTTTAAGGGATTCTTCCTCCAGCTAAAACATGCATTTGGAACCCACAGTATGATCCACCGTGTGATTGGGAAACGGGTTCAAAGGTGTCTCAGGTTTCGTCCCCTGGTACTCGGGTGAAACATTCCAGACGCTTTACTAACTCTCTCCCCACTTGGAGAGTCAGTGCCTTTAACCTCCTGTTTGGCCCAGTTTGCAACTTCTGCGGAAAATGAACAGGAATAGGGGAACCAATGAGAGACTAGCTGGAGGTGTCTGGACGGGCAAATTTAACTCTCATTTCCCACCAGGAAGAGGAATTAACCAAAGGCTCAGCGTGCCGTGCCGGAACCACACTAGGGCCTGAAACAATCCTGCGGTGTTGCGGCCAGCTCACAAGAAAGCGAGTTGAAGAAAGGAGCTCAGGGGCACTGTCACTCACAAACCTGCAGAGTTATAAATGACAGCTATCGTCCAAAAATATATTGAAGTAAGCCTGCCAAGAGGACTTGAAAGCGGGGCAGAATTGCAGGAAACCGATTTCAGGAGGTAGACTGGAATTGCATGTAAATCACAGGAAAAGAGGCAGAACGTCCACAATGATGCACTTGGCCAAAAAGGGCGTATGCGTTTTTTCCTGAATATATTCAGGAAAAAACGCATACGCCCTTTTTGGCCAACCAAGCAAGCTTGCAAATGAAATCTGCACTACAATGAAGTCTCACTGCCCCCTGGTAAAAGGGCCATCTGTAAAAAGTGTAAAATCCAGAAAGGCAGGACAGGCCATGGAGAACTGGGAGCCTTGTTATGCTGATGGGCGGGATGTAAATTGCCAACAGCCACTCTGAAGAAGTGTATGGTGTTTCCTGAAACATCTAAAAAACAAAGCAACAGAGCCTAGGTCACTTCCACTTATGGTCCTATAGCTTAGGGAAATGAAAATCAAAAAGACACAGCCACCCCAAAGTTTGGGACGGCTCTGTTTACAAGAACCTCGTTTACGGTACAAGTTCAATATTGCAGAAAGCGAAAAATGGATAAAGAAGTTGTAGTACTTACATACAATGCAATATCACTCAGCAATGAAATCTATGTCATCAGGCCTGTAGCAGCATAATGAGTGGATTCAGGTACGATGATTCTAAGTGAAACAAGTCACACAGAAAAAGAAACATCATAAGATATCACTACTACACGGAATGTAAACTTGGCTACCCAGGAACTGAATTACAAAACAGAACAGGGTCTCATATGTAGAAAACCTACTTATGCTTGCTTAAGGGGAAAGGTGAGTTGGGGTGCTGCATAAAACCAGAGATTGAAAATAGCACAGATACCGTTCCATAAGCCAAATATGTAATAGACAAGAGTTACTCCTTGCTCAACGAAGTGGACTCAACACCCCATATTAAACGCCTAAGAATATACCTGATTAGTAAGAATCTTAAAACCTATGGATTTATATGTCTCCGAAAGAGAATCAGGCGTGTGTACAGTGGCATAATTGCAGCAGTGATAGGATTGGTGAGGTTCGGTGAGCAAATGCAGACCCTTTGAAGTCATATTGCATGGTACCCATTCCATGGATCTCAACTCTCCAGGTTTAAGGGATTCTTCCTTCAGCTAAAACATGCATGTGGAACCCAGTGTATGATCCACCGTGTGATCGGGAAACGTGTTCAAAGGTGTCTCAGGTTTCGTCCCCTGGTACTCGGGTGCAACATTCCAGACGCTTTACTTACTCTCTCCCCACATGGAGAGTCAGTGCCTTTAACCTCCTGTTTGGCCCAGTTTGCAATTTCTGCGGAAAATGAACAGGAATAGGGAGAACCAATGAGAGACTAGCTGGAGGTGTCTGGACGGGCAAATTTAACTCTCATTTCCCACCAGGAAGAGGAATTAACCAAAGGCTCAGCGTGCCGTGCCGGAACCACACTAGGGCATGAAGCAATCCTGCGGTGTTGCGGCCAGCTCACAAGAAAGCGAGTTGAAGAAAGGAGCTCTGGGGCACTGTCATTCACAAACCTGCAGAGTTATAAATGACAGCTATCGTCCAAAAATATATTGGAGTAAGGCTGCCAAGAGGACTTGAAAGCGGGGCAGAATTGCAGGAAACCGATTTCAGGAGGTAGACTGGAATTGCATGTAAAGCACAGGAAAAGAGGCAGAACGTCCACAATGATGCACTTGGCCAAAAAGGGCGTATGCGTTTTTTCCTGAATATATTCAGGGAAAAACGCATACGCACTTTTTGGCCAACCAAGCAAGCTTGCAAATGAAATCTGCACTACAATGAAGTCTCACTGCCCCCCGGTCAAAAGGGCCATCTGAAAAAAGTGTAAAATCCAGAAAGGCAGGACAGGCCATGGAGAACTGGGAGCCTTGTTATGCTGATGGGCGGGATGTAAATTGCCAACAGCCACTCTGGAGAAGTGTATGGTGTTTCCTGAAACATCTAAAAAACAAAGCAACAGAGCCTAGGGCACTTCCACTTATGGTCCTATAGCTTAGGGAAATTAAAATCAAAAAGACACAGCCACCCCAAATTTTGGGACGGCTCTGTTTACAAGAACCTCGTTTACGGTACAAGTTCAATATTGCAGAAAGCGAAAAATGGATAAAGAAGTTGTAGTACTTACATACAATGCAATATCACTCAGCAATGAAATCTATGTCATCAGGCCCGTAGCAGCATAATGAGTGGATTCAGGTACGATGATTCTAAGTGAAACAAGTCACACAGAAAAAGAAACATCATAAGATATCACTACTACACGGAATGTAAACTTGGCTACCCAGGAACTGAATTACAAAACAGAACAGGGTCTCAAATGTAGAAAACCTACTTATGCTTGCTTAAGGGGAAAGGTGAGTTGGGGTGCTGCATAAAACCAGAGATTGAAAATAGCACAGATACCGTTCCATAAGCCAAATATATAATAGACAAGAGTTACTCCTTGCTCAACGAAGTGGACTCAACACCCCATATTAAACGCCTAAGAATATACCTGATTAGTAAGAATCTTAAAACCTATGGATTTATATGTCTCCGAAAGAGAATCAGGCGTGTGTACAGTGCCATAATTGCAGCAGTGATAGGATTGGTGAGGTTCGGTGAGCAAATGCTGACCCTTTGAAGTCATATTGCATGGTACCCATTCCATGGATCTCAACTCTCCAGGTTTAAGGGATTCTTCCTTCAGCTAAAACATGCATGTGGAACCCAGTGTATGATCCACCGTGTGATCGGGAAACGTGTTCAAAGGTGTCTCAGGTTTCGTCCCCTGGTACTCGGGTGCAACATTCCAGACGCTTTACTTACTCTCTCCCCACATGGAGAGTCAGTGCCTTTAACCTCCTGTTTGGCCCAGTTTGCAATTTCTGCGGAAAATGAACAGGAATAGGGAGAACCAATGAGAGACTAGCTGGAGGTGTCTGGACGGGCAAATTTAACTCTCATTTCCCACCAGGAAGAGGAATTAACCAAAGGCTCAGCGTGCCGTGCCGGAACCACACTAGGGCATGAAGCAATCCTGCGGTGTTGCGGCCAGCTCACAAGAAAGCGAGTTGAAGAAAGGAGCTCTGGGGCACTGTCATTCACAAACCTGCAGAGTTATAAATGACAGCTATCGTCCAAAAATATATTGGAGTAAGGCTGCCAAGAGGACTTGAAAGCGGGGCAGAATTGCAGGAAACCGATTTCAGGAGGTAGACTGGAATTGCATGTAAAGCACAGGAAAAGAGGCAGAACGTCCACAATGATGCACTTGGCCAAAAAGGGCGTATGCGTTTTTTCCTGAATATATTCAGGAAAAAACGCATACGCACTTTTTGGCCAACCAAGCAAGCTTGCAAAGGAAATCTGCACTACAATGAAGTCTCACTGCCCCCCGGTCAAAAGGGCCATCTGAAAAAAGTGTAAAATCCAGAAAGGCAGGACAGGCCATGGAGAACTGGGAGCCTTGTTATGCTGATGGGCGGGATGTAAATTGCCAACAGCCACTCTGGAGAAGTGTATGGTGTTTCCTGAAACATCTACAAAACAAAGCAACAGAGCCTAGGGCACTTCCACTTATGGTCCTATAGCTTAGGGAAATTAAAATCATAAGACACAGCCACCCCAAATTTTGGGACGGCTCTGTTTACAAGAACCTCGTTTACGGTACAAGTTCAATATTGCAGAAAGCGAAAAATGGATAAAGAAGTTGTAGTACTTACACACAATGCAATATCACTCAGCAATGAAATCTATGTCATCAGGCCCGTAGCAGCATAATGAGTGGATTCAGGTACGATGATTCTAAGTGAAATAAGTCACACAGAAAAAGAAACATCATAAGATATCACTACTACATGGAATGTAAACTTGGCTACCCAGGAACTGAATTACAAAACAGAACAGGGTCTCAAATGTAGAAAACCTACTTATGCTTGCTTAAGGGGAAAGGTGAGTTGGGGTGCTGCATAAAACCAGAGATTGAAATTAGCACAGATACCGTTCCATAAGCCAAATATGTAATAGACAAGAGCTACTCCTTGCTCAACGAAGTGGACTCAACACCCCATATTAAACGCCTAAGAATATACCTGACTAGTAAGAATCTTAAAACCTATGGATTTATATGTCTCCGAAAGAGAATCAAGCGTGTGTACAGCGCAATAAACGCAGCAGTGAAAGGATTGGTGAGGATCGGTGAGCAAATGCACACTCTTTGAAGCCATATTGCATGGTACCCATTCCATGGGTCTCAACTCTCCAGGTTTAAGGGATTCTTCCTCCAGCTAAAACATGCATTTGGAACCCACAGTATGATCCACCGTGTGATTGGGAAACGTGTTCAAAGGTGTCTCAGGTTTCGTCCCCTGGTACTCGGGTGAAACATTCCAGACGCTTTACTAACTCTCTCCCCACTTGGAGAGTCAGTGCCTTTAACCTCCTGTTTGGCCCAGTTTGCAATTTCTGCGGAAAATGAACAGGAATAGGGAGAACCAATGAGAGAATAGCTGGAGGTGTCTGGACGGGCAAATTTAACTCTCATTTCCCACCAGGAAGAGGAATTAACCAAAGGCTCAGCGTGCCGTGCCGGAACCACACTAGGGCCTGAAGCAATCCTGCGGTGTTGCGGCCAGCTCACAAGAAAGCGAGTTGAAGAAAGGAGCTCAGGGGCACTGTCACTCACAAACCTGCAGAGTTATAAATGACAGCTATCGTCCAAAAATATATTGAAGTAAGGCTGCCAAGAGGACTTGAAAGCGGGGCAGAATTGCAGGAAACCGATTTCAGGAGGTAGACTGGAATTGCATGTAAAGCACAGGAAAAGAGGCAGAACGTCCACAATGATGCACTTGGCCAAAAAGGGCGTATGCGTTTTTTCCTGAATATATTCAGGAAAAAACGCATACGCCCTTTTTGGCCAACCAAGCAAGCTTGCAAATGAAATCTGCACTACAATGAAGTCTCACTGCCCCCCGGTCAAAAGGGCCATCTGAAAAAAGTGTAAAATCCAGAAAGGCAGGACAGGCCATGGAGAACTGGGAGCCTTGTTATGCTGATGGGCGGGATGTAAATTGCCAACAGCCACTCTGGAGAAGTGTATGGTGTTTCCTGAAACATCTAAAAAACAAAGCAACAGAGCCTAGGGCACTTCCACTTATGGTCCTATAGCTTAGGGAAATGAAAATCAAAAAGACACAGCGACCCCAAATTTTGGGACGGCTCTGTTTACAAGAACCTCGTTTACGGTACAAGTTCAATATTGCAGAAAGCGAAAAATGGATAAAGAAATTGTAGTACTTACATACAATGCAATATCACTCAGCAATGAATTCTCTGTCATCAGGCCCGTAGCAGCATAATGAGTGGATTCAGGTACGATGATTCTAAGTGAAACAAGTCACACAGAAAAAGAAACATCATAAGATATCACTACTACACGGAATGTAAACTTGGCTACCCAGGAACTGAATTACAAAACAGAACAGGGTCTCAAATGTAGAAAACCTACTTATGCTTGCTTAAAGGGAAAGGTGAGTTGGGGTGCTGCATAAAACCAGAGATTGAAAATAGCACAGATACCGTTCCATAAGCCAAATATGTAATAGACAAGAGTTACTCCTTGCTCAACGAAGTGGACACAACACCCCGTATTAAACGCCTAAGAATATACCTGATTAGTAAGAATCTTAAAACCTATGGATTTATATGTCTCCGAAAGAGAATCAAGCGTGTGTACAGTGGCATAATTGCAGCAGTGATAGGATTGGTGAGGATCGGTGAGCAAATGCAGACCCTTTGAAGTCATATTGCATGGTACCCATTCCATGGGTCTCAACTCTCCAGGTTTAAGGGATTCTTCCTTCAGCGAAAACATGCATGTGGAACCCAGAGTATGATCCACCGTGTGATTGGGAAACGTGTTCAAAGGTGTCTGAGGTTTCGTCCCCTGGTACTCGGGTGCAACATTCCAGATGCTTTACTTACTCTCTCCCCACTTGGAGAGTCAGTGCCTTTAACCTCCTGTTTGGCCCAGTTTGCAATTTCTGCGGAAAATGAACAGGAATAGGGAGAACCAATGAGAGACTAGCTGGAGGTGTCTGGACGGGCAAATTTAACTCTCATTTCCCACCAGGAAGAGGAATTAACCAAAGGCTCAGCGTGCCGTGCCGGAACCACACTAGGGCATGAAGCAATCCTGCGGTGTTGCGGCCAGCTCACAAGAAAGCGAGTTGAAGAAAGGAGCTCAGGGGCACTGTCATTCACAAACCTGCAGAGTTATAAATGACAGCTATCGTCCAAAAATATATTGGAGTAAGGCTGCCAAGAGGACTTGAAAGCGGGGCAGAATTGCAGGAAACCGATTTCAGGAGGTAGACTGGAATTGCATGTAAAGCATAGGAAAATAGGCAGAACGTCCATAATGATGCACTTGGCCAAAAAGGGCGTATGCGTTTTTTCCTGAATATATTCAGGAAAAAACGCATACGCCCTTTTTGGCCAACCAAGCAAGCTTGCAAATGAAATCTGCACTACAATGAAGTCTCACTGCCCCCCGGTCAAAAGGGCCATCTGAAAAAAGTGTAAAATCCAGAAAGGCAGGACAGGCCATGGAGAACTGGGAGCCTTGTTATGCTGATGGGCGGGATGTAAATTGCCAACAGCCACTCTGGAGAAGTGTATGGTGTTTCCTGAAACATCTAAAAAACAAAGCAACAGAGCCTAGGGCACTTCCACTTATGGTCCTATAGCTTAGGGAAATTAAAACCAAAAAGACACAGCCACCCCAAATTTTGGGACGGCTCTGTTTACAAGAACCTCGTTTACGGTACAAGTTCAATATCACAGAAAGCGAAAAATGGATAAAGAATTTGTGGTACATACGTACAATGCAATATCACTCAGCAATGAAATCTATGTCATCAGGCCCGTAGCAGCATAATGAGTGGATTCAGGTACGATGATTCTAAGTGAAATAAGTCACACAGAAAAAGAAACATCATAAGATATCACTACTACACGGAATGTAAACTTGGCTACACAGGAACTGAATTACAAAACAGAACAGGGTCTCAAATGTAGAAAACCAACTTATGCTTGCTTAAGGGGAAAGGTGAGTTGGGGTGCTGCATAAAACCAGAGATTGAAATTAGCACAGATACCGTTCCATAAGCCAAATATGTAATAAACAAGAGCTACTCCTTTCTCAACGAAGTGGACTCAACACCCCATATTAAACGCCTAAGAATATACCTGACTAGTAAGAATCTTAAAACCTATGGATTTATATGTCTCCAAAAGAGAATCAAGCGTGTGTACAGCGCAATAAATGCAGCAGTGAAAGGATTGGTGAGGATCGGTGAGCAAATGCATACTCTTTGAAGCCATATTGCATGGTACCCATTCCATGGGTCTCAACTCTCCAGGTTTAAGGGATTCTTCCTCCAGCTAAAACATGCATTTGGAACCCAGAGTATGATCCACCGTGTGATTGGGAAACGTGTTCAAAGGTGTCTCAGGTTTCGTCCCCTGGTACTCGGGTGAAACATTCCAGACGCTTTACTAACTCTCTCCCCACTTGGAGAGTCAGTGCCTTTAACCTCCTGTTTGGCCCAGTTTGCAATTTCTGCGGAAAATGAACAGGAATAGGGAGAAACAATGAGAGACTAGCTGGACGTGTCTGGACGGGCAAATTTAACTCTCATTTCCCACCAGGAAGAGGAATTAACCAAAGGCTCAGCGTGCCATGCCGGAACCACACTAGGGCCTGAAGCAATCCTGCGGTGTTGCGGCCAGCTCACAAGAAAGCGAGTTGAAGAAAGGAGCTCAGGGGCACTGTCACTCACAAACATGCAGAGTTATAAATGACAGCTATCGTCCAAAAATATATTGAAGTAAGGCTGCCAAGAGGACTTGAAAGCGGGGCAGAATTGCAGGAAACCGATTTCAGGAGGTAGACTGGAATTGCATGTAAAGCATAGGAAAAGAGGCAGAACGTCCACAGTGATGCACTTGGCCAAAAAGACCGTATGCGTTTTTTCCTGAATATATTCAGGAAAAAACGCATACGCCCTTTTTGGCCAACCAAGCAAGCTTGCAAAGGAAATCTGCACTACAATGAAGTCTCACTGCCCCCCGGTCAAAAGGGCCATCTGAAAAAAGTGTAAAATCCAGAAAGGCAGGACAGGCCATGGAGAACTGGGAGCCCTGTTATGCTGATGGGCGGGATGTAAATTGCCAACAGCCACTCTGGAGAAGTGTATGGTGTTTCCTGAAACATCTAAAAAACAAAGCAACAGAGCCTAGGGCACTTCCACTTATGGTCCTATAGCTTAGGGAAATTAAAATCAAAAAGACACAGCCACCCCAAAGTTTGGGACGGCTCTGTTTACAAGAACCTCGTTTACGGTACAAGTTCAATATCACAGAAAGCGAAAAATGGATAAAGAAGTTGTGGTACTTACGTACAATGCAATATCACTCAGCAATGAGATCTATGTCATCAGGCCCATAGCAGCATAATGAGTGGATTCAGGTACGATGATTCTAAGTGAAATAAGTCACACAGAAAAAGAAACATCATAAGATATCACTACTACACGGAATGTAAACTTGGCTACACAGGAACTGAATTACAAAACAGAACAGGGTCTCAAATGTAGAAAACCAACTTATGCTTGCTTAAGGGGAAAGGTGAGTTGGGGTGCTGCATAAAACCACAGATTGAAATTAGCACAGATACTGTTCCATAAGCCAAATATGTAATAGACAAGAGCTACTCCTTGCTCAACGAAGTGGACTCAACACCCCATATTAAACGCTTAAGAATATACCTGAGTAGTAAGAATCTTAAAACCTATGGATATATGTCTCCAAAAGAGAATCAAGAGTGTGTACAGTGCCATAAATGCAGCAGTGATAGGATTGGTGAGGATCGGTGAGCAAATGCATACTCTTTGAAGCCATATTGCATGGTACCCATTCCATGGGTCTCAACTCTCCAGGTTTAAGGGATTCTTCCTTCAGCTAAAACATGCATGTGGAACCCAGAGTATGATCCACCGTGTGATTGGGAAACGTGTTCAAAGGTGTCTCAGGTTTCGTCCCCTGGTACTCGGGTGCAACATTCCAGACGCTTTACTAACTCTCTCCCCACTTGGAGAGTCAGTGCCTTTAACCTCCTGTTTGGCCCAGTTTGCAATTTCTGCGGAAAATGAACAGGAATAGGGAGAACCAATGAGAGACTAGCTGGAGGTGTCTGGACGGGCAAATTTAACTCTCATTTCCCACCAGGAAGAAGAATTAACCAAAGGCTCAGCGTGCCGTGCCGGAACCACACTAGGGCCTGAAGCAATCCTGCGGTGTTGCGGACAGGTCACAAGAAAGCGAGTTGAAGAAAGGAGCTCAGGGGCACTGTCACTCACAAACCTGCAGAGTTATAAATGACAGCTATCGTCCAAAAATATATTGAAGTAAGGCTGCCAAGAGGACTTGAAAGCGGGGCAGAATTGCAGGAAACCGATTTCAGGAGGTAGACTGGAATTGCATGTAAAGCACAGGAAAAGAGGCAGAACGTCCACAATGATACACTTGGCCAAAAAGGGCGTATGCGTTTTTTCCTGAATATATTCAGGAAAAAACGCATACGCCCTTTTTGGCGAACCAAGCAATCTTGCAAATGAAATCTGCACTACAATGAAGTCTCACTGCCCCCCGGTCAAAAGGGCCATCTGAAAAAAGTGTAAAATCCAGAAAGGCAGGACAGGCCATGGAGAACTGGGAGCCTTGTTATGCTGATGGGCCGGATGTAAATTGCCAACAGCCACTCTGGAGAAGTGTATGGTGTTTCCTGAAACATCTAAGACACAAAGCAACAGAGCCTAGGGCACTTCCACTTATGGTCCTATAGCTTAGGGAAATTAAAATCAAAAAGACACAGCCACCCCAAAGTTTGGGACGGCTCTGTTTACAAGAACCTCGTTTACGGTACAAGTTCAATATCACAGAAAGCGAAAAATGGATAAAGAAGTTGTGGTACTTACGTACAATGCAATATCACTCAGCAAAGAGATCTATGTCATCAGGCCCATAGCAGCATAATGAGTGGATTCAGGTACGATGATTCTAAGTGAAATAAGTCACACAGAAAAAGAAACATCATAAGATATCACTACTACACGGAATGTAAACTTGACTACACAGGAACTGAATTACAAAACAGAACAGGGTCTCAAATGTAGAAAACCAACTTATGCTTGCTTAAGGGGAAAGGTGAGTTGGGGTGCTGCATAAAACCACAGATTGAAATTAGCACAGATACCGTTCCATAAGCCAAATATGTAATAGACAAGAGCTACTCCTTGCTCAACGAAGTGGACTCAACACCCCATATTAAACGCCTAAGAATATACCTGACTAGTAAGAATCTTAAAACCTATGGATTTATATGTCTCCGAAAGAGAATCAAGCGTGTGTACAGCGACATAAATGAAGCAGTGATAGGATTGGTGAGGATCGGTGAGCAAATGCAGACCCTTTGAAGTCATATTGCATGGTACCCATTCCATGGGTCTCAACTCTCCAGGTTTAAGGGATTCTTCCTTCAGCGAAAACATGCATGTGGAACCCAGAGTATGATCCACCGTGTGATTGGGAAACGTGTTCAAATGTGTCTGAGGTTTCGTCCCCTGGTACTCGGGTGCAACATTCCAGATGCTTTACTTACTCTCTCCCCACTTGGAGAGTCAGTGCCTTTAACCTCCTGTTTGGCCCAGTTTGCAATTTCTGCGGAAAATGAACAGGAATAGGGAGAACCAATGAGAGACTAGCTGGAGGTGTCTGGACGGGCAAATTTAACTCTCATTTCCCACCAGGAAGAGGAATTAACCAAAGGCTCAGCGTGCCGTGCCGGAACCACACTAGGGCATGAAGCAATCCTGCGGTGTTGCGGCCAGCTCACAAGAAAGCGAGTTGAAGAAAGGAGCTCAGGGGCACTGTCATTCACAAACCTGCAGAGTTATAAATGACAGCTATCGTCCAAAAATATATTGGAGTAAGGCTGCCAAGAGGACTTGAAAGCGGGGCAGAATTGCAGGAAACCGATTTCAGGAGGTAGACTGGAATTGCATGTAAAGCATAGGAAAAGAGGCAGAACGTCCATAATGATGCACTTGGCCAAAAAGGGCGTATGCGTTTTTTCCTGAATATATTCAGGAAAAAACGCATACGCCCTTTTTGGCCAACCAAGCAAGCTTGCAAATGAAATCTGCACTACAATGAAGTCTCACTGCCCCCCCGGTCAAAAGGGCCATCTGAAAAAAGTGTAAAATCCAGAAAGGCAGGACAGGCCATGGAGAACTGGGAGCCTTGTTATGCTGATGGGCGGGATGTAAATTGCCAACAGCCACTCTGGAGAAGTGTATGGTGTTTCCTGAAACATCTAAAAAACAAAGCAACAGAGCCTAGGGCACTTCCACTTATGGTCCTATAGCTTAGGGAAATTAAAATCAAAAAGACACAGCCACCCCAAATTTTGGGACGGCTCTGTTTACAAGAACCTCGTTTACGGTACAAGTTCAATATCACAGAAAGCGAAAAATGGATAAAGAATTTGTGGTACATACGTACAATGCAATATCACTCAGCAATGAAATCTATGTCATCAGGCCCGTAGCAGCATAATGAGTGGATTCAGGTACGATGATTCTAAGTGAAATAAGTCACACAGAAAAAGAAACATCATAAGATATCACTACTACACGGAATGTAAACTTGGCTACACAGGAACTGAATTACAAAACAGAACAGGGTCTCAAATGTAGAAAACCAACTTATGCTTGCTTAAGGGGAAAGGTGAGTTGGGGTGCTGCATAAAACCAGAGATTGAAATTAGCACAGATACCGTTCCATAAGCCAAATATGTAATAAACAAGAGCTACTCCTTTCTCAACGAAGTGGACTCAACACCCCATATTAAACGCCTAAGAATATACCTGACTAGTAAGAATCTTAAAACCTATGGATTTATATGTCTCCAAAAGAGAATCAAGCGTGTGTACAGCGCAATAAACGCAGCAGTGAAAGGATTGGTGAGGATCGGTGAGCAAATGCATACTCTTTGAAGCCATATTGCATGGTACCCATTCCATGGGTCTCAACTCTCCAGGTTTAAGGGATTCTTCCTCCAGCTAAAACATGCATTTGGAACCCAGAGTATGATCCACCGTGTGATTGGGAAACGTGTTCAAAGGTGTCTCAGGTTTCGTCCCCTGGTACTCGGGTGAAACATTCCAGACGCTTTACTAACTCTCTCCCCACTTGGAGAGTCAGTGCCTTTAACCTCCTGTTTGGCCCAGTTTGCAATTTCTGCGGAAAATGAACAGGAATAGGGAGAAACAATGAGAGACTAGCTGGACGTGTCTGGACGGGCAAATTTAACTCTCATTTCCCACCAGGAAGAGGAATTAACCAAAGGCTCAGCGTGCCGTGCCGGAACCACACTAGGGCCTGAAGCAATCCTGCGGTGTTGCGGCCAGCTCACAAGAAAGCGAGTTGAAGAAAGGAGCTCAGGGGCACTGTCACTCACAAACCTGCAGAGTTATAAATGACAGCTATCGTCCAAAAATATATTGGAGTAAGGCTGCCAAGAGGACTTGAAAGCGGGGCAGAATTGCAGGAAACCGATTTCAGGAGGTAGACTGGAATTGCATGTAAAGCATAGGAAAAGAGGCAGAACGTCCATAATGATGCACTTGGCCAAAAAGGGCGTATGCGTTTTTTCCTGAATATATTCAGGAAAAAACGCATACGCCCTTTTTGGCCAACCAAGCAAGCTTGCAAAGGAAATCTGCACTACAATGAAGTCTCACTGCCCCCCGGTCAAAAGGGCCATCTGAAAAAAGTGTAAAATCCAGAAAGGCAGGACAGGCCATGGAGAACTGGGAGCCTTGTTATGCTGATGGGCGGGATGTAAATTGCCAACAGCCACTCTGGAGAAGTGTATGGTGTTTCCTGAAACATCTACAAAACAAAGCAACAGAGCCTAGGGCACTTCCACTTATGGTCCTATAGTTTAGGGAAATTAAAATCAAAAAGACACAGCCACCACAAAGTTTGGGACGGCTCTGTTTACAAGAACCTCGTTTACGGTACAAGTTCAATATCACAGAAAGCGAAAAATGGATAAAGAATTTGTGGTACATACGTACAATGCAATATCACTCAGCAATGAAATCTATGTCATCAGGCCCGTAGCAGCATAATGAGTGGATTCAGGTACGATGATTCTAAGTGAAATAAGTCACACAGAAAAAGAAACATCATAAGATATCACTACTACACGGAATGTAAACTTGGCTACACAGGAACTGAATTACAAAACAGAACAGGGTCTCAAATGTAGAAAACCAACTTATGCTTCCTTAAGGGGAAAGGTGAGTTGGGGTGCTGCATAAAACCAGAGATTGAAATTAGCACAGATACCGTTCCATAAGCCAAATATGTAATAAACAAGAGCTACTCCTTTCTCAACGAAGTGGACTCAACACCCCATATTAAACGCCTAAGAATATACCTGACTAGTAAGAATCTTAAAACCTATGGATTTATATGTCTCCAAAAGAGAATCAAGCGTGTGTACAGCGCAATAAACGCAGCAGTGAAAGGATTGGTGAGGATCGGTGAGCAAATGCATACTCTTTGAAGCCATATTGCATGGTACCCATTCCATGGGTCTCAACTCTCCAGGTTTAAGGGATTCTTCCTTCAGCTAAAACATGCATTTGGAACCCAGAGTATGATCCACCGTGTGATTGGGAAACGTGTTCAAAGGTGTCTCAGGTTTCGTCCCCTGGTACTCGGGTGAAACATTCCAGACGCTTTACTAACTCTCTCCCCACTTGGAGAGTCAGTGCCTTTAACCTCCTGTTTGGCCCAGTTTGCAATTTCTGCGGAAAATGAACAGGAATAGGGAGAACCAATGAGAGACTAGCTGGAGGTGTCTGGACGGGCAAATTTAACTCTCATTTCCCACCAGGAAGAGGAATTAACCAAAGGCTCAGCGTGCCATGCCGGAACCACACTAGGGCCTGAAGCAATCCTGCGGTGTTGCGGCCAGCTCACAAGAAAGCGAGTTGAAGAAAGGAGCTCAGGGGCACTGTCACTCACAAACCTTCAGAGTTATAAATGACAGCTATCGTCCAAAAATATATTGAAGTAAGGCTGCCAAGAGGACTTGAAAGCGGGGCAGAATTGCAGGAAACCGATTTCAGGAGGTAGACTGGAATTGCATGTAAAGCACAGGAAAAGAGGCAGAACGTCCACAATGATGCACTTGGCCAAAAAGGGCGTATGCGTTTTTTCCTGAATATATTCAAGAAAAACGCATACACACTTTTTGGCCCACCAAGCAATCTTGCAAAGGAAATCTGCACTACAATGAAGTCTCACTGCCCCCCGGTCAAAAGGGCCATCTGAAAAAAGTGTAAAATCCAGAAAGGCAGGACAGGCCATGGAGAACTGGGAGCCTTGTTATGCTGATGGGCGGGATGTAAATTGCCAACAGCCACTCTGGAGAAGTGTATGGTGTTTCCTGAAACATCTACAAAACAAAGCAACAGAGCCTAGGGCACTTCCACTTATGGTCCTATAGTTTAGGGAAATTAAAACCAAAAAGACACAGCCACCCCAAAGTTTGGGACAGTTCTGTTTACAAGAACCTCGTTTACGGAACAAGTTCAATATCGCAGAAAGCGAAAAATGGATAAAGAAGTTGTGGTACTTACGTACAATGCAATATCACTCAGCAATGACATCTATGTCATCAGGCCCGTAGCAGCATAATGAGTGGATTCAGGTACGATGATTCTAAGTGAAATAAGTCACACAGAAAAAGAAACATCATAAGATATCACTACTACACGGAATGTAAACTTGGCTACACAGGAACTGAATTACAAAACAGAGCAGGGTCTCAAATGTAGAAAACCAACTTATGCTTGCTTAAGGGGAAAGGTGAGTTGGGGTGCTGCATAAAACCACAGATTGAAATTAGCACAGATACCGTTCCATAAGCCAAATATGTAATAGACAAGAGCTACTCCTTGCTCAACGAAGTGGACTCAACACCCCATATTAAACGCCTAAGAATATACCTGACTAGTAAGAATCTTAAAACCTATGGATTTATATGCCTCCGAAAGAGAATCAAGCGTGTGTACAGCGGCATAAATGCAGCAGTGATAGGATTGGTGAGGATCGGTGAACAAATGCATACCCTTTGAAGTCATATTGCATGGTACCCATTCCATGGGTCTCAACTCTCCAGGTTTAAGGGATTCTTCCTTCAGCTAAAATATGCATGTGGAACCCAGAGTATGATCCACCGTGTGATCGGGAAACGTGTTCAAATGTGACTCAGTTTTCGTCCCCCGGTACTCGGGTGCAACATTCCAGACGCTTTACTAACACTCTCCCCACTTGGAGAGTCAGTGCCTTTAACCTCCTGTTTGGCCCAGTTTGCAATTTCTGCGGAAAATGAACAGGAATAGGGAGAAACAATGAGAGACTAGCTGGAGGTGTCTGGACGGGCAAATTTAACTCTCATTTCCCACCAGGAAGAGGAATTAACCAAAGGCTCAGCGTGCCATGCCGGAACCACACTAGGGCCTGAAGCAATCCTGCGGTGTTGTGGCCAGCTCACAAGAAAGCGAGTTGAAGAAAGGAGCTCAGGGGCACTGTCACTCACAAACATGCAGAGTTATAAATGACAGCTATCGTCCAAAAATATATTGAAGTAAGGCTGCCAAGAGGACTTGAAAGCGGGGCAGAATTTCAGGAAACCGATTTCAGGAGGTAGACTGGAATTGCATGTAAAGCATAGGAAAAGAGGCAGAACGTCCACAGTGATGCACTTGGCCAAAAAGACCGTATGCGTTTTTTCCTGAATATATTCAGGAAAAAACGCATACGCCCTTTTTGGCCAACCAAGCAGGCTTGCAAAGGAAATCTGCACTACAATGAAGTCTCACTGCCCCCCGGTCAAAAGGGCCATCTGAAAAAAGTGTAAAATCCAGAAAGGCAGGACAGGCCATGGAGAACTGGGAGCCTTGTTATGCTGATGGGCGGGATGTAAATTGCCAACAGCCACTCGGGAGAAGTGTATGGTGTTTCCTGAAACATCTAAAAAACAAAGCAACAGAGCCTAGGGCACTTCCACTTATGGTCCTATAGCTTAGGGAAATTAAAATCAAAAAGACACAGCCACCCCAAAGTTTGGGACGGCTCTGTTTACAAGAACCTCGTTTACGGTACAAGTTCAATATCACAGAAAGCGAAAAATGGATAAAGAAGTTGTGGTACTTACGTACAATGCAATATCACTCAGCAATGAGATCTATGTCATCAGGCCCATAGCAGCATAATGAGTGGATTCAGGTACGATGATTCTAAGTGAAATAAGTCACAGAGAAAAAGAAACATCATAAGATATCACTACTACACGGAATGTAAACTTGGCTACCCAGGAACTGAATTACAAAACAGAACAGGGTCTCAAATGTAGAAAACCAACTTATGCTTGCTTAAGGGGAAAGGTGAGTTGGGGTGCTGCATAAAACCACAGATTGAAATTAGCACAGATACTGTTCCATAAGCCAAATATGTAATAGACAAGAGCTACTCCTTGCTCAACGAAGTGGACTCAACACCCCATATTAAACGCCTAAGAATATACCTGAGTAGTAAGAATCTTAAAACCTATGGATATATGTCTCCAAAAGAGAATCAAGAGTGTGTACAGTGCCATAAATGCAGCAGTGATAGGATTGGTGAGGATCGGTGAGCAAATGCATACACTTTGAAGCCATATTGCATGGTACCCATTCCATGGGTCTCAACTCTCCAGGTTTAAGGGATTCTTCCTTCAGCTAAAACATGCATGTGGAACCCAGAGTATGATCCACCGTGTGATTGGGAAACGTGTTCAAAGGTGTCTCAGGTTTCGTCCCCTGGTACTCGGGTGCAACATTCCAGACGCTTTACTAACTCTCTCCCCACTTGGAGAGTCAGTGCCTTTAACCTCCTGTTTGGCCCAGTTTGCAATTTCTGCGGAAAATGAACAGGAATAGGGAGAACCAATGAGAGACTAGCTGGAGGTGTCTGGACGGGCAAATTTAACTCTCATTTCCCACTAGGAAGAAGAATTAACCAAAGGCTCAGCGTGCCGTGCCGGAACCACACTAGGGCCTGAAGCAATCCTGCGGTGTTGCGGACAGGTCACAAGAAAGCGAGTTGAAGAAAGGAGCTCAGGGGCACTGTCACTCACAAACATGCAGAGTTATAAATGACAGCTATCGTCCAAAAATATATTGAAGTAAGGCTGCCAAGAGGACTTGAAAGCGGGGCAGAATTGCAGGAAACCGATTTCAGGAGGTAGACTGGAATTGCATGTAAAGCACAGGAAAAGAGGCAGAACGTCCACAATGATGCACTTGGCCAAAAAGGGCGTATGCGTTTTTTCCTGAATATATTCAGGAAAAAACGCATACGCCCTTTTTGGCGAACCAAGCAATCTTGCAAAGGAAATCTGCACTGCAATGAAGTCTCACTGCCCCCCGGTCAAAAGGGCCATCTGAAAAATGTGTAAAATCCAGAAAGGCAGGACAGGCCATGGAGAACTGGGAGCCTTGTTATGCTGATGGGCCGGATGTAAATTGCCAACAGCCACTCTGGAGAAGTGTATGGTGTTTCCTGAAACATCTAAAACACAAAGCAACAGAGCCTAGGGCACTTCCACTTATGGTCCTATAGCTTAGGGAAATTAAAATCAAAAAGACACAGCCACCCCAAAGTTTGGGACGGCTCTGTTTACAAGAACCTCGTTTACGGTACAAGTTCAATATCACAGAAAGCGAAAAATGGATAAAGAAGTTGTGGAACTTACGTACAATGCAATATCACTCAGCAAAGAGATCTATGTCATCAGGCCCATAGCAGCATAATGAGTGGATTCAGGTACAATGATTCTAAGTGAAATAAGTCACACAGAAAAAGAAACATCATAAGATATCACTACTACACGGAATGTAAACTTGGCTACACAGGAACTGAATTACAAAACAGAACAGGGTCTCAAATGTAGAAAACCAACTTATGCTTGCTTAAGGGGAAAGGTGAGTAGGGGTGCTGCATAAAACCACAGATTGAAATTAGCACAGATACCGTTCCATAAGCCAAATATGTAATAGACAAGAGCTACTCCTTGCTCAACGAAGTGGACTCAACACCCCATATTAAACGCCTAAGAATATACCTGACTAGTAAGAATCTTAAAACCTATGGATATATGTCTCAAAAAGAGAATCAAGCGTGTGTACAGCGGCATAAACGCAGCAGTGATAGGATTGGTGAGGATCGGTGAGCAAATGCAGACCCTTTGAAGTCATATTGCATGGTACCCATTCCATGGGTCTCAACTCTCCAGGTTTAAGGGATTCTTCCTTCAGCTAAAACATGCATGTGGAACCCAGCCTATGATCCACCGTGTGATTGGGAAACGTGTTCAAAGGTGTCTCAATTTTCGTCCCCTGGTACTCGGGTGCAACATTCCAGACGCTTTACTAACACTCTCCCCACTTGGAGAGTCAGTGCCTTTAACCTCCTGTTTGGCCCAGTTTGCAATTTCTGCGGAAAATGAACAGGAATAGGGAGAACCAATGAGAGACTAGCTGGAAGTGTCTGGACGGGCAAATTTAACTCTCATTTCCCACCAGGAAGAGGAATTAACCAAAGGCTCAGCGTGCCATGCCGGAACCACACTAGGGCCTGAAGCAATCCTGCGGTGTTGCGGCCAGCTCACAAGAAAGCGAGTTGAAGAAAGGAGCTCAGGGGCACTGTAATTCACAAACCTGCAGAGTTATAAATGACAGCTATCGTCCAAAAATATACTGAAGTAAGGCTGCCAAGAGGACTTGAAAGCGGGGCAGAATTGCAGGAAACCGATTTCAGGAGGTAGACTGGAATTGCATTTAAAGCATAGGAAAAGAGGCAGAACGTCCACAATGATGCAGTTGGCCAAAAAGGGCGTATGCGTTTTTTCGTGAATATATTCAGGAAAAAACGCATACGCCCTTTTTGGCCAACCAAGCAAGCTTGCAAAGGAAATCTGCACTACAATAAGTCTCACTTCCCCCCGGTCAAAAGGGCCATCTGAAAAAAGTGTAAAATCCAGAAAGGCAGGACAGGCCATGGAGAACTGGGAGCCTTGTTATGCTGATGGGCGGGATGTAAATTGCCAACAGCCACTCTGGAGAAGTGTATGGTGTTTCCTGAAACATCTAAAAAACAAAGCAACAGAGCCTAGGGCACTTCCACTTATGGTCCTATAGCTTAGGGAAATGAAAATCAAAAAGACACAGCCACCCCAAAGTTTGGGACGGCTCTGTTTACAAGAACCTCGTTTACGGTACAAGTTCAATATCGCAGAAAGTGAAAAATGGATGAAGAAGTTGTGGTACTTACGTACAATGCAATATCACTCAGCAATGACATCTATGTCATCAGGCCCGTAGCAGCATAATGAGTGGATTCAGGTATGATGATTCTAACTGAAAGATGTCACACAGAAAAAGAAACATCATAAGATATCACTAATACACGGAAAGTAAACTTGGCTACACAGGAATTGGATTACAAACAGAACAGGGTCTCAAATTTAGAAAACCAACTTATGCTTGCTTAAGGAGAAAGGTGAGTTGGGGTGCTGCATAAAACCAGAGATTGAAATGAGCACAGATAAAGTTCCTTAAGCCAAATATGGAATAGACAAGAGCTACTCCTTGCTCAACGAAATGGACTCAACACTCCATATTAAACGCCTAAGAATGTACCTGACTAGTAAGTATCTTAAAACCTATGGATTGCTATGTCTCTGAAAGAGAATCAAGCGTGTGTACAGGGGCATAAACGCAGCAGTGATAGGATTGGAGAGGTTCGCTGAGCAAATGAGGACCCTTTGAAGTCATATTGCATGGTACCCATTCCACGGGTCTCAACTCTCCAGGTTTAAGGGATTCTTCCTTCAGCTAAAACATGCATGTGGAACCCAGCCTATGATCCACCGTGTGATTGGGAAACGTGTTCAAATGTGTCTCCGTTCTCGTCCCCTGGTACTCGGGTGCAACATTCCAGACGCTTTACTAACACTCTCCCGACTTGGAGAGTCAGTGCCTTTAACCTCCTGTTTGGCCCAGTTTGCAATTTCTGCGGAAGATGAACAGGAATAGGGAGAACCAATGAGAGACTAGCTGGAGGTGTCTGGACGGGCAAATTTAACTCTCATTTCCCACCAGGAAGAGGAATTAAGCAAAGGCTCAGCGTGCCGTGCCGGAACCAGATTAGGGCCTGAAGCAATCCTGCGGTGTTGCGGCCAGCTCACAAGAAAGCGAGTTGAAGAAAGGAGCTCAGGGGCACTATAATTCACAAACCTGCAGAGTTATAAATGACAGCTATCGTCCAAAAATATACTGAAGTAAGGCTGCCAAGAGGACTTGAAAGCGGGGCAGAATTGCAGGAAACCGATTTCAGGAGGTAGACTGGAATTGCATTTAAAGCATAGGAAAAGAGGCAGAACGTCCACAATGATGCACTTGGCCAAAAAGGGCGTATGCGTTTTTTCGTGAATATATTCAGGAAAAAACGCATACGCCCTTTTTGGCCAACCAAGCAAGCTTGCAAAGGAAATCTGCACTACAATAAGTCTCACTTCCCCCCGGTCAAAAGGGCCATCTGAAAAAAGTGTAAAATCCAGAAAGGCAGGACAGGCCATGGAGAACTGGGAGCCTTGTTATGCTGATGGGCGGGATGTAAATTGCCAACAGCCACTCTGGAGAAGTGTATGGTGTTTCCTGAAACATCTAAAAAACAAAGCAACAGAGCCTAGGGCACTTCCACTTATGGTCCTATAGCTTAGGGAAATGAAAATCAAAAAGACACAGCCACCCCAAAGTTTGGGACGGCTCTGTTTACAAGAACCTCGTTTACGGTACAAGTTCAATATCGCAGAAAGTGAAAAATGGATGAAGAAGTTGTGGTACTTACGTACAATACAATATCACTCAGCAATGACATCTATGTCATCAAGCCCGTAGCAGCACAATGAGTGCATTCAGGTATGATGATTCTAACTGAAATAAGTCACACAGAAAAAGAAACATCATAAGATATCACTAATACACGGAATGTAAACTTGGCTACACAGGAACTGGATTACAAAACAGAACAGGGTCTCAAATTTAGAAAACCAACATATGCTTGCTTAAGGGGAAAGGTGAGTTGGGGTGCTGCATAAAACCAGAGATTGTAATGAGCACAGATAAAGTTCCTTAAGCCAAATATGGAATAGACAAGAGCTACTCCTTGCTCAACGAAATGGACTCAACACCCCATATTAAACGCCTAAGAATGTACCTGACTAGTAAGTATCTTAAAACCTATGGATTGCTATGTCTCCGAAAGAGAATCAAGCATGTGTACAGGGGCATAAACGCAGCAGTGATAGGATTGGAGAGGTTCGGTGAGCAAATGAAGACCCTTTGAAGTCATATTGCATGGTACCCATTCCACGGGTCTCAACTCTCCAGGTTTAAGGGATTCTTCCTTCAGCTAAAACATGCATGTGGAACCCAGAGTATGATCAACCGTGTGATCGGGGACGTCTTCAAATATGTCTCCGTTCTCGTCCCCTGGTACTCGGGTGCAACATTCCAGACGCTTTACTAACACTCTCCCGACTTGGAGAGTCAGTGCCTTTAACCTCCTGTTTGGCCCAGTTTGCAATTTCTGCGGAAGATGAACAGGAATAGGGAGAACCAATGAGAGACTAGCTGGAGGTGTCTGGACGGGCAAATTTAACTCTCATTTCCCACCAGGAAGAGGAATTAACCAAAGGCTCAGCGTGCCGTGCCGGAACCAGATTAGGGCCTGAAGCAATCCTGCGGTGTTGCGGCCAGCTCACAAGAAAGCGAGTTGAAGAAAGGAGCTCTGGGGCACTGTAATTCACAAACCTGCAGAGTTATAAATGTCAGCTATCGTCCAAAAATATACTGAAGTAAGGCTGCCAAGAGGACTTGAAAGCGGGGCAGAATTGCAGGAAACCGATTTCAGGAGGTAGACTGGAATTGCATTTAAAGCATAGGAAAAGAGGCAGAACGTCCACAATGATGCACTTGGCCAAAAAGGGCGTATGTTTTTTCCTGAATATATTCAGGAAAAAACGCATACGCCCTTTTTGGCCAACCAAGCAAGCTTGCAAAGGAAATCTGCACTACAATAAGTCTCACTTCCCCCCGGTCAAAAGGGCCATCTGAAAAAAGTGTAAAATCCAGAAAGGCAGGACAGGCCATGGAGAACTGGGAGCCTTGTTATGCTGATGGGCGGGATGTAAATTGCCAACAGCCACTCGGGAGAAGTGTATGGTGTTTCCTGAAACATCTAAAAAACAAAGCAACAGAGCCTAGGGCACTTCCACTTATGGTCCTATAGCTTAGGGAAATGAAAATCAAAAAGACACAGCCACCCCAAAGTTTGGGACGGCTCTGTTTACAAGAACCTCGTTTACGGTACAAGTGCAATATCGCAGAAAGTGAAAAATGGATGAAGAAGTTGTGGTACTTACGTACAATACAATATCACTCAGCAATGACATCTATGTCATCAGGCCCGTAGCAGCATAATGAGTGCATTCAGGTATGATGATTCTAACTGAAATAAGTCACACAGAAAAAGAAACATCAAAAGATATCACTAATACACGGAATGTAAACATGGCTACACAGGAACTGGATTACAAAACAGAACAGGGTCTCAAATTTAAAAACCAACATATGCTTGCTTAAGGGGAAAGGTGAGTTGGGGTGCTGCATAAAACCAGAGATTGAAATGAGCACAGATAAAGTTCCTTAAGCCAAATATGGAATAGACAAGAGCTACTCCTTGCTCAACGAAATGGACTCAACACCCCATATTAAACGCCTAAGAATGTACCTGACTAGTAACTATCTTAAAACCTATGGATTGCTATGTCTCCGAAAGAGAATCAAGCCTGTGTACAGGGGCATAAACGCAGCAGTGATAGGATTGGAGAGGTTCGGTGAGCAAATGAAGACCCTTTGAAGTCATATTGCATGGTACCCATTCCACGGGTCTCAACTCTCCAGGTTTAAGGGATTCTTCCTTCAGCTAAAACATGCATGTGGAACCCAGAGTATGATCAACCGTGTGATCGGGAGACGTCTTCAAATATGTCTCCGTTCTCGTCCCCTGGTACTCGGGTGCAACATTCCAGACGCTTTACTAACACTCTTCCGACTTGGAGAGTCAGTGCCTTTAACCTCCTGTTTGGCCCAGTTTGCAATTTCTGCGGAAGATGAACAGGAATAGGGAGAACCAATGAGAGACTAGCTGGAGGTGTCTGGACGGGCAAATTTAACTCTCATTTCCCACCAGGAAGAGGAATTAACCAAAGGCTCAGCGTGCCGTGCCGGAACCAGATTAGGGCCTGAAACAATCCTGCGGTGTTGCGGCCAGCTCACAAGAAAGCGAGTTGAAGAAAGGAGCTCTGGGGCACTGTAATTCACAAACCTGCAGAGTTATAAATGTCAGCTATCGTCCAAAAATATACTGAAGTAAGGCTGCCAAGAGGACTTGAAAGCGGGGCAGAATTGCAGGAAACCGATTTCAGGAGGTAGACTGGAATTGCATGTAAAGCATAGGAAAAGAGGCAGAACGTCCACAATGATGCACTTGGCCAAAAAGGGCGTATGCGTTTTTTCCTGAATATATTCAGGAAAAAACGCATACGCCGTTTTTGGCCAACCAAGCAAGCTTGCAAAGGAAATCTGCACTACAATAAGTCTCACTGCCCCCCGGTCAAAAGGGCCATCTGAAAAAAGTGTAAAATCCAGAAAGGCAGGACAGGCCATGGAGAACTGGGAGCCTTGTTATGCTGATGGGCGGGATGTAAATTGCCAACAGCCACTCTGGAGAAGTGTATGGTGTTTCCTGAAACATCTAAAAAACAAAGCAACAGAGCCTAGGGCACTTCCACTTATGGTCCTATAGCTTAGGGAAATGAAAATCAAAAAGACACAGCCACCCCAAAGTTTGGGACGGCTCTGTTTACAAGAACCTCGTTTACGGTACAAGTTCAATATCGCAGAAAGTGAAAAATGGATGAAGAAGTTGTGGTACTTACGTACAATGCAATATCACTCAGCAATGAGATCTATGTCATCAGGCCCATAGCAGCATAATGAGTGGATTCAGGTACGATGATTCTAAGTGAAATAAGTCACAGAGAAAAAGAAACATCATAAGATATCACTACTACACGGAATGTAAACTTGGCTACCCAGGAACTGAATTACAAAACAGAACAGGGTCTCAAATGTAGAAAACCAACTTATGCTTGCTTAAGGGGAAAGGTGAGTTGGGGTGCTGCATAAAACCACAGATTGAAATTAGCACAGATACTGTTCCATAAGCCAAATATGTAATAGACAAGAGCTACTCCTTGCTCAACGAAGTGGACTCAACACCCCATATTAAACGCCTAAGAATATACCTGAGTAGTAAGAATCTTAAAACCTATGGATATATGTCTCCAAAAGAGAATCAAGAGTGTGTACAGTGCCATAAATGCAGCAGTGATAGGATTGGTGAGGATCGGTGAGCAAATGCATACACTTTGAAGCCATATTGCATGGTACCCATTCCATGGGTCTCAACTCTCCAGGTTTAAGGGATTCTTCCTTCAGCTAAAACATGCATGTGGAACCCAGAGTATGATCCACCGTGTGATTGGGAAACGTGTTCAAAGGTGTCTCAGGTTTCGTCCCCTGGTACTCGGGTGCAACATTCCAGACGCTTTACTAACTCTCTCCCCACTTGGAGAGTCAGTGCCTTTAACCTCCTGTTTGGCCCAGTTTGCAATTTCTGCGGAAAATGAACAGGAATAGGGAGAACCAATGAGAGACTAGCTGGAGGTGTCTGGACGGGCAAATTTAACTCTCATTTCCCACTAGGAAGAAGAATTAACCAAAGGCTCAGCGTGCCGTGCCGGAACCACACTAGGGCCTGAAGCAATCCTGCGGTGTTGCGGACAGGTCACAAGAAAGCGAGTTGAAGAAAGGAGCTCAGGGGCACTGTCACTCACAAACATGCAGAGTTATAAATGACAGCTATCGTCCAAAAATATATTGAAGTAAGGCTGCCAAGAGGACTTGAAAGCGGGGCAGAATTGCAGGAAACCGATTTCAGGAGGTAGACTGGAATTGCATGTAAAGCACAGGAAAAGAGGCAGAACGTCCACAATGATGCACTTGGCCAAAAAGGGCGTATGCGTTTTTTCCTGAATATATTCAGGAAAAAACGCATACGCCCTTTTTGGCGAACCAAGCAATCTTGCAAAGGAAATCTGCACTGCAATGAAGTCTCACTGCCCCCCGGTCAAAAGGGCCATCTGAAAAATGTGTAAAATCCAGAAAGGCAGGACAGGCCATGGAGAACTGGGAGCCTTGTTATGCTGATGGGCCGGATGTAAATTGCCAACAGCCACTCTGGAGAAGTGTATGGTGTTTCCTGAAACATCTAAAACACAAAGCAACAGAGCCTAGGGCACTTCCACTTATGGTCCTATAGCTTAGGGAAATTAAAATCAAAAAGACACAGCCACCCCAAAGTTTGGGACGGCTCTGTTTACAAGAACCTCGTTTACGGTACAAGTTCAATATCACAGAAAGCGAAAAATGGATAAAGAAGTTGTGGAACTTACGTACAATGCAATATCACTCAGCAAAGAGATCTATGTCATCAGGCCCATAGCAGCATAATGAGTGGATTCAGGTACAATGATTCTAAGTGAAATAAGTCACACAGAAAAAGAAACATCATAAGATATCACTACTACACGGAATGTAAACTTGGCTACACAGGAACTGAATTACAAAACAGAACAGGGTCTCAAATGTAGAAAACCAACTTATGCTTGCTTAAGGGGAAAGGTGAGTAGGGGTGCTGCATAAAACCACAGATTGAAATTAGCACAGATACCGTTCCATAAGCCAAATATGTAATAGACAAGAGCTACTCCTTGCTCAACGAAGTGGACTCAACACCCCATATTAAACGCCTAAGAATATACCTGACTAGTAAGAATCTTAAAACCTATGGATATATGTCTCAAAAAGAGAATCAAGCGTGTGTACAGCGGCATAAACGCAGCAGTGATAGGATTGGTGAGGATCGGTGAGCAAATGCAGACCCTTTGAAGTCATATTGCATGGTACCCATTCCATGGGTCTCAACTCTCCAGGTTTAAGGGATTCTTCCTTCAGCTAAAACATGCATGTGGAACCCAGCCTATGATCCACCGTGTGATTGGGAAACGTGTTCAAAGGTGTCTCAATTTTCGTCCCCTGGTACTCGGGTGCAACATTCCAGACGCTTTACTAACACTCTCCCCACTTGGAGAGTCAGTGCCTTTAACCTCCTGTTTGGCCCAGTTTGCAATTTCTGCGGAAAATGAACAGGAATAGGGAGAACCAATGAGAGACTAGCTGGAAGTGTCTGGACGGGCAAATTTAACTCTCATTTCCCACCAGGAAGAGGAATTAACCAAAGGCTCAGCGTGCCATGCCGGAACCACACTAGGGCCTGAAGCAATCCTGCGGTGTTGCGGCCAGCTCACAAGAAAGCGAGTTGAAGAAAGGAGCTCAGGGGCACTGTAATTCACAAACCTGCAGAGTTATAAATGACAGCTATCGTCCAAAAATATACTGAAGTAAGGCTGCCAAGAGGACTTGAAAGCGGGGCAGAATTGCAGGAAACCGATTTCAGGAGGTAGACTGGAATTGCATTTAAAGCATAGGAAAAGAGGCAGAACGTCCACAATGATGCAGTTGGCCAAAAAGGGCGTATGCGTTTTTTCGTGAATATATTCAGGAAAAAACGCATACGCCCTTTTTGGCCAACCAAGCAAGCTTGCAAAGGAAATCTGCACTACAATAAGTCTCACTTCCCCCCGGTCAAAAGGGCCATCTGAAAAAAGTGTAAAATCCAGAAAGGCAGGACAGGCCATGGAGAACTGGGAGCCTTGTTATGCTGATGGGCGGGATGTAAATTGCCAACAGCCACTCTGGAGAAGTGTATGGTGTTTCCTGAAACATCTAAAAAACAAAGCAACAGAGCCTAGGGCACTTCCACTTATGGTCCTATAGCTTAGGGAAATGAAAATCAAAAAGACACAGCCACCCCAAAGTTTGGGACGGCTCTGTTTACAAGAACCTCGTTTACGGTACAAGTTCAATATCGCAGAAAGTGAAAAATGGATGAAGAAGTTGTGGTACTTACGTACAATGCAATATCACTCAGCAATGACATCTATGTCATCAGGCCCGTAGCAGCATAATGAGTGGATTCAGGTATGATGATTCTAACTGAAAGATGTCACACAGAAAAAGAAACATCATAAGATATCACTAATACACGGAAAGTAAACTTGGCTACACAGGAATTGGATTACAAACAGAACAGGGTCTCAAATTTAGAAAACCAACTTATGCTTGCTTAAGGAGAAAGGTGAGTTGGGGTGCTGCATAAAACCAGAGATTGAAATGAGCACAGATAAAGTTCCTTAAGCCAAATATGGAATAGACAAGAGCTACTCCTTGCTCAACGAAATGGACTCAACACTCCATATTAAACGCCTAAGAATGTACCTGACTAGTAAGTATCTTAAAACCTATGGATTGCTATGTCTCTGAAAGAGAATCAAGCGTGTGTACAGGGGCATAAACGCAGCAGTGATAGGATTGGAGAGGTTCGCTGAGCAAATGAGGACCCTTTGAAGTCATATTGCATGGTACCCATTCCACGGGTCTCAACTCTCCAGGTTTAAGGGATTCTTCCTTCAGCTAAAACATGCATGTGGAACCCAGCCTATGATCCACCGTGTGATTGGGAAACGTGTTCAAATGTGTCTCCGTTCTCGTCCCCTGGTACTCGGGTGCAACATTCCAGACGCTTTACTAACACTCTCCCGACTTGGAGAGTCAGTGCCTTTAACCTCCTGTTTGGCCCAGTTTGCAATTTCTGCGGAAGATGAACAGGAATAGGGAGAACCAATGAGAGACTAGCTGGAGGTGTCTGGACGGGCAAATTTAACTCTCATTTCCCACCAGGAAGAGGAATTAAGCAAAGGCTCAGCGTGCCGTGCCGGAACCAGATTAGGGCCTGAAGCAATCCTGCGGTGTTGCGGCCAGCTCACAAGAAAGCGAGTTGAAGAAAGGAGCTCAGGGGCACTATAATTCACAAACCTGCAGAGTTATAAATGACAGCTATCGTCCAAAAATATACTGAAGTAAGGCTGCCAAGAGGACTTGAAAGCGGGGCAGAATTGCAGGAAACCGATTTCAGGAGGTAGACTGGAATTGCATTTAAAGCATAGGAAAAGAGGCAGAACGTCCACAATGATGCACTTGGCCAAAAAGGGCGTATGCGTTTTTTCGTGAATATATTCAGGAAAAAACGCATACGCCCTTTTTGGCCAACCAAGCAAGCTTGCAAAGGAAATCTGCACTACAATAAGTCTCACTTCCCCCCGGTCAAAAGGGCCATCTGAAAAAAGTGTAAAATCCAGAAAGGCAGGACAGGCCATGGAGAACTGGGAGCCTTGTTATGCTGATGGGCGGGATGTAAATTGCCAACAGCCACTCTGGAGAAGTGTATGGTGTTTCCTGAAACATCTAAAAAACAAAGCAACAGAGCCTAGGGCACTTCCACTTATGGTCCTATAGCTTAGGGAAATGAAAATCAAAAAGACACAGCCACCCCAAAGTTTGGGACGGCTCTGTTTACAAGAACCTCGTTTACGGTACAAGTTCAATATCGCAGAAAGTGAAAAATGGATGAAGAAGTTGTGGTACTTACGTACAATACAATATCACTCAGCAATGACATCTATGTCATCAAGCCCGTAGCAGCACAATGAGTGCATTCAGGTATGATGATTCTAACTGAAATAAGTCACACAGAAAAAGAAACATCATAAGATATCACTAATACACGGAATGTAAACTTGGCTACACAGGAACTGGATTACAAAACAGAACAGGGTCTCAAATTTAGAAAACCAACATATGCTTGCTTAAGGGGAAAGGTGAGTTGGGGTGCTGCATAAAACCAGAGATTGTAATGAGCACAGATAAAGTTCCTTAAGCCAAATATGGAATAGACAAGAGCTACTCCTTGCTCAACGAAATGGACTCAACACCCCATATTAAACGCCTAAGAATGTACCTGACTAGTAAGTATCTTAAAACCTATGGATTGCTATGTCTCCGAAAGAGAATCAAGCATGTGTACAGGGGCATAAACGCAGCAGTGATAGGATTGGAGAGGTTCGGTGAGCAAATGAAGACCCTTTGAAGTCATATTGCATGGTACCCATTCCACGGGTCTCAACTCTCCAGGTTTAAGGGATTCTTCCTTCAGCTAAAACATGCATGTGGAACCCAGAGTATGATCAACCGTGTGATCGGGGACGTCTTCAAATATGTCTCCGTTCTCGTCCCCTGGTACTCGGGTGCAACATTCCAGACGCTTTACTAACACTCTCCCGACTTGGAGAGTCAGTGCCTTTAACCTCCTGTTTGGCCCAGTTTGCAATTTCTGCGGAAGATGAACAGGAATAGGGAGAACCAATGAGAGACTAGCTGGAGGTGTCTGGACGGGCAAATTTAACTCTCATTTCCCACCAGGAAGAGGAATTAACCAAAGGCTCAGCGTGCCGTGCCGGAACCAGATTAGGGCCTGAAGCAATCCTGCGGTGTTGCGGCCAGCTCACAAGAAAGCGAGTTGAAGAAAGGAGCTCTGGGGCACTGTAATTCACAAACCTGCAGAGTTATAAATGTCAGCTATCGTCCAAAAATATACTGAAGTAAGGCTGCCAAGAGGACTTGAAAGCGGGGCAGAATTGCAGGAAACCGATTTCAGGAGGTAGACTGGAATTGCATTTAAAGCATAGGAAAAGAGGCAGAACGTCCACAATGATGCACTTGGCCAAAAAGGGCGTATGTTTTTTCCTGAATATATTCAGGAAAAAACGCATACGCCCTTTTTGGCCAACCAAGCAAGCTTGCAAAGGAAATCTGCACTACAATAAGTCTCACTTCCCCCCGGTCAAAAGGGCCATCTGAAAAAAGTGTAAAATCCAGAAAGGCAGGACAGGCCATGGAGAACTGGGAGCCTTGTTATGCTGATGGGCGGGATGTAAATTGCCAACAGCCACTCGGGAGAAGTGTATGGTGTTTCCTGAAACATCTAAAAAACAAAGCAACAGAGCCTAGGGCACTTCCACTTATGGTCCTATAGCTTAGGGAAATGAAAATCAAAAAGACACAGCCACCCCAAAGTTTGGGACGGCTCTGTTTACAAGAACCTCGTTTACGGTACAAGTGCAATATCGCAGAAAGTGAAAAATGGATGAAGAAGTTGTGGTACTTACGTACAATACAATATCACTCAGCAATGACATCTATGTCATCAGGCCCGTAGCAGCATAATGAGTGCATTCAGGTATGATGATTCTAACTGAAATAAGTCACACAGAAAAAGAAACATCAAAAGATATCACTAATACACGGAATGTAAACATGGCTACACAGGAACTGGATTACAAAACAGAACAGGGTCTCAAATTTAAAAACCAACATATGCTTGCTTAAGGGGAAAGGTGAGTTGGGGTGCTGCATAAAACCAGAGATTGAAATGAGCACAGATAAAGTTCCTTAAGCCAAATATGGAATAGACAAGAGCTACTCCTTGCTCAACGAAATGGACTCAACACCCCATATTAAACGCCTAAGAATGTACCTGACTAGTAACTATCTTAAAACCTATGGATTGCTATGTCTCCGAAAGAGAATCAAGCCTGTGTACAGGGGCATAAACGCAGCAGTGATAGGATTGGAGAGGTTCGGTGAGCAAATGAAGACCCTTTGAAGTCATATTGCATGGTACCCATTCCACGGGTCTCAACTCTCCAGGTTTAAGGGATTCTTCCTTCAGCTAAAACATGCATGTGGAACCCAGAGTATGATCAACCGTGTGATCGGGAGACGTCTTCAAATATGTCTCCGTTCTCGTCCCCTGGTACTCGGGTGCAACATTCCAGACGCTTTACTAACACTCTTCCGACTTGGAGAGTCAGTGCCTTTAACCTCCTGTTTGGCCCAGTTTGCAATTTCTGCGGAAGATGAACAGGAATAGGGAGAACCAATGAGAGACTAGCTGGAGGTGTCTGGACGGGCAAATTTAACTCTCATTTCCCACCAGGAAGAGGAATTAACCAAAGGCTCAGCGTGCCGTGCCGGAACCAGATTAGGGCCTGAAACAATCCTGCGGTGTTGCGGCCAGCTCACAAGAAAGCGAGTTGAAGAAAGGAGCTCTGGGGCACTGTAATTCACAAACCTGCAGAGTTATAAATGTCAGCTATCGTCCAAAAATATACTGAAGTAAGGCTGCCAAGAGGACTTGAAAGCGGGGCAGAATTGCAGGAAACCGATTTCAGGAGGTAGACTGGAATTGCATGTAAAGCATAGGAAAAGAGGCAGAACGTCCACAATGATGCACTTGGCCAAAAAGGGCGTATGCGTTTTTTCCTGAATATATTCAGGAAAAAACGCATACGCCGTTTTTGGCCAACCAAGCAAGCTTGCAAAGGAAATCTGCACTACAATAAGTCTCACTGCCCCCCGGTCAAAAGGGCCATCTGAAAAAAGTGTAAAATCCAGAAAGGCAGGACAGGCCATGGAGAACTGGGAGCCTTGTTATGCTGATGGGCGGGATGTAAATTGCCAACAGCCACTCGGGAGAAGTGTATGGTGTTTCCTGAAACATCTAAAAAACAAAGCAACAGAGCCTAGGGCACTTCCACTTATGGTCCTATAGCTTAGGGAAATGAAAATCAAAAAGACACAGCCACCCCAAAGTTTGGGACGGCTCTGTTTACAAGAACCTCGTTTACGGTACAAGTTCAATATCGCAGAAAGTGAAAAATGGATGAAGAAGTTGTGGTACTTACGTACAATGCAATATCACTCAGCAATGACATCTATGTCATCAGGCCCGTAGCAGCATAATGAGTGGATTCAGGTATGATGATTCTAACTGAAAGATGTCACACAGAAAAAGAAACATCATAAGATATCACTAATACACGGAAAGTAAACTTGGCTACACAGGAATTGGATTACAAACAGAACAGGGTCTCAAATTTAGAAAACCAACTTATGCTTGCTTAAGGAGAAAGGTGAGTTGGGGTGCTGCATAAAATCAGAGATTGAAATGAGCACAGATAAAGTTCCTTAAGCCAAATATGGAATAGACAAGAGCTACTCCTTGCTCAACGAAATGGACTCAACACCCCATATTAAACGCCTAAGAATGTACCTGACTAGTAAGTATCTTAAAACCTATGGATTGCTATGTCTCCGAAAGAGAATCAAGCGTGTGTACAGGGGCATAAACGCAGCAGTGATAGGATTGGAGAGGTTCGCTGAGCAAATGAGGACCCTTTGAAGTCATATTGCATGGTACCCATTCCACGGGTCTCAACTCTCCAGGTTTAAGGGATTCTTCCTTCAGCTAAAACATGCATGTGGAACCCAGAGTATGATCAACCGTGTGATCGGGAGACGTCTTCAAATATGTCTCCGTTCTCGTCCCCTGGTACTCGGGTGCAACATTCCAGACGCTTTACTAACACTCTCCCGACATGGAGAGTCAGTGCCTTTAACCTCCTGTTTGGCCCAGTTTGCAATTTCTGCGGATGATGAACAGGAATAGGGAGAACCAATGAGAGACTAGCTGGAGGTGTCTGGACGGGCAAATTTAACTCTCATTTCCCACCAGGAAGAGGAATTAACCAAAGGCTCAGCCTGCCGTGCCGGAACCAGATTAGGGCCTGAAGCAATCCTGCGGTGTTGCGGCCAGCTCACAAGAAAGCGAGTTGAAGAAAGGAGCTCAGGGGCACTGTAATTCACAAACCTGCAGAGTTATAAATGACAGCTATCGTCCAAAAATATACTGAAGTAAGGCTGCCAAGAGGACTTGAAAGCGGGGCAGAATTGCAGGAAACCGATTTCAGGAGGTAGACTGGAATTGCATTTAAAGCATAGGAAAAGAGGCAGAACGTCCACAATGATGCACTTGGCCAAAAAGGGCGTATGCGTTTTTTCCTGAATATATTCAGGAAAAAACGCATACGCCCTTTTTGGCCAACCAAGCAAGCTTGCAAAGGAAATCTGCACTACAATGAAGTCTCACTTCCCCCCGGTCAAAAGGGCCATCTGAAAAAAGTGTAAAATCCAGAAAGGCAGGACAGGCCATGGAGAACTGGGAGCCTTGTTATGCTGATGGGCGGGATGTAAATTGCCAACAGCCACTCGGGAGAAGTGTATGGTGTTTCCTGAAACATCTAAAAAACAAAGCAACAGAGCCTAGGGCACTTCCACTTATGGTCCTATAGCTTAGGGAAATGAAAATCAAAAAGACACAGCCACCCCAAAGTTTGGGACGGCTCTGTTTACAAGAACCTCGTTTACGGTACAAGTTCAATATCGCAGAAAGTGAAAAATGGATGAAGAAGTTGTGGTACTTACGTACAATACAATATCACTCAGCAATGACATCTATGTCATCAGGCCCGTAACAGCACAATGAGTGCATTCAGGTATGATGATTCTAACTGAAATAAGTCACACAGAAAAAGAAACATCATAAGATATCACTAATACACGGAATGTAAACTTGGCTACACAGGAACTGGATTACAAAACAGAACAGGGTCTCAAATTTAGAAAACCAACATATGCTTGCTTAAGGGGAAAGGTGAGTTGGGGTGCTGCATAAAACCAGAGATTGAAATGAGCACAGATAAAGTTCCTTAAGCCAAATATGGAATAGACAAGAGCTACTCCTTGCTCAACGAAATGGACTCAACACCCCATATTAAACGCCTAAGAATGTACCTGACTAGTAAGTATCTTAAAACCTATGGATTGCTATGTCTCCGAAAGAGAATCAAGCATGTGTACAGGGGCATAAACGCAGCAGTGATAGGATTGGAGAGGTTCGGTGAGCAAATGAAGACCCTTTGAAGTCATATTGCATGGTACCCATTCCACGGGTCTCAACTCTCCAGGTTTAAGGGATTCTTCCTTCAGCTAAAACATGCATGTGGAACCCAGAGTATGATCAACCGTGTGATCGGGGACGTCTTCAAATATGTCTCCGTTCTCGTCCCCTGGTACTCGGGTGCAACATTCCAGACGCTTTACTAACACTCTCCCGACTTGGAGAGTCAGTGCCTTTAACCTCCTGTTTGGCCCAGTTTGCAATTTCTGCGGAAGATGAACAGGAATAGGGAGAACCAATGAGAGACTAGCTGGAGGTGTCTGGACGGGCAAATTTAACTCTCATTTCCCACCAGGAAGAGGAATTAAGCAAAGGCTCAGCGTGCCGTGCCGGAACCAGATTAGGGCCTGAAGCAATCCTGCGGTGTTGCGGCCAGCTCACAAGAAAGCGAGTTGAAGAAAGGAGCTCTGGGGCACGGTAAT
Source organism: Grampus griseus (assembly GCF_964374135.1). Classification (NCBI taxonomy): domain Eukaryota; kingdom Metazoa; phylum Chordata; class Mammalia; order Artiodactyla; family Delphinidae; genus Grampus; species Grampus griseus. The sequence continues at coordinate 31,740 of NW_028133292.1, read as the reverse complement.
TCACAAACCTGCAGAGTTATAAATGTCAGCTATCGTCCAAAAATATACTGAAGTAAGGCTGCCAAGAGGACTTGAAAGCGGGGCAGAATTGCAGGAAACCGATTTCAGGAGGTAGACTGGAATTGCATTTAAAGCATAGGAAAAGAGGCAGAACGTCCACAATGATGCACTTGGCCAAAAAGGGCGTATGTTTTTTCCTAAATATATTCAGGAAAAAACGCATACGCCCTTTTTGGCCAACCAAGCAAGCTTGCAAAGGAAATCTGCACTACAATAAGTCTCACTTCCCCCCGGTCAAAAGGGCCATCTGAAAAAAGTGTAAAATCCAGAAAGGCAGGACAGGCCATGGAGAACTGGGAGCCTTGTTATGCTGATGGGCGGGATGTAAATTGCCAACAGCCACTCGGGAGAAGTGTATGGTGTTTCCTGAAACATCTAAAAAACAAAGCAACAGAGCCTAGGGCACTTCCACTTATGGTCCTATAGCTTAGGGAAATGAAAATCAAAAAGACACAGCCACCCCAAAGTTTGGGACGGCTCTGTTTACAAGAACCTCGTTTACGGTACATGTGCAATATCGCAGAAAGTGAAAAATGGATGAAGAAGTTGTGGTACTTACGTACAATACAATATCACTCAGCAATGACATCTATGTCATCAGGCCCATAGCAGCATAATGAGTGCATTCAGGTATGATTATTCTAACTGAAATAAGTCACACAGAAAAAGAAACATCATAAGATATCACTAATACACAGAATGTAAACTTGGCTACACTGGAACTGGATTACAAAACAGAACAGGGTCTCAAATTTAGAAAACCAACATATGCTTGCTTAAGGGGAAAGGTGAGTTGGGGTGCTGCATAAAACCAGAGATTGAAATGAGCACAGATAAAGTTCCTTAAGCCAAATATGGAATAGACAAGAGCTACTCCTTGCTCAACGAAATGGACTCAACACCCCATATTAAACGCCTAAGAATGTACCTGACTAGTAAGTATCTTAAAACCTATGGATTGCTATGTCTCCGAAAGAGAATCAAGCATGTGTACAGGGGCATAAACGCAGCAGTGATAGGATTGGAGAGGTTCGGTGAGCAAATGAAGACCCTTTGAAGTCATATTGCATGGTACCCATTCCACGGGTCTCAACTCTCCAGGTTTAAGGGATTCTTCCTTCAGCTAAAACATGCATGTGGAACCCAGAGTATGATCAACCGTGTGATCGGGAGACGTCTTCAAATATGTCTCCATTCTCGTCCCCTGGTACTCGGGTGCAACATTCCAGACGCTTTACTTACTCTCTCCCCACTTGGAGAGTCAGTGCCTTTAACCTCCTGTTTGGCCCAGTTTGCAATTTCTGCGGAAAATGAACAGGAATAGGGAGAACAAATGAGAGACTAGCTGGAGGTGTCTGGACGGGCAAATTTAACTCTCATTTCCCACCAGGAAGAGGAATTAACCAAAGGCTCAGCGTGCGGTGCCGGAACCACACTAGGGCATGAAGCAATCCTGCGGTGTTGCGGCCAGCTCACAAGAAAGCGAGTTGAAGAAAGGAGCTCAGGGGCACTGTCACTCACAAACCTGCAGAGTTATAAATGACAGCTATCGTCCAAAAATATATTGGAGTAAGGCTGCCAAGAGGACTTGAAAGCGGGGCAGAATTGCAGGAAACCGATTTCAGGAGGTAGACTGGAATTGCATGTAAAGCATAGGAAAAGAGGCAGAACGTCCACAATGATGCACTTTGCCAAAAAGTGCGTAGGCGTTTTTTCCTGAATATATTCAGGAAAAAACGCATACACCCTTTTTGGCCAACCAAGCAAGCTTGCAAAGGAAATCTGCACTACAATGAAGCCTCACTGCCCCCCGGTCAAAAGGGCCATCTGAAAAAAGTGTAAAATCCAGAAAGGCAGGACAGGCCATGGAGAACTGAGAGCCTTGTTATGCTGATGGGCGGGATGTAAATTGCCAACAGCCACTCTGGAAAAGTGTATGGTGTTTCCTGAAACATCTACAAAACAAAGCAACAGAGCCTAGGGCACTTCCACTTATGGTCCTATAGCTTAGGGAAATTAAAATCAAAAAGACACAGCCACCCCAAAGTTTGGGACGGCTCTGTTTACAAGAACCTCGTTTACGGTACAAGTTCAATATCGCAGAAAGCGAAAAATGGATAAAGAAGTTGTGGTACTTACGTACAATGCAATATCACTCAGCAATGAAATCTATGTCATCAGGCCCGTAGCAGCATAATGAGTGGATTCAGGTACGATGATTCTAAGTGAAATAAGTCACACAGAAAAAGAAACATCATAAGATATCACTACTACACGGAATGTAAACTTGGCTACACAGGAACTGAATTACAAAACAGAACAGGGTCTCAAATGTAGAAAACCAACTTATGCTTGCTTAAGGGGAAAGGTGAGTTGGGGTGCTGCATAAAACCAGAGATTGAAATTAGCACAGATACCGTTCCATAAGCCAAATATGTAATAGACAAGAGCTACTCCTTGCTCAACGAAGTGGACTCAACACCCCATATTAAACGCCTAAGAATATACCTGACAAGTAAGAATCTTAAAACCTATGGATTTATATGTCTCCGAAAGAGAATCAAGCGTGTGTACAGCGGCATAAACGCAGCAGTGATAGGATTGGATAGGATCGGTGAGCAAATGCAGACCCTTTGAAGTCATATTGCATGGTACCCATTCCATGGGTCTCAACTCTCCAGGTTTAAGGGATTCTTCCTTCAGCTAAAACATGCATGTGGAACCCAGCCTATGATCCACCGTGTGATTGGGAAACGTGTTCAAAGGTGTCTCAGTTTTCGTCCCCTGGTACTCGGGTGCAACATTCCAGACGCTTTACTAACTCTCTCCCCACTTGGAGAGTCAGTGCCTTTAACCTCCTGTTTGGCCCAGTTTGCAATTTCTGCGGAAAATGAACAGGAATAGGGAGAACCAATGAGAGACTAGCTGGAGGTGTCTGGACGGGCAAATTTAACTCTCATTTCCCACCAGGAAGAGGAATTAACCAAAGGCGCAGCGTGCCGTGCCGGAACCACACTAGGGCCTGAAGCAATCCTGCGGTGTTGCGACCAGCTCACAAGAAAGCGAGTTGAAGAAAGGAGCTCAGGGGCACTGTCACTCACAAACCTGCAGAGTTATAAATGACAGCTATCGTCCAAAAATATATTGAAGTAAGGCTGCCAAGAGGACTTGAAAGCGGGGCAGAATTGCAGGAAACCGATTTCAGGAGGTAGACTGGAATTGCATGTAAAGCACAGGAAAAGAGGCAGAACGTCCACAATGATGCACTTGGCCAAAAAGGGCGTATGCGTTTTTTCCTGAATATATTCAGGAAAAAACGCATACGCCCTTTTTGGCCAACCAAGCAAGCTTGCAAATGAAATCTGCACTACAATGAAGTCTCACTGCCCCCCGGTCAAAAGGGCCATCTGAAAAAAGTGTAAAATCCAGAAAGGCAGGACAGGCCATGGAGAACTGGGAGCCTTGTTATGCTGATGGGCGGGATGTAAATTGCCAACAGCCACTCGGGAGAAGTGTATGGTGTTTCCTGAAACATCTAAAAAACAAAGCAACAGAGCCTAGGGCACTTCCACTTATGGTCCTATAGCTTAGGGAAATTAAAATCAAAAAGACACAGCCACCCCAAAGTTTGGGACGGCTCTGTTTACAAGAACCTCGTTTACGGTACAAGTTCAATATCGCAGAAAGCGAAAAATGGATAAAGAATTTGTGGTACTTACGTAGAATGCAATATCACTCAGCAATGAAATCTATGTCATCAGGCCCGTAGCAGCATAATGAGTGGATTCAGGTACGATGATTCTAAGTGAAATAAGTCACACAGAAAAAGAAACATCATAAGATATCACTACTACACGGAATGTAAACTTGGCTACACAGGAACTGAATTACAAAACAGAACAGGGTCTCAAATGTAGAAAACCAACTTATGCTTGCTTAAGGGGAAAGGTGAGTTGGGGTGCTGCATAAAACCAGAGATTGAAATTAGCACAGATACCGTTCCATAAGCCAAATATGTAATAGACAAGAGCTACTCCTTGCTCAACGAAGTGGACTCAACACCCCATATTAAACGCCTAAGAATATACCTGACTAGTAAGAATCTTAAAACCTATGGATTTATATGTCCCCGAAAGAGAATCAAGCGTGTGTACAGCGCAATAAACGCAGCAGTGAAAGAATTGGTGAGGATCGGTGAGCAAATGCATACTCTTTGAAGCCATATTGCATGGTACCCATTCCATGGGTCTCAACTCTCCAGGTTTAAGGGATTCTTCCTTCAGCTAAAACATGCATGTGGAACCCAGAGTATGATCCACCGTGTGATTGGGAAACGTGTTCAAAGGTGTCTCAGGTTTCGTCCCCTGGTACTCGGGTGCAACATTCCAGACGCTTTACTTACTCTCTCCCCACTTGGAGAGTCAGTGCCTTTAACCTCCTGTTTGGCCCAGTTTGCAATTTCTGCGGAAAATGAACAGGAATAGGGAGAACCAATGAGAGACTAGCTGGAGGTGTCTGGACGGGCAAATTTAACTCTCATTTCCCACCAGGAAGAGGAATTAACCAAAGGCTCACCGTGCAGTGCCGGAACCACACTAGGGCATGAAGCAATCTTGCGGTGTTGCGGCCAGTTCACAAGAAAGCGAGTTGAAGAAAGGAGCTCAGGGGCACTGTCATTCACAAACCTGCAGAGTTATAAATGACAGCTATCGTCCAAAAATATATTGGAGTAAGGCTGCCAAGAGGACTTGAAAGCGGGGCAGAATTGCAGGAAACCGATTTCAGGAGGTAGACTGGAATTGCATGTAAAGCATAGGAAAAGAGGCAGAACGTCCACAATGATGCACTTGGCCAAAAAGGGTGTATGCGTTTTTTCCTGAATATATTCAGGAAAAAACGCATACGCCCTTTTTGGCCAACCAAGCAAGCTTGTAAAGGAAATCTGCACTACAATGAAGTCTCACTGCCCCCCGGTCAAAAGGGCCATCTGAAAAAAGTGTAAAATCCAGAAAGGCAGGACAGGCCATGGAGAACTGGGAGCCTTGTTATGCTGATGGGCGGGATGTAAATTGCCAACAGCCACTCTGGAGAAGTGTATGGTGTTTCCTGAAACATCTAAAAAACAAAGCAACAGAGCCTAGGGCACTTCCACTTATGGTCCTATAGTTTAGGGAAATTAAAATCAAAAAGACACAGCCACCCCAAAGTTTGGGACGGCTCTGTTTACAAGAACCTCGTTTACGGTACAAGTTCAATATCGCAGAAAGCGAAAAATGGATAAAGAAGTTGTGGTACTTACGTACAATGCAATATCACTCAGCAATGTAATCTATGTCATCAGGCCCGTAGCAGCATAATGAGTGGATTCAGGTACGATGATTCTAAGTGAAATAAGTCACACAGAAAAAGAAACATCATAAGATATCACTACTACACGGAATGTAAACTTGGCTACACAGGAACTGAATTACAAAACAGAACAGGGTCTCAAATGTAGAAAACCAACTTATGCTTGCTTAAGGGGAAAGGTGAGTTGGGGTGCTGCATAAAACCAGAGATTGAAAATAGCACAGATACCGTTCCATAAGCCAAATATGTAATAGACAAGAGCTACTCCTTGCTCAACGAAGTGGACTCAACATCCCATATTAAACGCCTAAGAATATACCTGACTAGTAAGAATCTTAAAACCTATGGATTTATATGTCTCCGAAAGAGAATCAAGCGTGTGTACAGCGGCATAAACGCAGCAGTGATAGGATTGGTGAGGATCGGTGAGCAAATGCAGACCCTTTGAAGTCATATTGCATGGTACCCATTCCAAGGGTCTCAACTCTCCAGGTTTAGGGGATTCTTCCTTCAGCTAAAACATGCATGTGGAACCCAGCCTATGATCCACCGTGTGATTGGGAAACGTGTTCAAAGGTGTCTCAGTTTTCGTCCCCTGGTACTCGGGTGCAACATTCCAGACGCTTTACTAACTCTCTCCCCACTTGGAGAGTCAGTGCCTTTAACCTCCTGTTTGGCCCAGTTTGCAGTTTCTGCGGAAAATGAACAGGAATAGGGAGAACCAATGAGAGACTAGCTGGAGGTGTCTGGACGGGCAAATTTAACTCTCATTTCCCACCAGGAAGAAGAATTAACCAAAGGCTCAGCGTGCCGTGCCGGAACCACACTAGGGCCTGAAGTAATCCTGCGGTGTTGCGGCCAGCTCACAAGAAAGCGAGTTGAAGAAAGGAGCTCAGGGGCACTGTCACTCACAAACCTGCAGAGTTATAAATGACAGCTATCGTCCAAAAATATATTGAAGTAAGGCTGCCAAGAGGACTTGAAAGCGGGGCAGAATTGCAGGAAACCGATTTCAGGAGGTAGACTGGAATTGCATGTAAAGCATAGGAAAAGAGGCAGAACGTCCACAATGATGCACTTGGCCAAAAAGGGCGTATGCGTTTTTTCCTGAATATATTCAGGAAAAAACGCATACGCCCTTTTTGGCCAACCAAGCAAGCTTGCAAATGAAATCTGCACTACAATGAAGTCTCACTGCCCCCCGGTCAAAAGGGCCATCTGAAAAAAGTGTAAAATCCAGAAAGGCAGGACAGGCCATGGAGAACTGGGAGCCTTGTTATGCTGATGGGCGGGATGTAAATTGCCAACAGCCACTCTGGAGAAGTGTATGGTGTTTCCTGAAACATCTAAAAAACAAAGCAACAGAGCCTAGGGCACTTCCACTTATGGTCCTATAGCTTAGGGAAATTAAAATCATAAGACACAGCCACCCCAAAGTTTGGGACGGCTCTGTTTACAAGAACCTCGTTTACGGTACAAGTTCAATATTGCAGAAAGCGAAAAATGGATAAAGAAGTTGTAGTACTTACATACAATGCAATATCACTCAGCAATGAAATCTATGTCATCAGGCCCGTAGCAGCATAATGAGTGGATTCAGGTACGATGATTCTAAGTGAAATAAGTCACAGAGAAAAAGAAACATCATAAGATATCACTACTACACGGAATGTAAACTTGGCTACACAGGAACTGAATTACAAAACAGAACAGGGTCTCAAATGTAGAAAACCAACTTATGCTTGCTTAAGGGGAAAGGTGAGTTGGGGTGCTGCATAAAACCAGAGATTGAAATTAGCACAGATACCGTTCCATAAGCCAAATATGTAATAGACAAGAGCTACTCCTTGCTCAACGAAGTGGACTCAACACCCCATATTAAACGCCTAAGAATATACCTGACTAGTAAGAATCTTAAAACCTATGGATTTATATGTCCCCGAAAGAGAATCAAGCGTGTGTACAGCGCAATAAACGCAGCAGTGAAAGGATTGGTGAGGATCGGTGAGCAAATGCATACTCTTTGAAGCCATATTGCATGGTACCCATTCCATGGGTCTCAACTCTCCAGGATTAAGGGATTCTTCCTTCAGCTAAAACATGCATGTGGAACCCAGCCTATGATCCACCGTGTGATTGGGAAACGTGTTCAAAGGTGTCTCAGGTTTCGTCCCCTGGTACTCGGGTGCAACATTCCAGACGCTTTACTTACTCTCTCCCCACTTGGAGAGTCAGTGCCTTTAACCTCCTGTTTTGCCCAGTTTGCAGTTTCTGCGGAAAATGAACAGGAATAGGGAGAACCAATGAGAGACTAGCTGGAGGTGTCTGGACGGGCAAATTTAACTCTCATTTCCCACCAGGAAGAGGAATTAACCAAAGGCTCAGCGTGCCGTGCCGGAACCACACTAGGGCCTGAAGTAATCCTGCGGTGTTGCGGCCAGCTCACAAGAAAGCGAGTTGAAGAAAGGAGCTCAGGGGCACTGTCACTCACAAACCTGCAGAGTTATAAATGACAGCTATCGTCCAAAAATATATTGAAGTAAGGCTGCCAAGAGGACTTGAAAGCGGGGCAGAATTGCAGGAAACCGATTTCAGGAGGTAGACTGGAATTGCATGTAAAGCACAGGAAAAGAGGCAGAACGTCCACAATGATGCACTTGGCCAAAAAGGGCGTATGCGTTTTTTCCTGAATATATTCAGGAAAAAACGCATACGCCCTTTTTGGCCAACCAAGCAAGCTTGCAAATGAAATCTGCACTACAATGAAGTCTCACTGCCCCCCGGTCAAAAGGGCCATCTGAAAAAAGTGTAAAATCCAGAAAGGCAGGACAGGCCATGGAGAACTGGGAGCCTTGTTATGCTGATGGGCGGGATGTAAATTGCCAACAGCCACTCTGGAGAAGTGTATGGTGTTTCCTGAAACATCTAAAAAACAAAGCAACAGAGCCTAGGGCACTTCCACTTATTGTCCTATAGCTTAGGGAAATTAAAATCATAAGACACAGCCACCCCAAAGTTTGGGACAGCTCTGTTTACAAGAACCTCGTTTACGGTACAAGTTCAATATTGCAGAAAGCGAAAAATGGATAAAGAAGTTGTAGTACTTACAAACAATGCAATATCACTCAACAATGAAATCTATGTCATCAGGCCCGTAGCAGCATAATGAGTGGATTCAGCTACGATGATTCTAAGTGAAATAAGTCACACAGAAAAAGAAACATCATAAGATATCACTACTACATGGAATGTAAACTTGGCTACCCAGGAACTGAATTACAAAACAGAACAGGGTCTCAAATGTAGAAAACCAACTTATGCTTGCTTAAGGGGAAAGGTGAGTTGGGGTGCTGCATAAAACCAGAGATTGAAATTAGCACAGATACCGTTCCATAAGCCAAATATGTAATAGACAAGAGCTACTCCTTGCTCAACGAAGTGGACTCAACACCCCATATTAAACGCCTAAGAATATACCTGACTAGTAAGAATCTTAAAACCTATGGATTTATATGTCTCCGAAAGAGAATCAAGCTTGTGTACAGCGCAATAAACGCAGCAGTGAAAGGATTGGTGAGGATCGGTGAGCAAATGCATACTCTTTGAAGCCATATTGCATGGTACCCATTCCATGGGTCTCAACTCTCCAGGTTTAAGGGATTCTTCCTTCAGCTAAAACATGCATGTGGAACCCAGAGTATGATCCACCGTGTGATTGGGAAACGTGTTCAAAGGTGTCTCAGGTTTCGTCCCCTCGTACTCGGGTGCAACATTCCAGACGCTTTACTTACTCTCTCCCCACTTGGAGAGTCAGTGCCTTTAACCTCCTGTTTGGCCCAGTTTGCAATTTCTGCGGAAAATGAACAGGAATAGGGAGAACAAATGAGAGACTAGCTGGAGGTGTCTGGACGGGCAAATTTAACTCTCATTTCCCACCAGGAAGAGGAATTAACCAAAGGCTCAGCGTGCGGTGCCGGAACCACACTAGGGCATGAAGCAATCCTGCGGTGTTGCGGCCAGCTCACAAGAAAGCGAGTTGAAGAAAGGAGCTCAGGGGCACTGTCATTCACAAACCTGCAGAGTTATAAATGACAGCTATCGTCCAAAAATATATTGGAGTAAGGCTGCCAAGAGGACTTGAAAGCGGGGCAGAATTGCAGGAAACCGATTTCAGGAGGTAGACTGGAATTGCATGTAAAGCATAGGAAAAGAGGCAGAACGTCCACAATGATGCACTTGGCCAAAAAGGGCGTATGCGTTTTTTCCTGAATATATTCAGGAAAAAACGCATACGCACTTTTGGGCCAACCAAGCAAGCTTGCAAAGGAAATCTGCACTACAATGAAGTCTCACTGCCCCCCGGTCAAAAGGGCCATCTGAAAAAAGTGTAAAATCCAGAAAGGCAGGACAGGCCATGGAGAACTGGGAGCCTTGTTATGCTGATGGGCGGGATGTAAATTGCCAACAGCCACTCTGGAGAAGTGTATGGTGTTTCCTGAAACATCTACAAAACAAAGCAACAGAGCCTAGGGCACTTCCACTTATGGTCCTATAGCTTAGGGAAATTAAAATCAAAAAGACACAGCCACCCCAAAGTTTGGGACGGCTCTGTTTACAAGAACCTCGTTTACGGTACAAGTTCAATATCGCAGAAAGCGAAAAATGGATAAAGAAGTTGTGGTACTTACGTACAATGCAATATCACTCAGCAATGAAATCTATGTCATCAGGCCCGTAGCAGCATAATGAGTGGATTCAGGTACGATGATTCTAAGTGAAATAAGTCACAGAGAAAAAGAAACATCATAAGATATCACTACTACACGGAATGTAAACTTGGCTACACAGGAACTGAATTACAAAACAGAACAGGGTCTCAAATGTAGAAAACCAACTTATGCTTGCTTAAGGGGAAAGGTGAGTTGGGGTGCTGCATAAAACCAGAGATTGAAATTAGCACAGATACCGTTCCATAAGCCAAATATGTAATAGACAAGAGCTACTCCTTGCTCAACGAAGTGGACTCAACACCCCATATTAAACGCCTAAGAATATACCTGACAAGTAAGAATCTTAAAACCTATGGATTTATATGTCTCCGAAAGAGAATCAAGCGTGTGTACAGCGGCATAAACGCAGCAGTGATAGGATTGGATAGGATCGGTGAGCAAATACAGACGCTTTGAAGTCATATTGCATGGTACCCATTCCATGGGTCTCAACTCTCCAGGTTTAAGGGATTCTTCCTTCAGCTAAAACATGCATGTGGAACCCAGCCTATGATCCACCGTGTGATTGGGAAACGTGTTCAAAGGTGTCTCAGTTTTCGTCCCCTGGTACTCGGGTGCAACATTCCAGACGCTTTACTAACTCTCTCCCCACTTGGAGAGTCAGTGCCTTTAACCTCCTGTTTGGCCCAGTTTGCAATTTCTGCGGAAAATGAACAGGAATAGGGAGAACCAATGAGAGACTAGCTGGAGGTGTCTGGACGGGCAAATTTAACTCTCATTTCCCACCAGGAAGAGGAATTAACCAAAGGCGCAGCGTGCCGTGCCGGAACCACAGTAGGGCCTGAAGCAATCCTGCGGTGTTGCGGCCAGCTCACAAGAAAGCGAGTTGAAGAAAGGAGCTCAGGGGCACTGTCACTCACAAACCTGCAGAGTTATAAATGACAGCTATCGTCCAAAAATATATTGAAGTAAGGCTGCCAAGAGGACTTGAAAGCGGGGCAGAATTGCAGGAAACCGATTTCAGGAGGTAGACTGGAATTGCATGTAAAGCACAGGAAAAGAGGCAGAACGTCCACAATGATGCACTTGGCCAAAAAGGGCGTATGCGTTTTTTCCTGAATATATTCAGGAAAAAACGCATACGCCCTTTTTGGCCAACCAAGCAAGCTTGCAAATGAAATCTGCACTACAATGAAGTCTCACTGCCCCCCGGTCAAAAGGGCCATCTGAAAAAAGTGTAAAATCCAGAAAGGCAGGACAGGCCATGGAGAACTGGGAGCCTTGTTATGCTGATGGGCGGGATGTAAATTGCCAACAGCCACTCGGGAGAAGTGTATGGTGTTTCCTGAAACATCTAAAAAACAAAGCAACAGAGCCTAGGGCACTTCCACTTATGGTCCTATAGCTTAGGGAAATTAAAATCAAAAAGACACAGCCACCCCAAAGTTTGGGACGGCTCTGTTTACAAGAACCTCGTTTACGGTACAAGATCAATATCGCAGAAAGCGAAAAATGGATAAAGAATTTGTGGTACTTACGTAGAATGCAATATCACTCAGCAATGAAATCTATGTCATCAGGCCCATAGCAGCATAATGAGTGGATTCAGGTACGATGATTCTAAGTGAAATAAGTCACACAGAAAAAGAAACATCATAAGATATCACTACTACACGGAATGTAAACTTGGCTACACAGGAACTGAATTACAAAACAGAACAGGGTCTCAAATGTAGAAAACCAACTTATGCTTGCTTAAGGGGAAAGGTGAGTTGGGGTGCTGCATAAAACCAGAGATTGAAATTAGCACAGATACCGTTCCATAAGCCAAATATGTAATAGACAAGAGCTACTCCTTGCTCAACGAAGTGGACTCAACACCCCATATTAAACGCCTAAGAATATACCTGACTAGTAAGAATCTTAAAACCTATGGATTTATATGTCCCCGAAAGAGAATCAAGCGTGTGTACAGCGCAATAAACGCAGCAGTGAAAGGATTGGTGAGGATCGGTGAGCAAATGCATACTCTTTGAAGCCATATTGCATGGTACCCATTCCATGGGTCTCAACTCTCCAGGTTTAAGGGATTCTTCCTTCAGCTAAAACATGCATGTGGAACCCAGAGTATGATCCACCGTGTGATTGGGAAACGTGTTCAAAGGTGTCTCAGGTTTCGTCCCCTGGTACTCGGGTGCAACATTCCAGACGCTTTACTTACTCTCTCCCCACTTGGAGAGTCAGTGCCTTTAACCTCCTGTTTGGCCCAGTTTGCAATTTCTGCGGAAAATGAACAGGAATAGGGAGAACCAATGAGAGACTAGCTGGAGGTGTCTGGACGGGCAAATTTAACTCTCATTTCCCACCAGGAAGAGGAATTAACCAAAGGCTCACCGTGCAGTGCCGGAACCACACTAGGGCATGAAGCAATCTTGCGGTGTTGCGGCCAGTTCACAAGAAAGCGAGTTGAAGAAAGGAGCTCAGGGGCACTGTCATTCACAAACCTGCAGAGTTATAAATGACAGCTATCGTCCAAAAATATATTGGAGTAAGGCTGCCAAGAGGACTTGAAAGCGGGGCAGAATTGCAGGAAACCGATTTCAGGAGGTAGACTGGAATTGCATGTAAAGCACAGGAAAAGAGGCAGAACGTCCACAATGATGCACTTGGCCAAAAAGGGCGTATGCGTTTTTTCCTGAATATATTCAGGAAAAAACGCATACGCCCTTTTTGGCCAACCAAGCAAGCTTGTAAAGGAAATCTGCACTACAATGAAGTCTCACTGCCCCCCGGTCAAAAGGGCCATCTGAAAAAAGTGTAAAATCCAGAAAGGCAGGACAGGCCATGGAGAACTGGGAGCCTTGTTATGCTGATGGGCGGGATGTAAATTGCCAACAGCCACTCTGGAGAAGTGTATGGTGTTTCCTGAAACATCTAAAAAACAAAGCAACAGAGCCTAGGGCACTTCCACTTATGGTCCTATAGTTTAGGGAAATTAAAATCAAAAAGACACAGCCACCCCAAAGTTTGGGACGGCTCTGTTTACAAGAACCTCGTTTACGGTACAAGTTCAATATCGCAGAAAGCGAAAAATGGATAAAGAAGTTGTGGTACTTACGTACAATGCAATATCACTCAGCAATGAAATCTATGTCATCAGGCCCGTAGCAGCATAATGAGTGGATTCAGGTACGATGATTCTAAGTGAAACAAGTCACACAGAAAAAGAAACATCATAAGATATCACTACTACACGGAATGTAAACTTGGCTACACAGGAACTGAATTACAAAACAGAACAGGGTCTCAAATGTAGAAAACCAACTTATGCTTGCTTAAGGGGAAAGGTGAGTTGGGGTGCTGCATAAAACCAGAGATTGAAAATAGCACAGATACCGTTCCATAAGCCAAATATGTAATAGACAAGAGCTACTCCTTGCTCAACGAAGTGGACTCAACACCCCATATTAAACGCCTAAGAATATACCTGACTAGTAAGAATCTTAAAACCTATGGATTTATATGTCTCCGAAAGAGAATCAAGCGTGTGTACAGCGGCATAAACGCAGCAGTGATAGGATTGGTGAGGATCGGTGAGCAAATGCAGACCCTTTGAAGTCATATTGCATGGTACCCATTCCAAGGGTCTCAACTCTCCAGGTTTAGGGGATTCTTCCTTCAGCTAAAACATGCATGTGGAACCCAGCCTATGATCCACCGTGTGATTGGGAAACGTGTTCAAAGGTGTCTCAGTTTTCGTCCCCTGGTACTCGGGTGCAACATTCCAGACGCTTTACTAACTCTCTCCCCACTTGGAGAGTCAGTGCCTTTAACCTCCTGTTTGGCCCAGTTTGCAGTTTCTGCGGAAAATGAACAGGAATAGGGAGAACCAATGAGAGACTAGCTGGAGGTGTCTGGACGGGCAAATTTAACTCTCATTTCCCACCAGGAAGAGGAATTAACCAAAGGCTCAGCGTGCCGTGCCGGAACCACACTAGGGCCTGAAGTAATCCTGCGGTGTTGCGGCCAGCTCACAAGAAAGCGAGTTGAAGAAAGGAGCTCAGGGGCACTGTCACTCACAAACCTGCAGAGTTATAAATGACAGCTATCGTCCAAAAATATATTGAAGTAAGGCTGCCAAGAGGACTTGAAAGCGGGGCAGAATTGCAGGAAACCGATTTCAGGAGGTAGACTGGAATTGCATGTAAAGCACAGGAAAAGAGGCAGAACGTCCACAATGATGCACTTGGCCAAAAAGGGCGTATGCGTTTTTTCCTGAATATATTCAGGAAAAAACGCATACGCCCTTTTTGGCCAACCAAGCAAGCTTGCAAATGAAATCTGCACTACAATGAAGTCTCACTGCCCCCCGGTCAAAAGGGCCATCTGAAAAAAGTGTAAAATCCAGAAAGGCAGGACAGGCCATGGAGAACTGGGAGCCTTGTTATGCTGATGGGCGGGATGTAAATTGCCAACAGCCACTCTGGAGAAGTGTATGGTGTTTCCTGAAACATCTAAAAAACAAAGCAACAGAGCCTAGGGCACTTCCACTTATGGTCCTATAGCTTAGGGAAATTAAAATCATAAGACACAGCCACCCCAAAGTTTGGGACGGCTCTGTTTACAAGAACCTCGTTTACGGTACAAGTTCAATATTGCAGAAAGCGAAAAATGGATAAAGAAGTTGTAGTACTTACATACAATGCAATATCACTCAGCAATGAAATCTATGTCATCAGGCCCGTAGCAGCATAATGAGTGGATTCAGGTACGATGATTCTAAGTGAAATAAGTCACAGAGAAAAAGAAACATCATAAGATATCACTACTACACGGAATGTAAACTTGGCTACACAGGAACTGAATTACAAAACAGAACAGGGTCTCAAATGTAGAAAACCAACTTATGCTTGCTTAAGGGGAAAGGTGAGTTGGGGTGCTGCATAAAACCAGAGATTGAAATTAGCACAGATACCGTTCCATAAGCCAAATATGTAATAGACAAGAGCTACTCCTTGCTCAACGAAGTGGACTCAACACCCCATATTAAACGCCTAAGAATATACCTGACTAGTAAGAATCTTAAAACCTATGGATTTATATGTCCCCGAAAGAGAATCAAGCGTGTGTACAGCGCAATAAACGCAGCAGTGAAAGGTTTGGTGAGGATCGGTGAGCAAATGCATACTCTTTGAAGCCATATTGCATGGTACCCATTCCATGGGTCTCAACTCTCCAGGATTAAGGGATTCTTCCTTCAGCTAAAACATGCATGTGGAACCCAGAGTATGATCCACCGTGTGATTGGGAAACGTGTTCAAAGGTGTCTCAGGTTTCGTCCCCTCGTACTCGGGTGCAACATTCCAGACGCTTTACTTACTCTCTCCCCACTTGGAGAGTCAGTGCCTTTAACCTCCTGTTTGGCCCAGTTTGCAATTTCTGCGGAAAATGAACAGGAATAGGGAGAACAAATGAGAGACTAGCTGGAGGTGTCTGGACGGGCAAATTTAACTCTCATTTCCCACCAGGAAGAGGAATTAACCAAAGGCTCAGCGTGCGGTGCCGGAACCACACTAGGGCATGAAGCAATCCTGCGGTGTTGCGGCCAGCTCACAAGAAAGCGAGTTGAAGAAAGGAGCTCAGGGGCACTGTCATTCACAAACCTGCAGAGTTATAAATGACAGCTATCGTCCAAAAATATATTGGAGTAAGGCTGCCAAGAGGACTTGAAAGCGGGGCAGAATTGCAGGAAACCGATTTCAGGAGGTAGACTGGAATTGCATGTAAAGCATAGGAAAAGAGGCAGAACGTCCACAATGATGCACTTGGCCAAAAAGGGCGTAGGGGTTTTTTCCTGAATATATTCAGGAAAAAACGCATACGCACTTTTTGGCCAACCAAGCAAGCTTGCAAAGGAAATCTGCACTACAATGAAGCCTCACTGCCCCCCGGTCAAAAGGGCCATCTGAAAAAAGTGTAAAATCCAGAAAGGCAGGACAGGCCATGGAGAACTGAGAGCCTTGTTATGCTGATGGGCGGGATGTAAATTGCCAACAGCCACTCTGGAGAAGTGTATGGTGTTTCCTGAAACATCTACAAAACAAAGCAACAGAGCCTAGGGCACTTCCACTTATGGTCCTATAGCTTAGGGAAATTAAAATCAAAAAGACACAGCCACCCCAAAGTTTGGGACGGCTCTGTTTACAAGAACCTCGTTTACGGTACAAGTTCAATATCGCAGAAAGCGAAAAATGGATAAAGAAGTTGTGGTACTTACGTACAATGCAATATCACTCAGCAATGAAATCTATGTCATCAGGCCCGTAGCAGCATAATGAGTGGATTCAGGTACGATGATTCTAAGTGAAATAAGTCACACAGAAAAAGAAACATCATAAGATATCACTACTACACGGAATGTAAACTTGGCTACACAGGAACTGAATTACAAAACAGAACAGGGTCTCAAATGTAGAAAACCAACTTATGCTTGCTTAAGGGGAAAGGTGAGTTGGGGTGCTGCATAAAACCAGAGATTGAAATTAGCACAGATACCGTTCCATAAGCCAAATATGTAATAGACAAGAGCTACTCCTTGCTCAACGAAGTGGACTCAACACCCCATATTAAACGCCTAAGAATATACCTGACAAGTAAGAATCTTAAAACCTATGGATTTATATGTCTCCGAAAGAGAATCAAGCGTGTGTACAGCGGCATAAACGCAGCAGTGATAGGATTGGATAGGATCGGTGAGCAAATGCAGACCCTTTGAAGTCATATTGCATGGTACCCATTCCATGGGTCTCAACTCTCCAGGTTTAAGGGATTCTTCCTTCAGCTAAAACATGCATGTGGAACCCAGCCTATGATCCACCGTGTGATTGGGAAACGTGTTCAAAGGTGTCTCAGTTTTCGTCCCCTGGTACTCGGGTGCAACATTCCAGACGCTTTACTAACTCTCTCCCCACTTGGAGAGTCAGTGCCTTTAACCTCCTGTTTGGCCCAGTTTGCAATTTCTGCGGAAAATGAACAGGAATAGGGAGAACCAATGAGAGACTAGCTGGAGGTGTCTGGACGGGCAAATTTAACTCTCATTTCCCACCAGGAAGAGGAATTAACCAAAGGCGCAGCGTGCCGTGCCGGAACCACACTAGGGCCTGAAGCAATCCTGCGGTGTTGCGGCCAGCTCACAAGAAAGCGAGTTGAAGAAAGGAGCTCAGGGGCACTGTCACTCACAAACCTGCAGAGTTATAAATGACAGCTATCGTCCAAAAATATATTGAAGTAAGGCTGCCAAGAGGACTTGAAAGCGGGGCAGAATTGCAGGAAACCGATTTCAGGAGGTAGACTGGAATTGCATGTAAAGCACAGGAAAAGAGGCAGAACGTCCACAATGATGCACTTGGCCAAAAAGGGCGTATGCGTTTTTTCCTGAATATATTCAGGAAAAAAGGCATACGCCCTTTTTGGCCAACCAAGCAAGCTTGCAAATGAAATCTGCACTACAATGAAGTCTCACTGCCCCCCGGTCAAAAGGGCCATCTGAAAAAAGTGTAAAATCCAGAAAGGCAGGACAGGCCATGGAGAACTGGGAGCCTTGTTATGCTGATGGGCGGGATGTAAATTGCCAACAGCCACTCGGGAGAAGTGTATGGTGTTTCCTGAAACATCTAAAAAACAAAGCAACAGAGCCTAGGGCACTTCCACTTATGGTCCTATAGCTTAGGGAAATTAAAATCAAAAAGACACAGCCACCCCAAAGTTTGGGACGGCTCTGTTTACAAGAACCTCGTTTACGGTACAAGTTCAATATCGCAGAAAGCGAAAAATGGATAAAGAATTTGTGGTACTTACGTAGAATGCAATATCACTCAGCAATGAAATCTATGTCATCAGGACCGTAGCAGCATAATGAGTGGATTCAGGTACGATGATTCTAAGTGAAATAAGTCACACAGAAAAAGAAACATCATAAGATATCACTACTACACGGAATGTAAACTTGGCTACCCAGGAACTGAATTACAAAACAGAACAGGGTCTCAAATGTAGAAAACCAACTTATGCTTGCTTAAGGGGAAAGGTGAGTTGGGGTGCTGCATAAAACCAGAGATTGAAATTAGCACAGATACCGTTCCATAAGCCAAATATGTAATAGACAAGAGCTACTCCTTGCTCAACGAAGTGGACTCAACACCCCATATTAAACGCCTAAGAATATACCTGACTAGTAAGAATCTTAAAACCTATGGATTTATATGTCCCCGAAAGAGAATCAAGCGTGTGTACAGCGCAATAAACGCAGCAGTGAAAGGATTGGTGAGGATCGGTGAGCAAATGCATACTCTTTGAAGCCATATTGCATGGTACCCATTCCATGGGTCTCAACTCTCCAGGTTTAAGGGATTCTTCCTTCAGCTAAAACATGCATGTGGAACCCAGAGTATGATCCACCGTGTGATTGGGAAACGTGTTCAAAGGTGTCTCAGGTTTCGTCCCCTGGTACTCGGGTGCAACATTCCAGACGCTTTACTTACTCTCTCCCCACTTGGAGAGTCAGTGCCTTTAACCTCCTGTTTGGCCCAGTTTGCAATTTCTGCGGAAAATGAACAGGAATAGGGAGAACCAATGAGAGACTAGCTGGAGGTGTCTGGACGGGCAAATTTAACTCTCATTTCCCACCAGGAAGAGGAATTAACCAAAGGCTCACCGTGCAGTGCCGGAACCACACTAGGGCATGAAGCAATCTTGCGGTGTTGCGGCCAGTTCACAAGAAAGCGAGTTGAAGAAAGGAGCTCAGGGGCACTGTCATTCACAAACCTGCAGAGTTATAAATGACAGCTATCGTCCAAAAATATATTGGAGTAAGGCTGCCAAGAGGACTTGAAAGCGGGGCAGAATTGCAGGAAACCGATTTCAGGAGGTAGACTGGAATTGCATGTAAAGCATAGGAAAAGAGGCAGAACGTCCACAATGATGCACTTGGCCAAAAAGGGCGTATGCGTTTTTTCCTGAATATATTCAGGAAAAAACGCATACGCCCTTTTTGGCCAACCAAGCAAGCTTGTAAAGGAAATCTGCACTACAATGAAGTCTCACTGCCCCCCGGTCAAAAGGGCCATCTGAAAAAAGTGTAAAATCCAGAAAGGCAGGACAGGCCATGGAGAACTGGGAGCCTTGTTATGCTGATGGGCGGGATGTAAATTGCCAACAGCCACTCTGGAGAAGTGTATGGTGTTTCCTGAAACATCTAAAAAACAAAGCAACAGAGCCTAGGGCACTTCCACTTATGGTCCTATAGCTTAGGGAAATTAAAATCAAAAAGAAACAGCCACCCCAAAGTTTGGGACGGCTCTGTTTACAAGAACCTCGTTTACGGTACAAGTTCAATATCGCAGAAAGCGAAAAATGGATAAAGAAGTTGTAGTACTTACAAACAATGCAATATCACTCAGCAATGAAATCTATGTCATCAGGCCCGTAGCAGCATAATGAGTGGATTCAGCTACGATGATTCTAAGTGAAATAAGTCACACAGAAAAAGAAACATCATAAGATATCACTACTACATGGAATGTAAACTTGGCTACCCAGGAACTGAATTACAAAACAGAACAGGGTCTGAAATGTAGAAAACCAACTTATGCTTGCTTAAGGGGAAAGGTGAGTTGGGGTGCTGCATAAAACCAGAGATTGAAATTAGCACAGATACCGTTCCATAAGCCAAATATGTAATAGACAAGAGCTACTCCTTGCTCAACGAAGTGGACTCAACACCCCATATTAAACGCCTAAGAATATACCTGACTAGTAAGAATCTTAAAACCTATGGATTTATATGTCTCCGAAAGAGAATCAAGCGTGTGTACAGCGCAATAAACGCAGCAGTGAAAGGATTGGTGAGGATCGGTGAGCAAATGCACACTCTTTGAAGCCATATTGCATGGTACCCATTCCATGGGTCTCAACTCTCCAGGTTTAAGGGATTCTTCCTCCAGCTAAAACATGCATTTGGAACCCAGAGTATGATCCACCGTGTGATTGGGAAACGTGTTCAAAGGTGTCTCAGTTTTCGTCCCCTGGTACTCGGGTGAAACATTCCAGACGCTTTACTAACTCTCTCCCCACTTGGAGAGTCAGTGCCTTTAACCTCCTGTTTGGCCCAGTTTGCAATTTCTGCGGAAAATGAACAGGAATAGGGAGAACCAATGAGAGACTAGCTGGAGGTGTCTGGACGGGCAAATTTAAC
Source organism: Grampus griseus (assembly GCF_964374135.1). Lineage (NCBI taxonomy): Eukaryota > Metazoa > Chordata > Mammalia > Artiodactyla > Delphinidae > Grampus > Grampus griseus. Next base: position 11,349 of record NW_028133292.1, on the reverse strand, counting down.
TCTCATTTCCCACCAGGAAGAGGAATTAACCAAAGGCTCACCGTGCAGTGCCGGAACCACACTAGGGCATGAAGCAATCTTGCGGTGTTGCGGCCAGTTCACAAGAAAGCGAGTTGAAGAAAGGAGCTCAGGGGCACTGTCATTCACAAACCTGCAGAGTTATAAATGACAGCTATCGTCCAAAAATATATTGGAGTAAGGCTGCCAAGAGGACTTGAAAGCGGGGCAGAATTGCAGGAAACCGATTTCAGGAGGTAGACTGGAATTGCATGTAAAGCATAGGAAAAGAGGCAGAACGTCCACAATGATGCACTTGGCCAAAAAGGGCGTATGCGTTTTTTCCTGAATATATTCAGGAAAAAACGCATACGCCCTTTTTGGCCAACCAAGCAAGCTTGTAAAGGAAATCTGCACTACAATGAAGTCTCACTGCCCCCCGGTCAAAAGGGCCATCTGAAAAAAGTGTAAAATCCAGAAAGGCAGGACAGGCCATGGAGAACTGGGAGCCTTGTTATGCTGATGGGCGGGATGTAAATTGCCAACAGCCACTCTGGAGAAGTGTATGGTGTTTCCTGAAACATCTAAAAAACAAAGCAACAGAGCCTAGGGCACTTCCACTTATGGTCCTATAGCTTAGGGAAATTAAAATCAAAAAGACACAGCCACCCCAAAGTTTGGGACGGCTCTGTTTACAAGAACCTCGTTTACGGTACAAGTTCAATATCGCAGAAAGCGAAAAATGGATAAAGAAGTTGTAGTACTTACAAACAATGCAATATCACTCAGCAATGAAATCTATGTCATCAGGCCCGTAGCAGCATAATGAGTGGATTCAGCTACGATGATTCTAAGTGAAATAAGTCACACAGAAAAAGAAACATCATAAGATATCACTACTACATGGAATGTAAACTTGGCTACCCAGGAACTGAATTACAAAACAGAACAGGGTCTGAAATGTAGAAAACCAACTTATGCTTGCTTAAGGGGAAAGGTGAGTTGGGGTGCTGCATAAAACCAGAGATTGAAATTAGCACAGATACCGTTCCATAAGCCAAATATGTAATAGACAAGAGCTACTCCTTGCTCAACGAAGTGGACTCAACACCCCATATTAAACGCCTAAGAATATACCTGACTAGTAAGAATCTTAAAACCTATGGATTTATATGTCTCCGAAAGAGAATCAAGCGTGTGTACAGCGCAATAAACGCAGCAGTGAAAGGATTGGTGAGGATCGGTGAGCAAATGCACACTCTTTGAAGCCATATTGCATGGTACCCATTCCATGGGTCTCAACTCTCCAGGTTTAAGGGATTCTTCCTCCAGCTAAAACATGCATTTGGAACCCAGAGTATGATCCACCGTGTGATTGGGAAACGTGTTCAAAGGTGTCTCAGTTTTCGTCCCCTGGTACTCGGGTGAAACATTCCAGACGCTTTACTAACTCTCTCCCCACTTGGAGAGTCAGTGCCTTTAACCTCCTGTTTGGCCCAGTTTGCAATTTCTGCGGAAAATGAACAGGAATAGGGAGAACCAATGAGAGACTAGCTGGAGGTGTCTGGACGGGCAAATTTAACTCTCATTTCCCACCAGGAAGAGGAATTAACCAAAGGCTCAGCGTGCCGTGCCGGAACCACACTAGGGCCTGAAGCAATCCTGCGGTGTTGCGGCCAGCTCACAAGAAAGCGAGTTGAAGAAAGGAGCTCAGGGGCACTGTCACTCACAAACCTGCAGAGTTATAAATGACAGCTATCGTCCAAAAATATATTGAAGTAAGGCTGCCAAGAGGACTTGAAAGCGGGGCAGAATTGCAGGAAACCGATTTCAGGAGGTAGACTGGAATTGCATGTAAAGCACAGGAAAAGAGGCAGAACGTCCACAATGATGCACTTGGCCAAAAAGGGCGTATGCGTTTTTTCCTGAATATATTCAGGAAAAAACGCATACGCCCTTTTTGGCCAACCAAGCAAGCTTGCAAATGAAATCTGCACTACAATGAAGTCTCACTGCCCCCCGGTCAAAAGGGCCATCTGAAAAAAGTGTAAAATCCAGAAAGGCAGGACAGGCCATGGAGAACTGGGAGCCTTGTTATGCTGATGGGCGGGATGTAAATTGCCAACAGCCACTCGGGAGAAGTGTATGGTGTTTCCTGAAACATCTAAAAAACAAAGCAACAGAGCCTAGGGCACTTCCACTTATGGTCCTATAGCTTAGGGAAATTAAAATCAAAAAGACACAGCCACCCCAAAGTTTGGGACGGCTCTGTTTACAAGAACCTCGTTTACGGTACAAGTTCAATATCGCAGAAAGCGAAAAATGGATAAAGAAGTTGTAGTACTTACAAACAATGCAATATCACTCAGCAATGAAATCTATGTCATCAGGCCCGTAGCAGCATAATGAGTGGATTCAGCTACGATGATTCTAAGTGAAATAAGTCACACAGAAAAAGAAACATCATAAGATATCACTACTACATGGAATGTAAACTTGGCTACCCAGGAACTGAATTACAAAACAGAACAGGGTCTCAAATGTAGAAAACCAACTTATGCTTGCTTAAGGGGAAAGGTGAGTTGGGGTGCTGCATAAAACCAGAGATTGAAATTAGCACAGATACCGTTCCATAAGCCAAATATGTAATAGACAAGAGCTACTCCTTGCTCAACGAAGTGGACTCAACACCCCATATTAAACGCCTAAGAATATACCTGACTAGTAAGAATCTTAAAACCTATGGATTTATATGTCTCCGAAAGAGAATCAAGCGTGTGTACAGCGCAATAAACGCAGCAGTGAAAGGATTGGTGAGGATCGGTGAGCAAATGCACACTCTTTGAAGCCATATTGCATGGTACCCATTCCATGGGTCTCAACTCTCCAGGTTTAAGGGATTCTTCCTCCAGCTAAAACATGCATTTGGAACCCAGAGTATGATCCACCGTGTGATTGGGAAACGTGTTCAAAGGTGTCTCAGTTTTCGTCCCCTGGTACTCGGGTGAAACATTCCAGACGCTTTACTAACTCTCTCCCCACTTGGAGAGTCAGTGCCTTTAACCTCCTGTTTGGCCCAGTTTGCAATTTCTGCGGAAAATGAACAGGAATAGGGAGAACCAATGAGAGACTAGCTGGAGGTGTCTGGACGGGCAAATTTAACTCTCATTTCCCACCAGGAAGAGGAATTAACCAAAGGCTCAGCGTGCCGTGCCGGAACCACACTAGGGCCTGAAGCAATCCTGCGGTGTTGCGGCCAGCTCACAAGAAAGCGAGTTGAAGAAAGGAGCTCAGGGGCACTGTCACTCACAAACCTGCAGAGTTATAAATGACAGCTATCGTCCAAAAATATATTGAAGTAAGGCTGCCAAGAGGACTTGAAAGCGGGGCAGAATTGCAGGAAACCGATTTCAGGAGGTAGACTGGAATTGCATGTAAAGCACAGGAAAAGAGGCAGAACGTCCACAATGATGCACTTGGCCAAAAAGGGCGTATGCGTTTTTTCCTGAATATATTCAGGAAAAAACGCATACGCCCTTTTTGGCCAACCAAGCAAGCTTGCAAATGAAATCTGCACTACAATGAAGTCTCACTGCCCCCCGGTCAAAAGGGCCATCTGAAAAAAGTGTAAAATCCAGAAAGGCAGGACAGGCCATGGAGAACTGGGAGCCTTGTTATGCTGATGGGCGGGATGTAAATTGCCAACAGCCACTCGGGAGAAGTGTATGGTGTTTCCTGAAACATCTAAAAAACAAAGCAACAGAGCCTAGGGCACTTCCACTTATGGTCCTATAGCTTAGGGAAATGAAAATCAAAAAGACACAGCCACCCCAAAGTTTGGGACGGCTCTGTTTACAAGAACCTCGTTTACGGTACAAGTTCAATATTGCAGAAAGCGAAAAATGGATAAAGAAATTGTAGTACTTACATACAATGCAATATCACTCAGCAATGAATTCTATGTCATCAGGCCCGTAGCAGCATAATGAGTGGATTCAGGTACGATGATTCTAAGTGAAACAAGTCACACAGAAAAAGAAACATCATAAGATATCACTACTACACGGAATGTAAACTTGGCTACCCAGGAACTGAATTACAAAACAGAACAGGGTCTCAAATGTAGAAAACCTACTTATGCTTGCTTAAGGGGAAGGGTGAGTTGGAGTGCTGCATAAAACCAGAGATTGAAAATAGCACAGATACCGTTTCATAAGCCAAATATGTAATAGACAAGAGTTACTCCTTGCTCAACGAAGTGGACTCAACACCCCATATTAAATGCCTAAGAATATACCTGATTAGTAAGAATCTTAAAACCTATGGATTTATATGTCTCCGAAAGAGAATCAGGCGTGTGTACAGTGGCATAATTGCAGCAGTGATAGGATTGGTGAGGTTCGGTGAGCAAATGCAGACCCTTTGAAGTCATATTGCATGGTACCCATTCCATGGGTCTCAACTCTCCAGGTTTAAGGGATTCTTCCTTCAGCTAAAATATGCATGTAGAACACAGACTATGATCCAACGTGTGATTGGGAAACGTGTTCAAAGGTGTCTCAGTTTTCGTCCCCTGGTACTCGGGTGCAACATTCCAGACGCTTTACTAACACTCTCCCCACTTGGAGAGTCAGTGCCTTTAACCTCCTGTTTGTCCCAGTTTGCAATTTCTGCGGAAAATGAACAGGAATAGGGAGAACCAATGAGAGACTAGCTGGAGGTGTCTGGACGGGCAAATTTAACTCTCATTTCCCACCAGGAAGAGGAATTAACCAAAGGCTCAGCGTGCCATGCCAGAACGACACTAGGGCCTGAAGCAATCCTGCGGTGTTGCGGCCAGCTCACAAGAAAGCGAGTTGAAGAAAGGAGCTCAGGGGCACTGTCATTCACAAACCTGCAGAGTTATAAATGACAGCTATCGTCCAAAAATATATTGAAGTAAGGCTGCCAAAAGGACTTGAAAGCGGGGCAGAATTGCAGGAAACCGATTTCAGGAGGTAGACTGGAATTGCATGTAAAGCATAGGAAAAGAGGCAGAACGTCCACAATGATGCACTTGGCCAAAAAGGGCGTATGCGTTTTTTCCTGAATATATTCAGGAAAAAACGCATACGCCCTTTTTGGCCAACCAAGCAAGCTTGCAAAGGAAATCTGCACTACAATGAAGTCTCACTGCCCCCCGGTCAAAAGGGCCATCTGAAAAAAGTGTAAAATCCAGAAAGGCAGGACAGGCCATGGAGAACTGGGAGCCTTGTTATGCTGATGGGCGGGATGTAAATTGCCAACAGCCACTCTGGAGAAGTGTATGGTGTTTCCTGAAACATCTACAAAACAAAGCAACAGAGCCTAGGGCACTTCCACTTATGGTCCTATAGCTTAGGGAAATTAAAATCAAAAAGACACAGCCACCCCAAAGTTTGGGACGGCTCTGTTTACAAGAACCTCGTTTACGGTACAAGTTCAATATCACAGAAAGCGAAAAATGGGTAAAGAATTTGTGGTACTTACGTACAATGCAATATCACTCAGCAATGAAATCTATGTCATCAGGCCCGTAGCAGCATAATGAGTGGATTCAGGTACGATGATTCTAAGTGAAATAAGTCACACAGAAAAAGAAACATCATAAGATATCACTACTACACGGAATGTAAACTTGGCTACACAGGAACTGAATTACAAAACAGAACAGGGTCTGAAATGTAGAAAACCAACTTATGCTTGCTTAAGGGGAAAGGTGAGTTGGGGTGCTGCATAAAACCAGAGATTGAAATTAGCACAGATACCGTTCCATAAGCCAAATATGTAATAGACAAGAGCTACTCCTTGCTCAACGAAGTGGACTCAACACCCCATATTAAACGCCTAAGAATATAACTGACTAGTAAGAATCTTAAAACCTATGGATTTATATGTCTCCGAAAGAGAATCAAGCGTGTGTACAGTGCAATAAACGCAGCAGTGAAAGGATTGTTGAGGATCGGCGAGCAAATGCACACTCTTTGAAGCCATATTGCATGGTACCCATTCCATGGGTCTCAACTCTCCAGGTTTAAGGGATTCTTCCTCCAGCTAAAACATGCATTTGGAACCCACAGTATGATCCACCGTGTGATTGGGAAACGTGTTCAAAGGTGTCTCAGGTTTCGTCCCCTGGTACTAGGGTGAAACATTCCAGACGCTTTACTAACTCTCTCCCCACTTGGAGAGTCAGTGCCTTTAACCTCCTGTTTGGCCCAGTTTGCAATTTCTGTGGAAAATGAACAGGAATAGGGAGAACCAATGAGAGACTAGCTGGAGGTGTCTGGACGGGCAAATTGAACTCTCATTTCCCACCAGGAAGAGGAATTAACCAAAGGCTCAGCGTGCCGTGCCGGAACCACACTAGGGCCTGAAGCAATCCTGCGGTGTTGCGGCCAGCTCACAAGAAAGCGAGTTGAAGAAAGGAGCTCAGGGGCACTGTCACTCACAAACCTGCAGAGTTATAAATGACAGCTATCGTCCAAAAATATATTGAAGTAAGACTGCCAAGAGGACTTGAAAGCGGGGCAGAATTGCAGGAAACCGATTTCAGGAGGTAGACTGGAATTGCATGTAAAGCACAGGAAAAGAGGCAGAACGTCCACAATGATGCACTTGGCCAAAAAGGGCGTATGCGTTTTTTCCTGAATATATTCAGGAAAAAACGCATACGCACTTTTTGGCCAACCAAGCAAGCTTGCAAATGAAATCTGCACTACAATGAAGTCTCACTGCCCCCCGGTCAAAAGGGCCATCTGAAAAAAGTGTAAAATCCAGAAAGGCAGGACAGGCCATGGAGAACTGGGAGCCTTGTTATGCTGATGGGCGGGATGTAAATTGCCAACAGCCACTCTGGAGAAGTGTATGGTGTTTCCTGAAACATCTAAAAAACAAAGCAACAGAGCCTAGGGCACTTCCACTTATGGTCCTATAGCTTAGGGAAATGAAAATCAAAAAGACACAGCCACCCCAAAGTTTGGGACGGCTCTGTTTACAAGAACCTCGTTTACGGTACAAGTTCAATATTGCAGAAAGCGAAAAATGGATAAAGAAGTTGTAGTACTTACATACAATGCAATATCACTCAGCAATGAAATCTATGTCATCAGGCCCGTAGCAGCATAATGAGTGGATTCAGGTACGATGATTCTAAGTGAAACAAGTCACACAGAAAAAGAAATATCATAAGATATCACTACTACACGGAATGTAAACTTGGCTACCCAGGAACTGAATTACAAAACAGAACAGGGTCTCAAATGTAGAAAACCTACTTATGCTTGCTTAAGGGGAAAGGTGAGTTGGGGTGCTGCATAAAACCAGAGATTGAAAATAGGACAGATACCGTTCCATAAGCCAAATATGTAATAGACAAGAGTTACTCCTTGCTCAACGAAGTGGACACAACACCCCATATTAAACGCCTAAGAATATACCTGATTAGTAAGAATCTTAAAACCTATGGATTTATACGTCTCCGAAAGAGTCAGGCGTGTGTACAGTGGCATAATTGTAGCAGTGATAGGATTGGTGAGGTTCGGTGAGCAAATGCAGACCCTTTGAAGTCATATTGCATGGTACCCATTCCATGGATCTCAACTCTCCTGGTTTAAGGGATTCTTCCTTCAGCTAAAACATGCATGTGGAACCCAGCGTATGATCCACCGTGTGATCGGGAAACGTGTTCAAAGGTGTCTCAGGTTTCGTCCCCTGGTACTCGGGTGCAACATTCCAGACGCTTTACTTACTCTCTCCCCACATGGAGAGTCAGTGCCTTTAACGTCCTGTTTGGCCCAGTTTGCAATTTCTGCGGAAAATGAACAGGAATAGGGAGAACCAATGAGAGACTAGCTGGAGGTGTCTGGACGGGCAAATTTAACTCTCATTTCCCACCAGGAAGAGGAATTAACCAAAGGCTCAGCGTGCCGTGCCGGAACCACACTAGGGCCTGAAGCAATCCTGCTGTGTTGCGGCCAGCTCACAAGAAAGCGAGTTGAAGAAAGGAGCTCAGGGGCACTGTCATTCACAAACCTGCAGAGTTATAAATGACAGCTATCGTCCAAAAATATATTGGAGTAAGGCTGCCAAGAGGACTTGAAAGCGGGGCAGAATTGCAGGAAACCGATTTCAGGAGGTAGACTGGAATTGCATGTAAAGCATAGGAAAAGAGGCAGAACGTCCACAATGATGCACTTGGCCAAAAAGGGCGTATGCGTTTTTTCCTGAATATATTCAGGAAAAAACGCATACGCCCTTTTTGGCCAACCAAGCAAGCTTGCAAAGGAAATCTGCACTACAATGAAGTCTCACTGCCCCCCGGTCAAAAGGGACATCTGAAAAAAGTGTAAAATCCAGAAAGGCAGGACAGGCCATGGAGAACTGGGAGCCTTGTTATGCTGATGGGCGGGATGTAAATTGCCAACAGCCACTCTGGAGAAGTCTATGGTGTTTCCTGAAACATCTACAAAACAAAGCAACAGAGCCTAGGGCACTTCCACTTATGGTCCTATAGCTTAGGGAAATTAAAATCAAAAAGACACAGCCACCCCAAAGTTTGGGACGGCTCTGTTTACAAGAACCTCATTTACGGTACAAGTTCAATATCACAGAAAGCGAAAAATGGATAAAGAATTTGTGGTACTTACGTACAATGCAATATCACTCAGCAATGAAATCTATGTCATCAGGCCCGTAGCAGCATAATGAGTGGATTCAGGTACGATGATTCTAAGTGAAATAAGTCACAGAGAAAAAGAAACATCATAAGATATCACTACTACAAGGAATGTAAACTTGGCTACACAGGAACTGAATTACAAAACAGAACAGGGTCTCAAATGTAGAAAACCAACTTATGCTTGCTTAAGGGGAAAGGTGAGTTGGGGTGCTGCATAAAACCAGAGATTGAAATTAGCACAGATACCGTTCCATAAGCCAAATATGTAATAGACAAGAGCTACTCCTTGCTCAACGAAGTGGACTCAACACCCCATATTAAACGCCTAAGAATATACCTGACTAGTAAGAATCTTAAAACCTATGGATTTATATGTCTCCGAAAGAGAATCAAGCGTGTGTACAGCGCAATAAACGCAGCAGTGAAAGGATTGGTGAGGATCGGTGAGCAAATGCACACTCTTTGAAGCCATATTGCATGGTACCCATTCCATGGGTCTCAACTCTCCAGGTTTAAGGGATTCTTCCTCCAGCTAAAACATGCATTTGGAACCCACAGTATGATCCACCGTGTGATTGGGAAACGTGTTCAAAGGTGTCTCAGGTTTCGTCCCCTGGTACTCGGTTGAAACATTCCAGACGCTTTACTAAATCTCTCCCCACTTGGAGAGTCAGTGCCTTTAACCTCCTGTTTGGCCCAGTTTGCAATTTCTGCGGAAAATGAACAGGAATAGGGAGAAACAATGAGAGACTAGCTGGAGGTGTCTGAACGGGCAAATTTAACTCTCATTTCCCACCAGGAAGAGGAATTAACCAAAGGCTCAGCGTGCCGTGCCGGAACCACACTAGGGCCTGAAGCAATCCTGCGGTGTTGCGGCCAGCTCACAAGAAAACGAGTTGAAGAAAGGAGCTCAGGGGCACTGTCACTCACAAACCTGCAGAGTTATAAATGACAGCTATCGTCCAAAAATATATTGAAGTAAGGCTGCCAAGAGGACTTGAAAGCGGGGCAGAATTGCAGGAAACCGATTTCAGGAGGTAGACTGGAATTGCATGTAAAGCACAGGAAAAGAGGCAGAACGTCCACAATGATGCACTTGGCCAAAAAGGGCGTATGCGTTTTTTCCTGAATATATTCAGGAAAAAACGCATACGCCCTTTTTGGCCAACCAAGCAAGCTTGCAAATGAAATCTGCACTACAATGAAGTCTCACTGCCCCCCGGTCAAAAGGGCCATCTGAAAAAAGTGTAAAATCCAGAAAGGCAGGACAGGCCATGGAGAACTGGGAGCCTTGTTATGCTGATGGGCGGGATGTAAATTGCCAACAGCCACTCTGGAGAAGTGTATGGTGTTTCCTGAAACATCTACAAAACAAAGCAACAGAGCCTAGGGCACTTCCACTTATGGTCCTATAGCTTAGGGAAATTAAAATCATAAGACACAGCCACCCCAAAGTTTGGGACGGCTCTGTTTACAAGAACCTCGTTTACGGTACAAGTTCAATATTGCAGAAAGCGAAAAATGGATAAAGAAGTTGTAGTACTTACATACAATGCAATATCACTCAGCAATGAAATCTATGTCATCAGGCCCGTAGCAGCATAATGAGTGGATTCAGGTACGATGATTCTAAGTGAAACAAGTCACACAGAAAAAGAAACATCATAAGATATCACTACTACATGGAATGTAAACTTGGCTACCCAGGAACTGAATTACAAAACAGAACAGGGTCTCAAATGTAGAAAACCAACTTATGCTTGCTTAAGGGGAAAGGTGAGTTGGGGTGCTGCATAAAACCAGAGATTGAAATTAGCACAGATACCGTTCCATAAGCCAAATATGTAATAGACAAGAGCTACTCCTTGCTCAACGAAGTGGACTCAACACCCCATATTAAACGCCTAAGAATATACCTGACTAGTAAGAATCTTAAAACCTATGGATTTATATGTCTCCGAAAGAGAATCAAGCGTGTGTACAGCGGCATAAATGCAGCAGTGATAGGATTGGTGAGGATCGGTGAGCAAATGCAGACCCTTTGAAGTCATATTGCATGGTACCCATTCCATGGGTCTCAACTCTCCAGGTTTAAGGGATTCTTCCTTCAGCTAAAACATGCATGTAGAACCCAGACTATGATCCACCGTGTGATTGGGAAACGTGTTCAAAGGTGTCTCAGTTTTCGTCCCCTGGTACTCGGGTGCAACATTCCAGACGATTTACTAACACTCTCCCCACTTGGAGAGTCAGTGCCTTTAACCTCCTGTTTGTCCCAGTTTGCAATTTCTGCGGAAAATGAACAGGAATAGGGAGAACCAATGAGAGACTAGCTGGAGGTGTCTGGACGGGTAAATTTAACTCTCATTTCCCACCAGGAAGAGGAATTAACCAAAGGCTCAGCGTGCCATGCCGGAACGACACTAGGGCCTGAAGCAATCCTGCGGTGTTGCGGCCAGCTCACAAGAAAGCGAGTTGAAGAAAGGAGCTCAGGGGCACTGTCATTCACAAACCTGCAGAGTTATAAATGACAGCTATCGTCCAAAAATATATTGGAGTAAGGCTGCCAAGAGGACTTGAAAGCGGGGCAGAATTGCAGGAAACCGATTTCAGGAGGTAGACTGGAATTGCATGTAAAGCATAGGAAAAGAGGC